>NC_051082.1:44138820-44738820 GCF_004664715.2 Peromyscus leucopus
CAAGCTGGGCATGGAACTCTCAGGAGGATGAAGCAGGAGGATTGTGAGTAGGAGACTATCCTGGGCTATAGAGTGAGTCCCAGGCTAGAAGTAGACCCTGTGTAAGAAAAGAGAAGGAGGGGGGAAGGGGGAGGAATGAGAGACAGACAGACAGACAGACGGGAGTAGAGAGAAGAGAATAGAGAAGTAGCCAAGAACAGTTCCCGTAGCCTTTGAACCGAAACCCAACTTTCTCAGCCAGATTCCAGGCATTCCAGGTATTCCACTTCCGGCTTATTGTCTAGGTTACACTGTAGGAAATTCAATATTTGGCTCTCTGTTCCGGAACAATTCCTTCCAGGGTGGGGCCTGAGTCACATCAGAGTGTGTTTTCTTCTCTAGTCTAGGAGTGCAGAAACAGTTCAAGCTTTGCTTGGTGAGATTTTTCCTGCCATGGGTCTTTATGGTCTCCAAAGAGGAAGTCATGCCAGGCCTGGCAGCGCATACCTGCTGTTTGAGCAATAGGGGGCAGAGGCAGTAGGGTTGTGAATTCCAGGCCACCCCGGTTACACAGTAGAATGGACAAAACTTACTCACTCTTCTTTCCTTCCCCTTTTTTCCTTCCCTTTCCCCTCCCCCCTTCCCCGCTCCGTCTCTGTCTTCCTCCTTCCCTTCTTGTGTTGCTGGGTGCGGAACTCAGAGTCTTGCACATACCAGGCAGATTTACACCACTGAGCCGTGTCCCCAGACCCTTGAAAACAAACAACAACAACAACAAAAATAAAAAATAACACAGAGAAGCCATAGACTATGTGTGTCCCCTCTGCCTCTGCCATGGCGTCCAGGCAGCGACTGCACCCATGTTGCTGGGATTCCTCCAGGCAGGAATCCATGTCTTACTTTTCTGTTGCTGTGGTAATATATTAGGACCAAGGCAACTTATGAAAGAAAGCATTTATTTGGGGCTTACACTTGTAGAGGTCTAGAGCTCATGACTGTCAGCAGCGGACAGGCAAGCTTGGTACCGGAGTAGTAGCTGAGAGCTCACATCTTGAGACACAGCCATAAGGCAAAGAGAGAGCTACTGTCTTTTGAAACCTCAAAGCCCTCCCCCAGTGACGCACCTCCTCCAGATGTTGACAATACCCATGTTTCCGGGTGGAAAGCCATGAAGGACTCCAGGCAGGAAGCTCCCGCAGGAGCCAGAAGATTCACCAGGGATCCCTGCCTTCCTCCCTTACCACATTTCTGGTGGAGTCCACCGGGGGCTACTTAAAAACCAGCTTTTTAGAAGCAGGTGGATCTGAGAGTTCCAGGTCAGCCAGAGATACATAGCAAGACCTTGTCTCAAGAAACAAAAGTGCTAGATGTGGTGGCGCCCGCCTTTGATCCCAGCACTCAGGAGGCAGAGGCAGGCGGATCTCTCTGAGTTCTAGGCTAGCCTCGTCTATATAGCAAGTTCCAGGACAGGACAGCTAGGGGTACACAGAGAGACCCTGTCTTCAAAACAAAACGAACAAAGAACAATTTTTCCCCTAGAAGAGGCTGGAGAGACAGCTCAGCTGTCAGGCACTTACCACACAGGTGTGCGGGCTGGAGTTTGGGTCCCCAGAGCCCATGTCAGTGCTGGGTGGGTGAGGTGGCTCCTCTGTAATTCTAGTGTGGAAGGTGAAGATAGGGTGAGTGTCCTTGAGCAAGCTGGCTAGGGAGACGACTCAAGTCAGTGACCTCTGGGTTTGAGTCAAAGACCCTACCTGGGTGAATAAGGTGAGAGAGTGAAGAAGATTCTTGATGTGAACCTTGGGCTTCCACATGCACACAGAGGCACACACAAGTGCCCACACCCTTGTGAACACACATGCACGCAGGTACCCCACAGATACACATGGAGAGAAAAGGAGTCTTTTTGAGAGTCGAGGAGGAAACGAGCAGGAAGGGTTAGAAGTTAGAGTTCAGGGTTAAGGTCTTAGTGTGGGGGTGGGTGGCCCAGTGGGCTGGCCGAGTTCAGATTCCTGGAATTCACATAAAGCAGGACTCAGTATGGAGCCCTTCTGTAATCCCGAGGTTCCTACAGCAGGATGGAGACAGGAGACTCTGAGAGGCTAGAGGACCAGCTAGCTGGGGGGACCCAGCAAACATGGTTTTTCCAACAAGGTAGGAGGCAGGGACAGACGGCAGACCTGACGCTCGTGCTGTGGGACGCATGTGCCCACCCTGAGTGCACACACACAGATCTCTGTGTTGGTCCTTCCCATGGCTGTCTCACACAAAAAGGGTTTTCTCCCATCTCTCCCCCAGGAGGCCGACTTGGATGCAGAAGTGGAAAACTGCCATCACTACATGCCGTTCGCAGCCGCCGCCTATGGGTGGCCCCTCTACATCTACAGAAACCCATTCACGGGGCTGTGCAGGATCGGGGGCGGCTGGTAGGTCGGCCTAGTGCCATCCTTTCCTGAAGTTTTTCCTCTAAAAGAAAAAAAAAAATCGACATTCACGAATAGAAAGAAGTCCTAAGTCCTTTATCTAGAATCTGCCTAGAGCCATGACTCACCATATCCTGTGTCCTCAGACTTCATGCTTTATCTCTAATTTTTTTTTTTTTTAAAGACAAGGTCTATGTTGCCCCTGGCTGGCCTGAAGGAAGCTCGTTATATAGACCAGGCTGGCCTCAAACTCACCAAGATGACTGCCTCTGCCTCCCAAGTGCTGGGATTAAAGGCATGGGTTGCCACACTTGGCACTTGCAACTTTTAAAAAAAATTTCACCGACACCAGCTGACCCAGAACAGCACTCAGAACCACATACAGATGTTGTCAACCTATATCTACATGTTGCTTCCAACATTTATGGGATAGTCATCGTTTAAGGTCACTTTCAACCTGTTGGCTGCCTCAGCCCGTGATTACCACAGCACACATATACCTCTATTATTCTGGGTCAGCATAGAAGAGTAAATAGTTTAAGAGTGGAACTATGCATTTAGCTTAGGTTGTAGAAGCTGATTACATGGGAAATAGAAGGCGTATTAAGGTTAGTTCTCTTAAGGGCAGGCTGAGTGCTGGGATTAAAGGCATGCGTCACCATGCCCAGCTTTTCAGGGCATTTTATTAACTTGATTGCAAGGTCTGGAAAATGTTCACTCTCTGAAGGCAAGAGGGATTTTAAGAAAAAATATATTATCACACTCTGGGTGGGTCCTGGGAATCAAACTCAGATCATCAGGCTTGGCGGCAAGTACCTTTCCGGCCGAGCCGACATCTCATGCTTCTCTATCTGTTAACAACTTGGCTGAATTTCCTCAGGACATTCATTTGCAGTAAAATCATAAAAGTCAAGAATATTGTCATTGATTATTAACCAGATGGGAACTTGTATTTGAATTCTTCTCATCCCAATAATGTGTACGTGTGTAATATATGACAGTGGTGCATGTCCAGATGTGTATGATGTGTGTGCACATGCCTGTGTGTGGGTTCGGAGACCAGAGGAGGATGTCGGTGACCTGCTCTACTTCTCTCCACTTTATTTTCTCAGGATAGGTTCTCTCCCTGAACCTGGAGCCATCCCCCTGTCTCCGCCCCATCACCTCACAGTGCTGCAGGGTCACAGCCACACCTGGCATGTTGCATGGACTCTGTGGATTTGAACTCGGGTCCTCTTGCTTGCTCAACAAGCACTCTTTACCCACTAAACCTCCTCATCAGGCCTGCTTTTCCTTTTTTTCTTGCTGCTAGAACCCAGGGCCTTGCCCGTGCTGAGATGAAATCCTCCTTGCAGTAAGCTGAGTCCTCAGCCGCTCTTTTGTAAGTCAGTCTTGGCTAGAGTGGGTGGGGACTTGGCTGTTTTTCTCAGATCACTGTTTCTGCTGCTGTACAGTGAACTTGGATGGCCTGCTCCTTGCTATCAGTTCCCACTCATGCTTCTTGCTTCATTCACAGCCGTGGTTCATTGCTGTCATTTCTATAATTAGTATCTGTAAGTCGCATGCCCCAACCTGACTGCACAGGCTGGTTCCTGTGTCCTTTTGATGGGTCCCTGTCACTCTGAGCACTTCCCTAGTTACTTGTTTGAGGGTTTTTTTGTTTTTGTTTTTGGTGGTTTTGAGATGGAATTTCACGTAGCCGAGGATATCCTTGAACTCCTGATCCTCCCGGCTCCACCTCCGAGTGCTAGGATTACAAATGTGTGCCACCACATACGGCCTCTTCCTGCATTTCTGATGGAAAATTTTCAAGTTTTATTTATCATTAACACGTGCCGGAGACATGTGTGGATACACGTGGAGGTGAGAAGACAGCATTCAGGAGCTGGTTCCCTGCCTCCCATGGGTTCTGGGATTGAACTCAGGTGAAATCACTCAACAAGCCCCTTTACCACTGAGCCGGCTTGGCTTTGATGGAAGGTTCCTGATGAAAGGAATTGAAACTGTATCCTGTGCTTGCCCTGGAGTGGTTTCTGCCCTTTGCCTTGCAATGCTAATTACAAACAAGATCTGAGTGCTAGGCCTGTCTGTCCCCTCTGGGGTGCTGCAGCCTTCGGGACTTCCTGATGGACAGTTTGAGAGTTCAAGAAAAAAAAAATTTAATTACGTTTTGTTTGTTTGTTTTGTGTGCATGTGTGTGTATGCGGATGTCAGAGCTTTCAGGAGTTTATTCTCCCCTTCTATCATGTAGATCCCATCCCAGGGATCAGACTCCGTCGTGAGGCTTGCCAGCAGGTACCTTGACCTGCTAAACCCTTTCCCTGGCCCCAGCCACAGAAATTTTGCATGACGTTTCCCATATCATATTTCTGTCACTTTTCACTCTCTAGAGCTCTCAGACCCAGCCACAGGGCAGTTTGTTCTCACACTCAGTCCCCGGTGCATCTGACTTCCGTATCCTTGCGTCTTGTACAAGGTCCGTGAGTGCTCGCCGTTCAAGCACGAGGCCTGAAGTTCAAAGCCCCGGCATCCGCATAGAAAAGCTTGTTCAGACTCTGCCTGTGTCCCCTGTGGTGGGGGGTTGAGGGAGGCAGGAGGATCCCTGGAGCTTGCTGGCTTCCAGCCTTGCTGGTGTTCAGTGAGAGACGCTGTCTCAGAGGAATTAATGCAGAATGACAGCGTAGGAAATCCCGTGTCCTCAGGCCTCCATGGATGCATGCACGCGCGCGCACACGAATGAATGTGAATGAAAGTCAAGAATGTAGCTCAATGTAAATGTTTGCCCCATTGCAAGACCATGGATTCCATCCCCTGCTACTCAAGAGAAACCGTTCGTTAGAATGGCTTAGAAGTGGTCGTCCCTCCCCTCCTGAACTTTCTAGTTCAGTCCTGTAGTGGGGTCACTGTGCTCTGGTGAGGGGCTCAGACTGCCAGTCACCTCTTTGTCTTCCCTTTAGTTGCAGAAGCACAGAGATAGAATATGATGCAGTCGAAGGGGACCAGCACCACTGCCACTTTGCCTCCATCCTGAAGACGACCGGGCTGCAGTACAGGGACTTCATTCACATCAGCTTTCACGACAAGGTATTGTTTCAAATAGGGTGTGTCTAGACATGGGCCCCAGAGTCCTTTGAGATCTAGTGGTAGGAGGGCGTGCGTGTGTGTGTGTGTGTGTGTGTGTGTTCATGTGTGTTCATGTGTGTTCATGCATGCGTGTGTGCATATGGGTCCTGGGTATTGAACTCAGGTTATCAGGCTCATCAGTGAATGTCTCAGTCACTGAACCATTTTGCTAATCCCCATCCTTCTTTTTACTTTTTATTTTGAGATTGCTCTCACTAAGTTGCCAGGCTGGCCTGGAACTTAGTCTGTGACCCTTGAATTTGTTTTCCTTCTGTCTCAGCCTCAGCTTCTTAAACAACTGGGAATGCCAGTCTGCACCACAAGGCCTGGGATGGATTATTCTTCATAGAAGTCAAAAAAAAAAAAAAAAAAAAAAAACACCATAACATAGGTCACCTCTATGAGTACACACACACACACACACACACACACACACACACACACACACACCTGGGATATTATTCATAAAGTCACCCTCTATGAGTACACACACACACACACACACACACACACACACACACCTATGTACCTACCAGCTTCAGATCTGTGGTTAGCGTTGCTCAGTAGCTCTCTAACCTCTTCTCTACTCCCAAACCAAACTGCTGTTTTGGTGGAGTGCAACTGTTTTCAGACTCTGTGGCCCACAGAGTCTCTTGGCAGAACTTTTAAGATTTCTGTAGTCGGACTGGTGAGATGGCTCCGTGGGTAAGAGTGTCTGCCTCCAAGACTGAGGATCCAAGTTCAATCCCTGGGACCCATACAATGGAAGGAGACTGAGCTCTCTCAGGTTGTCTTCTAATTTCTTCACACATGCTGTGACGACGTGTGTACACACATTCCCTCTTCACATAGAATAAATGAATAAATGTAATTTAAGGAAAACAAAAAACGTCTGAAGTTGCCAAGTGTGGTGGTGTGTGCCTGTAATCCTAGCACTTGGGAGGCTGAGGCAGGAGGACAGAGGGAGATGCTCTGTGTCCCCATGAGTCAGGCCTTGTGCTGGTTTCTTCTCTCCCAGGTGTATGAGCTGCCCTTCATAGTGGTTCTGGATCACAGGAAGGAGGCCATTGTGGTCGCCGTGAGAGGGACCATGTCTCTCCAGGTAATGCTGCTGTGTGTGTGACAGATTCAGGTCTGAGCAGAGAGTGGGACACGGGGGGGGGGGGGGGGGCAGAGGAAAGCTTTGTTAGGAACAGAGAAAGCCACTGTGTGAGGCGGCCGAGGAAAGCCTTGAAGCTGGGAAGCAAGCATGGGCTGTGAACACGGACTTGATGAAACGTGGGAGGTGGTTCCCAGTTAACTACCAGCTGTTGGCATTAGAGATGCCAGCACATTCCAAGACAGGCTCAAGGGATACCTGCTTGGGTCACCTCCTGCTGACCCTCCTTAGATGTGCCCAGATGCGCCCATGCCTAGGTAGCCCGCCATCTGATTTCTGTACCCAGAACCGGATGGGATGGTAAGATTGGTCTTTGGTCAGAAGACACACCGAGCCATGCATGGTGGTACACTCCTGTGTCCCCACCTCTTCGGAGGTTTGGGAGATGGCTCAATGACAAAGTGCTCTGAGGGGAAGGTGGGGACCTGCATACAGTCCCTAGAACCCACGTGAAAGCCAGGGACAGTAGCGCATCTGTGGCCCCAGCTCTCCTACAGCAAAGTGGGAGATGAAAACAGGAGAATCTTTGGAATCCCAAGGGCCAGATAACTTGGTGTCTCCATCAGCCAGCAAGAGACCCTGCCTCAAACAAGGTGGAGGTGAAGGCTGACATCTGAAGGGTTCTCTGATCCAACCGCCATACCTGGGCCATGGCACACATGCAACTGCATTCATACACACAAATGTGCACATGCCCACATACACACAAAAATTAAAAAAAAAAACAGTCACATACTGTCAAGTTCTTCTGGGGATTCTCTTCAAGCCCTCCCTTCCTCCAGGCACCATGTGCTTCTCAGGGTACAGTGAGCCCCTTGTCCACCTCCAGGTCTCTCCCGCCTCCACTTCTTGTCCAGCTCTCTTCCCTCTTTTAACATCTGCTTTCTGGTTTCTTCTCTGCCACTCCTCGCTCTCACTTCCCGGTTCTTCCTCGTGTGTCTGGGAAGGGCCAGTGTTACTGCTGAGCATGCAGGACAGGCCTCTAGTCCCGCTACTCTGAAGGCTGAAACAAGTTTAGGGCCAGCCTGAGCAACTTAGACCCTTTATCAAGGGCTCAGCCCAAGAACACTGGCTGCCCTTTCAGAGGATCTGTTCCCAGCACCTACATAGCAGCCCACAACCATCTGTGACTCCATTTCCAGGGGATCCGGCACCCTTTTCTGGTCTTTGGGTATCAGGCATGCATGTGATGTGCAGACATATATGTAAGCAAATACCCATACACATAAAAAAAATAATAATGAAGTGGGCTGTGGGGTGGACATGGTAGTGTCACAACTTTTAATTCTAGCCCTTGGGAGACAGAGATAGGCAGGTCTCTGAGAGTTAGAAGCCAGCCTGGTCTACACAGTGAGTTCTGGGCCAGCCAAGGCTCCATAGTGAGAGCTAGTTTAAGATTCCTGGGCATATAATGCAGCAGGGGAGCCTCGCATCTCCCTTTCAGAGGCTGTGGGTAGAGCGCTTAACATGCCAGGCAGAAGCCTGAGTTCAGTCCTTAGTAGCATCCATCACTCCTTCTCAGCCAATCACCTCAGATCTCACAGCCTCAGGCTGTCTGGCTGTATCCTCCTTTCCCAGCCCCTGTTCTGACCGGTTTGTTCCCTGCACTGGAAGAAAGGTTTCCCATCATCGCAGTCCCTGTCTGTGCTCCTTCTCACCATCCTGGTCAGTCCGTTTCTTTCCTGTGTTGCTCCCAAGTGTCCCCAAGTGCTGGAATACAAGCTGCACTCAATGCCACCTGCTCCGGTCTGCCCTTTATGCTGTGCACAGCCTCAGCTTTCCCCGTCCTTCTCTAGAAACCTCCAGTGCACACAGCTTTCCTTAGCGTGCTGGTTCCCTGTCAGCCCGGTGGATGTTCTGTGACTCGCCTGGCCACCGTTTCCTAGTCCCAGTCTGTCCCAGCACTAAGTATATCGAGTGTCCTCAGGAAATCTCCTGAGGGTCTTTTTTATCATGTAGGAGTAAGCCGGGCATGGTGGTACATGTCTGCAGTCCCAGGACGGGAAATGGAGGCAAGAGGAATTCAAAGCTAGCCTGGGCTACACTGAGACCCTGTTTCAAACGGAAACCCAAATAGCATGGAGCCCAGGGAGCTGCTTGTCCCCCGAGAGGATGGTTATTCTGCTCTCCTTCAGGTTCAGCCCAGCCCTGCTGTAGGCATCACTGTTGTTTAGTGAGCCGTTGAATGTGGGTTCCAGAGGACAGGAACGGGGCTTTGTTCAAACCCGTTTGTGCTCTGGGCTGGGGAGGTCCTTAGATTGCAGTGCGCAAGACAGAGGTGTTCCTAGATGTCGCTTCCATCAGGGCCATTCCCGCCTGGCACCCAGCTGGCTTTTCCTACTTCAGCTGTGTTCTCCGAGGAGGCTGGACACTTCGCTCTCAGCCTTCTGACTGCACTGCCTGCCGCTGCACAGAGTGCCCTGGCCCTCGGTCCCAACACAGAGTGCCCTGGCCCTCATCCCAACACAGAGTGCCCTGGCCCTCGGTCCCAACACAGAGTGCCCTGGCCCTCGGTCCCAACACAGGGTGCCCTGGCCCTCGGTCCCAACACAGAGTGCCCTGCCTCAGTCCCACCAGAGCCCTGGCCCCGTCCCAACACAGAGCGCCCTGGCCCTCAGTCCCAACACAGTTCCCTGGCCTCATCCCCACAGAGCACCCCCCTCGGTCCCAACACAGAGTGCCCTGGCCCTCAGTCCCCACACAGAGTGCCCTGGCCCTCAGTCCCAACACGTCTGGCCTTGGTCCGCTGTGCAGCCCCACAGGCTGATGTTGCCGTCTCCACACTCACAGGATGTCCTGACTGACCTGTCTGCAGAGAGTGAGAACCTCGAGCTGGATACTGAGCTACAGGACTGTGTGGCCCACAAGGTATGTCTGTATTGAGAGATGGGGTAATGTGGCTGAAGCCACAGGATGGACTGTCAGGTCAGACACTTGAACTGGGCTGTCTTTCCTCCCCTCATTGTTGTTTGTTTGTTTGTTTGTTTGTTTTTCAAAACAAGGTTTCTCCGTGTAGTTTTGGTGTCTGCCCTGGTTCTCGCTCTGTGGACCAGGCTGGCCTCGAATTCACAGAGATCCGCCTGGCTCTGCCTCCCGAGTGCTGGGATTAAAGGCGTGCGTCACCACCGCCCGGCTCCTCATTGTTTTTTTTTTTTTTTTTTTTTTTTTTTTTTGTTGTTGTTGTTGTTTGAGACAGGTTTTCTCTGTGTAGCCTTGACTGTCCTGGAACTCACTCTGTAGACTAGGCTGGCCTATAACTCATTTTGCAGCTAAGGATAACCTTGAACTTTCTGATCCTCTTGCTTCCACCATCTGAATACTGAGATGACAGGTTAGGCATCAAATCTAGGGCTTGAGGCATGTTACACAAGCATCCCATTAACTGGGCTGTATCCCCAGCCACTTTCCCCTCTAATTAAGTTTGATATCTTAGTGGGAAAATGCTCAGTCCAGCACAGAGCAGCAGAGCAAGAGCTCTGGCCTTGTGGGCGGCACAGGCTGGACAGCTCACTTCCCACACGTTCTCTGTGGATGTGGCCAGAGCCTAGTTCTCTGTTTCTCTCTTCCTGTTCTGTGGGGGTGAGTGGGGCAGAGTTCCTCCTGGGAAGAGGAAAAACCCACCTCAAATGTGGTGTGTGTGTGAAATGGTTTTTAAACATTGTAAAGTAAGTATATAACTCCAGACGTGGAGAGTCTTAGGTAGGAGAATCATGAATTTCAGGCTGGATTTGGCTACACAGCAAGGTCTAGGCCATTGTGAGCTATGTAGTGAGACTTTCTCTCAACAAACCGAAAACCATGACGGATGGGAAGATAGATGCATGGATGACCGGTGGATGGGTGGATATGGTAAATGGATGGATAGATGAATAGATGGGTGAGTGGGAAGTTAGGTGCATGGATGATAAAGGATGGATAGAGGGATGGATGGGTGGCGAGTGGAGAGGTGGATGATGGATGGATGTCTAACATTTATCATTTTAACCATTTGTGGTGGCTCAATTCAGGTCCGTCATGTGTTTGTACGGTGTTGTGTGCCCATCTTTTCTATCTGTAGGCTAAGTTTTGATGAATCCTGATGTTGGCCCTGGGCTTAGTAAACTCTAACGGCCCTAGTCCCAGCTCTGACAGCCTCTATTCTACCCTCTCCCCTGTGAGCTTGCTTCTTCTAGTATTCATCTGTGTGTGTGTGTGTGTGTGTGTGTTCCTATGTGTGTGCACGATCACGTGTATATGTGCACATGAAGGTGAGAGGTAGATTTTGTTTGTCTTTTCCAATTGCTTTCCACCTTATTTTTTGACATAGTGTCTCCCTAAACCTAGATTGGGCATTTAAATCAGTGTAGTTGAATGGGGCCAGGGAAATGGCTCAGCTGGGGAAGTGCTTGCCAGGCAAGCGTGAGGATCTAAATATGGATCTCTGGCACTCATGTACAAAAGCTGGGCATGGCAGGGCGCATCTGTAATATCAGCACTGGGTGGGTAGACGCAGGCTGATCCTGGGGTGTGCTGGCTGGCCAGCCTAGTTTAAACAGCAAGTGGGCACCTGTGCTCTCAGCCGTGGGGAAGTGGAGACAGGAGAATCTGCAGAAGCTGTAGGTCCAGCTAGTCCAGTGTAGACAGGCAAACAGCAAGAAACCCTGCTTCAAAGTAAGAGGCAAGGACCAACACCGTAGGGTGTCCTCACACCTGCACCTGTCTGCTGTGGCAAGTGTAAGTCCACACTCACATACATGAACACTAATGCACGCGCACACACACACACACACACACACACACACACACACACACACACACACACACACAAGGGGGGCCCATTAATGGTATGTTATCTTGAACAGTCATGTTAGCAACTGTTTATGGCAACAGATATCACTAAGGCAGGGCTGGGGTGTGGCTCCGTCAGTGGAGTATTTGCTTCGCATGCGTGAAGCCCTAGGTGCAGTGCCCTGCATCACATGACTTGGATGTGCTGGTGCATACCTGTAATCCCGGCACTCAGGAGGTAGAAAGAAGCAGGAGAGCGGAAGATCAAGGCTTGGCTACATGTCGTGAGTTTGAGGCTGGCTTGGACTACATAAACAGGTCTCCTGTAAATAAATAAATAAGAAAATCCTCCTTTTTCCCATTCGGCCTATCTTTCATAACTCATTTCAGTCTTGCTGTAGTTCTCAAAATAGTGTCTTTTTAAAAGGTATTTTTATTTCTGTGTGCACACATGGCTGCTTTTCTGTTTGGATACCATGTGTTTGCAGTGACCACAGAAGCCAAAAGAGGGCATCAGATCCCTTGGAATTGGGGCTTCAGGCAGGTATGACTCACCTGTTATGGGAGTTGGAAATTAAAACTGGTTTCTCTCTGCAAAAGCTCTTAACCTCTGAGCCCCCAAAGTAGTTAGTTACATTCTTCCATGTCTTTGTTAACACTACCAGCAAAGTTTTGTTTGCTGCTGGATGGGCAACCAGACTTTAACAGAACCCTCTGGAACCAGTTCTCTCTGGTTCTCCTGCACAAACATCAACCTCATGTGGTGGAGCATACATTGCAGTAGCTGCCTTTCCAACACAAGAGCAAGCCACAGGGCTGGAGAGACGGCTCAGCAGTTATGAACACTTCCAGAGGACCAGGGTTCGATTCCCAGCACCCACATAGCAGCTCACGACCGTCTGTAACTCCAGTTCCAGAAAATTAAAAAAAATAAATAAAATATAATAAAAAGTAAACCACAAAACCAGAGCCCCTGGACCACTGTTTGGGGGGTCTTTGATTACCACATAACCTGTAAGTGTACCCCACTCTCAGAATGTTCTCTTCACCTATCAGCTGTCGCTTGAAAAGCTTAAAACACTAATTGACGGGGTTGGGGATTTAACTCAGTGGTAGAGTGCTTGCCTAACAAGCGCAAGGTCCTGGGTTCAATCCTCAGCTCCAAAAAAAACAAAAAACAAAAAACAAAAACAAAACCACTAATTGACAACTTTTTCAACTCTGCTTTCTTTGGTTCATGATCTTTCAATTTGAAGAAGGGACTCACCTCTTACAACTCAGAACTGTGTTTTAATGTGTGTGTGTGTGTGTGTGTGTGTGTGTGTGTGTGTGTGTGAGAGAGAGAGAGAGAGAGAGAGAGAGAGAGAGAGAGAGAGAGAGAGAGAGAGAGAGGAAGGACGTACATGCCAGAGAAGAACTGACAGTCAGTTCTCTCCTTCCACCACTTGGGTCTCAGGAATCAAATTCGTGTTGTCAGGCTCAGTAGCAGGCACCTTTTTCCATTGTCCCAGTGTGACTGTCCCTAAATGGTGTGTTTTAATATCTTTATGAAAGGATCATCTGGGCATGGTGGCACAGCACTTGGGAGGCTGAGGCAGGAGGACCGAAAGTGCTTGGCTTGGGGCAGGGAGGATGGCTCAGTGTGAAGAGCTTGGCATCCAAGCATAAGGACCTGAGTTTGGATCCCCTGCACCCTTGAAGGAGCTGGTTATGTAACCCCAGGTCTGGTAGAGAGTGGTGACAGGCAGGCCCCGGGGGCTCACCAGCTAGCCCGTGTAGCAGAATCAGCATGTTCCAGGTTCAGCGGAAGACTCTGTCTCGAAATATGAGGTAGAGAGCAAAGGTACCCAGAGTTGACCTCTGACCGCATGTGCACACACAAGTGACTAAACTCACATATCTGTGCATACACCACACACACACACAGTGCAAGGCCTGGCTGTCTTACATATCAAATTGAGAGCCAGAGTGGGTAACTTAAAGGCCAGCTCAAAAAAAGAATAATTTTTTAGAAGACATATTTATGTTTGTGTGTCTGTGTGCACATGCCCATGGAGACCAGAAGAGGGCAACAGATCCCTTGAAGCTGGTGCCTGTGAGCTGCCTGATGTGGGTGCTAGGAACTGAACTCTGGTCCTCTGATCTCTTTCTCCAGCCCATAACAAATAAGTTCTGAAGAGTCTGATTCAGTGGTAGATTGCTTGTCCAGCATACAGTAGGGCTCCCAGGCTCAGTCCTCGGTCCTTAGCTGGTTCATTCAGTCATGTGTAGTACAACTATAGACTAGTACACAGCACTGCACAGATATGCCTGCTGCGTGGTTGGATGTTCCTGGTGACACCTACTCACTTAGCAAATAACAGCACCCACTTCCTGGCAGCCAGCCTCTGGACCACAGACCAAGAATGTATCAGTGAACAGTAAGGCCAGAGACCCTGTCTTCCGAGCCGTGCTGACCCCACCCCATCTATCTATCTCCAGGGAATTGTTCAAGCAGCCAGATACATTTACCGCAGACTGGTCAATGATGGATTCTGAGCCAAGCCTTCAGTGTTGCTCCGGTAAGATGGCTTGTTTTCTGTTTCCTGTTCCTGTCATGTTCTGTCTGTTCTTCTGGGCCTCAACTCCCTCTGCCCTCTGTCCCCTAGGAGTACCGGCTTGTTCTGGTGGGGCACAGCCTAGGAGCCGGAGCTGCGGCCCTGTTAGCCATCATGCTTCGGGGGACCTACCCACAAGTCCGTGCTTATGCCTTCTCCCCGCCCAGGGGCCTGCTGAGGTAAGGCTTCACTCTCCTGCAGGACGAGTCAGTCAGCTCCTCTCTCTCCATTTACATCAGTTAATTCTCTCTCCTTCTTAGAAGTTTGTTTTGAAACACTGTAGTGCTGAGATGTGGTCCGGTTGGTAGCTCACCCATGCCTGTCATCCCAGCACTGGAGAAGCTGTGGTGAGAGGATTACAAGGTGAAGGTTCTCTTTGGCTACACAGTGGGTTAGTCACCCCTGAGCTACATGAAACCCTTGTCAAAAGGGAAAAGAAATACTATGTAGTTGAAGGAAGACTATGTAAATTGAGCGCGGTAGAACACACCTGTGATGCAAGCACTCAGGAGGCAGAGGCAAGAGAATTGTAGTCCTTACTGACATCTGGCCAATGGCTCTAATTTCCTAAACAGCCCAGGCTGGCCTGGAACTTGCTATGGAGCTAAGGGAGACATTGAACTGATCCCCATGCCTCGGCTTCCATAATAGGTGGGATTATAAACCTGACTAAATGATAGAATTCTAAGGTTTTCTGTTGTTGTTGTTTAGTTTGTTTTTAAAAGATCTTTTTGTTATTGTGTGTGTTTACACATGTGCAGGTACCTATAGAGGATAGAGGCCCTGGGATACCCTGGAGCTGGAGTTAGCATTTGGGAGCTGCCCAACCTGGGTACAGGGAACCAAGCCCGGGTCCTCTGGAAGAGCAGCATGTGCTTTTAACTGTTGAGACATCTCTCCAGCCCTGAAGTTGGTTTTTAAAGACACTTTATTTTAGGACTGGGAGTGTAGCTTAGTGGTCAAGCACTTGTCTACCATGTGTGAAGCCCTGGGTTCAATTCCCAGTACAACTTAAAGAAAAAGAAACTTCAAACTATATTTTATTTATACATATGTATAGTCTGAGTGTCTATAATGTGAGTGTCTACCGAGTATGTGCAGGTGTCCGTGGAAACCAGAAGAGGGCATCCGTTCCTCTGCAGCTGGAGCTACAGGTGGTTATGAGCCACCCAAAGTGGTTGCTGGTCCTCTGGAAGAGCAGTAAACACTCTTAAGCCATGGTCCACACACCACATGTAGAGGACAGTTTGAAGGTGTTGGTTCTCTTCTTCCACTATCTGGACACCAGGGGTTGAACTCAGATCATCAGGCTTGGCAGTGAGGGTTTTAACCTGCTGAGCCCTTTTGTAACAGAATTCCCACATAGTCTGTGCTCACCATGGGAGCCTCTCCTGCTGCCTGCCACCTCCCCCAACCCCAGAGTGCACTTCTTATCCCTGATGGGCCTCCAGTGGCACATCACTGTCACCTAGTGTCCATCATAGGTATGGGCTTCACTTGGACTGTGCACATTCCCAGGGGTTGAACAAACAGGACATTTATTTCTATGAGTTGGAAAACTGTTTTTCCTTGCTTAGTTGAGCATGTTGACTGAACTATGCTGTGCAAACTTTTGCCTTGATTGTGAAAGAAATTTGTGCCACAACAAAAAAGACTAAAACGAATTAAGGATTAAAAAATTGAAGGTAGGCTGGAAAGATGGCTCAGAGGTTAAGAGCACTGGCTGCTCTTCCAGAGGTCCTGAGTTCAATTCCCAGCAACCACATGGTGGCTCACAACCATCTATAATGAGATCTGGTGCCCTCTTCTGGTGTGTAGGAATATATGCAGACAGAAAAACTATACTAAATAAATAAATAAGTAAGTAAATAAGTAAATAAATAAATAAATCTTTTAAAAATTGAAGGTAAAACAAAAAACTATATATCCATATATATATGTATATATCATCTATATTTTTATGTCCATATATTTATATATCCATATCTATACATATACATATATATATATATATATATCCATCAGAAAATTGGAAAAATACAGAAAACAGATCAAAGATCTTTTGTTTTGATTTCTGTTTTTGAGACAGGCTCTCAGTATGTAGCCCTTGCTAAAACTTGAACTCATAGATATCAATCAGCCTCCTGAGTTCTGGGATTAAAGCTATATATGCAACATCACACCTGGTAAAAGCTCTTTCCTTTTGTGATATGGTAGATTAGCATGGGGCCTTAAGTATTCTATCAGTAAGCCACACCCAAAGACCCTAAATAAAGTTCTATTTGTTTATTTTTTAATGAAACAGCCTTAACCCAGAACTCAGGAGTATGAGACAGATTCTTACAAATTTGAGGCCAGCCTGGGGTATGCACACAATGAATACCAGTCCAGCTTGAACTACATAGCAAGACTGTCTCAAAAATATAAAAATAAAAACCCCAAACAAAAGTAGAGAGGATAACTGGACATGGCCACATATATATCTGTTGTCCTAGCTGGGTACAGGCTGAGGCAAGAGAACACTGCTTGAGCCCACGAGTTCAAGAAAAAGCATGATAGGGAGTACCCCTCCCAAGAGGGAGGGAAAAAGTATGCTGTGGTTTGTAAACTTCAGTTTAGCCAGTTTCAACCCTCTGTCAGTGTGTAGCTCTTTATATGCCTCCCTCACTCCCCATGTAGTGTCTGTACACACACACAAGCAGGCATACGAAAAAGCTAGCTTTAAAGCAAGTCTGAGACATGTCATTTCATCTGTAAATAACACATCCAAAGATAGAGCACAGTAAATCTTTAATTTCTGGATAGATAATAACTGATCACATTTCCCCCGTTGATTCCTAACGTTCCCCAGTTTGCCTACGTGAGGATCCAGGTGCCGTTCATTGGCTCTAACATTGGATATGGCAGATTTGCCTTATAAATGTCTCCATGGTTTTTCTCCCAACTCCTTTCAAAACAAAAGTATTACTAGTGTATGCGTGCAAGTGCACGTGCACACATCATGGCGTCATTTGGAAGTCAGACAACTTTCAGGAGTCAGTTCTCTCTGCCATTTTGAGGCAAGGTCTCCTGATTATGCTGCACTGGTCTCTGGTCTCTGCCTCCCATCTCACAGTAGGAGCAGTGGGATTATACATACATGCTACTACATCCAGCGTTTCCCTTTTGTTTCTTGAAGAAGCCAGGTAATTTGTTGAGAAGAGCTTGTCACATCCTGGGTTTGTGCTGTTCTTTTCTTGTGAACGTTTCTTGTTTCTCGCCATGACCCGCAGAGCTCTGACCTGACTGGGGGCAATGGGGGATGGGAAAGCACAGACACATGTACAGAAAAACTGGGATGGGGGGCTGTGAGCTCTGATGGAGGTGCACCAGCAGCCCTGACACATTGACTATATACAGCAGAATGAAAAGGCGGGTTTATTATAGATAGCTCAAGGGGAGGTTAATACATCTCAGTAGGGGGTCTCTGTAGGGGAGCAGTCTCAGGCTAGTCATCCAGAAGAGGAAGTTGTGTTCCATAATTTGTTGCACACACTGTCAACATTCCCATCCCGGGGGTCTGGGGCATCGGAGTCCTTAACGTGGTTGTGCTCATGTCCACAATACTCATTCAGTCTGGACTTCATCTGCTCCCCACACTGTGTCCACCAACATAGTTTAATTTCACTGAAAATGGAAAGGGCTGGAGAGATGGTTCATGCAGCTCCATCATGAGGACCCAATCAGACAGCACTCAGCCACCCCTAACTCCAGCTCTCGGGGGTCTGATGCCCTCTTCTGGCCTCGTGGGCACTTACACATGTGCACATACATAGATACATAAATCTAAAAAAAATTAAAAGAAAGTTGTAACAGTCACTGAAGATTAGATCTGATTCAGAGTGGATGGTTTTAGCAATGTCTACTTCCTGTTGGCCACGCTCACAGCCAGACTTTGTCACCGTCTCACTCCTTAGTGTTAGCAGTGACAGCCATTGACTTGGATGAACTTTCAGAGGGTAGAGACGGAAAGGGTTTCCTTTCCTTCTGCACGGATTAGCTGAAAATAACAAAGAACTTGCCAAGTGGGGTGAGGTAGAATTCATGCCAGAGAAATAGGAGAGATGCAGAAATACTATGGGTTTGCTTTTTGGTTTTGAGACAGTCTCACAATGTAGCTAAGCCTGACCTAGATCTCATTATGTAGCCCAGGCTAGCCTCAGACTCTTGATGCTCTTCCTGCCTCAGCCTCCTAAGGACTGGAACAGAAGAGAACCCTGCTCAGTTTGGAAAATACACTATGAGCTTAATTTTAGGGACCGTTTTTGTTGTTATTTAACTTTGTTTTCTAATTTAGCATACAGGATATCAACATAGTTCCCAAGACAATTCCGTAAAACCAGGACTCCTGCTATTTTCTGTTCTCATTCTCTCTCAAAAAGAAAAAAAGAAGGTCCTTTCACACCAGAAGTAGGCATTTATTAGGTGATTTTCACCTTCACATTTTATTTACACATTTGCTTTTTAGTGATTTCTAGACAGAGTCTTAACTGTGTAGCCCAGGCTAGCCCCAATTCTCAATCCTTCTCCCGCTTAAGTGCTTGATGGGAATGCAGGCCGGCCTTGAATCCAGTCTTCTTGCCTTACCCCCGAGTGGCAGAAATTATGGGCTGTGCCCCTGCACTGGGCCAGCTTCTGTGCCCCCCCCCCCTGCACTGGGCCAGCTTCTGTGCCCCCCTCCCCCCACACTGGGCCAGCTTCTGTCCCCCCCACACTGGGCCAGCTTCTGTCCCCCCCCACACTGAGCCAGCTTCTGTCCCGTCCCCCGCACTGGCCCAGCTTCTGTGCCCACTGAGCCAGCTTCTGTCCCCCACACACTGGGCCAGCTTCTGCCCCCCCCCCCGCACTGGGCCAGCTTCTGTGCCCCCGCACTGGCCCAGCTTCTGTGCCCCCCGCACTGGCCAGCTTCTGTCCCCCCCCCCCCACTGGCCCAGCTTCTGTCCCTGCAGGTGTACACTGCGGTGCCCAGCCTTTTGCCTCTGCCTGCTCATAGATTGCCAGGGCACCTTGGTAGATTGGGCCTGCTGGGTTGCAGGGATCATTGATGGTTTAGCTGTGGTCTCCTGAACGTCTCCTGTGGCTTTGACTATGGAGTCCCCATGTCACTTCTCTCCTTTAGAGGATTCAGAATGGCGACACCAACATCTGCCCTGGCAACTGTTTTATACTCCCCTCCCACCTCCCACAGCCTCCTGCAGCAACGGAACCTAGACTAACTTAGCTTGTCTCTCGTTTGAAATTTCAGCAAATCCCTTTATGAATACTCCAAGGACTTCATTGTGTCACTTATCTTAGGAATGGATGTGATTCCCAGGTCAGTGTCCCTTGGTTGGCCCACAGGGTCGGGGTCGTTGGCAGTACCGGGTACTGAGGTGTCTGCTTTTTACTCTCTAGGTTAAGCGTGACCAACATGGAAGATCTGAAGAGAAGGATCCTGCGAGTGATTGCTAACTGCAACAAGCCGAAGGTAACCGCTCCACCAGGTTAGATGCCGGAGGGTCTGTGCAGAGGCAGGCCGAGCGCTCACAGCCAAGCCATTGATGTCCGCGTCTTCTCCTCTGCCCTGTGAACAGACTCCTGTCTGGGGTTCTACTATGTGAGATGCAGAGGAGTCACACACATCACCAGTTAGGAAACACTGTTGTCCCGAGCTGCTGCTATTTTAGCGTCTTTCAGTTACATAGCTTGCTCCCAGACTTCCAGTAAGGCTGACACGTGAGACAGACTCTAAGAAGTCCTAGGGGGCCGGCAAGATGGCTCTGTGGGGACAGGCGCTTGCTGCCAAACTTTCTGACCTGCATTCAATCCTCATGGTGTGTGTGTTGAGGGGAACTTCCCTCCAGTCCTCACCTCCACATACATACAATTAAATAAATTAATGTAATAGGAAAAATTTAATGGCAGAGGCTTGAGAGTGTTGCTCAGTGGTAGATCACTTCCCACACACACAGGAAGAGAGAGAGTGTTAGCCAATGGGAGCTGACCGCCATGAGGTGGTGTAGTGTTGGCCTGTGATCCAGCAGCTGGGAGACTGAGACAGGACTGCCAAAAATGTGAGGCCAAGGGGAAAAGGAAGCCAAGGAGGGGGCGGGGCTGGAGCCCAGCACGCTGGAGGCTCTAGTTCCGTTGCCTGTTATATGGGTAGTTTAAAAAAGGAAGAGAGGCCCGTAAGACAGATTAGCAGGCATGCCACGTGACCAAGCCTAGTCTGTGTCTAGTCACTGGAACCCAGCTGGTAGAGGAGACATCCCACTCCCAGTCTGTCCTGTGAACTCCCAACACACACACACACACACACACACACACACACACACACACACACACACACACAGACATCCTACTTCCAGTTTGTCCTGTTAACTCCCAACACACAGGCACACAAATGTCATGCCACCACAGGAACACACAAAATAACTATGATTAAAAACAATATTTAGAGATCCACCTGCTTCTACCTCCCAAGTTGCTTTTTCTGTTTTAGAGATGGAGTTTCACAGTGTAGTCCAGGCTGTCCTGGAACTCTATCTGTAGCCCAGGCTGACCTTGAACTCAAAATATCTGCCTGCCTCTGCCTCCTGAGTGCTGGGATTAAAGGTGAATAACGTCATTACACCGACAGTTTGTTTGTTTTTGGATTTTTTTTTTTCTTTTTCAGATAAGAGTCTCAGGTATCCTTGAACTGTTGATCTTGAATTTCTAATCCTCCTGCCTCTGCTTCCCAAGTGCTGGATCACAGGTGTGCACCACCACACCTGGTTTCATGCAGTACTGGAGATGGAACCCAAGACTTTCTTCTTCATAGTTTTTTAAGAAGTAGCCCCTGTCTCCTGGGGTGTGGCTAGCTCAGTGGTAGAGCGTGGGCTTAACATGTACAGGGCTTAGCTCTGGGATCAATCTCCAGCACACACACAAAACCAACAACTCATTTTCAAAACACATGTATGATTTGGTTTTTAACGATTGCTGCACGTATGATGGCTTCTTGCCACCACAAGCCCCGCCCATGACCCATGGCTGTGTAAGTACAGGCCAAACCCTGAGGGCCCCCGGCACAAGACCATCCTTGTCCTTGGTCTCGCCTTTCAGTACAAGATCTTGCTGCATGGCTGTTGGTACGGACTCTTTGGAGGAAGCCCTGACAACTCTCCAACTGAACTGGACGAAGGCAACCAGAGAGCCCTGACCCAGCCTCTACTTGGGGAGCAGAGTCTGCTGACCCGAGGCTCCCCAGGCTACAGCTCCAGCGACTCCCCTCTGGACTCGCCCACCAAGTACCCACATCTGTACCCACCGGGCAGGATCATCCACCTGGAAGAAGAGAGTGGTTCGGGGAGGTGAGTGGGGAGGCACGTGGGTCTGACATGCCCGTCCGCTGAGGGCGACCGGACGCCTGACCCAAGTGCGGCTTCACTAAGCTCCTATTCTCTTTTGTTCAAGGTTTGGCTGCTGTTCCGCTGCCCACTACAGGGCAAGGTGGGCACATGAAGCAGACTTTGGCAAGATCCTGATAGGCCCAAAGATGCTGACTGACCACTTGCCTAACATCCTGAATCAGGCCCTGGACAGAGTGGTCGCCGACAGAACAGCCTGTGTCTCCTGCCCAGGGCAAGGCGGCGCTCACACAGCTGTGGTTTAATCCCATCTACTGGACACTGCCCAGCACAGTGGGCTTGTGCTTTTTTTTTTTTTTTTCTTAGACTGACTGAATGTGAGTGGCTTCTGTGAGGCTGGTATGGTGGCATCCATCAGTAGTAATCTGATGAGTCCCAGTGGAATGGGCAACAACATGACCAAATTTTTTTTTTTTTTTTTTTTTTTTTTTTTTTTTTTTTTCCCTGAGACAGGATTTCTGTGTAGCTCTGCCTGTCCTGGAATTCAATCTGTAGACTAGGCTGGCCTCAAACTCAGAGATCTGCCTGCCTGGGATTATAGGCACGCACCACCATGGCTGGCCTACAGAACCATTTTTAACCACAGTATTAACAGGAACAGGAGTCGAGAACATGCAGAGGTAGGTGTTGGGACTTCTAGGGCAGCTCGTGGAGCGAGCCTCCTTTGCCCCGAGAACTCCACACCTGAAGACCCTCTGTGGATCTCTAGCACTCCTGCCCCTGCTAGGATCCCATCCTGCTGTTTACGAGTCTGAACTTAAGACAACAGGTGTGCACTTTATATTCTTTACTGGCATTCTTCCTGCGGCACTAAGGACAGCCGGAACTTCCTCTGAGCCCAGCACTGCGGCTCATTTATACATGAACTGATTGCATAACTTTCATGTATGCTTAATTCTCACATTATTCTAGCTCTGGAGCCACATGTTGGGCTCAGAGGGAATTTTTTAAAATAAAGTAATTGATACACCACTGCACGGGAAGGTCTTCTGTATTGCTGGGAGACAGACTTGCTAAGTAGCCCATGCTAGACTCCAATGTGCTAATTCCCTGCATCAGCCTCTTGGTGCTAGGATTACAAGCATGCACCACTGTACCCAGGTGGCAATGAGGGGTTTTGCCTTTTTATTGAAAACCAAGTTGTCTTGTCACTCTGGTTACTGAGGACTGCACATATTCCAAATACAAAGAGTCCACCAAGCATAGGACACTTAAAAAAAAAAAGAGGGGCTGGAGAGATGGCTCTGAGGTTGGGAGCACTGACTGTTCTTCCAGGGGACCCGGGTTCAATTCCCAGCACCCACATGGCAGCTCAAAACTGTTTGTAACTCCCACTCCAGGGGACAACACCAATGGAAACAAACAAAAAAACTGGAAAACAAAAAAGCCAGGTGTGGTTAGTGGTGACTTGAAGCTGTCAGCACTCAGATGGGGGCAGGAGAGCAGAACTGGAGGTCACACTCAGCTACTTAAAAAGATCCAGCCTGTGCTAACTCGAGATGCTGCCTCCAAACAAAACCACAAAAGGGAGCTAGAAAGACTAAAGGGAAAACTCACAAGATGTATTAATAAATACAACTGCCAGGTATGGTAGAGCACGCCTTTAATCCCAGCATTCTGGAGCAGAGGCAGGCCATTCTCTGTGAGTTCAAGGATAGCCTGGTCTATACAGTTCTAGGCCAGCCAAACCTTGAGCAAAGAAAGAAAAATAACTTTGGTCAGGAATCTGAAGGGGCTGGGCATAGTGGTACACACCATTAATCCCAGCACTTGGAAGGCACAGGCAGGTGGATCTCTGTGAGGCCAGTCTGGTCTAGAGTGAGTTCCAGTATAGCCAGAGCTACATAGTGAGACCTCGTCTCAAAACAAAAAACAACTGAAGGGAAGTCCCAGGAATATTAGATACAGCAAAGTATCCCAGTAGAATGGCTTGTACTGGATCAAAGTCCTCAGACAAAATTAGGGTAAGTAGACCATGGAATTGTGTAGGATATACAGATTTGATGGCCAAATGATCCTGAGACATAGCAAAATGCAGACTGATCTGAATAGCACGTATCTTAAGACTCAACAGGAGGGCTAGCGATGACTTGGGCACTAGTCTTGTCAGGCCAGATATGAGGACATAAGTTCAGTGCTGGAACTGTTGACAGGAAGGTCCCTAGGGCATACTGACCAGTCTACCCCAGGTTCAGTGAGAGAGCCTGTCTTCTCCCCTGCCCCCACCCCAAATCATTGAGAAGATACCTGGGGCCAGTCCCTACAGATGTGTGCATACAAACACACTTTAAATTTCAGATTTCAGTAAGCCAGGAAGTTTAGTTGAACTCTTCACAAATACACAGAACAATTTAAGCATTATCCTCAGGAAACCAGAAGTGCAGGAGAGGTCAAGTTCTGTTATCACTGGGTACAACTTGAAATTTATGTACTTATAAAATGGTGTCTACTGGACACCCAGTATTTGGAGAGAAATGAAGATGGTGTTGGGGTGCCACTGGGGAGGCATTGTCCCTCACATCCTTCCTCGTTGGATCAAGACATGTGGCCAAACATTGTGGTAAAGGTGAACGTCAAAATTTTGACTGGGGAAACAGCCGGATATAGTGTCACTTTTAATCCCAGCACTCAGAAGAAAGAGGCAGGCAGATCTGTGTTCTAGGCCAGCCTGGTCTACAAAGTTCCAGAATGGCCAAGGGATACACCGAGAAACCCTGTCTCAAGGAAGAAGAAAAAAAAAGTGTAGACTGGGGCGGGGCCTGGAAAGCTGGCTTAGCAGTTAAAAGCACTTACTGCTCTTGCAGAGTACCCAGGTTTGGCTCCCAGCACCTACATGGTAGCTCACAACCACCTGTATCTTCAGTCCCAGGAGATCCAAAGCCCTCTTCTGACCTGTGTGGGCACTGTATACTAGTGGTACACAGACACACACATTGGAACAAAACACTCAACAACTTTTAAAAACTCAACAAAACTTTTAAAGATTCATAAAACTTAAAAAAAAAAAAAAACCTGTAAGTCCAGGCTCTAAAATGGGTCAGGCAGAGCTCATGTTCTTTTAAGACTTAGTTATTATTATGTATATAGCATGTATGACTGCAGGCCAGAAGAGGGCACCAGATCTTATTACAGATGGTTGTGAGCCACCATGTGGTTGCTGGGAATTGAACTCAGGACCTCTGGAAGAGTAGTCAGTGCTCTTAACTTCTGAGCCATCTCTCAGCCCCCTCATGTTCTTATAATAAGCCTTTACTGCTGTGTTTTAAAACTCCCCTTTTAAAGCTGGGCAGTGGTGGCACACGCCTTTAATCCCAGCACTCGGGAGGCAGAGGCAGGCAGATCTCTGAATTGGAGGCCAGCCTGGTCCACAGAGCGAGATCCAGGACAGCTAGGGCTGTTAGATAGAGAAACCCTGTCTTGAAAAGAAAAAAAGAAAAAAAAAAAAAACTACGTTTTAATTCTGGTTAAAAGAAAAAAGGTGGGCTGGAGAGATGGCTCAGCGGATAAGAGCACTGGCTGTTCTTCCAGAGGTCCTGAGTTCAATTCCCAGCAACCGCATGGTGGCTCACAACCATCTGTAGTGAGATCTGGCGCCCTCTTCTGGCATGCAGGCAGAACACTGCATACAAAATAAATAAATAAAATCTTAAAAAAAAAAAAAAGAAAAAAGGTGGGTTGGTTTGGTACGAAAGATGGCTTTGTACGTAAGGGCACCTGCCTGAGTCCAATGTGTGGGTGGGAAGAGCACTGGTTCCTGAAGCTTGTCCTCTGACCACATGTGCTGTGCCATGTTCATACCCAAGCATGTAACTTTTAAAGATTCAAAGTACAAGAATCACCCACGAAAGCCAATTCTAACAGGCTTTCGTGTACGTAACTGTGTACGTGCAGGTTCCCCAAGGATCGAGATGTGGCCCATCCTGCCAAGCCCCGCGGCTCAGCTTCCCCATCGTTAGCACTCAATTCTGGCACATCTCCCACAGGCATGTGCTCGTGCAAACCGTACCCCATGTGGGCATCTTCACTTGAGCACCCCGACAAGACTGAACACGAATACCACCCCCACTGCACTGTGTGGTTGTGGAGTCACCTACCCTTTTCCCTGAAGGTGGCATGCCCTCCACCCCTCCAGTGTGAGAGGCACATCTCCAACAATCCAGGATTTCAGAGTGAGGCAAACACTCTAAGAGCTTGTTTGTCAAGTTCCAAAAACACAAGCATGACCAGTTGTATGATTCAAGGTTTTATTAAGTCATACATGCAAAACATACTGCTAACTGCATTAGCAAAAGATCAATGTAAAAACACTCCACAATTCTGCAACTGTCAATTGAAAAAAGTTTGTTCTAGTGGTTGGAAGGCCCAACACTGTGTTCTTGCCAGGGAGTTAGGTTGTACAGAACAGCATTAGCACTAGCAGTTGACAGAACCTCACAGACCCAAAGGAACATCTCTAGGCGGAGCCACGACGGGAAGCATGTGTCCACGTGGGTGAGGTCTAGAGGGGCAGCATTAGTCACATGACAGTGTTGGTACTCTGGCAAGACAGTGATGTTTAGAAGGTTCATAGTTTAAGAAGAATATCTAAAATAGTTTAAAAACTGTAAAGCTGCAACACATGATTTTTACACCTAGTTACTAGAAAACTAAGGAAAGCACTTATTAGCATTGAGTAAAGTAAGGTGAAAACAGGAATGCACTTCTACTAATCTACCAAAAGAAAAAGAAAAAAAAAAAAAAAAGAAAAACCTCAAATGCATTATCAGGAAGATCTTATAGTACAGGTCAGACATATTGCTCGTTCAGAAGGGTCCTAAAGAAAAGCACTTGCTAAGTCAGCAACTGTGGGGATGGCCAGTTTAAATAGGGAGTCAACACCCTGGGATCTGAGGAGGGACGGCAGTGTGGGGACAGGAACAGCTCAAGAGAGACACTGATGAGACCGGCCATTTGTCATCTACTGTGTCTGACAGAAATTAACCGTTAGAAATCTTTACCCGTGACACTTTTATTCAGTTGAATTACTCCATGTACAATGTAGTGTAATCTCTACTTCATATTAGTCAAAATACTGTCTTTATCCTTTGACCATGTCGTGCTTCACACACTCCACCCAGCATACCCACGACTAGGAACAGAATACTTCATTCGAGGCAACACGGGAACCAGATCTGTTCAAAGTCTGCAAAAGCTAGTCAACTGGGATTTTAGAAAAGTCACTATGAAATCAAAGGGCTGAGCTGTTACACTCACTCCTTGTGACGTACAGTACAAAGTTATGTAATGAACATGGGCTGATAAGTTACATGGCAACGTGTCGTTAAGGAGGCTGTGCTGCGTGCATCACATGGTCTGGAAACTAGGGGAGGGTCTGCACCCCGACTCCAGAAGCTGCAGTCTTCTTAAAAACAAAAGTCTCTCTCAACAGTTTAGTGCTTAAGTGTTCTCAGCACAACGCGACTTAGTTCAGAAGGTATTTTGGCAATTCTTATTCTGAGCAAGAATAGGGGATTTGAAAAATAAGGCTTTAAGAAGGCTTGTCATTTAGGGCTGAATTTTAATAGACCGTAAGTTGGAATTCTTACATTTAAAACAGAACCTTAAAATTATTGACTGGTTCATTGGTTCAAAATGGTTTTATGGAAAAATTAATCTGTAACAAAAACTTGGCATCAAATGCGAAGGCTCCACCGTTTTTGAGCAAAGCGTACAAAGGTTCCAGGGACAGGACCAAGAATGAGGGGCTCAGACATTTACAACAACAGGCATTTTCTCTTCCTCTTCTTGACAGGAGGTGGACAGAGAACCGCTCGGATAGCTTCATCAAACACTGTCTTGAGGCCTCGCTGTGTGAGTGCTGAGCACTCCAGGTATTTGACAGCACCTAGAAAAGACAGCCACGGGGCACTGATAGATACTGACACTCAGAACACAGTTCCCCTTGACTAAGTGGGCACAGTGTGGCTCAGCAGCCAACTCCCACACCAACACTAAGACCAGCAAAGAGACCCCCGCAGAAGAAACCTTCCCCTCTCACCCGGACTCCAGCCACTCATCAGGACTGCAAAGCAGACACAAGAAACGAGGATTTCATACCGATCTCCTTCGCCATGGCTAGCCCCTGCGGGTAGGTGATGGGAGTCAGCTTCTTCTCCTTCAGCTTCTCAATTGTGTCCTTGTCATCCCTAAGGTCAAGCTTCGTCCCCACTAGGATGATGGGAGTGTTGGGACAGTGGTGTCGCACTTCAGGATACCACTAGATGTGAAGACAGAAACAAGGCCATGCTACTCTCCTCCTTCACCCAGCTCATATGCAGTGAGTAGTATAACCTCTAGGCAAGATGGCCTTGCAGAGCTTCCCTGCCTTCTAACTGAGCCTTAAAGAACCGTGCAAACCCTGGCTAGCCAGGCTGGGGCCCCAAGACAGAGGACAACATAACAGACCCCCACCTGTCAAGAACCAGGAGGAAGGAGACAAGAGAGAAGGGCAGAATGGAAAGAACCCCCAAAGGAAATCACTTTTGTTCTTAGGAAAAGAAGTCTAATTTATAGGATCACCCTAGAAAACTCACCATCAGCTCAGGAATGAGAATACAGAAGCTAGCTCCACTGTCCCCACCATGGTCCCTAACTCTATACTAACAGGGTCCCTTACCCCTTCTCACTAAGTTGGTGCAAGATGCTGGAGCAGAAAGAAATGGTCACTAGGTCAATTCCGAAAGTGTTTGGTACCACTGTGACGAGAGCCTGCTTCCCAAAGAAATTAGTTCTAGAAACCCATACCCTAAAGCCAGACTTAAAAACAGCCCATTCCTCAATACAGTTACTAAAGTCAAGTTAAACAATTCCAAGTTCCCAGCAGCTGATAGCATTCATTTTACTTTGCAATATTTTTCTAAGAATGACATTATGCAAAAATCGTTCCATAAGTTCACTTACCTTTGCACGGACATTTTCAAATGATGCAGGACTCACAAGGGAAAAGCAGATTAAGAACACATCCTACAGAAAGGAAACACAGGCAACATGTAGAGGACACTCTTACACTGCCCAAGAGCTCTGCCTAACACTGCTTGCAGTGAACTGTCAGAGGCACTGCATGCTACTGCTACCAGCAGCTAGGTCCTCAATACCTCCCACTTAGCCCCCGCCGCCCCCCAAGTTAGCCAGATGACTTCCAAACCATTATCAAACCCGCCAACCAGACTTAAGAAAACTGCTGGAAGCCGTTTGAGGTTTGAGAAGTATGAAATCACATTCCCAGGAGGCCGCTTTCCAATCATGCCCAACTGGGAACCTAATCATCTGTTATCAACACAGAAACTCTTCTGAAAAAGTGTCTCAGGCTCATGGATGCAGAGTTGATTTTAAATACATCATCTACCAAGATACGCTTTTCATTAAGCTCTCCATGTGCACATTAAGTGCAAACCTTACATCATCACTAGCGTCAATCAGCCAGCTTGTCACTGTCCCTGGCACAAAATGGAGTTCAAAGATTTGCTCCCGGCCCTCCAGCCAGGGAGAGAACTCAGTGTGACTTCTCCCGATGACAAGCACTGACCACACCCCAGCACTGTCACAGCTTCCCAAGCACAGCCAGGGTCCTCTGGGAAACTTGCCCCCAGGGCAGCTGTGGCCCCAGAAAGAATGCAAAGGAAAAGCAATGCGAGAGTGCTTACTCAGAAGAAACTGCTGGCTAAATATAAAATATCTGAGTTTTCCTTCCTATCTGGTATTGCACATGAAATAAAATTCAGTTATTTACCTGTATAAAATAATGCCCGAGAGTTTCTAAAATGCTAGGCTTATCAAGACACAGCCCTAGAAAATGCAATTATGCTATGTTGTGAAATGCAATTATGCTATTTTGTGAAATGCATACAGTTCCCAAGCTAGCACTTTAAACCATCCAGCTGGTATCTTGTACCTGGAAAGGAAAGAAACATCCCACACAACAGCTTTTTATAAACAACAATGTTTACTTCAATGCTGGCGCATGCACAAGCCTATCGGAGAATCACCAGGGCCTCCCAGCATCCAAGTTGATTCTGAACCCTCTCAAAGCACAGTTGGGTTAGCTCACCAGCGCTGCACAGTCGCCCCGCAGCCCACCACACAGAACACCAGAGTAAGAGAAAAGGCCCTGGGAGTGAGGTTAGTCTGGCTCACCACATAACCACCCAGGCAAGCACCAGGTGGACCCTCCACACCTGCACTTCCTACCATCCCAGGGAGGGGCTGCCCGAGGCCCTTCCTTTCACGTGGGAGGAGGGAAGCAAGCAGTTCATGGACCACTTCAATCAACTGGTAAGGAACAGTCAGGCTCCAGTGAAAGTTTATTTCATCACGTGAAACCTCTCCTTGAGTGAATCAGATAGGAAACACTCAAGGAACCCGAGGCTCTATAATAGTGTTCCTGGGAAGACTAAGTGAGATGAGAGAGGAGACAAAGCTTGAGGCTGAAGTCGACTCAAAGTCTTACATACGGCAATCGGCTTGTCTCTGCCCCTGGAGGTGCTATCTTTACCACTTGTGTCTCCAACCTAGTAATGCAGGAGAACTTTGCTTGAGTTCAGTACAAACTAAGAAATACAAAAGTCAATATAACCTGTTAGTCTTCATCAGAAGTTGTCTCAGCCCTCCTGAGGAATCCAAAGGTGTACGATAACTTAACACATCTCAGAAACCTAGAGCCACAAAATCATTACTCCATGAAGCCTGGAGCTAAGGGGCTGTCGTCCCCTGTACAGCTCAACAAGGAAGTCAAGTGCACGCTGGCCTGCCACCAAAGCACTCCCACTGCGGCAGCACTTGCCAGAATTTAACACATCCCCCAGAGTCAAAGTGTTCAGAAAGTGTCCCTTAACATAAAAAGGCCTGTTGATGGCACCCATTAGTGTCAAGATCTTCAAAGACCGAGTTCTCAGAGACACACGCCAAAGGAAACCTCAAAGGTAGGTGAGGCACCTGCCTATAGGCAGTGAGGCTTTCCGGAACAGGGAGAAAAGGATCCAAGCAGGCACACCAGCCTCCTGGCCCAGTTCTGGAGTGAGGTGTGGATTCAGACTGCAGTTACTCAAGTGAATAGTGTTATTCAGACTAAGGTCCCTTAGCATCAGAGTTGAGAGGGCAGCACTTGATGGCAATTTTCTAAGTGACAACCTTTTCCGTTTCCATCATCATACTTTCAGTTTGTTTCTATCCTCAGTAAAATTTGGCACGCTTACTCTCCCAATATAGAACACCCCAGAAATTCTAATAAAGACAAGCAAGGCAATTATTTTAATTCACCTCACTCAACCTTTGTATTTACAATTCAAAGAGTACAATTTCCATGGACTGCAGGTTTCATCTGTGGGCTATTCCTGAAGGTGTCCACATATTGTTTCACTGTGACAGTCATCAGTATAGGTCAGAAAACAGCTGGAGCCCCTCTAGCCTCATTCACTCCACCCCCGTTAGCCCTCCAGCATCTTCCGGATGGAGGAGAGGCACACACAAGTGCAACCACACTTCCAACCTATACATGCATTATGCTATCTGCCTCCTCCTTTCTTGTTCCTTTTTGGCCCCTTCCCCTTGGCCTAAATACAGCTTTCATTAAATTAGTTGGCTTCTGATGCTTTTTTCCTACCATCAATCCCTTCCGACCTTGCTTTCCTGAAACCAGGGCACAAGGGGTTGTCCTACTGCTCCCCCCATCCTTGTGACAGCACCCATCTTTTCTGGGAACTTTACTACCTTCTCAGATCACCAGGACACTTGTAATTACCATATACCCAACCCGCCTTTAGTGAGTCTTAGTGTGAGTCTCCAATAACTTTATTACTCCTACATCACCAGCTACTTCTTTCCCCCTCACCTGTCAAAAGCACAGCCAGAGCTGAAAGAAACAGTTCAGTTAGTCAAGTACTGTCTGGTGGGCATGAGGACCCCGGGGTACGCCCCAGGACCCAGTGAGAGACCACGGCTCAAGAAGAGCTAAGTGGCTCTTGAAGAACAACATCTGAGGGTGACCTCTGTCACACACAGACACACACACAAGCATACACCAACTACAGCTACCGCAGTCCTGCTTGCCATACCTCTGCCTGTCAGCGGTACCGTCCCCAGTATGAGCCAGCTTTTAGAATGAGAAAGAGCAGAGCAAAAGGTGACTGAAACCTCACTACCACAGAACCATGGTAGCCTGTATTCTACGCTCCCAAACCCTTTCTATCTGTATTTCAGGTTCACATCAGGATTTTTCTTTTTGTTTTTCCTTGTTAATATATTAAATATTGTATTTAATATAATAAATATTTCCCCACACAGGGAAAATGACCAGGGCTTACACACACAGCAGAGAAAAGGCAGATCTAAAAAAAAGCTGGGCAGGCATCCCCAAGAAAATACACCCTGGAAGGCGGCAGGCAGCTCCTAAGCCCTGGGAGCTGGCCTGGTGCTGACAGCTTCACTTGGTGGAGGTGTTCCTGTAAATCCTAACGAGCTCCCAGGCCTCCCTGTGACCATGCTGATGAAATGCAACCACGTGGAATAAAGACTAGGAGATCATTTCCTAAACCCAAGGTCACTCACTTGGAGAGGCACGGAGTACAAGGAACTGCTGCTTCACCAGTGGACGCTTCAGCCCCACTGCATCCCACCACCTAAGTAGGACCTCCTAAAATACAAGGCTGTCACAGCACTCAGCCGGAGCAAACCCCTTTGACTGCGTCCTACACACCTCCAATCACGTAATCTGGTACCTAGAGTGCTCCCCTCAGGGTGAAGAGCAATACACCCTATTCTGGGGAACTGCAAGTAGTTTTTAGTGACCTCCAGCTGGAGGACCAGACATCTTAACAAAGACTACACCAACCCTTCAAAAATCAAAACTGTGCCAGGCGATGGTAGTACATAGACAGCACTCAGGAGGTAGAGGCAGATGGATCTCTGAGTTCAAGGCTAGCCTGGTCTATAGAGCAAGATCAAGGACAAGCAGAGCTACACAGAGAAACCCTGTCTAGAAAAACAAAGCAGAAGAAAGGAAATCAACACGGCAACCAGTGTGGGCACTCACAACTGTAATCCCAGGGGCTGGAGAGAGATGGCTTTGCTCTGTGGTTACAAGAACTGGCTGCTCTGCCACAGGACCCAGGTTCGATTCCCAGCACCCATGCGGCAGTTCACAATTGTCCCTAATTCCAGTTCCAAGGGATGTGATCTGGCCCCGTAGACACCAAGCATGCACATGGTACACAAGCAGACATGTAGGCAAATATTCATACACACAAAAACAAATCTTTAGAATATCAGTTTAAGCTGCAGGCTACATACTAAAGGAGACCCTGTCTCAAAACAACAATGGCCATAGGAAGTGTTAACATCTCCTTTTAGTGTGCTCCAAACAAGAAACTTCCACTTGGCTCTTGAGAAGAATACCTGAACACAGTGTTTTAATGAGTCACATACACAGGCTTATAGCTCAAAGAGCCAAGACCATGTGCCAGTCAGCAGAGACACAGAGTAAGGTGCCAGCCGAGAAACCCTCGGTCTCCTCATAGTATGACATCATGGCCCACAGCAAGGCAGACTTCTGAGCACTGGCATTTGAGCATAACTTCCACATCTCAGAGAGTCCTAGCAAGCAAGCCTTTGGCTGCTGGCTGAGTGCTCTTAAGGACCTCCACCTCACCACCCACACGAGAACATGGTGTATTAGCAAGAATCTTTTCTTACTCCTGTCTCGCTACTCAGTTCCTACATAAGGAAACCATCCACCTGCTACACACAGCAAGTTTACAGCAGCTACTCTGAGTCAGACCTTACACACACCTTTACAGTTTATTCAATCTGGGAAGAGTCCACCTCACTCATCTGTGATACTCAGCACACAGAGTCTGACTCCTGCCAAGTCACCTTTGACTTGCTAAGAATGACTCCCTCAGACAGAATGGCCTCACCCTATTCTGTACCCACTGAGTCACAATAGGGTGGCTCCCATTTCTCAGAAACGATGCCACACCCTTCCAGAAACATCCACTGGGCTGGATCTATACCAACTGCTATGTTTTAAAGCCCACCTGAAATCTGGAATTATTTAGCACCCACTAGATGCTGAGCGTTTCTAAAGACACCGAAGGCTGCAATCATCTCATGATTGTGCACTGATTTTAAATACTTGATCATAGGCAATTTTTAGCACTAGATTAACCAGGGAAAAAACCAAAACAATAACAACAAAAACCCCAATTCAAACCTTCCTTCTTACTTTTTTTTTTTTTTTTGGTTTTTTTCGAGACGGGGTTTCTCTGTGTAGCTTTGTGCCTTTCCTGGAACTCACTTGGTAGCCCAGGCTGACCTTGAACTCACAGAGATCGGCCTGCCTCTGCCTCCCAGTGCTGGGATTAAAGGCGTGAGCCACCACTGCCCGGCCCTTCTTACCTTTTTTGATCTTTATTTAGCACTGTTAACTAAAATTCGGCTATAACTCAATTAACAGAAACCTACAGTTCAAAAAGACAGTATCTGGCAAAACTTCCACTGAGAAATGAAAGGTAACCTCTGACTGCAGAGAAAAGGGATCTTCTACTGTGCAAAACCATTACCAACTAAGCAGCAAGTTCATTTAAAAACACAAAGACACTCCAAAGTAAGGGCTAAGTAGGTACAGCTGCCCAGTCAGTCAGAGTTCAAAGCCTGCCTTTCTCTAAGCTATCCCCCCATCCCAAGCCAGATCCCCCAGTAAACAATGAGAGCACTAAAGAGAGCACAAGGAATGCTCATCCAAGGAAAACCTGCACAGAGAAGCCTCGGCTCATCAAATCTGTAAAGTGGAAGGAGAAGCAAGTGGGCACTAGAGGGTATGGACTGTGCCAGAACTGGTGTGCAACACAAGTATTTTGTTGTTATTTTTGAAACAAGGTCTCACAATACAGGCTAGCTTTCAACTCACAGACATCCACCTGCCTTGTCTCCAAAGTCCTGAGATTATAGGGTTGAACCAACACACCTGGTCTGATATGTATTAACTCATTTTATGCTAGTGGCAAGCAGGTAGAGGCCAGAAATGAAGAAACTGCCTGAAGATGCACAGCTAGGTAAAAGTACAGCACCTGAATCCAAGGCATTCACTGTTCTATGATACATTCTTATTTCCTTACCTCCCTGTGCTGGTATGTATAAAGGCAAATGCTCTACCCTGAGCCATACCCCTGGCTCTAAAATGCACTGTCTAAAATGAAGAACATGTATTAAGACAAGCAAACGACATACACATGACAACTGCTTTGCACCATAACACTGCCTTCTAAGTACCCACTGTTCTTGCCAATCAGTGCTCTAATTAGCTTCAGGTAAATGATCATTTGGCTGCCTCATATAGAAGCTGAACTAACTAAAAAATGTTTTTCCTGGCTAGACACAAAGGTCTATTTTACAAAACTGAAACCTTAGTACTGAAGTCAAGAACTATGTGCTTTATGGGAGGGGGGGGGCAGTATTAGGGCTTTTGAGACAGGGTCTCATGTAGTCCAGGCTAGCACTTACTATGTAAGCAAGGATGACCTTGATCATCTTGCCTTCACTTCCGATTTCAGGCACAAGCCACTATGTCCAGTTATGTGGTGCCAGGGATGTAACTCAAGACTGTGAATGCCAGGCAATCATTTTACCAAATGAGCAACATCCCCAGCCCAAGAAACCGTAACATTAACTCCTTAATTTGTTTTTTGGAGACAAAGTCCCAAACTATAGGCAAAGTTGGTCCTCAAACTTGATAGCAATGTTGCCTCAGCTGGATGATGGGTATGAGCCACCATGCCCAACCTAACTGCTTCACTTGATTTTACAGTGCAAAACCATCCAAAACAAGCCATCTTTCAAAGTAACTGCTGTTAAGAACAGCTTTGCAAAACCAAAAATAAGTATGTAAAATAAAAAAGGCTGAATAACTGATAATATTAAAAAACCCGCTGGGTGGTGATGGCGCACACCTTTAATCCCAGCACTCAGGAGGCAGAGCCAAGCGGATCTCTGTTAGTTCCAGGCCAGCCTGGACTACAGAGGGAGTTCCAGGAAAGACACAAAGCTACACAGAGAAACACTGTCTCGAAAAACAAAAACAACAACAACAACAAAAAAAAAACCCAAATTCTGACTTGCATGAAAGGAGGTATTTACTACTAAACTAATTTACCTTCACTTACATGCTCACAGAGCCCAGTCACAGCAACACAAGTAGATCTGTGAGCCCACTAGGTGGACACTGAAGAATTACACACTCTAAACATGGTAAAAATCAAGCGTGAGCCTTACTGTTTGCGGATAGGAGAGGGGACGCAATCTGTCATAATCTTCTTGTCCAGCTGTATCCCATAAGCCCAGATTCACTGGCTTTCCATCTACCATAACATTGGCAGAATAGTTGTCAAAGCTGTAGGACAGGACAAGAAAAGGTTAGTCATAGACTTGGGGACTAAGTCACAGTCCCACAGCTTCCCAAAAGAGGTGTGCTATAGCAAAGAGGATGGGCCTGGAGGCTGCTAGTCCAGAAAACATCCCAAGGTATGAGAAGTCGCCTGGGCAGGCTGAAAAATAGGACACAGGGAATCAAACACACACAACCAGAGAGACAAGAAACCAAGGACAGGCTACTGACTAACAAGGAAACAAACGTACACTCAAAATGAACTTGCCTTTAATAAAGACCAAGGGCTTTCTTTGCAGGAAAAAGACAACATGGAAAGACTCCTTCTTCCAAATCCTAATAGTCAAGTTTTTCATGAACATATTTTGTTCACTTTCAACCAGTGTCCTCAGTTAAAGTGTCCACAGCAAAGTCACCTATGCCTGAGGCCAAAGTGCAGTGGCACAACAAAACACTGTGGGACTTTAGAAGACACCCAAATTCTCAGAGTGAGTACACCTGACCACATAGGTGTGTAAATTAGCCTGAAATTGCTATGGACAAATTAGTTAACTTCAGTAAGAGGCACCCCAGAAAAGCCTGCTGACTAACCAGAGAGGAAAAGTCATTATTTAAAGTGCTGTTATCCAGCATTAAGAGGCCAAGGAAGGAGGATCACTGCTGTGGGGTAATGCTTTTGTACACTGGTTTAATAAAACGCTGATTGGCCAGTAGCCAGGCAGGAAGTATAGGCAGGAAAAACAGACAAGGAGAATTCTGGGAAAAGAAAGGCTGAGTCAGGAGACACCAGCCTGTTGTCCAGGGAGGAGCATGTAATGGCACACAGGTAAGGCCACAGAAAACGTGGAGACATATAGATTAACAGAAATGGGCTGAGTTTAAGTGTAAGAGCTAGTCAGTAGTAAGCCTGAGCTAATGGCCAAACAGTTTTAATTAATATTAGCCTGTGTGTGTTTATTTGGGTCCAAGAAGCTGCAGGACTGTCGGGTGAGAGAGATTTGTCCAGATCCAGACCATGAAACCTTTTAGAAACAGATCACTAAGAGTTCAAGGTCAACCTAGGTTACAGAGCAAGACCTTGCCTTAAAACAAAAACAGAATGCTACTGTGGTATCACTGACTGCTCAAAAACAAAACAAAACCAAAAACTCAAGGGCATGGAGTACAATAAGGTCAGGAGTCTTTGGCCAACCTGAGCTACACAATACCCCATTTAAAAAAAAAAAAACAACTTACCATTGCAACTTAAGACAAGATCTTTATTTGTTTTGTTGGCATGTCTGTATGTACATGCACATGTGTGTCTGGTGCCCATGGAATTCAGAAGAGGGCGGGCGACATGTCCCCTGAAACTGGAGCTGCCAGATCCTCTGAGAGAACAACCAGGGCTCTTAGCCACTGAGTCATTTCTCCAGTCCCAGGAAAAATATCTAATACATCAGTTTTAAGGCTAAAGGGGATTATTTTTATTATTTGTAGTACTTAAAAGTAGGGACTTGGCCGGGCAGTGGTGGCGCACACCTTTAACCCCAGCACTCAGGAGGCAGAGCCAGGCGGATCTCTGTGAGTTCAAGGCCAGCCTGGTCTACAGGAGGGATACCCAGGACAGGCACCAAAACTGCACAGAGAAACTCTGTCTCAAAAAACCAAAAAGTAGGGACTCTTAGTATAAAAAAGGGCAAAGTTTAAGCTAATGTGATTTACAGACTACTAACCAAAACAGCCTTTATAAAGATCATGGCAGGTGTGGTTTACACAAGGGAGGCCAGCCTGGGCTATCGTGGTCCCCCTAGGGTCTGTACCTTCAAGAGTACACTGGACGCAGACATGAGGACAGAGTGCTGCAGCGTCACGAGAAAAGTACCTTTTCTTCCCTCTCAGCTGGGCTACCCACTGGGAACACAACTCTGCCCAGCCCTAGTCTCACCTCTACAGCCCTGTCACAGTGACATGGAACCAACTGGTGACTGCCCGAAAGGCCAATTAAACCTAGTGCAGCAACACTCTGTGCTCCAGTTCCCACAGAGCCAAGTCATCAGACACCCCACTGCTGTGCTCAGGCTCCGGCTTTTTCTCTACATTTCCCAGCCTATACACTCCATAGTACGGAGTGTAATCTTCTTTTGTTTCCTAAATGTTTAAATATCAATCAGGAAACTGTACATTCCCTCATATGAGCCTCATATAAGGAAAGCATACATTAAATTGACTCATTTATTTTTGAAGCTCTAAATACCTAACAATTAGATTCCAGTCAACGTTTGAGAGGAAAATAAACACTATTCATTCACATATGAATTGACAAGAGAATCAAAGAATAGAAAAAAGACGCATCACAGGCAAAATGGTTCCCAACCCAAGGAGGATACTCACACGGTGGGGATGTACTCTCCAGGAAATGCATTGGTCGTGTAACTGATCAACAGGCAGGTTTTACCAACAGCTCTGAAAGGAGAGAAGAGGGCTGTTTAGTCAACATGAACACAATCCTGGCTTCCACCATTCTGCTACAACAACCTACAAAATCCCTGGGAACAGTTATACCACATCCATAGCGTAAACAAGTAAGTTTTTCTAATTTAACATTCTGCCCACTTTTTATCTTAAAAATAAAACGAAACCTTTGTATTTCTCAGCAAGGCAGATTGGGCAACCTCCCCTTCTGTTTATGTGGCATCTGGACCAGCAGTCAAGGATTACTAAGGACAAGACTCAGAGAAGCACTTAACAAAGTTTCTCCTAGAACATCTTCCACTCGGACGATTACTAATATGTGAACATGGCAGCTGCCTTTGCAACTTGCACTGTTCTTTTTCAAGTGCTGACTAATGCTGCTGCCTGCCTCTCAAACTCCCATGCCCCGCCCCCCTCAAAAGCCTGTCCCTAACAGAGCACAGCCAGTTAAACAGCCAGAGGGCTCTCACTCACTCACACTCACACACACACACACACACACACACACACACACACACACACACACACACATATCACCTCTCTACCCCCAATTCTCACAAGATGTGAAAGGAGCTAGCATCATATATCCCAAACATGTTAATGAAGGGCACGGGGATGGAGTAAACTTCTCAAACAGCTGCAAAGAGAGAGCAAAAGAGAAACGTGCAGAAGTAAGTAACATTAAGGGGACAGTCAGCTATCGCTATCACTAGTGTACCCTCAGGTACAAGTTAGGGTACTGTCTGAAAAGCTCCCAACAGGATGATAGTGGCACACGACTTTAATCCCAGCACTTGGGAAGCAGAAGCAGGTGGATGTCTGTAAGAAGTTCGAGGCCGGCCCTGGACTACTACAGGGTGAGTTTCAGGACAGGCTCAAAAGCTACACAGAGACCCTGTCTCATAAAAAAAGAAAAGCTCCCAACCACCTGAAATTTTTTTTTTTTTTGAGAATATAACTAAAAATGAAGATTGCTGCATCATTTGTAAAACCAATAAATAAAATTTCTAAGTTTCACCACAGTCCCTAATCAACTACAGGGACATCCTAAAGGCTCAGTCCAAACAGTTCTCTGTAATGAACCCAGCTCGCTGCTGCCTTCAGATGCTTTCTAAGGTCAGGAAGATACATCGGTGCTGGTTTGTACGATTCTGATGTTTCAGCCCAGGCCACTGTAGACTGGGGGGTTCACTATCCAGAAGGCAAGCTTTGTATACTTTCCTTCCACTCTTTGGGGCTAAGGGTTCCACAACCACTCAGTCTTGCCAATACTTGTTTGACTTGTAACATTATTAAAGGTCTTAATGAAGTTGGAACAAACTCCCCACCCTAAAGATCTCACTGTCAAACATTACATCACCAGCAGGTAACTTCCAATCCCTAACGGCTTTCTAAACAGAAATGACTCATGAGACATTTATCTTGTGAAAGGCTTGGAATGTCAAAACAAACCTGTATGAGCAAGAGCCTAAGATTTGGAGAAGGCCTAGATCGGAGATCCAGAACCAGCTCTATCATTTACTTGTAGTTTCTGGCACATTTGAACTTCCTCTTCTGCCTTTGTTCTTGCTCATAGGCAGATGCATTCAACTACAGTGAGCATTAATTCCAATACCAATTTACAGCAACAAAGGCAGGTACTTGGTGCTGAGATACTGCAGGACACTGCAGTATACTGCTCATGGGACAGCCAGGAGTGGGGGCTCAAGCCTGTAATCTTAGCACTTGGGGGCTAAAAAAAGATCTCCAGGAGGACCAGGTCAGTCTAGGCTACTGAGTAAGAATCTACTTCAAATAAACCAACAAAAACCTAGGATGGTGAGAGAAGGTAGAGGATGATCAAAGTACATTCCACACATATATGGAAATGTCAATGAAGGCTCTTAGTACAATTAATGTATGTAATAATTAAAAAATAAAATCTCAGCTGGGGATGTAGCTCAATGGTAGAATACTTGCCTAGTACACAGAAACCCCATGTTCAATCCTCAGCACTTCATCTTCCTCACACCACCACCATGTTCCCCAGCATGCTAGGCAAGCCTTATACCAGATCTGTACCCCATCTAGAGGGATCATCTCTGAAAGGCCCAACTGGGAAGGGACTGGGAAAATCTGATATTGAGAATTTTGTTGTTGCTATTTGTAATAATGTGCCTGTGCATACACATCACAGCATTCATGAGATAAACTTTAAGGGAGCAGTTCTCAACATGGGAGTCAAATGACTTTCACAGGAGTTGTTAAGATCATCAGAAAACACAAATATTTACATGACAACTCATAACGGTGGCAAAATTACAATTATAAAAGAAATAACTTTATGGCTGGGGTCACCACATGAAGAACTGTATTAAAGGGATGCAGCATTAGGAAGGTTGAGAGCCACTGCTTTAAGGAAATAAACAGGTTCTCCCCTCTTACCATGTGTACCCCAGGGATGGAACTCAGGCTGTCAGGTTTGTCAATAAGTACCTTCACCTACTGATGTGGGCTCATCACACGAACCTAATGGCCTTGAACTCACTATGTAGACTGGGCTGGTTTTGAATTTGTGTCTATCCTGATCTTTTGACCCATTTACCTCTGCCTCTTCAGTGCTGGGGTCAGTTGTAATATAATGGCTGGGAATGTAATTATTATTCATTATTAACTACAATTTATGTTCTATAAAAACATGACTATAGGGTTGGTGATGCAGCTCAGTTGGCCTAGCATGCACCAAGTCCTGGGTTGGATCCCCAACACCAAATAAACTCAGGCAGGATGGCACTTGTCTGTAATCCTAGCACCCAGGAGGTAGAAGCAAGGAAGATAACAAGTTCAAGGTCATAGCACATGTGAGGCCAGCCTTGGCTGTGAGAGCCTGTCTCTATGTACTTTTTATTAAGTTCTTAACTTACAGACCAGCATAAATGGAAAGGTTATTACTCTTCTTTTAGTGTATTTACTCATTCCTTGTAAACATATGGCATAAATCAACTCTAGAGGCCAAAGTCAACATCTAACTACAGGAAGTAGCACCGAGAATATGTCCACATGGAGAATGGAAGCCATATTTGGTTACAGCCAGGATGGACACTGCTGCAGAATTTCTGGAAGTTTCTGTCTGCTTTGGAATTTTCTGAATTTGTGTATTTTAAAGGCTCAGTTCAACCTCCTTTTTTTTTTTAATCTTTAAACTCTAGAAATGAGCCTTGGTCTACTAGAAGAAACTCCTGTCTGTTCTATATTAGCTCTTCCCCTAGCACATGACACTACTATTTCTTTAACCTATCTGCACTTCCTGCCCTATCCTGCAGAAAGGACTAAGAATGAAGCCCATAGTGATTTCCGTTCCTACTGACGCCTTCATTTTCCTGTTAAGAGAACTTTGTTCTTCATGCCCCCTCTGTTTGACCAGCTGTATCATTATTTTCTGAAACTACAAACCAAACCTTAAAACACACAAACCAATAACCTGAAAGCACTGACAATTTCCTCACATTAAAAAACATGTAGAGATCCCAGCACTTGGAAGGCAGAGACAGGCAGATCTCTGTTTGAGGCCAGCCTGGTCTACAGAGGGAGTTCCAGGAGAGATTCAAAAGCTAGAGTAACCCTGTCTCAAAAAAAAAAAAAAAAAAAAAAAAAAAAAAAAAAAAAAAAAAACATGTAGAGAGGCTGGCAAGATGGCTCAGTGTTTAAGAGCACTTGCTGCTCTTGCAGAGTTTGAGTCCACATCTGAGGGCTCACAATGCCTACAGCTCTCTTCTGCAGGCATCTATCTGTGTGTGTGCATGCAGACACTCAGACACTCTTATATACACACAAAGTCTTTAAAGGTATGTAAGAAAACTGGCTGTGCAATCACAGCACTTGGGGAGTCTTAAAGAGAAGGGTTGCTTCAAGTCGAGTCCTGCATGGGCTACAAAGCAAAAGCCTGTCCAAAAAAGAAAAAAAAAAAAAAAAAAAGAGTTCTCCATGAGCTGTAGCATAGTGGTAGCAGGCTTGCCTAGTATATATAATCTCCTGAATTCCATGCCCAGCATCGAAGGATGGGGTATTGATCTAAACAGAAAAAAAAAAAAAAAAAAAAAAAACTTTTAGCATGAATACTGGGGAATATTAATTTTAGGTGTGTTACTTTTGTTTATGTTGCATTTGTTTAACTCTGTGAAGTTGTGTTACTGTGCCTGTCAAAAACACCTGATGGTCTGCCGGGCGTTGGTGGCGCACGCCTTTAATCCCAGCACTCGGGAGGCAGAGCCAGCGGATCTCTGTGAGTTCGAGGCCAGCTGGGCTACCAAGTGAGCTCAGAAAGGCGCAAAGCTACACAGAGAAACCTGTCTCGAAAAAAAAAAAAAAAAAAAAAAAAAAAAAAAAAAAAAAAAAAAAAAAAAAAAAACACTGATGGTCTAAAAAAGAACTGAACGGCCAATAACAAGGCAGGAGAAAGGATAGGTGGGGCTGGCAGGCAGAGAGGAGAAATAGAAAGAGAAATCTGGGAGAAGGAAGTAGCCACAGAAGGAGGAGGACATCAGGGGCCAGCCACCCAGCTACACAGCAAGCCACGGAGTAAGAAATAATGAAAGGTACACAGAAATAGAGAAAAGTAAAAGCCCAAAGGCAAAAACTAGACAAGAAAATTTAAGTTAAGGAAAGCTGGCTAGAAACAAGCCAAGCTAAGACAGGCATTTATAATTAAGTATAAGTGTCTGTGTGTGATTTATTTGGGACCTGGGTGGCAGGGCCCCAAAAGAGCAAAGCCAAACAACTACACATGGCCTAGAGCAAGACAAAAATATTCCTAAGACTGAAAAATCAGACTCATCCAATACTGTAAACCAAATGCAAATCAGGTAATACTGTCTAAAAGCATACAGATCTGACCAACAAGTCAATATTAAGGGTAGTTAAGGTATCCTAAGACTGACTTAAGGGTAGTCAAAATCAGACTGCAACACACAGATTGAAGGCTACCTAGCAGGGAGGACCCTAAGATGACTGTAGCTTGTAATAAGTTTTGATTTTGCCCAATCACTTTTGCAAGCTTTAGTGAAACATTTCACTATTAGGATAAGAATTTGTACCGTATCAAGCTGACGAAAGAAAATGCTGGCTGTACTTTCAGGAGGGGAGGCTAAAATCTTTTTAGATTATGGATGCACCTATAGAAAAATGTCTGCCGTAAATCAAACAGTGAAGGGGAAGATGAATAGGAATCTCACACAACTTAATAAAACATAACTCTCTGAACAGATAAAGATAGGTTTCTTCTATATCCCAGAATCTAATCAATATTTATATGTATAATTCAGCTTTTATTTGGCTTAAAAGGGCTAATTGGGAAATGTTATCATTTTTACTATTTTCTACAGAGAAAATATTTTCCAGTTTCAAATAACCCTGGACTTTTGAATTATAACCTGTTTTTATGTTCAAGCTATCTGTGTATTATTTCTCCTGCAGTTGTACATAAAATGTTTTTACATTCAAAAAAAGGGGACAAATACTATATAATTGTATTACATGAAATATATAGAATATACAAATTCATAGAGACAGAAAGATTAGATGTTATCTCAAGATGGAGAAAAAAGGAAAATAGAGCAATGATTTCCTAAGTACAGAATCTGTTTTATGTGATGGAAAAGCCCCACAAACGGACAGTAGTATCAGGACATAATATCATGAATATAATAAATCAATATAATTAATGTAAAAAAAAAAAGGCAGTCAATGCATACCTGTCTAGGTCTTAGAAAGTAAGACAGGAGGATCTAGAGTTCAATTCTAGCCTTGGGTACATAGGGAGTTTGGGGGCTACCCTGAGCTATATGAAACCCTGTTTCAAAAACTAAGGTGGGAGATGGAGAGATATGGCTGAGAGATTGAAAACTTGTTGCTCTTCCGGAGGACGCTCCCAGATCAGGCAGCTCACAACCACCTGTAACTCAGGCTTCAGAGTATTCAATGCGTTCTCCTGGCCTCTGTGGGCACCCCCACACATGGCATCCACTCATAAGATTCTGTAACAGTATTCCTTCCACAAATACAAATGAAGAACGGCAAGACTATGTTTAGGAAAACAGATGAATCAGTAAGAATAGTTTGGTACCAGGAAAAGACAAACCCAATTCAGAACTCTCAAGTTTATGAGCCAGCAACATCATAACCAATGGGTATAAAGAGTAATGCCACTAAAGACTTCCAATTAAGACTGTACAAAGTTTCTCAGACACTGAAGCCTGAAGATACTACACATAACAGAGATGAGGCTTCAAGAAGGCTTTCTTCTATACTGCCCCTCTCTCACTTTCAGAATTATCAAATCACTGGAGTAGCAAATTAGAGGCCAGTGAAGATACAAAGTTAATTCAGTGATTTATTAAAGAGAAAGGGGCTGGAGAGGTGCTTCAGAGATTAAGAGCACTGGTGGTTCTGCAGGACTCAGGTTCAATTGACAGCACCACATGGTGGCTCACAACAGTCTGTAACTCCAGTTCCAGGGGATCCAAAGCACTCTTCTGGAAACCAAGGGCACTTGGGACTTGGTGCACAATACACATGCAGGCAAACACTCATGCATATAAAATAATAATAATAAAATATAAATTTGGAAGCCAGTTCAGAATTCAAGTACCTTCATAATAGGCCAAAATAAACACAGAAGTCTTTATCACAAGAAAACAAAAACTCAAGAGTTTAAGCAAACTCATGGGTCATGCTATCACTGCTCAATGGAAGCAGAGTAAAATGGGTCCATTCCTGTAAGGATGACATCACAGGAGGCAGAACTAACAAAATTCCTGGAGAGCAATGTATAAGTTAGACACCGTACTGGATCCAAGTCCATATGCAGACAAGGAGGAAACCCCAAGACATTCGCTGTCAGCTTTCTGATGGGGCTAAACTAAAGCAACACTATTAAAGACCACTGAGGTAGTTGTGATGGCACATCTCTGCAATCCCAGCACTCAGGAGGCAAAGGCAGAAACAAAGCCAGAGGCCAGGTTGGGTGGGGATCTAAAAATGCAGTAGAACACTTCCCTCCCAAATGTGAGGCCCTGGTAAAGCTTAGTCCACAGCATCAGCACATGCCAGACCACCATCAAGAAAAACACACAGCTTCTGTTTTCAGAAAGACCATCTGATAAGCTTTAAATCTCTCTATTTTATATCCACTGCCCCAATTAACTACTGAACAGAAACTGACCCACCAGAAGAATGCAGGCAAACTAATCTAACATGGTCATAACATTTATTCCTTGTTGATTTTTTTGACACAGGGTTTCTCTGTGTAGCTTTAGAGCCTGTCCTTGAACTCTCTTTGTAGACCTGCCTCTGCCTCCCAAGTGCAGGAATAAAGGCATGCGCCACCACTGCCCAGCTTCCTAACAGAATGTTTAACTGTAATTCCTCAAAAGAAAATTTAAATAAAGTTGCCAGTTTGTAGGATCTTAGTTTCTCATTATTCCTTCTATTAAAAGGCACACCAAGAGGCTTTTAGTCCTATAAAACTTAGTATACTATATATGACATTAGGCTTAACTACTTTAAATTTTTCAGAATAAAAGGCATCCCAACTATACCTCATACACAGCTTATTTGATGAAAAGCAAAAAAAAAAAAAAAATTATTGGCATGAAAAGCTATGTATCTATACTTCTAAACCAGTGGTTCTCAACCTTCCTAATGCTGCAACCTAATCCAGCTCCTCATGTTAAGGTAACCATAGCATTATTCCATTGCTACTTCATAACTGTAATTTTGCTTCTGTTATGAATCATAATGGGGGTCACAACCCACGGGTTGAGAACCAATGTTCTAAACCAATGTTTGATGTACATTCAAAGTGTAAATTTTAATCTTTTCGTAAATGTACATTTCCCTTCTGTTAATTAGCCCCACCAGTATCTACATCAAATACAGTATGAAAAACACACCGAGAAGGTCTGGAGAGATGCTAATGATTATGAGGAGCACTGGCTGCTCTGCAGAGAACCCAGGTTCAATTCCCAGCATCCACATGGTGACTCACAACCATCTGTCACTCCAGTTCCAGGGGATCCAACGCCCTCTTCCTGGCTTCTTTGGACACCAGACACAAATGTGGTAGAGACATACATGCAGGCAAAACATTCTTATACATTCAGTATTTTTTAAGTACAAGTTAAATGTGGTGATGCACATCTTTAATCCAGTATTCAGATCTCTTCGAGTTCCAGGCCAGTCAGAGATATACATCAAGACTTCATTTAAAAAAAAAACAAAAAAGTATACTGGGGGTAGAAAGATAGCTCCGCAGGTAAAGGTAAGTTCAATCCTTGGGACTCACACGATGGAAGGAGAGAGCCAACTCCTTCAGGTTGGCCTCTGACCTTCACAAGCTTGCCATGGCAACGTATGCCTTCCACATATACACAAATAATATTCCACATATATATAAATTCCAAATATATACAAATAAATGAAGTTTTTTTTAAGTAGATTGAAAAATTCAAGGCCAAGAACTGCATTTCTAACATTCTTCACAGACCCTCATAGTAAAAACAAACCCAAAACCCCACCATTGACAGTAAGAATACTGGCTAGTAGGAATATCTCAGTGGTGAACACTTGTCTACCACACAAGAGATAAGGCACCGAAACAAAAACGAACACACACACACACACCTGGAGTAACAATGGCAACCAGTACTTCTAAGCACTCCACAAGGACCAGACACTTAAGAGCCTCTTAATACTCAGCATCTTGTTTAGTCTTGTTTAACTTTCCCTAGAGGCATCTCTCTTGAGGAAAGAATGATAGGCTGAGGATTAGTGCAGAAGTTAAAAAAAAAAAAAAAAAAAAAAAAGGTGGGGGGCTGGAGAGATGGCTCAGCAGTTAGGTGCACTAGCTGCTCTTCCAGAGAATCTGGGTTCGATTCCTAGCACCCCACAGTGGTTCACAACTGTCATAAACCAGTTTCAGGGGATCCTCTGCTTGCACAGACACACATGCAGACAAAATATCCATACACATAAAAAATTAAGAATAGAAAAAGAAAGCAGTGGGAATCCAAAGGAAGGATCCAGATCCCATAGTAGGCATTCTGCAAGTATTTAACTTTTTTGTTTTTTTTAAAGCCAGTAACAGGCTAAATCATATCTCAGCTGTTCAGCACTTGCCAGGAAGCAAAAGGCCCTAAATTCCAACTCCAGCACAGGGTGAAAGCAGACCTACAATAGGATCTGTTAGTATCAAATCAACTTAATATTAGCATACCTGTTGCATGCGTGTTTCAGTCAGTCCTAGAAATTTTCAAACACTATGGTTTGGTACTGGATTAGCAACAATTTGCCTCTTTTTCAAAAAGTAATTTTTTGAGGATGTCTTCCACTGTATTTTGATCACATTCATCCCCACTCATCTTCCCACCTCCTCCAGCTTTGCACCCCTTAAAAGCCCACCTGAGTCCAATCTGTGCTGCCCATACACTCCACTGGAGCTAGGTGGATCTACCAAGGCCACACCCACAAGGAAAACTCACTCTCCCACCCCCAGAAGCCAGCCATCAAGGGTCCATTCCTACTCAGCCCAGGCCCGCTCTGCCCCGGGCTAGGATTTTATACAGCTGCTGTTAAGTTCGAAAGTGTAGTCCAGATGATACTGTTTCTGTCCAGTGTCCCTGACCTCTGGTTCTTATAGTCTCCCTTCTTCCTCTACAGTCCCTAAGCTTTGGGATGACAGAGGACGGTGATACAGCAATTTAACTTACCAAGGGGGTTAAAAAAAAAAAGAAAAAAGAAACGAGGCATGTGGCAGGACTTCCCAGTCCACAAAAGTATTTTTAACTTTTAAAGGAAGTTCAGATAACTTTCAACCTTCCCCAGGAAAAGTGCTATGTTTAGTTAATTCACAACACAAAAAATAAAACAAAAAACCAACCTTCACTTAAAGCAGGCCCGATGGCTCACACCTGTAAACCCAACACTACCAAGACTGTCTCCGGAGAATCATCATCGAGGAGCAAAATACAGAAAGACCCTGGCTCCAAAACAGAACTTCAACTGCTTTCATTATCAAACTATCTGTCCCAAGTGACAAAAATAAAACTTTTTTTTAGGAGGTGAAAGGAAAGCAACACATACATCCTAGCCAATGAAACTCCCAATGTGTAGTTATATACATTGAACCGTGTTCATAAGACTTCCTGTTTGAGACAAATCCCACAGACTGACATGTTCACCAAGAGAAAAAAAAAAAAAGGCTGTCTGACCGTTTGGCTAAATTAGTTACAGGGACATCCCAAATGCCTAATGTAGAGTTAGGCAAATACACTGAACAATCGAGTCCAGGGGCTGCAATTCAGGAAAACCGGTGGTCACTGCAAGCGTGGAAGACATGAAGTTTGCTGTGCGTTCTACCGAACTCGAAAGTGTACCAGTTGCATTTCGTGTTTGAGGAAACTGCCAGTAGTACATCTCCAAGCTTCCTCGTTAACACGAACCCACACAAGCAACGCTGAGACGCGCGATTTTGCTCCGATTACACTGAGATTCTTGTTTCTACCGAAAGGGGGGAAAACTGCATAAGACCAGTCTTGTCTCCCTCGAGGGCCTGAAACCATCACGAACAGTTATGAAAAGAATTGCCTCGAGTCACAGGGAGCTGGATCTGCTACGTCCACGTCTCATGCCTTGAGAAGGCTCCTTCTTTTTTTAAATGACCACACTACGTTCAATGGACAGTCTTCATCACACTCACTCCTTCAGCTAGCATTCCAGTAACTTTCTCGGCGGAAAGTGTGAAAACGACTATTTTTATAAACACCCTGCAAAGTCCAAGCAACCGAGTCCGTTCCTAACTTCCAGGTCACCCAAAGTGACCGGTGCAAACACGCATCGAATAAGATCGACTTGGAGGCCGTTAACTACCCCAGTTCTCGGGGGAATCCTGAGTTACTGAAGAAACTAGACTTCCTTTTCTCAAAAACAATACGGGGAAAGAAAAAAAAAAAAAAAGCAGGCAAAAATTTTCAAACCAGCCTCGTCTACGTGCCATCGAGAACAGGGCGACGGGCGGTGTCCGGCCCGGGAAGAAAGCAGGAGGGTGGAGTTCACTTTTCCCTCCGGCCGGCTCGCCCAGGCCCTCCCCCAACCAGAAGCCGGAACCAGGCCTGGGAGGGTGGGAGGCCCGCGCCCCCAAGGAAGCCGGGCGCGCGCCCTAGGCTAGCCCGAGGCTTTTCGGGCCTGCGGGGACCCGGGTGCCGGCCGCCCCCCGATGGCGCCGCGTACGGCACCCCCTCCGTGGCCCCCGGCGCGGTCGTGCACTCACCCGTCTCCCACCACCACACACTTGATGGCCTGCATCTGGGCCGCTCCGTGGGCCGCGGCGGCGGCGGCGGCCGGACACTGAGGCGGGAAGCGGCGGGCTCGGGAAGCGCGCGGCGGGCGGGTGCGAGGCTGCGGGCGGCGGGGCGCCGAGTGCCGGGACCGCTGTCCACGCCGCCTGGCCCTCAGCAGACTGGAAGGCGAAGCACAGCGGCAGCCACCACCCAAAGCTGGGGAAAACTGCAGAGAAACAGGAAATGGCCGCTCCACTCACATCCGGCCTCCCCTCCCCCTCGGTGCTGTCGACGCAGCTCCCAGGCTCCGGGCGGGGCCGCTCCCGCCCGCTCCGTTCCTGGGTTCCACGCGCTTTCGGGAAAGCTCGGAAGCACTCGGCTCCAGCCGGCGAACGCGCCTCGGAGGGCCGCGGGGCGGGGCGGGGCGTCCGCCATCTTGGCACGCTAATGCGTCCCGGGCGTGACCAAGTGTAGGGCGGTGTCTGGTTCTGCGGGTTACCAGTTCGGGTCTCTGGTTCGGGTCTCCACTCTTGCCAGTGCCACGGGGAGATTCTTGACACCCCTTGTTTTGTGATAACTACAATATGCTATGGCATAAGGCCCCTCTAGAAAATTGTATACAGCTTGTGCTACCATGAGATCCTGTCTCCAATACCCCCTCCCCGCGCGCCCCCGGGGATGTAGCCCAGTTAGAATTCCTGCCAGCATGTGCAGCCTGGGGTTCTGACCCAAGCCCATCACAAACCTGCCCTAGTGGCACACCTGTAGTTCCAGCCCTTGGGAGGTGGATGCAGGTGGATCCTGAAGGGTGATCGACCTCAAGTACATGTGGAGTTCAAGACCCAGCCTGGGCTACACGTCTCAAAGTCGGGGCTGGATATGTCGCTCAGTTGGTAGAGTGCTTCCCTAGCTTGTTTGAAACCCTAGGTTTGATCGCCCACCACAGCGTGAAACAGATGTGATAGTAGTGCACACCAGGAATCCCCCAGCTCTGGTTAGGAGGTAGCAGAAGGATCCGAAGTTTATCCAAGGCCAACCTGAGCTACGGTGAGACTTATGTCTTAAAGTGGAGGTGGGGCACTCAATAAACATAAAACTATAAGGAAGAAAAAAATCCACGTACCATATCGTTAAAATAAAATAATAAACATGAAGATAAAGGGCAGGTTGCTGATATAACGGGGTAAGAATATAATTCATTCACAAATGAGGTGGCCTGTTAGAAGCATTAAAGAAACTTTTGGTGTATGTATGTGGTGTGTGTGTGTGTGTGTGTGTGTGTGTGTGTGTGTGTGTGTGTGTGTGTTTTCATGTGTGGACATGTGGAGTGGGCATACTTGTGTGTGCACATGTGTATAGAGGACCAAGGTTGACATCAAATGTATTTGTCAATTGCTCTCCGCCTTATACATTGAAGCAGGATCTCTCGATGAACCCAAAACTCTCCAATTCCGGTTAGTCCAGCCAACCAGCTTGCCCTGGAGATCCCATCTTTACCACCTGTGCGCTGGAATTATAGATGAGTCATCATGCCCTCCCGTTGTACAAACTGGTTCTGGATTGGAACTCCGGTCCTCACACGCTCTGTTCTTCACACTTAACATGGTAAGTGCCCTACACACTGAGCCTAAGAGCACAAACTGCTCCTGCAGATGACTGGTCCCAGCACCTACATCACATAGCTTACAGCCATCTGTAATTTCAGCTCCAGGGTGATCTCCAGAAGACCTTTGACCTCCTCAGACACCTGCATTCACGTGTGTGTGTGTGTGTCTGTGGCACGTGAGCACATACACGTAATTTAAAATAAATCCTTTTTTTTTTTTTTTTTTTTTTTTAAAGAAAAGAAAACCAGACCAGGGAGTCCCACCATCCTAATATCCTAACACTAGAAAGTAAAGAACAAAGGAAAAACAAATAAGGAAAGCATTTATGGAATTACTCCAAGGGAATTTCCCAGACCTGGAGGATAAGCCATTCACAGATGGAAAGTGCCCACAGGGAAGGAAAGTTGATCCACGGCGCCATACATACTTGTAAAACTTCAGAGCAGTGTGGACAGATAAGATCCTTCTGGCTTCCCAAAAGAAAGCAAAGTCTTAGGGAGCAGGAAATTAGAATGGCTTTGGGTTTCTCAGCAGTTACACTTGAGGGACAATGCCTTTAGAATTCCTCAGGAAGGCCAGCAAGATGCCTCAGCAGGTAAAGGTGCTTGCTGTCTATTTTTTTCTTTTTTTTTTTCCGGAGCTGAGGATCGAACCCAGGGCCTTGCGCTTAGCCAGGCAAGCGCTCTACCACTGAGCTAATTCCCCAGCCCTGCCTGCTGTCTAATGATGCAAGTTTGGTGGCCTGAGTTCCATCCCTGGAACTCAAGTAAAGGTGGAGGGAGAGACTGACTCCACACAGTCATCCTCTGACACACACACACACACACACACACACACACACACACACTGTGGCACATGCATACACATATAGACATACTCACAAAATAAAATGTAAAACAATATTTTTGTTTCATTTTGCTTTGAGATAGGATTTCTCTGTGTTGCCTGGCTGTCCTAGAACTTGCTCTATAGACCTGGCCTCGAACTCACAGAGATCCGCCTGTCTGTGCCTCCTGAGTGCTGGGATTAAAGGTGTGCACCTCCACTGCCCAGTATGAAATAATTTTTTTTTTTTTTTTTTTTTTTTTGGTTTTTCGTGACAGGGTTTCTCTGTGTAGCTTTGCGTCTTTCCTGGAACTCACTTGGTAGCCCAGGCTGGCCTCCAACTCACAGAGATCTGCCTGGCTCTGCCTCCCAAGTGCTAGGATTAAAGGCATGCGCCACCAACACCCGGCCTATAATGAACACATTTTTTAAAGAACAATTCTTAGGCTGAATGTGGTGGTTCACACTTTTAATCCCAGCACTTGGGAGGCAGAGACAGGCAAATCTCTGTGAGTTTCAGGCTAGCCTGGTCTACATAGTGAGACCTTGTCTCAAAAAAACAAATGAAAATAAATTAATAAATAAAAACTCTTTAAGAAAATTATGTTTAAGCTAGGATCCTCCTTATGGCCAGTTTATTGATCAAGTGGTTAGGTAAAATAAGAAAGCCTTCTGACAAGTTAGTCCTCAAAGAAGTTTTACCTCCCACATACCATGTTTAAGGAAGCTTCTGGAACATATGCTCTTCTAGGAGAAGGAAATGTACCAAAAAAAAAAGATTACGAAAGACAGAAACTTGAGCTCCGGCAGAGCAGAAGGGAGCCCACACTGGGTGCAGGGAAACTTCGCCTTTAACCCACACAAGGTCTGTGTCCATGGCCACTTCCTTCAAATGAGCAAGCCCACACTTTTGTTAACCAGCTGGGTTCCAATGACAGGCTGTGGATGTGACAATGATGTTCAGGATGAGACAGTAAGGAATGGTCTTCTCAGTACTGTTCCCACCCCTAAAGTCTTATCATAAAACAGCTGGGACAGCTGTTGAGATGGCTGTTCATGGGAAGAAATACTTACTCCCAAGCCTGGTGACCTGCATTGGATCCCCAGAGCTGGACACTGAAAGAGGAGACCCAATTCCTTTAAGTTGTCCTCTGACTTCTGCCTGCACGCTGTGGCATGTATACAGTGCGCGTGTGCATGCGCGCGCGCGCACACACACACACACACACACACACACACACAAATATAATTTTTAAAAATTAGTGCCGTGTGGTGGCACATGCCTTTAGTTCCAGCACTTTAGAGGCAGAGGTACACCTGTGAATTTGAGTCCAGCCTGGTTTACATGTGGAGTTGCAAGCTAGCCAGGGCCACATAGTGAGACCCTATCTGAAAAATAGACAAAACAAAAAACAAACAAATAAAAACTTAGTGTTTTGTTTGTTGTTATTTGAGACAGGGTTTCATTGTGTATCACTGACTGTTCTGGAACTCACATACATACACTTTTTTGTTTCTTTTTTTTTTTTTTTTTTTTTTTTCCAGATAGGATTTCTCTGGGTAGCTTTGGCACCTTTCCTGGAACTCACTCTGTAGACCAGGCTGGCCTCGAACTCACAGAGATCCACCTGGCCCTGCCTCCCGAGGGCTGGGATTAAAGGTGTGCACCACCTCCCCCAGCCTTGTTTTGGTCATCCCCTCCCTCACAGGGACCAATGATCACCAGCTGCCCAGTTACCAAGAAATTATGCTTCCGAAATCTCTTGTTGATTCCGCACGCAGAGCAATCAAGTTGACCTTCGTGTGCCACTCATGACAGAAGCCCTTTTTTGTTTTGGTTTTTGGAGACAGGATCTCACTATGTAGCCTTGGGTAGTCTGAAATTTGCCATATAGACCAGGCTGGCACTGAACTCATAGAGATCTGCTGGCCTCTGTCTCCTGAGTGCTGGGATTTAAGGTACATGCCACCACACCCATATCATCACATGTAAGTTTTTTTTTTTTTTTTTTTTTTTTTTTTTTTAGAAGAATCATTAAAATAAAGGCTTATACTTCTGGAAAGGTGGTTTGGAGGTGAAGAGCAGGTACTGTTTTTACAAGGGACTAGAGTTTGAGTCCCAGCACCCACTTCAAGTGGCTCACAACCACCTCTAGTTAGGGTCTGATGCCCTCTTCTGGACTCCATGGGTACCAGCAAAGACATGGGCACACACAAACATAAGGAAAAATGAAAGAAATGTTTGGTTTTTTTTTTTTGTTTGTTTTTTTTATTTTCGAGACAGTTCTGTGTAGTTGCGCTTTCTAGAATCACTGGTAGAGTGCTGAATCAAGAATGCCTCTGCTGAGTATGATTAAAGGAGTGCCCAATGTGCTTTTAAAAGAATTTATAATAATTAAAGGAGTGCCTGTCGTTAATGTGAATAGTGATGTAACAGTGTTCTCCCAGAATTCAGTTCCTACCCAGGTTCCTTTGGGACAGGTGGGTCTCTCTGGTCTGTTTCACTATGACCCCCCCTTTTTCCAATTAGCTAATTAATCACTTTATTTATTTATTTATTTATTTATTTTACATACATGCATATCCATAATCCATGGAGATCAAAGCACTACTTTCTAGAGTTACGGGGTTTTTTTGTTTTTCTTTAGGTTTTATTTTTTTTGTTTTGTTTTGTAGACAGTGTCTATGTAACCCTGGCTGTCCTGGAACTCAACATGTAAAGCAGACTGGCCTTGAACTCAGAGATACTCCTACCTTGGCTTCCTGAGTGTTAGCATAAAAGGTATGGACCACCACTCCTGGCCTCTGAAGCTAGCTCTTGCCTTCCACCTTGTTCAGACGGAGTTTTCTGTAGCATTGAGCTTCCAGGTGATTCTCCAGGGTCCCCCTCACATTGTGCTGTAGGAGTGCTGACATTATAGACCTTTCTACAGCATCTGGCTTTTATGTGGGCTGTGGGAATCAAACTCAGGTCACCAGGCTTGAGAAACAAGCACTTTATGCTGAGTGATCTCCTAGGCCTACAACTTTAATTCTAAAAAATATGTATTTATTTCGTGTGTGTGTGTGTGTGTGTGTGTGTGTGTGTGTGTGTGTGCTATATGCATGCAGGAGACCAAGGAGGTTAGAAGACGGCGTGTGGAAGCAGGACTGGAGAGATGGCACTGACTGTTTAGAGCACATGCAGTGGACTATTCCTTTACTCTGTGTAAGTATATGTTGCTGTGATTGGTTTAATAAAGAAGCTGACTGGTCAATAGCTGGACAGGATAAGGTTAAGTAGGAGAACCAGACTAAGGACACAGACAGAGTCAGAGGAGTTGCCAGCCAGACACAGAGAGGAAACAAGAGGTGCAAGATGAAAGAGAGGTAACACCATGTGGCAAAATGTAGATTGAGCTAGGGCAATGGTGGCTCATGCCTTTAATCCCAGCACTTGGGAGGCAGAGCTAAGTGGATCTCTGTGAGTTCAAGGCCAGCCTGGTCTTTGATCCTCTGCAAAATGAGGAGCATGAACCTTGTGCTCTCAATTCAATTATGGACAGGCACCAAAACTACACAGAGAAAACCTGTCTTGAAAAAAAAAATGTAGATTGATATAGATGGGTTAATTTAAGCTGTAAGAGCTGGCTGGAGACAAGCCTAAGCCATGGGCCGATCATTTATAATTAATAGTAAATCTCTGAATGGTTATTTGGAAGCGGCTGCTGAGACACAGAGAAACTCCACCTACAACTAGTTGCTCTTACAGAGGACCTCGGTTTGATTCCCAGCACCCACATGGTGGCTCACCACCATCTGTAATTCCAGTGCCTTCTTCTGACCTCCATAGACTCCCGGCACACATGTAGTGCAGGTACATAACATATAGAAAAAACACCCATACACATAAAATAAAATCTCTTTTTTAAAGGCTTCTGTAGAAGAGGAGGAGGAGGAAGAAGAAATTATGAGAATTTAAACTTTAGTTATAGGTGGTTGTGGGTACTGGGAACTCTGCTGCTATAATAAAATACCACATCCTGGGTAATTTATAAATATAAAAAAAATTTTTTCTCACAGAGGAGGCTATTAACCCCAATATCGAGGTCTCCGCAGAATGGTGTGCACACACAAATGCACAAACATATAAAATACATCATGTGTATTGTATAGTTAGCACAGTACTGTTATCAAATAATGGGGATGGAGAGATGGCCCATAGAGTAAAGGCTTTACCCTGCAAGGGTGAAGATCAGAATTTGGATTCCCAGCATGCAAGTAAATGCCATGGATGCCTAGCCCCTTATCTATAACCCCAGTGCACAGGAGGCAGAGGCAAGGGATCCCTAGAGCAAGCTGGCTAGCGAGGCTAGTTAAATGAGAGACTTCTGGGTTTAAGGGATAGATCCTACATCAATACATAAGGTTGTGAGTGGTTGAGGAAGACACCCAATGTCAACTCTGGCCTCCATATATATACATACATGTGCCCACACACATGCACACATCATACATCAAATCATTAAAACTAGCTTATTCCTCGTATTTTTTACAGATTCATTTTATTTTTAATTCTATGTATGTGGGTACATGTGAGTATATATAGGTGTCCTCGGAGTGCAGAAGAGGGCGTTAGATCCCCTGAATTGCCTGATGTCACCTGACATGTGTTCTGGGAACCAAACCTGGGTCCTCTTCAGGAACAGTACCCTTAATCACTTAGACATCTCTCCAAATCCCCCCATCTTTGTGGGGGTAAGTAGAGTCTCTCTCTCTCTGTAGACCAGGCTGGCCTGGAACTCACAGAGATCCACCTGCCTCTGCCTCTCCAGCCCTGGGATTAAAGGTGGGAACCACCTTGCCTGGTTCACACCTTTCCCATATTTATGGCCCTAGTGACCCCATAATTGAATTGAGAGCACAAGGTTCATGCTCCTCATTTTGCAGAGGATCAAAGGGCTTCCTGACTCAGGGGTGTTCCAGAGATCAATGATGGCAAGTTGGAGCCAGGCTGGTGACGTCAGGGGATCCGACTTCAGGAGTCTATCAACTGTGCCATGCCTCCCTATAAAATGACCATAAGGTCTCAGTAACTATTATGTTTCATTTTATTTTAAAGATTTCTTTTTATTGTATGTATATGTATGTTTTACTAGCATGTATGTCTGCAGACCATGTATGTGCTGGTGCATGCTTGATGCCTGCAGAGCCAGAAGGAGGCTTTAGATCCCCTGGAACTGAAGTTACAAACTGTTGTGAGTCACCATGTGGGTGCTCCGAACTGAGCCTGTGTCCTCTGCAAGAGCAGGAAGTGCAGCCTGGTGGTGGTGGCACATGCCTTTAATCCCAGCACTTGGGAGGCAGAGCCAGGCGGATCTCTGTAAGTTGGAGGCCAACCTGGTCTACAGAGTGAAATCCAGGACAGGCACCAAAACTCCGCAGAGAAACCCTGTTTCAAAAACAAACAAACAAAACAAAACAAAAAAAGCAAAAAATGCTCCTAACCTCTGAGCCACCTCTCTAGCCCTCATCTAACTGATTTTAAAATGGGCAAGAGTGTGCATTGGGTGGGTCAGTGGATAGAGGCACTTGCTGCCAAATCTGATGACTTGAGTTTTATCCTGGGGTCCCACACAGTAGGAGGAGAGAACTGACTCCTGGGAGTTCTCTCCTGCCGTGACATGTGCATCGTGACATGAAAGTGTCCTACGCACACATGATAAATAAATGTAATGAAACATTTTTAAAAAATAGATACTAAAGCCGGGCGGTGGTGGTGCACGCATTTAATCCCAGCACTCGGGAGGCAGAGATAGGCGGATCTCTGTGAGTTCGAGGCCAGCCTGGGCTACCAAGTGAGTTCCAGGAAAGACACAAAGCTACACAGAGAAACCCTGTCTCGAAAAACAAAAACAAAAACAAAAACAAAACAAAAAAATAGATACTAAAAGATGGAAGTGGGGTGGTGCATGAGGAGTCAGAAGTCCTGGGAGTTCAAAGTCATTCGTAGCTACGCGGAGAGTTCAAAACCAGGCAGGGCATGGTGCTACACACCTCTAATCCCAACATTGGAAAGGCAGAGGCAGGAGGATCTCTGTGAATTCCAGGCCAGCCTGGACTATATAACAAAAACTAAAAATATTTTTAAAAAAGCCAGCCTAGGCTACATAACACCCCTGTCTCACGCCACCTCCACGTCTCCATGCACAGGCTGCCCACAGCCTTCAGTCCCTACAGCCCACACAGCCAGCTTGACTGACTTATATCTGGACTTTTAGACATGGACGAAATAAACTTTGAGCTTGATGAAGCCATTGTCATTTTGCGTCTGTGTTATTGGTAATCCTTCTGAATCAGTGGAGGGCTTTTTGTGTGTATATGTACATGTATGCTTGTATGTGGCTGTGCGTGTGCATGTGTGTATGGAAGCCAGAGGTCTATGTCAGGTATCTTCCTCAATGACTCTTCACTTTATTTATAAATTTCATGGATTTCTTTATTTTGGGTAGGGTCGGTGAGTGGGTCTGTGGGCATGACCCCTGGGTGGAAGTCCAAAGATGACTTACAAGAGTTGGTGCTTGGTGAGATGCAGACATCTCTACCTGCTGAGTCACCTTGCCCCTGTTTCCTACCACACCCCTTTACTTTTAAGACAAGGTCTCTCACTCTACCTGGGGCTGGGTGATTTAACGAGACTGACTGACCAGGACACCCCAGGGATCCTCCTGCCTCTGCATCCCCACCACAGGGATTACAGGTGTTTTCACATGGGTCCTGGGAGTTGGACTCAGGGCCTCATGTTGGGACCGTAAGCATTCTACCAACTGGGCCATTGCCAGTCCCAATACCTTTTGGTTTTCCCTGCCTAGCCACGACTTCCCGTTTTTTCACAAGACTTCCTCTACCCCATTGTTTCTGGTTATGTGACTCACTGAGTCCCTTTCTTCCCTAATGAGTGAGAAGGCACCAGACAACGGAGATTCTCCTTCTCTCTCAGCAGGGATGAACATGTTTTTCTGGAGTGGCACAGGGACCTCAAGCAGGAGTTAGAATTGGTAATATCAATACCACCAGAATACAATCCTTCGGGTCCCAAGTCTAGCCTTTGAGTCTTCATTATTTTTTAAATTTTGTAAACATTTACTTGTGTGTGCATGCACACACATGTGTACACATGCACACAAATAAAAATACAATTAAGTTTTTTCATTTAAGAAAACATTTCCCCAGCCAGGCTGTGGTGGCCCATGCCTTTAATCAGGCAGAGGCAGGCAGATCTCTGTGATTTCGAGGCCAGCCTAGTCTACAGAGCTAGTTTCAAAGAAAAAAAAAAAAAGAAAACCTTTCCCATTTTTTTCTTGAAACAGAGTCTTTCTATGTAGCTCTGGCTGTCCTGGAAATCACTATGTAGACCAGGCTGGCCTCAAACTCACAGAGATCCATCTGCTTCTGCATCCCAAGGGCTAGGACTAAAGGTATGTACTACCATGACTGTCAGGACTGAACTTTTAAAATGTGGCAACTAGATATGAAGAACTGAATTTCAGAGGCTGGACAGGTGGCTCTTTCAATAGACCACCTGCCTAGAATCCCCCAGTGAGGGGCTGGAGTGTGGCTCAGTGGTAGAGCACCTGCCTAGAATCCCCCAGTGAGGGGCTGGGGTGTGGCTCAGTGGTAGAGCACCTGCCTAGAATCCCCCAGTGAGGGGCTGGGGTGTGACTCAGTGGTAGAGCCCTGCCTAGATTTCCCTAGTGAGATGCTAGGGAATAATTCAGTGATAGAGACACGCATGCATCGTGGCACTTGTGTGTCTGTGAACACACTCACACATATGCATTTTTGGTTTTTTTGAAACAGGGTCTGACTATGTAGCCTTAGGTGGTCTGGAACTTGATATGTAGGCCTGACTGGCCTTGGACTCATAGAGATCTGCCTCCCAAGTGCTAGAATCAAAGGTGTGAACCACCACACTCAGCTTAAAAATTAGTTTTGAATACTCAGTAAAGTGGAGAGAAATCTACAATGAAGACACATCCCCCATACATCTATAGCAGGCATTCTAACTACACTTGCTTTATCGTCTTTCTATCCATTTACTCATTCACAGTTCATCTCTTTTATGTGTATGTGTGTTGGTGCAGGTATAAGTCTGTGAGTGTATATGTGTGAGCACACATGTGTGAGTGCATGTGTAGAAGTATGCAAATAGAGGTCAGAGGTCAACCTCAAGTGTCAATTCTCAGTGACTATGCACTTTAATTTTATTGCATTTGTGTATGTGTGTGCAAAGACTCAGAGAATTCAGAGGACAGCTTGTGGGAGTCAGTTCTTTCCTAGTGTGTGGGTTCTCATTATCAAACTCGGATTGCTGAGGTCGGTGGCAAGCATCCTGGAGCCACTGTACCAGTCCTCGTCTTGGAATGTCTCTGTGTTAAATATGTTAAAAGATTTATTTATCTTTTTATGTGTATACGTGTTTTTGTTTGCATGGATGTATGCACACTGTGTGAGTTCCTGGTGCCCGTGGAGGTCGGAACAGAAAGTTGGATCCCATTGAACTGGAGTTACATTACGAATGATTGTGAGCCGCCAATAAGGGTGCTGAGAACCAAACCTGGGTCCTCTGCAGTAGTGATGGATGCTCTTAAACACTGAGCATCTCTCCAACCCCTCAGTTGTTGGTTTTTTAAGATTTAAATTGTGTGTATGGGTGGGGGGGGTGTTTGTGTGGGTTTATGTACGTGTATGTGTTTACATGTGCATGAAAGTACCCAAAGAGGCCAGGAGAGGGCATCAGATCCCCCAGAGCTAGAGTCACAGGCAGTTATGAGCCACCCAAAGTAGGTGCCGGGAACCAAACTCAGTCCATGCAAGAGCAGGAAGTGCTCTCACCCAGTGATCTCTCGCTTCAGCCCTCAACCTCCTTGTTTCTCATCCAGACCTGGGGCTCCTTGAATGGGCTAGGCTGGGTGGCCTGCCTCTCCTGTCTCCACCTCACCAACTCTGGAGATTCCAAACACACCTCGATTTTCATGTGAGTACTGGGGTAAAAACTCAGGCCAGGTGGTGTTGACGGCGGCGGCGCACGCCTTTAATCCCAGCACTCGGGAGGCAGAGCCAGGCGGATCTCTGTGAGTTTGAGGCCAGCCTGGGCTACCGAGTTAGTTCCAGGAAAGGCGCAAAGCTACACAGGGAGACCCTGTCTCAAAAAAACAAAAACAAAAACAAACAAACAAAAAAAAAAGAACTCAGGTCCTAGTGCTTGCAAGGTAAACACTTCACTACAGAGCCATTTCCTCAGCCCCACCTCATTTTTTGATACATTTCCAAAATCATTATGGAAATCAGTACATTCATCCTTAAGCATGTTTGCATCTGTATCGTTGGAGTTCTGTGTTCATTTATAGTTTCCTATTTGAGGGATCATTAAAAACATCACAGACCATGAAATGCATTAGATTTCAGGTTTCCCATGAATGGAATTTTTTTTAATTATTTATTTATTTTTATTTTATGTGCATTGGTATTTTTGCCTGCATATATGTCTGTGTGAGGGTGTCAGATCTTGAAGCCACAGACAGTTGTGAGCTGCCATGTGGGTGCTGGGAATTGAACCCGGGCCCTCTGGAAGAGCAGTCAGTGCTCTTAACTGCTGAGCTGTGTCTCCAGCCCCACGAATGGAGTTTTGACAAATAACTACATCTAAGTGACAAAAGCTCATCCAGAAATACAGCCTAGGGCCCAACACAGAAGCCCAATAACTTAAGTTTGAGGCATGGAACCTACAGCAGAAGGCGAGAACTGACTCTCGAAAATTGTCCTCTGATCCCTACACATGCCTCATACACACAATAATAATAAATGAAAAAAACATTTAGAAATAAATAAGCAGCAGGGCACAGTGGTACATGTCTTTAATCCCAACACTCAGGAGGTAGAGACAGGTAGATCTCTGTGAATCTGAAGCCAGCTTGGTCTACAGAGTGAGATCCTGGCCAGCCAGGACCACATAGCTACACAGTGAGAGCCTATCTCAAAAACAAAACAAAATACCAACCAAGAAGGCTTTTCATCCCTAGCCCTGACCTTTGGGACTGGAGGGATGGCTCAGCAGTGAGGAGCACTGGCTGCTCAAGCAGAGGAACTGAGTTCAAGTCTCAACACCCACTTGGTGGCATACAACTGCCTAGGACTCTAGTTCTAGGGTGTATGACACTGTCTCAAAAAGCAGAACAAAATAAAAACAAAGATAACTGAATAAATATTTAAAAAATAAAGATAAAGCTGAGCATACCTGCAATCCCTGGACTTAAGAGGTAGAGGCAGAAAGATAAAAAACTCAAGGTCAACTCTAGCTACTCAGTGAATCTAAGGCCAGCCTAGATGGCCTGAGACCCTGGCTCCAAAACCAAGAGTAAATAAAAATGTGAAATAAGACTACACAGACTTACCATATATTTCCTAGAAAAGTTACATTTTGCATTGTTTTGAACTATTTCATCAAAGTCTATATGTTGTTTTTCACTTTTGTGTGCGTACAGCATGCATACATATGCATTCATGATTGTATGTGTACGGGTGCCCAGATGTATGTGAGTGTGTGTGTATTCATGCACACATGCTTGGAGGCGAGAGATTGATGGTTGATGTCTGGTCTTCCACCCCTCCCCTCCCCCTCCTCCTCTTCCTCTTCTTTTTCTTGAGACAGGGTCTTCTTATGTAGCCCTGACTGTCCTGAAATTCATTATGTAGACCAGGCTGGCCTTGAACTCACAGAGATCTGCCTGCTCCTGTCTCCCGACTGCTACGATTAAAGATGTGCATCACTATTCCCAGCTGATGTCTCCCTTAAAATTTTTATTTATTTTTATTTATTTATTTATTTATTTATTTATTTATTTGTGAGTATATGAATGTGGGCATACACACAACACAGCACAGAATGACTTATAGAAATAGGTTCTTTCCTTCCAACCAATGGGGTCCTGGGGATAGAACTCAGGTCACTGGGTTTGGCTGCAAGCTCCTTTGCAATCTCACAGGCCCCTAGTCTCTTCCTTGATAGCTCTCCGACTCATATATTGACTCAAGGTCTTTGGGTTGAGCCAAACCCAAACTCACAGTATAGTTAGGCAGCTTGCTCCATGAATCACTTGTCTCCACCTCCTGAGTGATGGAATTACAAGTGGATGCTAGGCGATCAACTCAGGTCCTCAGGTTTCTTGGCAAGCACCTTACTCACTTGGCCATCTCTGTAGCTCTAAATTCTATACAAATTTTTTTTTCCAAGACAAGGTTTCTCTGTGTAGTTTTGGTGCCTGCCCTGGATCTCACTCTATAGACCAGGCTGGCCTTGAATTCACAGAGATCTGCCTGGCTCTGCCTCCTGAGTGCTGAGATTAAAGGTGTGAGCCACTGCCACCTGGCAATTTTTTTTTTCCTGAGACAGCATTTCTCTGTGTAGCCCTGGCTGTCCTAGAACTCTCTTTGTAGACCAGGTTGGCCTTGAATTCAGAAATCCACTTGCCTCTGCCTCCCAAGTTCTGGGATTAAAGGCATGCTCCACCATACCTGGCGACTCATGTCTTTTTTAAAATGTCATCCCTTTCATTCTGACACATTCTAAAAGTGATAATTTGCTCAAAAACGATTTGAAAAAAACGTATTGACTGCTGTGCTCTGACCATGATTACTGTTGGTTAATATTGGTAACAAGGAGAACTTTGGGGTTAAAGGAAACTTGATGTTCTGCAGCTCAATATAAATATTTTAATTATCTTTGGATTTTAAAATTAGATTTGTTTTTTATATATATGGGTATTTGGCCTGGGTGTATATTTATGCACCACATGCATACCTGGGGCCTGTGGAAGCCAGAAGAGGACATCAGATCCCTTAGGCCTGGAGTCATGGATAGTTGTGAGTGACCATGTAAGAGCTGTGAACTAAACCCAGACCCTCTGCAAACATAAGTGCTCTTGACTACTGAGCCATCTCTCCAGCTCCATTGGTTTTATATTTTACATTTTGTTGGATATTATGCACATGTGTGTATGCATGTGCACCATGTGAGCAGGAACACTCAAATGTCTGTCTAAAGATGGCATCTGGCCACCTCAGGCTGGAGTTACAGGTGGTTGTGAGCCTCCTGACATGGGTGCTGAGGGCCATATGGTCTTCTTCAAGAGCAGCAAGTGCTCTGAACTGCTGAGTCTTCTCTCCAGCCTGTTGTTGAGCCGGGGTCTTGCTCTGTAAGTACACCATCTGGATTAGACCTACACTCCTGGACTCAAGTCATCTTGCCCAGAGCCTCCCAAGTAACTGGTGCCACAAGTGTGTAGCCCACACCCAGTTTCTTTTCCTTTCTAAAGTACCAGTTTTTACAACAAAAATACCATACTCTCAATATTTCTGATTTCCTCATTTGTAATAGTTTTATTGGCTTAGCCCGGCATTGTGTTGACTTTTCCTAGGAAGATGTGAACATCTATTCATCTCACAGATGACAAAGGAGTGATCTTCCCTGTTCAGTCTCGCCTAGTCAGTCAGTGGGTTTATTGGGTTACTTACAGGAATGTGGGTGACTTACAATAGCATGGATGACTCAAAGGCTGCTCTGTCATCTAAAAGTTCACCCCAACATGAGTGATGACTCAGGAGAGCTGTATCCCTGAAGCTCACTGAACAACCTAACTTAGCCACCTGGGGAGTCTTTCTACATAGCAATTATTGACTGCTTACATAACTTTGGAGAGAAGCCTTATGAATCCTATAACTTTCTATCTTCCTGAGTCTTGTAAATCATGTGAATTTCCAGAGCTTGTAAATTGCATGAATTTCCTGAGCTTTGCAAGTTGTATAAATTTCCTGAGCCTTGCAAGTTGAATGAGCTTCTTTCCCTCCTCCAGGAGGGAACACTTCAACTCAGAGGAAGTAACAACAGAACACCCAGGCTAGCCTGGAACTCCAGGCAATCCTCCTGCCTCAGCCTCCCAAATTCTGGGATGACAGGTGTGAACCACTGTATCCAGCTTTAGAAAAAGTTGGTGACCCACATCTTGGCTCTTTTGTGCCCATTCTCTCTTCCTGAATCTTTCTCTTCAGGTTGATTAAATGTGAATGTAAAAAAAAAAACAAACCCAAAAAATACTTTCATAGAGCTGGAGAGGTGGCTCAGCAGTTAAGAATGCTTTCAGCTCTTGCAGGGGACCTTGGTTCAGTTCCCAGCACCCATAGGTAGCTTACAACTGTAAGTTACAGTTCCAGGGTATCTGGGTGACAGCTAAGGAAACTTCATGTAAAGTCGGGCATCCATCTTGGTACACACAAGCTGTTTGTGTCTGGCTCCAGCCCCTGGCAGAAACTTTCCCAGGAACTCTGACCCAGTGACCCCACCACATCCCAAAATGTATAGCCATGATTATCTACTTGTTCTGATATGATTAACTGGTTTTTTTTTTGGCTTTCTATAACTTGTGTATGCAGATGCCCCAAGACTGTTCTGGGGCACTTAACTTGACAGAACAGACCAGTTTTTGCTTGCTTGAGTAGGTATCAAAAGTCACCCCACCCTTCTCATGGCAATCTCAAATCTGCCTCAGAGATTATTCATCCTGCTAGCAACTAAGCAATAAATCTTTAATTATAATTAGACTGAGGCTATGGTCTTTCCTCATAACATCTGATGCCCCTTCCTAGCCTCTACAAGTACCAGGCATGAGCATGGTGTATATATACACACATAGGCAAACCACTCACATACATAAAACATTTTTTTAGTGTAAAATATTTCCATGCATGGGGCTGAGGATCTGGCTCAGTGGGTAAAGTGTTTGTCATGCTAGTATCAGGACCTGAGGTTGGATCCCCAGCACCCAGGTAAAATCTGGGCATGGGCAGGGTGTGCTAACACATGCCTTAAATCCCAGCATTAGGGATAGAGACGAAGGCGCGCAGGATTTGAGGCCAGCCTGGTCTGCGTAGTGAGTTCTAGGCCAGCCAGGACTACAGAGTGAGATTCTGCCTAAAAAAATCAAAACAAAACAAAAACCAACAACAACAAAAAGCAACAAAAACCAAGCTAGGCATGGTCATAGACTCTTGTCATTCCAGCACTGGTGAGCGAGAAAAAGGATTCCTGGAGCCCATTGGCCAGATGGCCCAGCCAATCGGTGAGTTCCAGGTTCATCCAGAGACTCTGTCTCAAAAACTAGAAAGTGACTGAGGAAGACACCAGACAGCAAACTGGTCTCTGTGCACAGGCACACATGTTCCCTCCCCCAATACAACACATACAACACACACTTACACCAAAAAAAGACTAAAAACAGCTTCATAGAGGTATATGTATGAGAATAAACAAACAGGATTTTGTTGTTGTTTTGTTTTCTGCAGTATTTGGGACTGAATCCACTGCCTCACTAAAGCTGGGCTGTCAAGGAAAGTTATTTTATTTATTCATTAGTGTGTGTGTGTGTGTGTGTGTGTGTGTGTGTGTGTGTGTGTGTGTGGTGAGCCTGTGGAGGTCAGAGGACAACCTGTATGTTGTCTTCTTCTACCATGTGGGGCCTGGGCATTGAGCTCACTGGGCTTGGCCGCAAGTGTCTTTACCTGCTGAGCCATTTTACTGTTCAAGGAACGCCATTTTGTAAACAGCTGATCATTAACCGTTATTAACAGCACACTGCGTTCATAAATCCACTGAACTTACACTCTCAGGACTCAAGCGCTCTGGGTATAAAAATAGTTCCTGTTTTCTGGGTGCCTTCTGTGTGCTTGGAACTGTGCCCAGTGCTGCCCCCCTGATCTCATTCATTTCTCACAAACACCTAGAGGCAGGACGGGGGTGGGGGTTAGGGGGAGTGGGGGGATGAGCATCCACATCCTCTTTTTCTGGAAACAGGTCAGGGGAGCGTGGAGAAGTTGCTGGAAATGGAACCTGGTTTCTCTGGGCTGGCTGTCTTCTGAGGCACAGCTCCGAGAGCAGCAGGGGGAAGTGTAAGGAGAGCAGACGGGCTTGTTGATCAGTTATTAATAAGCTTCCCTCCAAGCCCCTTCTTGTCACACTTTGTGCCTGTACAAAAGTACTTTTCACACTGACAAAATTCTCTCTCTCTGTCTTTGTCTCTCTCCCTTCTTCCATAAGGTCTCACATAACCTAGGCTATCTTTTTTTTTTTTTTTTTTTTTTTTTTTTTTTTTTTTTTTTTTTTTTTTTTTTGAGACAGGGTTTCTCTGTAGCTTTGGAGCCTGTCCTGGAACTCACTGTGTAGACCAGGCTGGCCTCGAACTTACGGAGATTCACCTGTCTCTGCCTCCTGAGTGCTGGGATTAAAGGTGTGCGCCACCCACCTCACTCCCCCCGTCCCCCGGCTAACCCAGGCTATCTTTAAATTTACTGTGTAGCTAAGGATGACCTTGAACTTCTGATCTTCCTGCCTCCACCTGTTGAGGTTACAGGAGTGAGCCACCATGCCCAGTTAATGAGGTGCTGCGGAATCCTGGGCTTCATGTGTGCTAGGCAAGCGCTATCTCAACTGAACCACACCCCAGTCTTATCTCTCAAACGATAAGCTTTTTGGGGGGGTGGAGAGAGAGCTCAGGGGATAAAGTGTTTGCTGGCCAAGTGTGAGGACTGGAATCAGGAGACCCTGAAGCTGAATAAAAGCTGGGCAGCAGAATTAATTTCAGCCTCAGAAGGCAGAGACAAGGGGTTCCTCAGAGCAAGCTGGCTAGCTGGACTAGCAGTACCAGTGAGTCCTGGTGTCACTGAAGATTCTGCTTCAAAGAATAAACTGGAAGAGTCATTGAGGAAGATTCCTGAGATCAGCTTTGGGTTGCTACCTGGGCCCAAACCCATGAGACTGCCTACCAACTCCCTCACACATACACACAAAAAGAATATAACATCGTTAAAAAAAAAAAATCCTAGCCGGGCAGTGGTGCCCCATGCTTTTAATCCCAGCAGAGGCAGAGGCAGGTGATCTCTATGAATTCGAGGCCAGCCTGGTCTACAGAACTAGTTCAGGACCCCTAGGGTCCTGTCTCAAAAAAAAAAAAAAAAAATCCTGTCTCAAACAAATCCAGAAAAAAGATTTCTATCAAACTCCTTACATTCCAGAATACTAGAATTCTTCAAAATCGATGTATGTTTTACCTCAGAGGCTTTAGTTAGTACTATAATTATTTTGATTTGTTTTTTGAGGCAGGGTCTCACTGTGTAGCTCTGGGTTCCAGAACCTGCTCTGTAGGCCAGGCTGGCCTTGAGCTTACAGAGATCTGCCTGCCTCTGCCTTCTGAGTGCTGGGACTGAGGGTATGTCCTACCCTACCTGGCAGTACTACAATTATTAAAGCATATATGATTGTGGGCTGGAGAGATGACTCAGTGCTAAAAGTACTGGTTGCCCCTTCCAGAGAACCCAGGTTGGATTCCTAGCACCCACTTGGAAGCTCACCGTCTGTCACTCCAGTTCCAGGGGATCTGATGCTCTCTTCTGGCCTTTGCAGGCACTGGGCACACACGTGGTGCACAGACACACATGCAAGCAAAGTGGTACATGCAGGCAAAACATTTCCACCCATAAAATAATAAACAGGGGCTGGAGAGATGGCTGAGAGGTTAAGAGCACTGGCTGTTCTTCCAGAGGCCCTGAGTTCAATTCCCAGTACCCACATGGTGGCTCACAACCATCTGTAATGAGGTCTGGTGCCCTCTTCTGGCATGCAGGTGTAACTGCATGCAGTACATTGTGTACATCATAAATAAACCTTTTAAAAAAAAAACAAATTAATAAAGATTTAAAGTGTATATAATTGAACATTGAACAAGAATGGCTGGGATGGCAGGCCGTTCACACAAGAACACCGGGCTGTTCATTCACCCACAAATGCCTTTTTTCTTTCTTTTGGAAATATGGTAAATATACAATGATAGGAAATTTCCCATTGTAACCATTTTTTTTAAATACTGTATGTGTGTGTGTATGAATATAAGTGTGCGTTTGGGTGCTCGTGGAGGCCAGAAGTGGGTATCAGATTCCATGGAGCTGGAGTTTTAAATGTTTAGGAGCTTGCCTGATGTGACTGCTGCAATCTGGGCTCTGGTCCTCTGATAGAGGAGGAAGCACTAACTTCTCTCTAGCCCCCACTGCAACCATTAGAAAAATGTAAAGTCACATTTTATTTAGTGTATTGTGCGAGTGTGGATGTGTGTGTGCGCGCACTCGCGAGCTCACGCGCACATGGTGTGCACATGCATAAAACACAGGAGGCGGGAGGAGGCAGGAGGATATATTAGTATGCTTTCCATTACTGTGATAAACACCATTATCAAAAGCAACGTGGAGAGGAAAGGACTTATTTGGCTTACACAGCAAAAAGAACTGTCTGTCATTGAGGGAAGCCAAGGCAGGCAGGCACTCGGGCAGGACAGGAACTGGAGGCAGAAACTGAATTAGAAATTACAGATGGACATCACTTACTGGCTTGCTCTCCCTGGCTTCCTTACCTTGCTTTCTTACAACCCACCTGCTCAGGCTTCCCATTTTCTCTGTTGAAGTTTCCTCTTCCAGGGTAACTCTAACTTGTGTCAAGTTAACAGAGAAAAACAAAAACAAAAACAAACAAAAAAACCAACCAAACAAAAAAACCAGCATAGAGAGCAACTCGCTGGAGTCAGTTGTGTCCTCCCACCGTGCGGGTCCCAAGGATTGAACTCATGTTCTCGGGAGTAGCAGAAAGTGCCTTTACCTTCTTTACCATTTCGCTGGCCACTGTACCCATTTTAAAGAACGTGGTATAAAGTACCTGTGACCATGGCCATGGTCCATCTCTTCCCTGTTCTTTCTCTAAAGACTTATTTATTTTTATGTGAATGTGCATCTCAGCATATGCACGCGCAGGTGAGTGCAGATGCTCACGAAGGCCAGAAGGCATCGGATCCCTTGAAGCTAGAGTTGTATGTGACCGTGAGCCACCTAAGACGGGTGCTGGAAACTGAACTCAGGGTCCTCTGGAGGAGCAGCAAGCGCTCTTGACCGCTGAGTCATCTTCCGAGCCCCTCTTTTCTTTTTTTCTCTCTTTCTTGCTCGAGACCGGGCCTTGTCAAGTAGCCCAGGTCCCGCCTCAGCCTCCTGAGAGCTGGAATATTAAGGCAATCGCCGCCACGCCCGACGTTCCCTCTGGTGTTATCCTTTAGCCTCACCATTAGAGGGCGCCAGGACGCAACGCAGCAACTCCTTCCTCCCACGCACGCGCACCTCACTTGCTAGGGAAGCGGTCTGCGAGGCGGGGCGGGAGGGGGCGGAGTCTGCTGCCTGCGCAGGCGCGGGCCGGCTTTGTGACGTCAGGCCGCGCGGCCCGGCCGGGGATCCAGGTGGTGGCTCGCGGAGGCGCTTTCCCGACAGTGACGCGCAGACTCAGCTCCCCCGCGGCCCGCCCTCCCGCCGGCCTCGCCGCGGTCTCCCCAGCTCCCTGAGATCGCTGAGCTCGGAACAGCGGCCCAGGGAGGAGGCCTTGGACGACGCGGCGCGGAGAGGGAGGGCGGGCGGGCGGGCGGGCAGTGGGAGCGCCGCGGGTCTCTATATGGCGACGGCTCTGTCGGGTCTGGCTGTCCGGCTGTCGCGCTCGGCCGCCGCCCGCTCCTATGGGGTCTTCTGCAAGGGGTTGACCCGCACGTTGCTCATCTTCTTTGACTTGGCTTGGCGGCTGCGCATCAACTTTCCCTACCTCTACATCGTGGCTTCCATGATGCTCAACGTGCGTCTGCAGGTAGGTGAGCCGCGCCCTCGGCATCCCTGGGTCGCGGCCCTGCCCACCTGGCTCGGAGGGATGCATGTGCTGGGAGGCTGGTGCCATCAGTCCAAGGCTGAGTGTCTGTCTACCAAGTACCGTGCATTTTCCCTCTGTAACCCCACTCTGCATAGGCGATGCTTCAGAGTACAGATCCTACATCTGGGGGTGGGGTCCGAGGAACGATGACAGGAAGGTCCCTTAGGACGCTTTGTCCTTAAAAATGACAAATTGTTGGCGATCCGGTGGCAGCGAGTTCTTACGTGGATTCTGGTTCCCCAAACTTTGTGAAGGTTTATTATGTTATCCTTGTACCATTAGGTTGAAAGTTAATGGTGTTTTGACCAGTGTATCCGATTTCTTCTGGCCAGGGGTTAGAAATGGCAGGAGGGATGAAGATGAGAGAAAGAGGTAAAACAAATTCGGAGGCCTGAGACAGTTTGGAATAACAGCATGCCCGTGTCAGCATTCTGGAGGCCGCGTTTGCTGGAAACAACTGACAGTTCCCTATCTCTTGAATTACAAAACGCTTTTCTCTAGTGGAGAGAGAGGTTTTGCCAATTTGAGTGTTCTGTCCCAAAAAGTAAGAGAGAGAGGCTGGACAGTGAGCCTCCTTGGATTCTGTTTACACATCTTGGAGTGGCACAGGCTGTGTGGAAGGACTCGGCTCCACCCCTGGGAAGCATATAACCTGACAGTATTGTTTATTTCTTGTGGTTCTGGGAGCTGAACCCGGCGGGCGCTTTGCATTTGCTGTAGACAAGGAAAATCGCCCCAGCCCTAGACTTACTGTGCATATGTGGTTCCCTGGTGTGCAGAGGAGCCAGCTCTAAGTAGTTTACCTAGTTTTTCTGTAGTTGGGTCATATTAGAGTGTAACGGACCTGGTATATAAATGGTCCCTGACACAGGTGGTTACAGACCATGTGAAATCCGAAGCCAAGTATGATCCAGATTCGGTAAAATGAGTTAAGAAAAACTGATTTTAAGGTCCAAATTAAGATACCTTTCCTTTTTTTTTTTGGCGGGGGGAGTGGTGTCAGCTGTGAACCACCATACCTGGTTATGAGGTACTGCTGGGATCAACCTGGGGCTTCCTGCATGCTAGGCAAGCACTCTAACAAATGAGCTATATCGCTGCTCCCAAATCAAGATATCTTACACTAACAAGGGCTTTGGCATCTTATGTGATACCAGGCCGTGGGGGCAGAAATAACAAACCTTTACAGCAGGTGCCCCAGATGAGAAAAGAGTGCTGGGTGTGGGCACTGAGATAAACCAGAGCGCCTGTGTCCTTGCCAATTACCAACCTGTAGAAACATGGCCCTGGTGTTTCTGCCAGATCTAGTAACCTCCTCTGAGAGAAATCAGACATCCTGATTCTTAGACATCAAGTTATCTCAGAGTTTACAAAAAGAAACTTTGGGGATATAAGTGTCTGTAGTCTATGCTTGAGCCATCATGTAGACTCATGGGATCTGGTGTCTAGAGTTACATGTGATTTGTGCTCATTTAGAAAATTATGTGAAAGACTACAAGAGATTACCTACTACATAATATTATGTCTGGAATTGCTGTGTTTTGTACCATTAAAAAAATAACAGGCTAGGGATGTAGCTCAGGTGGGAGTGTGTGTGCCTACTCTGCACAGTGCCCTGGGTGTAATCTCTAGTACTGCATAAACTGGGTATAAAGATCCTTGCCTGTAATCCTAGCATCTGGGAGGTGGAGGCATGAGAGAGGCTCTGGGTCATCTTTGGCTACATAGCAAGACCCTATCTCAATAACAAAACCCGAAACAATTCCTCTTGTATTGATTTCTCTTTGTACCCTTCTCTAGTCCAAGCTACTCCAGTTGCTAGCCTGGATTTTTGTGTATTCTCCATCTGTTTTCCACCGGTCAGTTAGAGGTGTCATATTTGTACATATTATGTGTATGTGTATGTGGAGCAGGAGGAGGCCAAAAGAGGTTGCTGGATCCCCTGGAGATGTAGTTATGGGCAGTTATGAACTGCCTGACTCTAGTTCTCTGCAAGAGCAGCAGGTACTCCCTAACAGCTGAGCTATTTCTCTGGCTCCCTAGAGAAGTCTTCTAAACATTATAAGGCATGTTCTGTCATCCTCAAACATCAGCACATGTACATGCTTATCACATGTGGATATGACTGGCCTCTCACCTCGCTTACCCCTTGATGACAGACTAGACTTTGTTAGGGTCTCCTCTTTACCTAGTTGTAACCGTTCCCTTCCTGCCCCTGGGGTACGATGAATGTCTTCCTTGACAGGGACACTCTCACAGTGTAGTTCTTTCAGAGGGAACTTTTGTGATCTTGTACCGGCTTTCTTCACCACAGGATTGCTGAAGGCTCGTTTGTTTTATAAGCAATAAACAGCGGCAAATTCCATTCCCGGTGTCTTCTAATTGCGCATCTGTTTGTAGGACAGTGAGATCATCGCTGGAAAGGTGATTCAAAGCCATATTTCATAACAGGGAGTGTGCACTGTACTGATTGAAGGCAAGCGCCTTTGGGAGGAGGGCACTTGCCTTCAATCAGAGTGGTGTGAGCAGTGAGTGAGTGCAGGCCCATCGGTACTGAGGGCAGCCCGGTGGACTCCAGAGGAGTCGTGAGTTAGGTGTAGCCAGCTATAGAGAATCTGGCTGTCTTAATTCAGGGTCAGGTGCGCCCAGGTGGAGGGTAAGGCAGTCTCACCAAGCACTTTGGGAAAGGTGTATCTTCCCCTCCCCCCAACACCTTTTGAGACAGGCTCTGATCATACAACCCTGGTCAGTTTGGCTCTCTTTAGAATTCCTTGTGTAGACCAAGCTAGCCTTAAACTCAAAGAGACCCGCTTGCCTCTTCCTCAGGTGCTGGAATTAAAGGTGTGTACCACTGCCCAGCCAGAGAAGGATTTCCTAGGACACATGTAAGGGTTTTAGATTTGATCTTGGACCTGGCCAAATGCAGCCTTTTCGTATTGGGGGAGGAAGAGAGAGGTTCTGGGGTACAATGCCATACTTGAAGTCTTTATATCTAATCTTTAAACTCCCCTGAAGGCTTTAGGACTTTTGTTTATTTGTGAAAAATCACTAACTGAACCTAGTTTGAGGGTTTCAATGTTCTGACCTTTGGGTGTAGGAAGGTGCAATGAGAAATCGAGCCTGGCTGAAGGGACCCCGGCAGCTCATAGCCTTTTCCCTCCAGTATACTGTTTCTTCCTGTTCTAGGGGACAGGAGTGTGTTTAAAATATCGGACCCTAAGGTTGTGTTAACCCTACACTTAACGTCTTGTTCATCGGGCATTGGGGTTTCTCTTACCCTTGTGGCAGTGCTGGGTATGGAACCCAAGGCCCCTTACGTCACCCCAGAGCTGCGTCCCGAACTCAGCAGTGAGGCGTTTTAACAGTACGAACAGCTCTTTAGTTAGATGCAAAGGGTTTGTAGACGCAGAAAACCCAGGGTTATCATTTTAAAGTACTAGGACTAGAGAGTTGGCTTAGCAGTCAGGAGCATTTTGCTGCTTTTGCAGAGGGCCCGGGTTCCGTTCCCAACACCCACTTGATGGCTCACAACCACATGCAACTTCAGTTCCAGCTCTGTGAGCACCATGAGTGCTTGTGGTACACAAGCTTGCACAACATAAAACAAATCTTTTTTTTTAATTTCTTTTATTTCTTAGAAAACTTAGGGGGAAGCGTGTTTCATCTTTTATTTCCAAGGAAAATCTGTGTATTATAAAAGCAAACATTTGTCATTCCACCAAGCACAGGGCTCACATTGCAAACGGAACCATTTCCATTACAAGACTGATGATCTAAAAAATCAAATAACTTTGAAAGGCTTCAGTCTCAACTGTTTTCATGAAAATCATGTTATTACATTATACCAACACACTATTCTTTTAGAGGATCAAGCAGAAATTAAACCCAATAATTAACCAAACCTACATCATATCCTGTTTGTTTTATAGGATCATAACCACTATACTAAGACTTAGCACTTAGACATAAAGCATGTCTTAACTTCCTGAAGAATATTCTAGGAATAAGCAAAACATTTAGAATGCTTTAATGTCTCCAGTTAACACCATTTGTATCAGTAACTGCAATGTTGTAACTTTCAGCATCTCACGTAACTAGTCGATGAAGTTGGTTAGTTATAAAACAAATCTTTAAAAAATATTTTTTATTTACTTTAAATTTTTGAATTATGAATGTTTGGGCAAAGGAAAGAATGACTCCTGTGTTCTGCTCTTTGACCACAGGAGGGACCACATACATGTACTCCACACACAAACAAATGTAACCCCTACATACACTCCACACACAAACAAATGTAACCCCCGCAAAAAAAAGTTTTTTTTAAAAGTGCTGTTTGTAAACAAGTGTACACCTATAATCCCAGCTGCTTGTGAGGCTTGAGTCCAGGGATTCGGGACATGTGAGTGTGTTGTGTATGCTCAAGCATGCAAATGCATATATCTGTGTATGTATGTATAGGTCAGAGGTCAACCTTGTGTGTCTGTCCACAGGTGCAAGCCTCTTGATTTTTTTGAGACAAGGTCTCTCATTGGCTTTAGGCTCACTAATTTGACTTGACTGGCTGGCTGGCCAGGGAGCCCCAGGGATCTTCTCATCTCCAGTAATTCTCCTGTGTCCAACTCCCCAGGGCTGGGATTGTAAGCTGTGACACCACACCTAGCTTTTTTTCTGTGTGTATTCTGGAGGATGGAACTTGAGTTCTTCTCATGTTTGCATGGCAAGTACTTGGCCGATTGGGCTGCCTCATTAGCCAGTTTGTGGTCATTGTGAGCAACATAGTGACAAAATCCCTATCCTAAAATAGAAAAAGGATTGGAGAGATGGCTGTTGCCAGGACTGGAGTTTAGTATCCGACACTGACACTGACACTTAGTAGCTCGCAACCACTTATGATTGTGAGTATACCCCCAGCCACATAATTAAAAGAATACATTCATATTCTCTCTCTCTCTCTCTCTCTCTCTCTCTCTCTCTCTCTCTCTCTCTCTCTCTCTCTCTCTCTCTCTCTGTTGTTTTTTTGAAACAGGGTTTCTCTGTGTAGCTTTGGTGCCTGTCCTGGATCTCACTCTGTAGACCAGGCTGACCTCGAACTCAGAGATCCGCCTGACTCTGCCTCCCGAGTGCTGGGATTAAGGGCATGTGCCACCACCGCCCGGCCAGGCATATTTTTAATCCCAACACTCTGGTGGCAGAGGCAGATAGATCTCTGTGAGTTCAAGGCCAGTCTGGTCTACATAGTAAGTTCTAGACTAGCCATGGCTACATTGTTTCTCTGTCTCAAACAAAGCAAAACAAACAAAAAAGCAAAGGAAAGAAAGTACTGTTTTTAAGCAAGCCTCAATCTTCTGAGGTTATTAACATTCTACTGTTTCATACAGCATGGGAAGACAGATGGTAAAAAGTGAGACTCTTTGAGAGGCAGAAGCAGGTGGATCTCTGTGAGTTCTAGACCAGCCTGATCTACAAAGCAAGTTCTAGGACAGCCAGGGCTACACAGAGAAACCCTGTCTAAAAAAAAAAAAAAAAAAAAAAAAAAAAAAAAAGTGAGAATCTATACCAATCACTACATATAAGTAAAAACAATCTGCATGGTCCATGGTAGCATACACTTGTAATCCCAGCACTTGGAAGGTAAAGGCTGGAAGATCAGGAGTTCAAAGCCAGCCTGGGCTACATGAGACCTTGCCCATTCCCAACTAAAATAAAAATTAAAAATAACTATATAAAAAGCTGGGTGGTGGTAGACATCTTTAATTCCAGCATGCAGGAGGCAAAGGCAGGTGGATTTTTGACTTGGAGGCCAGCTTGGTCTACAGAGCTAGTTCCAGGACAGCCAGGGATACATAGAGAAATCTCCTCTTGAAAACCAAACCAACAAACATAACCAGTATCATGAATACCCACTGGAACAAGCCATGCTTATAACTTTTTACTGGTATGGCTATAAGAAACATGGATCAGGGCTGCAGAGATGGCTCAGAGGTTAAGAGCACCGACTGCTCTTCCAGAGGTCCTGAGTTCAATTCCCAGCACCCACATGGTGGCTCACAACCATCTGTAATGAGATATGGCACCCTCTTCTGTGTACATAATAAATAAATAAATCTTAAAAAAAACAAAAAAACATAGATCAAGTGTCTTAGTCCCATGTCACCCAAAGAGAAGGCCTCAAAAAAACAGAAAAGATGCTATAAAGGCCGACCAAGATGTCCTTATTTCACCTTCAGCTTCTCCCCTGCTGCCTGTGCTCAGCAAGCCTTCCAATCCTTATTTGCCTTCTATGCTCTTAACCATCCTCCTCCTCCTTCTCTTCCTCCTCCTCCTCTTAAGTTTTTTGAGACAAGATTGCCCTGTGTAGCCCTGGCTGGCCTCAAACTCGCTCTGTAGACGGGACTGGCCTATAGAAATCCGCCTCTCTCTGCCTCCCTAGTGTTGGGATTAAAGGTGTGCACCACCACCACCACCACCACCACCACCACCACCACCACCACCCAGCTCTGTCCTACTTGATTAGTACTGGGGAATTGGACTCTCAGACTCTTGGCCACTGAGCTACATCCCCGGCTCCTAGCTCCGATCTCCTCTTTCTATTACATCTTATTTACTACTTTTATGTGTATATGCATGAGTGTGTGTGTGTGTGTGTGCATCCCTGTGCACATGGAATGTCATAATGTATGCATGGAGGTCAGAACACAACCTGCAGGAGTCCCTTGTCTCCTACTGTGTGGGTTCCTTGTCTCGAGCTCAGGTCAGCAGGCATGGTAGCAAGCACATTTCCCCACAGAGCCATCTCACAGGCCACAGCCTACTCTTCCTCCTCTCTGAACTTCTTTCTAAGTCCATAGCTTCATGGATTTCAGTACCCTCTCACCACTTAGACATCTTTTCCCCCTTGTATTTAATGAGTTTTTGCTTTACCAGACATTGTACTACAGGTCTGGAATCTCAGCGTATAGAGACGCTAAAGGAGGAAAAGTTTATGACAAAGCTTATCCTGCAAACTAGGTGTAGTGGTGCAAGCTTATGATCTTAGCACTTAGGAGCCGGAGGCAGGACCATCAGGAATTCAAAGTCAGTATCAGCTACAGAGTGAGTTTGAGGTCAGTTTGGGTCACACAAAACCCCATCTCAATAAATAAAAGAACAAATTATGACGCTGGTTAAGTGTATAATTCAGGGACATTAATACCTTGCCATATTGGGCAGTTGTCACACACCCATTCTCAGAACTTCTCCGGCACATGGAAATCTTTCTTGTCTTCTAAGGGGAAGGGGAGCTGGCTGGCATTCTGAGCAAAACAGAGAGGACCCCATTGAGCACTTTGGCAAAACCCTGGCCGAGGTAAAGGCTGTTGCCACATTGATGTTTGTGTCGGAGGAGTGCGGAGTGTAGACAGAGGGCAGAGCTGTCACCAGGACCCACACGTGGTCCTGGAACAGCAGCAGGAAGCTGGAGAGATTGGGTAGTGAGCCAGGAAGAAAGTGGTGGTTTTGTACAAAGTGCGTTGGAGCAGCTCCCCTTCTTGCTTTTCCTTGGTATTTAAGTGTGTGTGTGTGTGTGTGTGTGTGTGTGTGTGTGTGTGTGTGTGTAGGCTAGAAGATAATTTGTCTGAATCAGTTCTCTTTCTATACTGTGGGTCCTGGACATCAATTGGGGGTCATCAGTCTTGGTAGAAAGTGACTTTTGGCCCAACACCTACATTCCTTTTTTTAAAAATGTGTATATATGTGTTTATGCAGCTGCATTTGGAGGCCAGAAGAGAGTGTCGGATTCCCTGAGCTGGAGTTACAGGTGATTGTGACCACCCAATGTGGGTGCTGGGAACTGAACTTGGGGTCATTTCCAGGAGCAGCAAACACTCTTAACCCTGGAGTCGTCTCCCCTGCCTCTTACCTGTATTCTGTATTCTGGACTTGTTTCATTTTGCTTAATTGTTTTGAGACAGCCTCACCAGGCTGACCTAGAACTCACTTTGTAACTCAGGCTACTGGAATTCTAGATCCTGCTTTGTCTCCCTGAGCACTAGGATTACAAGCTTGTGTCACCACAGCAGCCTCCTTGTTTCTGAAAGAGTTGGAAATAATCCTGTATGCTCCAGGCAGGTGTTAGTGTAAGAATTCTGGGCTGCCGAGAAGGCGAGAACCAGCAGCAGGGTTGTCCTTCGACCTTGGCACGTGCACACACACGCTTGTATCCATCACACATATAAAGACAGTTTCAAAGTACGTGAATTCATTCTATTTTTACTAATGTTAAAAGAGACCCATCACATATGAGATGACATCTCAACACTTGGGAAGCAGAGGCAGGCAGATCTCTATGAGTTTGAGGCCAGCCTGGTCTACAGAGCGAGTTCCAAGATAGCCAAGGTTACACAGAGAAACCCTGTCTCAAACAAACAAACAAAAAACCAAACACCAAAACTGCTTACTGCTGGGGCTGCACGTGGTGTATAGAGCTCTGAGCTCCAGCCCCCACGTGTCTGTACCTGGAGAGGGAAGGGCCAGTCTCTTCACCCCTTGATAGTTTTGTAGGATGCAATAAAGTTGAATAAACACGAACTACTTCTACAAGCCACAGAATGAATTTGGAGGAGCTGAGTGTGTAGCTCAGTGTGGATGAGGCCCTGGGTCCATCTTTAACGTCGGGGGAAGAAAGTAAAAAAGATCACCCACAGAATGGAGAAAAGCATTTGTTGGCAAATTTGGTAAAGGAGTAATACCCTGAATAGAGAAAGACCTCTTACAATTGAAAAAACAAACAAACAAAAAAACCCAAGCAGCTCAATCCAGTCATTGAAGGAGCTGGCATAGAGATTTATCTAAGCAGATACACAGATGGTGGATGTGTCCTTGAGAAGATCCTGGACTCCAGGAGAAAGCAGATCACTCGGAGCAGTGGGAGGCCACTCCACACTTGTTAGGATGGCTGTTGTAAGGTGGAGGGTGGGAGGAGAGGTTGCAGAAGCAGATGCAGGTAAAGGTGCGTGTCCTCAGTCCTTGTGTGCTGCTGGTTGGATTGTACAATGCACAGCTGTCATGAAAGCCTTGTGGTTCTTCACACCATTGAATGTGGACTTAACCCACAGTCAACTAAGTCTGCTTCTGGGTGTGTACCTGAGAGGTTTGAAAATGGATTCAGCCGGGCGCACCCTTTATCCAGCACCGAGCAGAGCAGCGGATCCTGAGTCGAGCCACCTGGCTACAATGACTAAAAGCAAAAACAAAAAGCCGAAAAAAAAAAAAAAAAAAAAAAAAAAAAAAAGAAAATGGATTCAAAGCCCGGTACTCCAGTGCTGATAAACAGTAGCCCAAAGACAGTAGCAGCAAGTCTGTGGACAGGTGAGCGGATAAAGCACTGGGGATGTGGCCTGGCTGGAAGAGACCTCATCTAGCATGCCCTGAGCCCTAGGTTCCATCCCCAGCACCGCATACAACTAAGGCAAGATGACCTAGGTCTGTAGTCCAAGTATGCAAGAGATCAGGAGTTCAGGGTCATCTTCAACTATATGGCCTGTTTGAGGTCAGCCTGGCTATTCAATACTCTGTCTTAAATAAATAAGAAAAGGAAAAAATGATAAACAGTCTTGAGAGCCCCTGTAGAGTTCCCCAGCTCTGGTGTGAGCATGCCACTTAGATGGCTCCAGTTTCTTCCACCAATGAGCTTTCCCACTGCTGGATCCCACTTTGAATCTATTAATAGTTGCCATTTCTCCAGATACCTTTCAGTTGGCTGCTGGACCTTTGGGTTGTTGGGTTGTTGTCACTATCTCTATGAATAATGTTGCTATGGGCGCGTGTGTGTGTGTGTGTGTGTGTGTGTGTGTGTGTGTGTGTGTGTGTGTGTGTGTGGTTGTTTGGTGCATGCCCATGAGTGTGGATGCATGTGCCCAAGTGCGCATTGAAACAGCATCTCATTGAACTGGAAGCTTGATGTTTCAGCTAGGCCAGCTGGGGCAACCGCAGGGGTTACAGATGCTCATGTGGTCACACCCACCTCTTTGGAGTGTGTGTTTGTTTGTTTGTTTGTTAAGTGTGGGAGATTTTAACTCAGATTCTCATGCTAGCACAGGAAGTGATGTTACTCACTGAGCCATCTCCCCAGTCCTACTCTTTTTTTTTTTTTTTTTTTTTTTTTTTTATTGAGACAGGGTCTTCCCATCCCTCATCCCCCACCCCTGCTCTGACTATACTGCAGGCTGTCCTGGAACGTACCCATGTATTCTACACAGGACTTGAACTAAAAACGATTGGTCTGCTTGCTTCAAATGTCTGAGGCACAAGCCACCCATACCTGGCTGTTACTCGGAGTTTTTAAAAAAATGTTAAACAGTTTTTGAGTGTATTCTGCTTTGTCTTTGCTTATGTTGTGTTTTGATCGTGCTTACTTTTGTTTACTTTTGAGAAAGGGAGGTTTGCGACAGGGCTGGCCTTGAACTAGAATTCTTCCTGCCTCATCCTCCCAAGTGCTGGGATTCAAGGTAGGTACCACCATGCTGAGTCTGAAAATTGTTTTTAAAGGTTTATTTATTTCTATTTTATGGGTATGTGTAAGTGTCTGCATATATATCTGTGCCCTGTTTGCATGCCTGGTGCCTTCGGAGGCCAGAGGAGGGCGTCAGATTCCCTGGAACTGGAGTTACAGGTGGTTGTAAGCAGCCGTGTGGGTCCTGGGTTCAAACACCAGTCTTCCGCAAGAGCAGCAAGTGCTCTTAACTAGTGAATCCTCTATCCAGATCCCTACAGTTTATTTTTGTGGAGTCCAAGTTCAACAATCTCTTTTCATGTTTGATGTTTGCTGTTATTAGAAAGTCCTTATGTTTTTGAGATAGATTTCTTGCCATGGAGTCCATGCTGGCTGGCCTCAGACTGGAAAGCCTCCTTTTCTTGGCCTCCTCCATACTGGGATTCTAGTCATGTACCACCACACTTGGCTCATTTTAACTGTGTGTGTTGTTGTTGAGATCAAAGCAAGGGCTTAGCCAGGTAGTTTGGTTCACACCAGCACTTGGGAAGCAGAGGCAGACAGATTTAATTGAATTTAAGGGTAGCCTGGTCTATCTACATAGTGAACTCTAGACTAGCCAGGGCTACATAGTGAGATTCTGGTCTCAAAAACAAAACAAAACAAAAAACCCAAACTAAGAGCTTTGTGCAAGCCAGGGTTAACACTCTACGTGGGTTTATATCTCTTGTCCCTTGTTATTTATTTTGAGAGGAAAGTTAAAGATGGCTTCTTATGTAGCCCTAAGCTGGCCTCAGATTTACTGAATAGCTGAGGATGACCTTGAACTCATGATCCTCCTCTCTCTGCGCTCTCCTTGAGTACTGAGAGTACAGCCATGCACCACCACATTGGGCTCATCTTAACTTTCGGGGTGGGGGATAGTGCACATGTATGTGGAGACGAGGACAACCTCCCGTGTCATTCCTTAGGTGCTTCCATCTTGACTTTCTCACTGGACTGCAACTTGCCAGTTGGCTAGGCTAGCTGGCCAGCAAGACTCAGGGATCTGCCTGTCTCCACCTCCCTAGAGCTGGGGATAAAAGTGCCCCACATTTGGATATGGAACTGGAACTGCATTTTAATTTGAAATTTTTATGTGTGGGATGTGTGCCCATGGAGGCCAGAAGAGGATTGGATCCTTAGGCAGTTGTGAGTTGCCTTTTTTGAGTGCTGGGAATTGAACTCAGGTTCTCTGGAAGAGCAGCAAGCATTCTTAACCACCGGGCCCTCTCCAGTCCCTCACTTAAACAGTTTGTCCTGGTACACGTTATGAGGCGTGGCTATAGATTGACCTTTGAGCAGTATTACAGTGAGGTTTATGCATGTGGGTTAATGATTCACTAGAAAGGAAACCTGGATCTGTTTTGTCTTCTTGTTCTGCTGTCCTGGCATTAGGACCTACAACAGCACCTGACTCGGGGAAGGGCTTGGGGAGCAGCTGATTGAATCTGTAGCAAAGAAATCCTAGGAGCTGAATCCCAGGTAAAGGGGAGACTTCCAAAGTTAGCTGCTTGCCTTGGGTAGACTGACTGTTCACTATTCACTGCTCAGCAGCCCCAGTCTGGGCTTTGATATCTGCTGCCCCCATGAGATGCACTTGTCTGTTGAGGTCCCTTTTCTGCCCTTTGCTTTACCAACCCTCCAGCAGCCCCTTCATTCATTCCCTGAGACACTTGCCAATACTGACAGAAAAGCTGCCGTCACTGTCACTGTGGGATGCTGCCTGAATAGAATGCTCAGTGCTTTCCCAGCTCAGCCTACAGCACCGCCTGAGAAATTGTTACCTTTCCTGAGGATACCAAGTCACCCAGCTCCTCAGAGCTGGGTGTAGCTTCTCCTTATTGAATGTACTTTTGAGCAGATGTGTGACCGGAGACAAGGTGTGACCTTAGGGCACAGCTGGCTTTGTGAGATCAGGCGTGATGCAGAGATGCTTGCCAGGTCAATAGAAGAAATTCAATGATGTGTCCTCCCAGTGGTCATGAGTCAGCTTCATTCAGAAGGGTGGTGTGAGCGCCTTTCCTCATCCTTGGTAGTGTGTAGAAATTTGTGACCTCCAGCCTGATCCCCCATTCAGGGCCTATCGGTACCAGGATCCACTTCACAGCACTCCACAGCTTTGGGCTTGGTCGTCTTAGAGTGTGTGTTCGAGCCCTCAGCCCACAGGATCCTGCCATTCAAGCCCATTGCCCTACTCACTGTGATTCCTTCCTGTCCCCCTTAGGACTGGCCTTGCTAGCTTGCTTTGGAAAGTATTGGGGCCAGGATATTTTTAGGTTACAGAGCAGTGGTAGTCTGGACGGTCAGGTGCCCGAGGCCATTAATAGCCTGGGTTAGGGAAGGTGAGGAGACAGGCATCCAGCAGGGTAGCAGCTGCCTAACTGGGTCAGGCCTATTGTCATTTAGCAGGTTGGCTGCCTCATACAGGGGGAGGGTTTGTGTGGAAGATGCCTTCTGATTGCCCTGAGGATCTTGGTCATGCCTGGGAGCCTTTGCTCCTACCCTTCTGTTGCCTTTTGAGCCCTTAGCACCTTCAGCAGGGTGAAAGGAGTGGATGTTGAGGAACTGGCTCCCAGAACTGCATTTTATTTTTCCCTTGAACTTGGAAATAAACTCCTCTCTCACTCAGAGTTTTGGTGGGCAGGTTTGTTTGCCATAGTTTAACAGTATTGATTCTTTTGTAGACTTAACATGGGGGCTGGGGCTTATAAGACCTGGGACCATGGAGACTGATTATTTGCCTTTATGTATACTTTATTTGCGTATTTATCTGTTTGAGTCAAGCTCTCATATAGCCCAGGCTGACTTCAGACTCACTCTGTAGCCAAGGATGGCCTTGAACTTGTGATCTTCCTGTCTCCATATCTATGCTGTAAGCATACGCTAGTCTGGAATTCACTGCAAAGCTCAGGCTGGCCTGTGACAGTGGCCAGTGCCTCTCACTCTCTGACTCCTGTTCAGCTCTGTGGCCTCATTCCTCAAGGAACTAGTGTTTGGTGATATTTTGTGTGCTTAAATGTTTTAATAACTCTCTGTCACAGAATTTTCATTGATTATCTTTTCTAGGTTCATATTGAGATCCACTGAAGGCCACCCCTGACTGATAGGCATCACCCCGGCTCACTGCATCAGAGGGCACAAAGCATGAGGGCTGGAAGAGGGACCCCGGGTACTTGCTTGGCAAATGTAAAGAGGTCACAAGGAGGTGACTTGGACAAACTATCATGTGGCCTTGAGAAGAGAAGCCAGAAGGGGAGCCCCAGCCAGCAGATGTGCCTTCCTGGACAGATCAGCCTGCAGCAGATACTGATGGAAAGTCACAGGACACAGTGGTGGCATCCTTGGAAATGAAACATGATCAGATTGAGGCTGACCTCATACTTCACAGTGGGTACAAAGTGCTTCAGTATCTGAAGGAATCAATGGGAAGAAATTTGGCTCCAGCAGCCTCCGTAAGCAAGATTCTGTCATCTGCTTTGGAAGAACATCTGGCTGGGGTATCCTGTGGCATCGGAGATGCACTAGGAAGTAACTGGCCAGGAAAAGGGCCCAGGGCCACAGACAGCTGTGGACAGTACCCCAAAGGAGAGTCCTGGGTGTCAGGATGGCCAGGTCATCCGAAAACTGAGGGAAATGGGTTTCTTGAAGTGTGAACTTCTAAGTGCCGTTCCTGAGGGGCTGGGCACCAGGTCGGAACTGTCTTACCCATATTCTGAGCTGTGCCAGCTGCCACATGCTTCTGCCCATTATGAAGTTCTCCCAGAAGATGAGACAAGATGTGTATCCCTCGACCATTTAAACCCTATGTTTTCAGAGCAAACAGTAGAATACGAGAAAACTCTCTCAAGCTTAAAAAGTACTTCAGATGGTCTGCAGATAGTCGTGAGGGTCACTGGCTCTGCAATCCTCCAGATTAGCAAGTCTGATGCCATAGATAAGGTACAGGCAGAACAATAAAAATAGATTAATTTTAAAGGTCGTCTTGCAGTTTCTTTTGCATTAATTCTGGTGTATGCTGCAGCCATTCAGTTCTTGCTCTGATTCCTGTGACCAGATACACCTCACTGATTGATGCAGAGAGACATTTTTGAGCATGTTTTCAATCGTTTGGAAAGACTCAGAACTTGGGAAACCCTTCTAAGAGATGATTGATCTATCCAGTATAGGTCAGACAAAAACCATTTAGCGCAGAGTTCTTTCTCGCGGAGACCCATTCTAAAGGGCTAGCATCCCAGATGCCGCCTGTCTCAGCTCACCTCTGGCCATCTGATGGAAGTGGAGATCCGAAGCCTGCTCCCACTTCTTGTAAGCCTTGCTCTGGTCCGAGCCTTGCCCTTCCTGCACTGTGTGGACTCCCTGACCTGCAGTCACACGTCTGTTCTCGCTGCCCCTTTCCTTCCGCTTGAAGTGCAGGTGTCAATGGCGGCACTTTGGAGAAGTTGCAATATTAAACTTAGGATTACCTTCAATCACAGAAGAGTTTGGGACTCTTCTGCTGACAGAACACAGATTGCAAATGAAGTATTTCCCTTTTCCCAGATGCTAGGATTCGTGATCTCTTTTACATTAAGATTTTTTTCTAAAGTATTTCTCCCTTTGTGGTTTGTTGATAACTTTAATAAAGGTCATTTAAAGAGTGGACATTTTTAAGCTCCCTACCCAAGAGAGAGTTAAAAACAGCCCTGGGGGGAGGGGAACCTGACTGTCATTTATACTGTGTGCTAAATTACTATGCCATGGGCTATTTTAGTGTTTTGGGCAAATAATAAAATCTGCTCTTTAGCATAATAAATGTTTTATTTTGTGTGTGTGCGCTCATGTTTCCTCATATTTTTGTTAACATCACTGTCTTCCTAACATTTAAGCATCTGTAGCACCGGGTGGAACAGGTTGCTGATGAAGACGTGAATCCACTTGAAGAAAGCCAACACAAAGAAGGATTTGAACTCCTCTTCCTCCCTCCTCCTCTTTGCCCTCTTGTTTCCTCTTCTCTCCCCTCTCTCACAGGTTCTGAAATAGTGCAGCGTGGTCAAGTATAGTGGTACACACCCACCACTCAGGAGGCTGAGGCATGAGTTCCGGGCTAGCCTGTGCTGATTTATGAGTTCAAACACACCCTGGGCTATGAATTAAGTTCTATGCCAACTTGGATTACAAAGCAAGAATGTACCAGGAAACAAAACAAAGGGCTAGGGACACAGGAAACTGCTTTCTGTGCAAGACTGACCTGAGTTTGAGTCCCAGAACCCATACACAGCAGCCCAGTGTAGTGGCCATTGTTTACAGCAGCCCAGCGTGGCGGCCATTGTTCACAGTCCCAGCACTAGGGAGGTGATAGAGTCCGTGAAGCTTGTTAGCCATCCAGTCTAGCCTAATTAGTGAACTCCAGGCCAGTGAGAGGGCCTGTATGATAAAGGTGGATGTTAGGAGGCTGCAGAGATGGTTCAGTAGTTAAGGGCCTGACTGCTCTTCCAGAGGACCTGGGTTCAATTCTCAGAACCCACATGGCAGCTCACAACTGTCTGTAACTCCAGTTCCAGGGGACCCAACACCCATGGCAAAATACCAACACACATCTAAAAGAAAAAGGTGGATGGCTGTGGAAAAGTGATATGTAGTGACCCTCTGGGTGTGCGTTGAGTCCTTGCAAAATACTCATCTCTGCTTGAGTGTGGTGGCACACTTGTGATCCTGGCACTTGAGATGCAGAGAAGAGCCTAGAGGTGAAGACCAGCCTGGGCTGTATGATGAGATTATAACTCAAAACCCCAAGAGAGCTGGGCATGGTGGCTCTCATCTATAATCTCAGCATTCAGAAGCAGAACAAAGCGTCATATTAACTTCACATTAGAAGTATAAACATTTGAGACAAGTAGTACAGAAATATGGTGCTTCAGAAGGACTGGCTGGCTGTGGTGGACATCTGTAACCCTAGCACTCCTGAAGCCAAAGTTGTCTGAATTTGAGCCACATGAGGCCATCTTTTTTTTTTTTTTTCTTCCCCTCAGATGAAGTTTTCATAGAACATGTAGCCTTGGACTTGCAGTATGTAGCTGTGGATGACCGTCAACTCATCTACCTCCTGAGGGCTGGGACTAGAGGCATGTACCATCACACCTGTTTTATGTAGGCTGGGGATGGATCACAGGACCTGGTGGGTGCTGGGCAAGAACTGGGTTCCTAGGTTTCTGTGCTGCTCCACACCCACATCCCCTACACAACAGTCTTTGCTCTTAAGGACTGAACCATACAATTATTTTAAATTTAGGGACTATGCCTAGTAGAAAATGTTGGACTTGTTATTCACATCTGGAAATCATAATTTCCTTTCTTTAAGAAAAATTGGAGCAGATGATGAGGTCTTGAAGTCATTAGGTGGTTTCAGGACTATGGAGAGTAAAAAGTAAATTAAGAAATGCTGCTCACATGTAAATTGGGCTCGTGAGAGGGCTCAGCAGTTAAAGGTGTTGTCAGCAAGCCTGACAACCTGAGTTCGAATCCAGGAATTCACATAGAAGGGGTGAACCAGTTCCTCCAAGTTGCCCTTTGACCTCATGCCCAAATAATGAATAAATACATTTTGATGTAGAGAGAATCCCTCAGTCCAGTTCTGTTATGTCATATCAGAGCAATCAGTCTATAAATTTGAGTATCCAAGATTTACACTAAGTTATGTAATAAATGGCTTGTGCCTGTATGTACAATGAAGTCACATAAGTACAATCTATTTACACACAAGTCTTTCTTGCTTGCTTGCTTGCTTTCTTGCTCTCTTTTTCTTTCTCTTTCTCTCTTTCTGTCTTTTCTTTCTCTCTTTTTCTTTCCTTTCTTTCCTTCTTTCTTCTTCTTTCCTTCTTCTCTCTCTCTCTCTCTCTCTCTCCATCTCTCTCTCTCTCCCAGTTTTTTGAGACAGGTTTTCTCTGTGTAGTTTTGATGCCTGTCCTGGATCTCACTCTATAAACCAGGCTGGCCTCGAACTCACAGAGATCAACCTGGCTCTGCCTCCCAAGTGCTGGGATCAAAGGCCTGCACCACCGTCACCTGGCCACACAAATATTTCTTTAAAATTTTTTTTATTACATTTATTGTGTGGATGAGTGAGTGGGTGTGTGTGTGTGTTACAGTGCTTATGTGGAGGTCAGTGAATAATGTGTGTGTATGTATGTTATCAAAATTCATCAGTTAAACCCCAAAGGTGTGGTGGCACACGCCTTTGATCCCAGCACTTGGGAGGCAGAGGCAGGCGGATCTCAGTGAGTTGGAGGCCAGCCTGGTGTACAAAGTAAGATCCAGGACAGTCAGGACTGTTACACAGAGAAACCCTGTCTTGGAAAAAAAATTCATCCGTTAAGAGACATCTACTTCAAGTTTAACCCTTCATTAAAGAGCTGTATATTTGTATAATAAAAATCCGAGGAAGGAAACCAGGCTCATGAGAGGCAGAGGCAGGTGAATCTCCGTGAGTTTGAAGCCAGCCTGGTCTACATAGTTCTAGATTACCCAAGAAAAAGTTATTTTTAAAAGCTCCCTTCCCCCGTGGGGCAGTGGTGGCACACACCTTTAATCCTAGCATTCAGGAAGCAGAAGCAGGCAGATCTCTTGAGTTGAAGTCTAGACTGGTCCACAGCTAGTTCTAGGACAACAGGGATACACAGAGAAACCCTGTCTTGAAAAACAAAAAAATTTTCTTTTTTCATTACATTACACGAGTGTGTGTGTGTTGTGTTGTGTGTCTTGTTTTTTCTTTTTTTTGTTGTGCTCAGCGCCTTGCACAGAGGTGGAGTTCAGAGAACAGTTTTAGGAGTCGATTCTCTTGTACATAACAGGGTGCAGGGATTGAACTCAGGCTTGGTAGCAAGCTCCTTTACCTGCTAAGTCGTCTCACCAGTCCAAAAGGTTGTTTTCAAATTACTTGTTTAGGAAAGTTCTAAAAATATAAAACTTTTTATTTTTGTTTTCCTGGGGCCCATTAAGACTCCTTGCTTTTGAGTCAGGGTCTCATATGGTCCGGACTGGGCTCCAACTTCGCACATAGCCATTAGCCAGAGGAGGGCATAAGACTCTCTGGGACTGGAGTTACAGGTAGTTGTGAGCCTCCATGTGGGTCCCGGGAACTGAACTTAGGTCCTCTGGAAGAGCAGCCAGGGCTCTTAACCACTGAGCCTTCTCTCCAGCTCTCTAAGAGAAAAACAAATAAACAAACAAACAAAAAAAAAACAACCCCGCTTTGTCAACAGACTCTTCTTTTTCTCCTCAAGACAGGCATCACTATATAGCCCTAGTTGGCCTGGAACTCTATGTAGATGAGGTTGGCTTCAAACTCCCAGAGACCTATCTGCTTCTCCCTCCCAAGCGCTGGGCTTGAAGGTGTGTATCTCTACATCCAGCAGGGCATAGTTTTTTTTTTTTTTGTTTTTTTTTTTAAAGATTGTTTTAGAAGTACTTGCCTAGCACACAGGAGACATTGAGTTCAATCCATAACAACACACACACACACACACCCCAGAGGAGCAGAGTATGCCTCTGTGGTTTCATTCCCCAGTATCACACAAAAAGGATTTCAATAGAAAACTCTAATTCTGAAGGAGAGCTGCAGGGAGCCACAGTGGCTGCGATGCCACAGAAAGGCAAGCGTCTTCATTTGCAGCCAGGAGGACAAACTTACTGCATCAGTGCATGCAAGGGTCAGGCCTACCAGAAGAGGGAGCCGCATGTCCACCAAGGCAAATGAGCTGCTTTCAGAAGGCCTTCATTTTTCCCCACTGGTTGGTTTGTTTATTGCAGACTTTTTCCCTGTCTCTGTCTTCTTCCCTTCCTCCCCCTCTTCAATTATTTTTCAATTCCCCCCTCACATTTTATTATTATTATTATTATTATTTATTATTATTATTGGTTTTTCGAGACAGGGTTTCACTGTGTAGCTTTACGCCTTTCCTGGAACTCACTTTGTAGACCAGGCTGGCCTCGAACTCACAGAGATCCGCCTGGCTCTGCCTCTCAAGTGCTGGGATTAAAGGCATGCGCCACCACCGCCCGGCAAACCTCACATTTTATTCACACACACACACACACACACACACATATATATATATTTTTTAAAGACAAACGATGTATAGCTCTGACTGATCTGGAACTCACTGTTTAGCCCAGGCTGGCCTAGAACTCTTGGCAACCCTGCTTCACCCACATGGGTGTTGGGATTATAGGCATACATCCCTATGCCTGGCCTGTGTATGTGTGTGTGTGTGTGTGTGTGTGTGTGTGTGTGTGTGTGTGTGTGGTTGGTTGTTGTTTTCTGAGACAGGGTTTCCATGTAGCTTTGAAGCCTGTCCTGGAGTTTAATCTGTAGACCAGGCTAGCCTGGAATTCAGAGAGATCCACTTGTGTCTGCCTCCCAAGTACTGGGATTAAAGGCCCGTGCCGCCGCCGCCACCACCACCACCACCACCACCACCACCCAGCTTTTTCTTGTTTCTTGTGCCGTGTTGGAGGTTGGAAGACAACGTGTGGGAGTTCTCTCTTTCTACCATGCAGCTTCCAGGGATCAAACTCAGGTCATCAGGCTGGCAAGATAAGTGCCTTTACCTGCTGACCCATCTCACCAACCCCATACCCAGCTTTTAATTCACATTTGATCAGTTTTCCAATTGTATTCTTTTTATATTTCAGGATCCAATTAATAAAACTACATGGCATATAATATTCATCGAATTGTGCATGCATCCATCCATTGCTGAAGATTGAACCCAGGGCCCTGTGCATGCTAGGCAATCAACTGAGGCACACCTGCAACCTTAATGTACGTAGATATTTGAGGAGACCATTAAGCACTAGAGTTTACGTAGTTTTGCTTATTTGCTCAAACAGAAGGAAGTGGATTGTAGATAGAACAGTTTGCTGAAAGTTAAAGCTTTATTTTGCATAGCAAATTAAACTTAATAAAATAGATTCATGGTTCTGATAGATTATTCTGAACTCAGTGCCTTATACCACAGAGTTGACTTGGCCATCTTGACTTTCTCATCTGTATATTTTGTTTTAGGAAATACTATATTATTTTTCTTATGTGTGTGTCTGTGTGAGTGAATGCCACATGTATGCAGGTACCCATAGAGCCCAGTAGAAGGGGTCAGATCCTCTGGAGTTGGAGTTATGGGTAGTTGTGAGCTACCAGATGAGGGTGCTGGGAACTGAATTGGAGTTCTCTGTAAGAGCTGCAAGAGCAGGTCGGGTGCGGCGGCGGCGGCGGCGGCGGCGGCGGCGGCGGCGGCGGCGCACGCCTTTAATCCCAGCACTCAGGAGGCAGAGCCAGGCGGATCTCTGTGAGTTCGAGGCCAGCCTGGTCTGCAGAGTGAGTTCCAGGAAAGGCGCAAAGCTACAACAGAGAAACCCTGTCTCGGAAAACAAAAACAAAGAGCAGAACTCATAACCATCTCTCTAGTCCCATGAGATTAGATAGATAGATAGATAGATAGATAATACATATATATAAAGAATTTATTACAAAATGGATTATGTCAACAATATGTTTTTATTTTTTAAGATTTTGATTTTTTTATGTGTATGAATGCAGTTACCACAGAGATGAGAAAGGAGCATTGGATCCCTTGGAATGGAAGTCATGGACGACTGTGAGCCATCACTTGAGTGCTAGGAATCTGGTACTGTGGAAGAGCAACCAGTACTCTTAAAGCTGAGCCATTTCTCCAGTATATAAATGATGTTTATGTGTGTGTGTGTTGTGCGTGGTGGTGGTGGTGTGTGTGTGTGTGTGTGTGTGTGTGTGTGTCTGTCTGTCTGTGTGTCTGTGTGAGCACGTGGGAAGTGCAGGTGCCAACACAGAGGCCAGAGGTGTCAGATCCACCTGCAGCTGGAGTTGAGGTGGTTGTGAGCCACTTGATGTCTGAGTGCTGGGAACCAAACTCCAGTCCCCTGGAAGCGCAGTCATTCCTTTTAACTGCTGAGCCATCACTATGGCCCCTAAAGAAATATTCCTAAACTCTAGGAACATGGCTCAGGGTAAATGGGCTTGGCACCAAGTCTGACAAACCGCATTTGAGCCTCAGAACCCCACGGTGGAAGGTGAGAACTGACTCCCCAGAGTTGTCCTCTGACCTGCACACAGGGGCTCTGGCATAGGTACATGTGCACCCAAGCATAATAAATAGATAAATAGACATAAAAGTTTTTAGGCTGTTTTCTTTTAATTCCAATGCATTACTGCGATTCCTTGTGCGTTTTTGTAGAAGACCTGTCAAAGAAAAATGTTAAATGATAAATTGGGATAATCGAGTATGTATAAATAGCTTGCATGCTATTTAATATCTTAGAGATGTTTTGAGCACCACTTAGGACTTTGTTCAAATAAAGCAGTTTGCTGGGATAAACTCCAGGCTTTCTCTTTGTTAAATATTTCTGGCTTAGTCTGTTATGGAACAATTGCCAGAGTTGTTATTTCCTGTCTTCTGCATGGCTCTCACATGCTGTATTAAAAACTCCTCTGATATGTTCCTAAAGACCACAAAGCTGGGAGGAAATTTATTGTAGGAATCCGTATCTTTGCATTATACTGTCCATAGCTCTACAAAGAAAAAGTTTAAGTTTTAATCGCATTTAGTGTGTGTGTGTGTGTGTGTGTGTGTGTGTGTGTGTGTGTGTGTGTGAAAGTGTAAGCCAGCCACAGGGAGAATATAGAAGTCAGAAAGCAAATTTCCAGGCTGTGGATTGTGGCACATACTTTTAATCCCATCACTTGGGAAGCAGAGCCAGGCATATCTCTGAGTTTTAGGCCAGCTTGGTCTATAGAGCGAGTTCCAGGACAGCCAGGGATACACAGTGAGACCCTGTCTCAAAAACCAAAATCAAAACCAGGGGCTAGAGAGGCTCAGGTTAAGAGCACTGGCTGCTCTTCTAGAGGACCTGAGTTCAATTCCCAGCACCCACAGGATGGCTCACAACTGTCTGTAATGAGATCTGGTGCTTTTTCTGGTGTACACTCATACTATATACATGGTAAATAAATAAATCTTTAAAAACAACACCAGACTTGGAAAAAGTAGCTTCTCTTTCACCGTGTGATTCCTGAGACTTGAACTCAGATCATACAGCTTGGCTAAAGTTACTTTAACCCTCTGAGCCATAATGCTGGCCCTCAAAACTTCTTTTGAGATGGGGTCTTGTGTAGCCCATGCTGGCCTGATCTGGTGATCCTCCTGCCTCCTGGGTGCTGAGTAGAGGTGTGTGCCTGGCTTTAGTTTTTAAATTCTTCACAAGGTAGTTAACTATTTTCTCTTGGACACAGGTCTCAGGTGGCACAGACTGACCTCAGACTCACTTTGTAGCTGAGAATGACCTTAATTAAATTTCTGCCACCTGAGAGCTGGGATTCCAGCTGTGCACCTCCAGGCTGTGTTTATGCCTGTGCTGGGGATGGAGCCCGAGACTTCTGGCAGGTGAGCACTCTAGCAGCTGAGCCACACCCCAGCCCTCAGGCTGTGGTTTCTTTGAGTCCAGGATGGAAAGGGTCAGCACAGTATTGAGTACCTAGAGCACACTGTGAGTGACATTCTTCTGCACTGATTTTACATCAGTTTGTGTGTTTCCAAAGGCGTTTGTTGTGCAGTATCAAGTGTTTTCAAATCTCTTTCTGCCTTGTACCCCTTGAAGCAATTCATTTCTTTTTTCTTCCTCTTTTTTTTTTTTTTTTTTTTCGCTCTGTGATGAGTGCTGGAATCACAGAGTCCACTGCTTCTTGAGTTATTACGTGCGCACATGCCTTTTCTATTTTCATTTTTTTTTTAAAAAATTACCAGTTGCGCCGCTTTATCCACACTTAGCAAGCACATCTCTGTATTCGGCCGCTGGTACCAGTATTCAGAAACGCAAAACATAAGAAATCTCGAAAAAAAAAAAAAAAACAAACAAAAATTGTATGTATCGTGGATGTTGCCGTGAAGCTGAGAGGGTGGGATCCTGACGGAGTCACATTGTGCTACCATGTGGTGCGCCCAACCCAGGTTCTCTGTAAGAGCACTGAGTTCCACTGAGTCCTCCAACCCCATCTTTTTTCTTAGCTCTCCTCCACCCTGCGCTGCTGGCTACGTCTACGGGAGCCGTACGGTGCTGAGATATTCTAGGCTGTGCTCCCAGCATCTGAGACAGTGTTTCTCCTTCTGCTGCAGCCCAGACATGCAACTTCCAGCAGGAGAGCCAGCTAACCTCAGCACACTCCAGATGAAATCCATATTCAGGTTTAAAACTTGACCTTGGCATCGGTTCTGGGACAGTTCATCAAATTTGGGATGATTCATGAGAACATCCTGTACTGTCCCCCACAAGAGCCACTGGAGACTCAAAACATGAGAGCTGATGCCCAAGGCAGGGAGGCGAGACTTTCAAGTGTCTGTCCCCCTGGACCTGCAAGGCTGCTTAAAGCGCCCTTGGGCATCTTCCAGTTCCAGGCAGAACTTGGCCTCCCCCTCATTGACTCCAATATTACCTCTTTTCCCAAAAATAGGATTTGGAACATTCCCCATGTGACATAAGGCATCTTATAGTCAGAGGCAGGAAGTGAGTGTTTTCCGGCCGGGCCTGCGAAGTCCCCTGGAGATGGAGTTGGGCAGGGAAGGGTTTCCCTTTTCATTCCCACTCCGCTGTAGAATATTAGGGCCCTGACTAGAAGGTGCTTATCTTTTCTCTCTCTCTGTTTTTACTTATTGTGTCTCTGTGTGTGATGTACATGTGTGTCCCATGCATGTGTGTGTGTGTGTAGGACAGAGGACATTATCTTCCTTAATCACTCTCCACTTATTTGAAGCAGGGTTTGTCCCTGGAGCTTACTGATTCTGCTAGGCTGGCTGGCCAGTGGGTCCCAGGGATCCTCGTGTCTCTGCCCCCCACCCCCAGAGCTAGGGTTACAGGTGTGCAAGGCCACGCCCAACTTTAAAGTGAGTGCTGGGGACTCAGGCTCAAGTCCTCATCCTTGCATAGCAAGAACTTTACTGAGCCATTTCGCCAGCTCTAGAAGGGCTTTTTAATCTGTCTAAAAACATAGTATATTCCTTTTTTTTTTTAAAAAAAAAAAAAAGAGATTTACTTTCAAGTGTGTGTATGTGTGTGTAATTAGGGTTCTCTAAGAACTGGTGGAATGATTGGTATGTGTGTGTGTATTTTGTAAAGGAGATTTACTAGAATGGCTTATAGGCTGAGATCAGGGTAGTATAATAATTGGCCAGTGGAAGGGCCAAGAACCCAGTTGTTCAGTCCACAAAGCTGGATGTATCAGCAGTCCCAATCTGTGCTGGAGTCCTGGAGGATTCCTAGAAAGCTGCTGATCTTCAGTCTGTGCTGGAATCCTAAAGAAGTAGTTTCTAATGCCAGTGAAGGAATGTCTCAGCATGAGGATGGATGAACTTGCCAACAAGAGTGAAGGCAAGCAGGCAAAAAGCAAAAGCTTCCTTCTTCCATGTCCTTTTGTGTGGGCTGCCACCAGAAGGTGAAGCCCAGATTTAGAATTCCAGCACATGGGAACTGGAGGCAGCAGGATCAATGCCAGTCTTGGCTACACAGAGTATGAGGCCTGCCTGAGCTCCATGAGCTCTCAAAACAAGCAATAAATGAGAACATACTGGGGCTGGAGAGATGGCAGCAGTTAAGAGAGGGTACTGCTCTTGATTTAGAATGGTCTTCCCGCCTCAGATGATCCAATCAATAAAGTCTTTCATAGAAATGCCCAGCTGTGCCAGGCGGTGGTGGCGCATGCCTTTAATCCCAGCACTAGGGAGGCAGAGCCAGGTGGATCTCTGTGAGTTCAAGGCCAGCCTGGTCTACAGAGTGAGATGCAGGACAGTTAGGACTGTTACACAGAGAAACTCTGTCTCAAAAAACCAAAAGAAAGAAAAAGCCCAGGTGCTTGGGTTTTAGTTGATTCTAGACGTAGTCAACAGAGGTTAATTTACAGTGTGTGTGTGTGTGTGTGTGTGTGTGTGTGTGTGTGTGTGTGTGTGTGCATGGTTATCCTGCCACTGAGTGCAGATGCCTGTGCAAGCCAGAGGCTTTGGATCCTCTGGAACTGGAGTTACAGGCAGCTGGAACTGCTGCTGCCCCAATGTGGCTGCTGGGAATTGAACTTGGGTCCTCAGCAAGAGCAGTACCCTCTCCTAACTGCTAAGCCATCTCTCCATCCCCCGTATGTTCTTGTTTATTGCTTGTTTTGAGAGCTCATGGAGCTCAGGCAGGCCTCAAACTCTACGTAGCCAAGACTGGCATTGATCCTGCAGCCTCCAGTTCCCAAGTGCTGGAATCCCCGCTTTGTGCCACCATACTGTCCCTGGCACCACAATTCTGCTCTCTAAAGCATATCCTGAGAAGTTAGGATGCTGTCCATGTTGAGCATGGTGGTGCACACTGGTCCTCATAGTATTCGAGAGTATTAATGAAGCAGGAGGACGTGAGTTTCCGGTCAGCTTGGGATACATAGCAAGACGATCCTACTGTCCACATCCACAAAAAGGAAGATGATGTTAACGTTATTAGAGTCGGGTGCTTTGGGGTGTGTCCACTTCATAAACAAAGTCAGCACAAATATTAGTAATGGAGCTTCCCATCTGCTTGGACCCTGTCCTGGGCTCTGCAAGGCTCCCATAAACAATGAGCTCATCCATCATTAGGGACACATTAGTTTCCTTTAAATGATCAGAGCAGAAATGGGACATGGTGGCTCTTTCCCATAACCCCAGAATTTGGGAGGCTCAAGGAGCCAACGCCAGCCTGGACTAGGCAGTGAGTTATTAGTTAGCCTAGGTTAAAGAGTGAGACCCTTTTCAAACAAGATTAGAGTGGCCTTTGGCTGGCCAGCCAGCCTCATGTGTGAATGAGAATTGTACAGCCAAAGTGGAACAGACAGGTCAGGTCTTGGAAGAGTCTACGGTAGTCATTTTGGTTTCCGGGGAATGTTTTTATTTCATTGAGACAGCGTGCCAGGCTCTAAAGATAAACAGATGAAGACAGGAGTCCACCTCATGCATCTGTAGGCTCGGAAGGAAATTAGTTGTTAACATACAGCTGTATGGAGGCCTGGGACTGTTCTTGGGGCTGGGAGACATCCGGAAGATGTTGGAAGAGACACTCTCGCACTTGCTAACCATGTATCCAGCTTCTTGGGTGGAGGCTTCTGTCACACCAGCCTATTTCAATTCTGGATTACTGCTTGGCAAGTATATGTTTGTTTTAGGTGCTAGGAACTGAGCTTGAGGCAATGCATGCTGGGTGTCTTAGTTCATTTTCTTTCTTTTTTTAAAGGTTGGTTTGTAATGTGCATTAGTGTTTGCTTGGATGGATGGATGGATGTGCACCATGTGAATGCCTGGACCCTATGGAGGGCAGAAAACGGTATAGCAGTAGCCCTGGAGTTATAGACAGTTGTGGATGCCTTGTAGGTGCTGGGAACCAAACCTGTATCCTCTGCAAGAGCAGCCAGTGCTCGTAACTGTGGCTATCTCTCTAGCCCAAGTTTTTTTCTTTCTTTTCTAATTTATTTTACATGTATGCGTGTTTTGCCTTCCTATATGTCTGTGTACCACATGCATGCCTAGTGCCCTAGGAGGCTAGAAAAGGGCATTGGATCTCAATATAACTGGAGTAACGGGTAGTTTGGAGACACCATGTGGGTGCTGGGAATTAAACATGGTCCTCTGAAAGAGCAGCCAGTGCTGTTAACCTCTGAGACATCTCTCCAGCCCTAGTTTCTTTTCTTGGTGCAATGATAAAATTAGATAATAATAGAAAAAGGTTTATTTTAGGTTGTGATTCCAGGTGCAGTCCATTTTGGTGGGGAAAGCAATGTATGAAGGCATGACGCAGCTGGCCACTGTGCAATCTTAGAAGACTCAATACACGTGTATTAGGCTCAGCCTGCTTTCTCTGTCATATAGGATCCCCTGCCTGGAAATGGTATGGTCCACAGTTAAGATGGGTCTTCCCACACCATTAACATTATTAAGATAGTCTCTCACAGGCATGCCCAGAGGTTCATCTCCCAGGTGATGCTAGATTCTGTCAAGCTGATGATGTCACCAACCATCACACCAAGTGTTCTATTGCTGAGCCACATGCTAGCCTCTCACTGGAGGAGTCTGCCCTTTAAAAAAAAAGTGTGTGTGTGTGTGTGTGTGTGTGTGTGTGTGTGTGTGTGTGTGTGTGAGTGAATGTGTATGCTCATGCGCATGCAGATGCACTTGGGCCTTGGTAGTGTGTGGAGATCAGAGGACAACTTTGGGTATCAATCCTCCCCTTCCAGCTTGTTTGAGAGAGGGTCTCTTTTGTTCACTGCCTGTGGTCCCAGGACTCTGGAGGCTCAGGCAAGGAGATTGCTATGAGTTCAAGGCCAGTCTGGGAAACAGAGCTTGAAGAACTCTGTCTCAACAAGCAAGTATGGGGGCTGGAGAGATGGTTCACTGGTTAAGAGTACTTTCTGCTGTTTCATGAAGACTAGAATTAAGATCCCAGCACCCACATCAGGTGGCTTATGAAGCAAAGGTCTGAGATGTGGCTTGGTGGCAGAATGAATAGCTAGCATGCACCAGACACTGGATTCTCTCCCAAGTATGAACACACACACACACACACACACACACACACACACACACACACACACAATGTGGGAAAAAATTGAGACTAATGAAGAGTTTTATTAATTTAGCAACAAAATGGTGTTTCATCCTTTTTATTTTTTCTTTCTTTTTTTATTCTTTTTTTTCTTTTTGAGACAAAGTCTTACTGTATATCCCTGGTTGGCCTGGAATTCTCTATGTAGACAAGGCTGGTCTGGAATTCAGAGATCTGCCTGTCTCTGCATCCTGAGTGCATGGATTAAAAGTGTGCAGCACCATGTCTCTTTCTTTTTTTTACCTCACAGGGTCTTCTGTAGCCCAGGTGTGCCTAAAACTTACTATGTAGCTGAGGATGACCTTGAACTTTTGATCCTTCTGCCTCCACCTCCTGGGTGCTAGAGTGGTAGATGAGTACCACCAGACCAATTTTATGTAGTATTGGGATTTGAACCCAGGACTTCATGCACACTAGGCAATCACTCTGGCAACTGAGCCATACCCCCAACCCTCATGACATTTTCATCCACTTTTGCTTTGGTCCTATTCCCTGCCACCTCCTGTTACTGTCACCCTTTCTGAACCCTTCTTCCCTCTCCAGTTGGGCCCCTTCTTTCCTACTGAAGCCCCCTGAGAAGCCATTTTCACTTTGGTACTTTAAGTGATCCATTATTAAGTTCTTTTTTTCCTTTATTCCATTTATTTATTTGGGTGTGGGAGGCACATGTGGAAATCACAGGACAGCTTGCTGGAATCAGTTGGGTCTGGAGCTTCCAACTCAGGTGGTCAGGCTTGGCAGAAAGTACTGTTACCGGCTGAGCCATCTTGGCAGCCTCATTATATATTCTAATATAAGCAAAACCTCAGTTACTTATGTGACAAATGGAAAAAAATCTCCATTAATTGGATTAGCTATTAAGTGGGGGTATTAAATCAAACAGTGGATTATTGGGAAGACTTAGGGTGAAAATGAAAGCTTGTTTGCTTCCTTGTGCTCAGCTTGCTTCCTGCACTCAGGATCCCCTTCCTAGGGAATGGTGCCGCCCATACTGGCCACATCAGTGAACTTAAGACAATCCCCACCCCACCCCAGGTACGCACACAGGTCAACCCAAGGTAAACAGTCCCTCATTGAGACTCGCATCCCAGGTCATTCTAGGTTGTGTCAAGTGGGCAAAGCTGACCGTCACAGCACCCCCATGGATCTACAGGTCTGGGCCTCCTACCCCTGAATGTTCAGTTCCTCACAGGAAATGGCACCTGAAGGGACTGTCCTGTGATCCAAGGACCTCCCACTAGCCCAGCTTCTCCAAGGATGTTCCACTTCCCAATACCACTATCCTGGAGACCAACTCTCCAACCCATGGGCTTTGTGGAGACTAATCACATCCAAATGACAGCATGTGGGAATGCGTCCCACAGACTCGAGACTATCCCTTGTTACGTTGTTACTGCAGAGACCCATGGGGGCAGATCGCAAAGTAACCAGGTGCTTATCCTTGGGGCTGCGTCTCAGCTGACCACTCACCAGCAGGTACTTGAGTGATCTGACTTCCTTATTTGTAAACTCCAGGCTGCACCAGGTATGGTGGCACGTGCCCGTAACACCAGTACTTCTCAGGCAGGAGGGTCACATGCTTGAAGCCACTCCAGGCGACATAAGGAGGCTGTCTTAGTTAAGGCTTCTACTGCTGTGATAAAACACAATGAGCCAAAGCAACTCGGGAAGGAAAGATTCATTTCAGCTAATAGTTTCACAGCACAGTCCACCACTAAGGGAAGTCAGGGTAGGAACTCAAACAGGGCAGTAACCATGAGGCAGGAACTGATGCAGAGGTCATGGAGGAGTGTGACTTACTGGCTTTCCCTGCCTGCTTTCTTACAGAACACAGGACCACCAGCCCAGGGATGTCACCACCCACAGTGAGCAGGGCCCTCCCATATTAATCACCAATCTAGAAAATGCACCACAGGCTGGCCTGCAGGCCAGTCTGGTGTAGACATTTTCTCCATTGAGGTTTCCTCTTCTAAAATGACTAACTTGTGTCAAGCTGATATAAAACTAGCCAGCGCAGAGACCCTTATACTGGGGGTGTTGCTCAGCAGTAGAGCCCTTGGCTAGAATCTCCCAGAGAAGGGTCAGGGATGTGGCTCAGAGGTAGAGTATTTGCCTGGAATCCCTTGTGAGGGGCTCAGGCTCAGAGAGCCTGCCTAGCATATGTAAAGCCCTGTGTTCCATTCACTGTAACAACACACACACATACACACCATCCTCCTGGTATCAATGAACGATTAAGTGAGAAGATTGAGTAATATCCACATAACAGACACGGGCTGATTTAGTCTTTCCCTTCTTTAATCTTGAGGGGCAAGAGGGCATTCTCAAGCTTGTAAGAATGTGGAGCCATCCAGGGAGAGGAAATACAGACGGCTGTACTCACCCTTGCCCTTTCAGCATGAATGGGGAACAAGAGATGATTCATATCTGTAACCAACTCAAGTGAAAAAACGTTCAGCGCCATTAGTCATGAGGGAAATGCAAATTGCATGTGCTAGACTGGCTATCACCCAAGAGTCATGGGGAGTTTAGGGGAGGATGCAGAGAAATTGGAGCTCTAGGATGCTGTTGGTGGGAATGCAGGGGCCTACCACTGCATTGGGAAACAGTTTGGCAATTCCTCAGTAACACACAAGACCCTATGATCTGGAGTTACAGAAGGTTGTGAACTGCTCAGCACAGGTGCTGGGAACTGATCTCCAGTCCTCTGACAGCTGCAGTGCCATTCATCAGCTCCTTGATCTTGAACTTTCTGCCTCCAGAACGATGAGAAACAAATGCTTGTGTTTTGTTTGTTTGCTTGTTTCTTTTTCTTTCTTTTTTAATGTATGGATGTTTTGTCTGTAGGTGTGTCTGTGTATCATGTGCCTGCCTGGTACCTATGGAGGCCAGAAGAGGGCATCAGATCCCCAGGAACTGGAGTCACAGACAGTTGTGAGCTGCCATGTAGGTGCTGGGAATCAAACTCAGGTCCTCTGTAACAGCAGCCAGTGCTCTTAACCTCTCCAGCCGCAAATACTTGTTAGTTGAGCCACCTAGTCTGTGGATATTCACAGTAGCAGCCTAAGGTGACTAAGCCATGGAGCAGAAAAAACTGAGGGAAGTGTAGGAGGTTGGAGGATGTAGCTCAGTGGTAGAGGGCTTGCATCGCATGTGCAAGGCCCGGGGTTGGATCTCCTGAAAACCCTGAAAAGGAAACAAATGCCCAAATGAATGAAGCAGAGCTGGGATGAGCCAGTCAAGCATGTAAGCATGGGGACCTGAGTTTGATTCCCCCAGACCCATGAGCAAAAGCCAGGTGTGGTGGTGTGCATCTTTAATTCCAGCCAGGGAGAAGCAGAGACAGGAGGGAACACACACACACACACACACACACACACACACACACACACACACACACACAGAGTTAACAAAGTGGGATATTCAGGGTATGGCAGCCCAGCAAGATGGCTCCCCAAATTTGATTCCCAGCAAGGATGAGGAATTGATACATGCTACAACTCCCTCGGATTTTGAAGCATGTGAAGAGGCCAGACTCCAAAGGTCACCTATTGCATAACTGTACTTATATGAAATGTCAGACAAAGTGAATCTACAGAGAGGAAATAGAAAGTGGTTGCCAGGGACTGGAGCAAGGTTCAGAGGACTAATGGGAAGATGAGTAAGATGTGCAGGGGATTTTTTTTTGGTGGTAATAAAAATATTCTAAAATTGAGGGTAGTGATGTTTGCACAACTATGCACATATGACAAGACATTGAATTGTGTACTTTTTTAAAAGATGGGATATTTTGAAGCCCAGGCTGGCCTCAAATTTGCCATGTAGCTGAGGCGTGACTTGAACTCCTAATCTTCCTGCCTTCATCTCCTAAGTGCTGGGATCAGAGACCACTACACCCAGACTTTACTAGATCCACTGAGCCACACCTCCAGCCCCTCACTGGGGGATTCTAGGCAGGTGCTCTACCACTGAGCCACACCCCAGCCCCTCACTGGGGGATTCTAGGCAGGGGCTCTACCACTGAGCCACACCCCAGCCTCTCACTGGGGATGCTAGGCAGGTGCTCTACCACTGAGCTACATCCCAGCTCCTTACTGGGGGATTCTAGGCAGGTGCTCTACCACTGAGTCACACCCCAGCCCCTCACTGGGGGATTCCAGGCAGGTGCTCTACCACTGAGCCACACTCCAGCCTGTATTTCCTTTTGAGTGACGTGTTATAATTGAACATATTTATAAGGGACAGGGTAACATTTTGATTCATATATACAATTAATCTGAATCAACTTTGGTTTTTGTATCAAGTTTGTTTTGGATCAAGTAAGCCAAGAGCCCCTCAGCCTTTGGGCCTTGAGATCCCTTGTCTCAGAAGGGTCCGTTGGTCACATTGTGTCTGGCCTAGGTTTTGCTTTTCCTTCAGGGCTTATTTTTAGCTGCTGGGACCCATTTCGAGGTAAGCCATTGGGTACTTACACAGCATTTTTTTTTTTTTTTTTTTTTTTGGACTGGTCATGGCTATTGCCACAAGAGTAGAAGTTCTAAGGCAGAAACATTTCCTTTTTAAGGTGGCGATTCTCTAGCAGTTCAAAGACTAATCCAAAAGATTAGCAAAAATAGCCAGTTGTTAAATAGCTCAGACGTGGGAAATGCAGGCGATAGATTCCCAGCTCTGCGAGGAACAAAGGAGGAAAAACAGATTGCTGTGAGTGACTGTGAGGAGTGAATTCTCTGCTAGAACGGAATTTTCTGGGTTTTTGTTTGTTTGGTTTTTAAATAAATTTATTTGTTTATTTTACATGCCAGCCACAGTTTCCCCTCCCTCCTCTCCTCCCAGTCCCTCCTCCCACATCCCTCACTCTGTCCCCACCCCCCACCCCCAATTTACTCCTCCTCCGTTTCTGTTTAGGAAAGGGCAGTTCTCCCATGAGTATCAACAAAACATGGCATATCAAGTTGCAGTAAGACTAAGCACCTCCCCATGTATTAAGGCTGGAAAAAAGGCGACCCAGTATAAGGAGTAGGGTCCCAAAAGCCGCTAAAAGTCACAGACAGCCCTGTTCCCACTGTTAGGAGTCCTACAAAAAGATCAAGCTACACAACTCTACCACATATGCAGAGTGCCCAGTGGTCCCATCCCAGTTCCCTGATTGTTGGTTCAGTCTCTGTGAGGCCCTCTAAGCCCAGGTTAGTTGATTCTGTGAGTTTTCTTGTGGTATCTGTGACCCCTCTGACTCTTACAATCCTTTCTCTCCCTCTTCTGCAGGGTTCCCCAAGCCTAATGTTTGGCTGTGGGTCTGCATCTGTTTCCATCAGTTGCAGGATGAAGCCTCTCTGATGACAACTGGGCTAGGCACCAATCTGGTCACAGGAGATGGCCAGTTCAGGCTATGTATCAGCTATTGCTAGGAGTCTTAGCTGGCGTCATCCCAGTAGATTTCTGGGAGATTCCCTTGTGCCAGGTTTTTACCTGACTCCGGAATGCCCCACCCCCACTTTCCTGTAGTTTCTTTCCACACTCCCCTCTTCTCCCACAACCTGATCACTCATGTTCCCAATGCCCACCCTCCCACAGTCCACCCATGAAATCTCTTCTGTTTCCCCTTCCCAGGGAGATCTGGGCATCCCCGCCTTGAGCCCTTCTTGTTACCTAGCCTCTCAGGGTCTGTGGAGTGTAGCATGGTTATCCTTTATTTTACAGCTACTATCCCCTTATGAGTGAGTACATACCATGTTTGTCCTTTTTGGTCTGGGTTACCTCACTCAGGATGAATTTTTTCTATTCCATCCATTTGCCTTCAAATTTCCCGGTGTCTTTGTTTTTAACAGCTGAGTAATACTCCATTGTGTAAATGTACCACATTTTCTGTATGCATTCCTTGGTTGAGGGACATCTAGGTTGTTTCCAGGTTCTGGCTATTACATATAAAGCTGCTATGAACATAGTTGAGCAAGTGTCCTTGTGGTATGGTTGAACATCCTTTGGGTATATGCCCAAGAGTGGTACAGCTGGGTCTTGTGGTAGTTTGATTCCCAGTTTTCTGAGAAACTGCCATACTGATTTCCAAAGTGGCTGTACAAGTTTGCACTCCCATCAGCAGTGGAGGAGTGTTCCCCTTGCTCCACATTCTTTCCAGCATGAGGTGTTACTTGTATTTTTGATCTTAGCTATCCTGACAGGTGTAAGATGGAATCTCAGTGGTTTTGAGTTGCATTTCCCTGATGGCTAAGGATGTTGAACAGTTCTATAAGTGTTTCTTGGTCATTTGAGATTCTTCTGTTGATAAGAATTCTCTATTTAGTTCTGTACCCCATTTTTTAAAATTAGATTGTTTGGTATTTTGATGTCTAGTTTCTTGAGTTCTTTGTATATTTTGGAGATCAGCTTTCTGTTGGATGTGGGGTTGATGAAGATCTTTCTGCATCCTATAGGTTGTGGTTTTGTCTTATCAATGGTGTCTGGTGTCCTTTGCCTTACAGAAGGAATTTTCTATTTTTGAGCAGTGATTTCATCAGTGATAAATGGAACACATCTGAGCCCAAAGTACATGCCACTCCACCCTTCTCCCCAGGTTTGATTTAGGAAGTGGCTTTGCTGGGTATAATGAAGCACACCCACCTGTAATCTCATCACTAGGGAAGCTGAGGTAGGAGGCTCTTGAATTAGAGATTAGTCTGAGCACATAGTATATAGCCTGAGCTCTGATTGAGACCCTGTCTCAAACAAAAACAAGCAGCCAGGCGGTGGTGGTGCACACCTTCAATCCCAGCACTTGGGAGGCAGAGGCAGGCAGTTCTCTGTGAGTTCGAGGCCAGCCTGGTCTACAAAGCAAGTTCCAGGACAGCCAGGGCTACACAGAGAAACCCCGTCTCAAAAAATCAAAACAAAAAAACAAAAGCAAAACCAACCAAACAAAACCCGCAAATGGGTTTTAGGCATAGTTCAGAGGTAGAGCACCTGCCTAGAATCCCCCAGTGAGGGGCTGGGGTGTGGCTCAGTGGTAGAGCACCTTCCTAGAATCCCCCAGTGAGGGGCTGGGGTGTGGCTCAGTGATAGAGCACCTGCCTAGAATGCCCCAGTGAATATTCTAGGCCTTAACTAGCATACACAAGGCACTGAATTCCGACTCCAGGACTGAAATAGATAAACAACAAACTAACTAGTTTTTTTTTTAACTTCTTTGGGGTTAACCTCATACAGAAGTTGGTTTAGATCAACGGATGTGGTACATTTCTGTATGCCTGGAAATCACCTAGCCCTGTGGGTCTTCCTATGGTTTTAGCCCCAGTTTCTATAGGCTCTGAATCCCAGCTTTGGTTTCAGAAGCCATAAATGAACATGATTTCCTTTTTGGAAATGTGTAAAGTTGATTTTTTAAAAATGTCAATGAGCTGTGTGTGTGGTGTTGTACACTTTTAGTCACAGCACTCAGGAGGCAAAGGCAGGTGGATCTCTGTGAGTTCCAGGCCAGCCTGGTCTACAGAGTGATTTCCAGGATAGCCAGGGCTACACAGAGAAACCCTGTCTCTAAAAACAAACGAACAAAAAAAGTGAATGTGTTTCTTTTATTTAAAAAGTATATGCATATTTATGTGGGGGCAGGGTCTGTGAATGTGTCATTGTAGGTGCTGGAGGAGGCCAGAAGAGGCTGATTCCCTGGAACTGGAGTTAAGGACAGTTCTGAGCTGCCACGAGGGTGGTGGCAACCAAACCCAGGTCTTCTGCAAACAGTGCATGCTCTTAACCCCTAGGCCATCTCTCCAAATCCTGAAGTTGTTTGTTAAAGATTGTATTTTATTGATTTTCATTTTGTGTGGATGGGTGTTCTGTCTGGATCGCATGTCTGCTGGAAGAGTCCAGAAGAGGGTGTCTAATCCCTTGGAACTGGACTTAAGGATGGTTGTGAGCCACCAGGTAGGTGTGGAGCCAAACCTGGGTCCTCTGGAAGAACAGTCATTGCTCTTAACCACTGAGCCATCTCTCCAGCTCCCTGATGACAGTTTTATTATTTTTGAATGTTTTAATTTTATTTATTATGTGTATGCACTTTGTTCACACATGTCATGATATGCATGTGGAGGTCAGAGGGCAACTTTCAGGAGTTGATTACAGATGCAGATCGTATTTTTTACTTTTATTTATTTATTTTAGGTTTTTCAAGACAAGGTTTCTGTGTTCAGCCCTGGCTGTCCCTGGAACTCACAGAGATCCACCTGCCTCTGCCTCCCAAGTGCTGGAATTAAAGGTGTGCGCCACCGCTGCCCAGCCTAAGTCAATTTATTAAAGCAGTTGACTTAAGTATCTCCAATAGTGACTTCAGCCACCACTGCTGGCTCAATGCTGTTGGAAGCAGTTTTGACAGTCGCTGAAGTAATGTGTAAATCAGAGTGGCCTGTAGAGTCACAGTGCGAAATGTTGAACCCTTCACCACTGGTGTTCTTCCTGTCGTGACTCTCGGTGTCTTGGTAGGCAGCACACTGGTCCTTTCAGGTTCAGATTCTTTTCCTGTGTCTCAGCACACACCTTCCCCAAAGACTTCATGGTGCTGCTGGTGAGTGTAACTGAATTCAGTGCATTGCCACCCCGGGGTTCCACCGGCATTGTTCCATCTTTCCCATATCGTTAAAAGCCACGGCTTGTGGGGGCTGGAGAGATGGCTCAGAGGTTAAGAGCACTGACTGCTCTTCCAGAGGTCCTGAGTTCAATTCCCAGCAACCACATGGTGGCTCACAACCATCTGTAATAAGATCTGGCCCCCTCTTCTGGTCTGCAGTCACATATGCTGTATACATAATAAATAAATAAATAAATAAATAAATAAATAAATAAATAAATAAATCTTTTAAAAAAAAAAAAGCCACGGCTTGTAGCGATGCGACTTCTAGGATGACCTGTTATTGGTGGGAATGAGCAGCTGTGAGTCAGGACAGGAACAGACTGAACTTTTACCCTCTGAGCATTCTCCCTGGTTCTGCAGTAGTACTCGATGGAGACCAAGTTTCACTTGGAAAAGATGATCAAGTTCTAGAGGTGGACAGAGGGAGCTGCTACTCACTGCGGCTTACAGTTGTGAATACTGACACCACTGACCTGTTCACTGAAAAGTGGCCAGGATGGACCTGTTCTTGTCTAAAATCCCAACATTGGGGAAGTGGAGGCAGAAGGGGCAGGAGTTCAAGGCTAGCCCCAGCTACTGTAAAAGTCCAACTCCAACCTGGGCTGCATGAGACCCAATCTCAGAAAAACAAGAAACAGGGCTGTTGAGATGATTCAGGCCAGTAAAGGCACTTGCCACCGAAGCCTAATTACCAGGACCCACATAGTTGAAGACAAGAACTGACTCCTTCAGGTCATCCTCTGCTCTCCACATGTGCTGTGGCACCCATGCACAGTTTTAAAATGTAATAAGGAGGGGGCTGCTGGAAGATGGCTTACTGGGTAAAAAAAAAAAAAAAAAGCTTCCTGTGCAAGCACAAAGATGTGAGTTTGGGTCCACAACACCCATCCGTGTAAAAACTGCGCTTTGTGATATGTGTCTATTATCTCCCTGGAGGATCCCTGGGACCGGCTGGCCAGTCGGTCTAGCCAAATGGGAGAGCTCTAAATTCAGTGAGAAACTCTGTCTTTTTTTTTTTTTTTTTTTTTTTTTGGTTTTTCGAGACAGGGTTTCTCTGTGTAGCTTTGCGCTTTTCTGAACTCACTTGGTAGCCAGCTGGCTCAAACTCACAGAGATCCGCCTGCCTCTACCTCCCGAGTGCTGGGATTAAAGGCGTGCGCCACCACTGCCCGAGAAACTCTGTCTTAAAAAATAAAGTGGAAAGAGGCTTGAGAGATGGCTCAGAGGTTAAGAGCACTGGCTGCTCTTGCAGAGGACTGGTGTTCCATTCCCAGCACCCACAAGGTGGCTCACAACCATCCTTAATTCCAGTCTCAGGGAATTCAATGCTGACTTCTGTAGACACCAGGTATACACATGGTGTACATACATACACACAGGAAAGTACTCATAAACATAAAATTAAAACAACTAAAAAGTTAATAAAAAAAATAGAGAGGGTCTAGGCTGCGGTGGTACAATCCTCTAATTCCAGCACTCAGGAGGCAGAGGCTGGCAGGTCAGCCTGGTCTACATGATGGTGGGACACTGTTGAGGAAGATGTCTGATGACTGATTGTCTCTGTCTGAATGACATGCGTTAATACCCCGCCACAGGAACACAAACATTCGCAGGCGCACACAAAAATGATGATTCATGGTGAGTAGTTATGAGAATGTGAAGCATGTAAAATATGCTGTTTATAAATCTTGTAAAGACATGGATGAAAAGTTAATAAAATGGTTTAATAATCTCTGAGGATCCTAGGAGGTCTTAAACTTGTGGGTTTCCAGTTTTCCCTCGAAGATAGCGAGCCCAACCCCACCCGTTACCAGGTATGGACAATGAAGCCTAGAGGTATTGGGCAAATCCACCATGGGTTCAAAAGAGGTCACTCAGTTTATTCCCGTCATAACTTAGAGGCTTGCTGTGAGACCAGAAACTGCTTAAAATAACGTTATGAGGTGGAAGTATGGCTCAGTGGAAGGGTGCTTGTCTTGAATGTTCTCCAGCACTGAAATAAAAAAAGTGGTACTCATGGCTGGGCCTGGTGTTACAGGCTCGTAATCCTAGCAATAATGACGCCAAGGTAAGAGATTACAAATCCAAGGCCTTGCCTGGGTCACAGAGGGAGTTCAGAGCCATCCCTACCCCCTTACCTTGCTGCGACCTTAAATTAATATAAGTAGAGAAGTAAATGAACAAATAGTTGCAAAATAAAAAGTAGAAAGGTATTGGGGGATAACTGTTGCAGAGTACTTACCTAGCATGCTTGGGGCTATGAATTCCATCCCCAGCACAACACACAATAAAAATAGAGGCCAGAGCTCAGTGATTAAGAGCTCCGGCAGGTCCTGCAGAGGACCTAACATCCGCATGGCAACTCATGACTGCCTGCAGCTCCAGTTCCAGAGGATCTGATGTCCCCTTCTGACCTTCACGAGCACCTGGCATGCCGGAGGTACACATATATACACGCAGGCAAAAATACTTATACACAAAATAAAAAAAATCCTAAATGAAAAATAGAGTGAGACACTTATGTTCTTGGCTAAGTTATTAGTGTCCAAACTTTCTCGGTATTGAATCTGGGTCTTTCAATTTTATTTTTTTTCCCCCAGGTCTATTGAGGGATAACGGACAAATAAGTCAAGTTTACTGGTTTACCAGCTATACTTATTTTTTTTTTAATTTAACTTATCTATTGGCTTTTCAAGATAGAGTTTCTCTGTGTAGCTCTGGCTGTCCTGGAACTCACTAGACCAGGCTGGCCTCAAACTCAGAGATCTGCCTGCCTCTGCTTCCTAAATGCTGGGATTAAAGGCGTGCGCCACCACCGCCTGGCTTGACTTCTTTTAATGAGCTATCAGTGTGGCACATTGTGTTCCCGTCATCATCATTATTGTTATTTTGAGTCAAGTTCTCAATAAATTACCCAGGCTAGCCTCAAACTCACCGTGTAGTGTTGCTGGAGGGCTTCTCTCCAGGTTCCACCAAACCCCGCAGTCCCACAATCCACGTATAAAATAATCACTCAGACACTTATATTACTTATAAACTGTATGGCCATGGCAGGCTTCTTGCTAACTGTTCTTATATCTTAAATTAACCCATTTCTATAAATATACCTTGCCACGTGGCTGGTGGCTTACCGGCGTCTTTACATGCTGCTTGTCCTGGCGGTGGCTGCAGTGTCTCTCTCCCTTTCTTCCTGTTTCCCCAATTCTCCTCTCTCCTTGTCCTGCCTATACTTCCTGCCTGGTCACTGGCCATCAGTGTTTTATTTATATAGAGTGATATCCACAGCAGTGTAGCCCAGGCTGGCTGGCTTTGGGATCCCAGCTTCCCCTGCATTTTACTACATTTTCTTTATCTGGCAGAACTTCCATGAAGTGAAAAGGAGGGTAGGCTGGATAGCTCAGTGGGTAAAGTGCCCGCCATGCAAGCCTGATGACTTGAGTTTGATTCCTAGATCCCGCATAAATGTGGGCGGGGGAAGCCCATCCCACAAAGTTGTCCTCAGCTCCGCATGCACTCCACGTGGCAGGCGTGTTCACGTAATATAACATACACCATGCAGAAGTGCACATACAGACTAAGTAAAAGCAGGAGAGAAAAAAAACCCATAAATCCATGGAAAACTATTCAACTTTCTAGAGCCCTCGTCTCAAAAACCAACAAATAAAGGACATAAGACATCTGTATATACTGCCATTTCACAAAGTATAATTAATCTGTGAGCCCTCTGGGATGACAGAAAGACACCAACTGCTGGGTTCACCCAGCCTTGCTAAACCAGACGACAGGGGACAGGATTTGGCTCTCCGTGCTTTCGTTAAGTATTTCCAGTTACTATTATGACTGAGCTTTGAGCCGTGGGTACAGTTTATACAATGAGAGTTAGAGAACACTCCAAATAAAACAAACATCTTGTAGGGTTTGGAAGACAATACTAGGGAGGTAACGAAGTGACAACGACCTTATGTAATTTTCTGATGTTGAAAAGAACACAAAATATTCCGAATAGTGACCACAAACATGAATTCTACAAGAATAAAACTCCCTCAAAATACGATAATTCAACAACCCCAGATCTAGGAAATGGTCAAAATTCATTTTATTCAATTTCTCCGTTTTAAAGACAATTTGTGCAGGGTGTAGTTTTGCATGTCTCTAGTGCCAGCATTCAGGAGGTACAGACAGGTGGATATCTGTGAGTCTGAGGCCAGCCTGGTCTACATATCGAATTCCAGGCCAACCAGGGCTACCTAGAAAGACCCTGAGGCAAAAATCCCAAAACCAAACCAAACCGAACCAAAACCTCAGTTTTTGCAAAAAACGGTTTATTATTATTGTGCTCATGAATGTTGTGTGCACCCCTGCCATGCACTTGAGGGTCAGAGGACAACTCTGGACAGTTCTTCCGCCTTCACCTTTATGTGGGTTCCACGGATGGAGCTCGTCCTCTGAGGCTTGTCAGCAGGCACCTTTATCTGCTGAGCTGTCGGCTTGCTAGCGCCCTTAAAATATATTTTTAGGTTAGCATACAAAGAGACTTTTTTTTTTTTTGGTTTTTTCGAGACAGGGTTTCTCTGTGTAGCTTTGCGCCTTTCCTGGAACTCACTTGGTAGCCCAGGCTGGCCTCGAACTCACAGAGATCCGCCTGGCTCTGCCTCCCGAGTGCTGGGATTAAAGGCGTGCGCCACCACCGCCCGGCCCAAAGAGACTTTTTAAAAAGTATTTATTTATTGCCTGAGTCTATGCACCACTTGCATGCAGGAACCCAGGAAGGTGAGAAGAGGGATCAGATCCCCAGGAACTGGAATTACAGATGATTGTAAGATGCCATGTGGGTTCTGGGAACCAAGCCCGAGTCTTCTGTGGGAGCAGTAGTGAGCCATCGCTCCAGGGCCCCGCCCCCTTTTTTGAGACAGGGTCTCTGTGTGCTAGAACTTGCTGTGTAGACCAGGTTGGCCTTGAGCTCACAGAGATCCTCCCACCTCCCCAGTGCTGAGATTAAAGGCATGAGCCACCATGCCCCTGCCTCTACACCCTTTTTTTTTTTTTTTGAGACAGCCCATGCTGGCTCCAAACTCCTGATGTATGAGGAGCAAACCCAGAGCTTCCTGGATGTTAGGCAAACATTCTATCAATTAAGCTGCCTTTCCAGTCTAAAGACTTTTAAAAACCAGAAATTGAAAAAATACGTGTATATTTATTTTTTGGTCAGAGTCTCATGTATTCCCAGTTGGTCTCAAACTCACTATATAGCCAAGGCTAGCCTTGAACTCCTGAGCATCCTGCCTCTACAATATGTTGAAAATTATTTTTTAAAAAACCCAAAGAACAAACATTGAGGCTTACCTCAGTGGCAGAATGTAAGCTTGGCATCCATGGGCCCCGGGTTCAATTCCTAGCACCTCCTGAACCTCGAAGACAATATCATCATAAAACATGTTACATGAAAATAGGAGGAATTTATTAGAGGTTTTGATGAAGCCTGGTTTTTTCTTTATTAAAAATAGATATTACTTATTTATCACAGGGACATACAGTGTGGCATGATGTGGAGGTCAGAGGACCACTTGCCAGAGTCTGGCCTTTCTCTTACTATGTGGGTGCCAGGAATTGAACTCAAGTCGTCATGGCTGGCAGAAGTGCTTGTAACTACTGGGCCATCTCAAAGGCCCAGTGATAGGATTTCTTAATCCTGAGGAAACTTCTATCTTCTGCTTCCACATGACATGTTAATTGTTTTAAATATATAAAACATACAGGCCGGGCGGTGGTGGAGCACATTAATCCCAGCAATCTGGAGGCAGAGGCAGACAGATCTCTCTGAGTTCGAGGCCAGCCTGGTCTACAGAGCAAGTTCCAGGCCAGTCAGGGCTGCACAGAGAAACCCTGTCTTGAAAAACAAACAAATAAGCAGTATATATGTATTCATATATATAAATAAAACATACAATTTGATATCTTTTTTTTTTTTTTTTTTTTTTTTTTTTTTTTTTTTTTTTTTTTTTGTGCATTCACACATCTTTGTCCTGCAAAACTGAAACTCTTCATATTAAACAAATCCCATTTATGCCCCTCCAGTCCTGGTAACCATCATAGTGATACTACCAATATTGCTTTGCTGTTTCTATGCATTTGAGAATTTTTTTTCTTTTTCTTTTCTTTTCTTTTTTTTTTTTTTTTTTTTTTTTTGAGACAGGGTTTCGAAAAACCTGCCGCATTTGAGAATTTTTGACTCCTTCACTTCCTCTACCCCTTTTTGGCTGGCCTTGAACAACTCACAGATATCCTCCTGCTTCTGCCTCCCAAGTGCTGGGATTAGAGGCATTCGTGCACTTGGATGCTCAGCCTGTATTAGTTACTGTCCTGTTGCTATAACAAAGCACATGACCAAGGAAACTTATAGAAGGGAGAGTTTATTTGGGCTGATGGCTCCGGGGGGTGGGGGTGGGGAGAGGCCATTATTGCAGGAAAGCATGACATCAGAGGCTGCCATGTGACATGCTTCCTAATGACCTATTTCCTCCAGCATGGCTATACCACCTCCTCGAACAGTGCTTCCGGCGAGGGCCTATGTGTTCATATGCTCCAGACTATGGGGCCGTTTCTCATTCAGACCACCACATCTCTTTCTCTCCTTTCCACCCTCCCCCCATCCCTCTACTTTTCTTCTCCCCTCCACCTTCTCCCCTGCCTCTTCTCTTCCTCTTCTTTACCTTTTAAACACCTTCATTTATCTATTTAATTTTTAAAACTTTTTTTATATGTGTGGATGTTTTGCCTGCATACATGTATGTGCCACAATGGGTGTACAGTGTCCTCAGAGGCCAGAGGAGGGCATCACAACCCTGGGGTTGGAGTTGTGAGCCACCATGTGGGTGCTAGGAATCGAACCCAGGTCCTCTTCAAGAACAGCCAGTGATCTTAACTGCTGAGCCATCTCTCCAGCCCCTTCTTCATTTTTAAAAGACAAGCTTATCCCTACCTGCTCTTAGCCTTGCTATATAGTTGAGGATGACTTTGAACTTGTGATCCTCCAGCAGACTGCACCTCCCCAGAGGTGGATCATAGCACATCACCACACTCAGGGGACTGGCTTATTTCACTTAGAATAATGTCCACAAGGTTCATTTATATTGTAGTGTGTGCTATAATTTTCTACCTTTTAAAGCATTAGCCTATCAATTATCAATTATTATATTGTATGGTGTCTTAGTTCTGTTGCTGTGAAGAGACACCATTACCATGACATCTCTTATAAAAGAAAGCATTTAATTGGGTCTTGCTTATAGTTTCAGAGATTTAGTCCATTTTTCATCATGGTGAGGAACATGGTAGCATGCAGGCACACATGTGCTCACAGAGTTCTACATCTGGATCTGCAGACAGCAGGAAGAGAGAGAGCCACTGGGCCTGGCTTGGGCTTTTGAGACCTCAAAGCCCACCCCCAGTGACAGACTTCCTACAACAAGTCCATACGTCCTCATCCTTTCAAGTAGTGCCACTCCCTGATGACCAAGTGTTCAAATCTATGAGCTTAAGGGGGCCATTCTCATTCAAACCACCACATATGGCAACACATTTTGTTTATCTACTCCCCACATCCCCAGGGTTTCCTCTGTGTAGCCCTGGCTGTCCTGGAACTTACTCTGTAGACCAGTCTGGCCTCGAACTCACAGAGATCCACCTTCCTTTGCCTGCCTCCCGAGTGCTGGGATTAAAGTCGTGTGCCACCACCACCCATCTATCTACTCTTTTGTAGATGTACATCTGAGTTACTTTTGCTACTTGGCTATTTTATTTATTGTTACTGCATGTGTATATGAAATGTGTGTCTATGAATGTGGATGCATGAGTGCAATGTCATGTGTATGAAGAAGGTCAGCAGACAACGTGTGTGTGTGTGTGTGTGTGTGTGTGTGTGTGTGTGTGTGTGTGTGTACCTTTGCCATGGCACATACATGGAAGTCAGAGGAAAATGTTTCCAGAGTCATTTCTTTCCTTCCATCATGGGGGTCGAGGGATCAAACTTGGGTCACCAGGTTAGTGGCAAGCACCCGCTGATCCACCCTGTAAGCTGGTGTCTAGTTTAGCCTTTTAACATGTGCCTCATTATCTGGTTATACATACAAGACTTCAGGGACACAGTGAAACCAGCTTGCCATTCATCTTGCATAAGCAGGCATGCTTCCATTGTATTTCACGCTCTGGTTAGGTCTGGCACCAATGCTCCTGAAGTGTGAAGTTGTTTGTTATCTTAGATGCTCCCAAGTTTAATAGAACTCATGCCTTTCACTGAGAAATCAGTTACGTGAGCTAGCCCTATTCGGGTTTTTATAAAGTTTCCTTAACACCGGTGACCCCTTCCCAAGCTCTCCTCCAGGAGGCTCTTGTTCCCGGTTTGATTCAACATCAAAAGAAAATAGCTCTCCGGTTTCCAGCTCCCATGGGCCCTGGGAACATAACTCTGGGATCTTTTCTTTGCTACTTTGTGGGAAAATGATCTGATGTTCTGCACAAAAGCGCCTGACTGCCCTTGTGACTCGGATTAAAAATCAAAGTCCTCACAACGGCTCCCGGCCCTGAGGCATCAGTGCTTCTTATTCCTGCTTCCCCAACTTGGATGGATTCCAGCGACACCAGAAGACTGCTGGGGACCCTCTCACCTGGGCTCTTCTGTAAGAGACCCCGCTGAGAGCTGAGCTGTAGGGCTCCCTCCTTTGGCTGCTCTTCCTCAGGGGCTTGTGGTCTCAGTCAGTAGAGTGCTTGCTAGGCAAGCCTGATGACCTGGGTTCAGATCCTCAGCACCCATTTCAAAGATGGGTGTGGTGGCCTATGCCTGCAATCCCAATGCTGGGTGAGGTGGAGACAGGGTCCCTGGAGCTCATTGGTCAGCCAGTCTACCTGAATTGGTGAGCTTTGGGGTAAAGAGAGATTGAAGAAGACACCCAGTGTTGACCTCTGGCCTACACACTCACACACATTTACACACACACACACACACACACACACACACACACACACACACGCGCACACATGTTCTCACCCCCTTAAAGTCTGTTCCTAATCAACCTCTTTAATGACGATAAACACTTAAACAAACCACCAGATGTGGTTAACAATTGCCATTCCAGGACTCCTAGATGCTGGGGCAGAAGGATCGTGAGTTCTAGGCCAGCCTTGGCTGCGGTGTGAGAGTTTGTCTCAGCAAACCAAAACACAACAGGGCAGTGAAATAGTTCAGCTGTTACAGACACTTGCTGTGCAAGCCTGATGACCCACATCAAGGCAGAAGAAAACTGACCCCATGAAGTTGTCCTCTGGCTGCCACATGCACATGTCCTACATGTGCATTCATGTGCACATAATGCCTATGCACAATAATAATGAATGCAATGTAACCTCCCCAAACCAAAGCCAACCTCCTAAAAAAAAAAAAAACCAACAAAATTAGATTGAATAATTTTCTTGAGACAAAGTCTCATGTAGCCCAGGCTGGCTTTGAACTAAGTATGTAGGAAAAGATGACCTTGGATTTACAATCCTTCTGTCTTTACCTCCTGAGTGCTGGGCTTACAGACATTCATTCCCATGCTTGGTTTCTACAGTGTTGGGAATGGAACTCAGGGCTTTGTGCATACTAGGTAAACACTCTGTCAACTGAGCCACACCCAGCCCTTGAATAAATATTTTAAGTATGATATAATTTGTCAAGTTAGGACAATGGCATGATTTTCCAGTTTTCACATATGCCCTGTAGCAAGGTTTGGGATGTTTCCACCATGGGATGGAGAAGTCTTTGATTCAGATTCATTGTCTCCTTCTTCTATGGACTATGAATGGAATGCTCTTGGCCCAAGGACTCCTCACAATGATATATCCATATCTATATCATTTATATCTATATCTATTTGTATCTATTTTTTGAGGTAATGCCTCACTCTGGAGTCCAGGCTGGCCTGAAACTTACAGTAATCCTCCTGCTTCGTTCTCTTGAGTGTGAGATCGCAGCTGTGTGCCACCATGCCTGGCTGGCTCAATAACTTACAACAGAGTTGTTTCTCCAAAGAGCAGTTTCAAAACTCCTATTAGCAGGCCAGGAAGATGGTTCGGGGGACAAAGGCCTCTGCACCAAAGCCAGGTGACCCTAGTTAGATCTCTGGGACCCACATGGTGGAAGGAGAGGACTGACTCCCACAGATTGTCCTCTGACTTCCACATGCTTGCACTGGCACACATTCACACTCACACACCTGCACACACTATAGTGTTGGACTTGGAACCTGAGGCTTTGTACATACTTAAGTAAGCATTCTATCAGCTGATATTTACAACATAGTGAAAAATACGTCACTTAAAAATTGTAATTGTTGCCTGGCAGCGGTGGTACACGCCTTTAATCCCAGCACTCGGGAGGCAGAGCCAGGCGGATCTCTGTGAGTTCGAGGCCAGCCTGGTCTACAGAGCGAGATCCAGGCACCAAAACTACACACAGAAACCCTGTCTTGAAAAAACAAACAAACAAAAAATACAAAAACAAGCAAATGAACAAAAGTTGCAATCGTAAAAGTTAAAAAGGAGGGAATGGAGAGATGGCTCAGAGGTTAAGAGCAATAGTCTTCCAGAGGACCGGAGTTCAGATCCAAGCACTCTTGCTGGGTGGCTTTTGTCTGCTTGTAATTCCAGCTCCAGGCTGTTAGCCACCCTCCTCTGGCCTCCCCAGGTCTGCTCATTCATGGCAGAACACACATAGGCATACACATACACTTTTTGAAAAATATCTTAAAAATTAAAATGATCACATTGCTCGCTTGCATACTACCCCCCCCATCAAAGTCCTTTTTTCCTTTTAATTGTGGGAAAATATACATGATGTAAAAAGTACTCTTTAGGGACTAGGGATGTGACTCAGAGGAAGAGTGTTTGTATTGCATGAACAAGGCACTGGGTTCAACACTGACACCATGGGGTGGAGGGCAGGGGGATTGCCACTGAAGCCATTTCTGAATGACTAGTTCCTTGGCATTAACACACCTTTTTTTTTTTTTGCCACCATCACCCACAGAACATTCTTCATCTTTTAAACAGGAACCAGGAACTCCTTAAACACTGACTCCTATACCTTTCCCCCTAGTTCCTAACAGCCAACATTCTCCTGTGTGTGTGTGTGTGTGTGTGTGTGTGTGTGTGTGTGTGTGTGTGTGTGTGAGAGAGAGAGAGAGAGAGAGAGAGAGAGAGAGAGAGAGAGAGAGAGAGAGAGAGAGAGAGAGGGTCTCCTGTAGCTCAGGTTGGCCTCAAACTCAGTATCCCTGAAGTTGACCTTGAACTCCTGAACCTTCAGCTCCACCACCTCCCAAGCGTTTGGATTACAGGCACACATTGCCATGCAAGGCATCTATTTCCTGCCTCCCCCAGCTCCCCTCAATCCTAGTAAAGCACCCTGATATAATTTACCATTCATGATGTTTGGGTCTTTCAGAAGGTTGAGCAACCACTGCTATTGTCTGCTTCCAGGACATTTTCATCACCCCAAAAGGAGCCTGTATCCGATAAGCAGACTCGCCCTGCTGATCCTCCTCTGCCCCCCTGCTCTCTGTCCCTATGGGCTTTCCAATTCCGGACATCTCCTCTAAATGGAATCATGTAATATGTAGTCTCTGTGTCTGGCTTCTTTCTCTTGGGGTGATATGTTCAGATAATAGGATTATTTGGCCAGACTTGAAGTTCTGTGATGACAGTCTGCATTCTTGCCTGGGCCTCCCTTCCTCCAACCTGCCTTCTGGCACGGCCTCAGTGCGCACAGAACCCCAGCCTTTCCGCACGGTCTCAGTGCGCACAGAACCACAGCCTTTCCCCCCAGCCGCTCTCCCACTGCAGCCTCGGATCCCATTCTCCAGCCGACTCACCGTAAAGGCCTGGCATTCTCTGACCCTCAGTGATGTGTCACGTCTTCTCCCTCCCTCCACCCTGAATCATCTGTTCTGCCTACCTGGCATGTCTGCATGGGCTTCCAGTATTAGGAGGCACCTCATTGCCCCCCCACCAAAAAAAAACCTTTCTCTTTTCCCTATTCATCCTTCCTCCTTGACATCCTATATGGGAATGTGGCCTAGTTGGTATAGCACTCACCTGGCATGCATGAAGCTCTGGGTGCTATTCCTGGCATGCACCATAAACCTGGTGTGTGCCTCTGACCTCAGTACTCAGGAAATGGAAGCAGAAATACAAGAGTTCAAGGTGGTCCTTGGCCATAATAGTGAGTTCGAAGCCAGCTTGGGCTGAGACTGTCTTCAAAGAAATCTTTTTTTTTTTTTTTAAATCACATTAATAGACAAATAACTTAGGAAAATGTATGATTCTATAATGAGATGCTTTATCTCTTATGATTCTACTCTAAGCCAACCCTCCCTGGAAAAAATAGAATCAAGAGTGTGGTCATGCTCAGAGCACTTGATATATTTGGAAACAGAAAGTAGATTCTTTATTGGGAAACATGTGAATATGGAGTCCACCCATCTTTGAAATATTTTCTGTAAACTCTTTTTGGCCTTGAGAATTTCAGATGGCAAGTTCTAAGAATGGGGCTGGTGGATGCAGCTCAGGGACAGAGCACTTGCCTGTAATGCACAAGACCCTGGGCTGCATACCTCCCCACCCCCCCACCCCCGTTAAGAATATACACTAAAAGCCAGGGTGTGGTGTCGCACGCCTTTAATCCCAGCACTCGGGAGGCAGAGCCAGGTGATTTGTGAGTGAGCAGCTGGGCTACAAGGAGTTCAGAAAGGGCAAAGTACACAGAAAATGCTCGAAAAAAAAAAAAAAAAAAAAAAAAAAAAAAAGAATATACACTAAGGGCCAATGAAACGGCTCAGCCAGTGAAGGTGCTTGCTGCCAAGCCTGACAACCTGAGTTCAATTCCTAGGTCTCACACAGTGGAAAGAGGGGGCAGATTCCCACTAGTTGTCCTCTGACTTCCACATGTGTGCTGTGGCATGACCCTCACACATCCATCCATCAATCAACACATGTAAAAGTGTTCTTTAGAAGAATGAATCACTAAACTGGCTGACGTAAGCCTCTAATATGGCGGCATGGGGCTGGAGTGACCACAGCTGGAAGGTAGAAGGGGCAGTATCAAGAGTTCAAGGTCATCTTTGGCTACTTAGTGAGTTCCTGGACAGCCAGGTTCAAGACCCTGTCTCTCCGTCACACACACACACACACACACACACACACACACACACACACTCCAGAGAGAGAGAGAAGAGAGAGAGAGAGAGAGAGAGAGAGAGAGAAAGAGAGAGAGAGAGAGAGAGAGAGAGAGAGAGAAGAGAGAGAGAGAATGACACACTAAATTGCAAAATTTGTCATTTAAACTTTTTGCAAGTTCATGGGGCATATTGAGAAATGAAATATGACCCCAGGCTTCAGAATCTCATGGCTGCTCTTAGGTCTGTAAACAACTCAGAACCAGACAGCAGCCCTGGAAGTGGGCTAAGTGTGGGGGATCCAGGTAAGCAGGTTCTGGATGTTCCTGTTAGTTCTTGATGAATTTCGGCCCCAAAGGACTCACCAACAAATTCACCTGGGTATAGGAACAGGAATTTTTTTTTAAAAAAATTTTTCTCAATACAGCCCAGACTGGCCTCCAATTTGATGTATAGCTTGATAATGTCCTTCAACCTCTGATCCTCCTGCCTCCACCTCCTGGGTTCTGGGATTGCAAGTGTTCAGCACCACACACAGGGCTCTGTGTCTTCTAAGTAGTACTCTACCAAGCAGTCTGCATCCCAGCCTCATTAGAATTTGTGTGTGTGCATCCACGTGAAAGCCAGAGCCTCACACATGCTAGCCATGGGTTCCACCACAAACAACTCTCATTTATCTGTGACTGTTGGGTGGGCGTGGCCTGGAATTCCAGCCTCAGAAGGCAGAAAGATAGGGATCCTCACAGCAAACTGGTTAGCAAAACTAGTTGTGTGTCAGTGAGCTCTGGGTTTGATTGAGAGGCCCTGTTTTGTCTACTAAGGTGGAAAACCTCATCAGGCTTAGACCACACACACGTACACAGACATGCATGCACACATTCATATACACATATTTACACACGTAAAAATAGGGGGAAGATGGGGGGACCTACTTCATTCTTTGTTCCTTACATGGCACAGGCTGCACTCACGTTAGAAAATGCAGTAAACCTTCAACACCCATCATATTAAACTGAATGTGCCACAACGAAGCCTCTTCAGGGTGCAAAACTGAAAATGATACCTTTTTTTTTTTTTTTTAACATTTTTTTTTTTTTTTTTTTTTTTTTTTTTTTTTTTTTTTTTTTTTTTGTTGCTTTTTTTTTTTTAGGTTCGAACTCCAGAGATGTCTTTGTTTTAAAGTGATGTTTTTTTAACATTTTTGAGACAGAGTCTCTTATAGCTCAGAGCTGGCCTCACACTTACTCTGTGGCTAAGGATGACCTCCTGATCTTTCTGCCTCTGCCTCCTCCTGAGTGCTAAGGACATAGGTGTGCCCGGTTGTATACAGCATTGGGACTAGAACCCGGGACTCTGTGCATGCTAGTCAAGCGCTCTTCCAACCAAACCACACCCCCAGCCCATGACGCCTTTCGTTTGCTTGATTGGTTTTATTGGAGACTGGGTTTCAATGTATAGCCCAGGCTGCTCTTGGGCCACCTGTCTCTGCCTCACAAGGCCTGGAATTAAAGGCCACTCTGCCTGGCCCCATGACACCCTTTAAAATGTCCTTTTACTGTTTTGTTTTGTTTTGTTTTACTTTTTTTCCTCTTTCCTCTATATTATATTTGGATGTGATATACATGTGTGGTATGTTTGTTTGCATGTGTGTGTATACATATGTGTGGGGCTCTAAGGTTAATGTTGGGAGTCTTAATCAACCATTCTTCACCTTCTTCACGGAAGCAGGGTCTCTCACCTGACCTGGGACTCACCCTGCATGGCTAGTTTCTATAGCCAGCTTGCTCTTGAGGCTCCCCTGTCTCTGTTTCCTGAGCATTAGAATAGGGGGAAGATGGGGGGGACCTACTTCATTCTTTGTTCCTTACATGGTACAGGCTGCACTCACTTTAGAAAATGCAGTAAACCTTCAACACCCATCATATTAAACTGAATGTGCCACAACGAAGCCTCTTCAGGGTGTTACTGTGATAAAATACCCTGACCAAAAAAAAAAAAAAAAAAAAGCAATTTAGGAGAGAAAGGGGTTTATTGTAGCTGACAATTCCAGATCACAGTCCTTCATTGTGGGAACGTCAAGGTGGGGACTTCCAACAGCTGGTCACATGACAGCCACAGCCAAGAGTGAAGAGAAATGCGTGCATGAAATGCGTGCATGCTTGTGCACAGCCCAATTGTTCTACTCTCATACAGTTCAGGACCCCTTCTGCCTGGGGAATGGTGCCACCTGCAGTGGGCTGATTCTTCCCACGTCAGTTAACATAAGACCATTCCCCACAGACATATCCTCAGACCAACGAGAGACAGACAGCCCCTCACTGAGACTCTGAGTGATTCAAGGTTGTGTCGAGTGGACAAAGCTCACTATCACATGTGGGTTCTGGATCCCAAGCTTTTACTGCTCGCCATCTCCCCGGCTCTAGCCAGTAAGTTTTGCCTTGAAATGGTTACTCAGTCTTATCCCCTTGTTCAGGTCTCTTTAATCAAATCAAAAATTCTTACGCTGAAGGTTCTTCCTTTTGTTATTTGATCACCTTCCAGGCTTTGTCCAATTTCATCCAGATTGCAGTCATATTTCTTGGTCTTTTTAATGTGAGTATTAAAACATCAAGTCCAGAGTCTTTGTTCTTGGATCTTGGATTTTCACGCATGCTGAGACGTATTTTGGGACTCTTGACAAAGAAGAATGCTTGCTTTCAATATTTTTTAGTGTCTTGAAGCTTCCATGATCTTGTTCAAGTTCTAAAAATGTCATGCATTCTGATGAGGCGTTTTATTTAGAGAGTATTTTGTCTTAATTAAGCCCATCTGAAGAGACATGCAGATTCTGAAAGAATGTGCTCTCTCCTTTACAAGTCAATTATATTTATAACATTCATAAACTAAATCACTAGCAAAAAGCATGATTTTAGCTGCAGTGTGGGGCTGTGTCTTCTAAGTTCGTGGGAATGGCCATGCTTGGCCAAAACACAAAAAGCCAAGACACCGGAAACACACAAGCAAATTATTTTCAGTGTTTTTTTTTTGTTGTTGTTGTTTTCAAGACAGGGTTTCTCTGTGTAGTTTTGGTGTCTCTCCTGGATCTTGCTCTGTAGACCAGGCTGGCCTCAAACTCACAGAGATCCACCTGCCTCTGCCTCCGAGTGCTGGGATTAAAGGCGTGCGCTACCACCACCTGGCTATTTAATTTTTAAAGATGGATTTATTTTTATTTTATGTCCATGATGTTTTGCCTGCATGTATGCCTGTGCACCACATGTGTGCCTGGTGCCCATGGAGGGCAGAAAAAGGAGTTGGATTTCCCAGAACTGGAGTTACAGATGGTTGGAAACTGCCATGTAGGTGCTAGGAATTGAACCCAGGTCTCCTGGAAGAGCAGCCAGTGCTCTTAACTGCTGAGCCATCTCTCCAGCCTCCAACTTCTAATTTCTTTATTGAGGTTTTTTGAGACAGGGCCTTGGCTATGTAGCCTATGTCGGCCTCAAACTTATGATGACCTTTCTTTCTTTACAAAAACACATTAATCATTATGACTCTGTGTGTGTGTGTGTGTGTGTGTGTGTGTGTGTGTGTGTGTGTGTGTAGACACAGTGTGAGTGTGGAGGTCAGAGGACAACTTTCAGGAGTCAGTTCTCTCCTTCTACTGTGTGGGTTCTGGTGATCCAACTCAGGTCATCAGACTTGGGCCGAGCTTCCCATTTGCTAGGATTATAGACTATTGTTCTGCCTTTTTAACAATATAAATATTTTATTTTTCTTTCTATTCATTCATTCATTCATTCATTCATTCATTCATTCATTTTTGAGACAGGCTTTCTCCATGTAGATCTGACTGTCCTGGAACTCACCCTGTAGACCAGGCTACCTTCATACTACAGAGATCCACCTGCATCTGCCTCCTGAATGCTGGAATTAAAAATGTGCGCCACCACTGCCCAGTTATTTTCCTTTTATGAAGATCATTTTAGGGCTGGTAAGATGGCTCAGTGGGTAAGTGCTTGCTGCCAAGCGTGATGGCCTAGGTTCAATCCCAAGGGTCCACATAAAGGTGGAATAGAGAACCAGCTTCTCGGGCTGTCTTTTGACCTTACATAAGCATGCCCCCCCACAAACACACAAAGTAAATATATAAAAGGAAACAACGTGGCAACTTTATCTATTAAAAAATACAACTGGCTCATTGTGCAATGCAGAGATTTGTGTGGCTGAATTGTTTTTATTTATTTGTTTTTCATACAAGATCTTACTATCTATCCCTGGCTAACCTGGCACTCACTTTGTGCCCAGTCCTGGGAGTTCTCTGGCTTTAGCCTATTGAATGCTGTAAGTATGGGTGTGCACCACCATGTCCAGCTTGACTTAACCCTGTCTGGGGCTGGAGAGACGGCTCCGTGGTTAAGCACACTGGCTGCTCTTGCAGAGGGTCTAGGGTAAGTTCCCAGCTCACGACCCTTTGTTACTCAAGTTCTAGGGTATCTGGTGGCCTCTGTAGGCACTGCATGTACATGGTGCACATGCATACATGCAGCCAAGACACCTATACGTGTAAGAGAAAAATTTTAAAAATTAAAATTGAAATAGAAAATAACTCTACTGTTTGAAGAAACCTCTATTTTTCCATTCTAGACAATGCTTTCATCAGCATTGGAGACATAAAAACTCATTTGTACTTCTGTAATTTAAAAAAAAAAAACAACAACTGAATTTTGGGGGCTGGAGAGATAGCTCTGTGGTTAAGAGCACTGACTGCTTTTCAGAGGACCCGAGTTCAATTCCCAGCAGCCACATGGCAGCTCACAACTGTCTATAATTCCATTTCCAGGGGACCTAACACCAATGCACATAAAATAAAAATAAATAAATTTTAAAAATTGAATCCTGAGAAGTGAAGTTTACTGGGTGAAGGGCACAAACATGATACGGCTTTTAATTTTGTTCATATTTATTTATTTATTTATTTATTTATTTATTTATGTGTGTGTGTGTGTGTGTTTGTGTGTGTGTGTGTATGACATCAGAGGACAACTTTTGAGAGTCAGTTTTACCTTCTGCCATGTGGGTCCCAAGGATTGAACTCAGGTCGGCAGACTTGGCGACTGATGCCATTTTTGCTGGCCCCTCTAAGGTTTCTAAAAGACAATGTCAGCCAAGGATGGTGGCCCATGCCTGTAGTCCCAGTACTTGGGAGGTAAGAGGATCAAAATTCATTCAAGTCTGACGCCAGACCCTGTCTCAAACAACCCCAAAAGATGATGTCCACTTACTCCTCCTGAAGGGTTTGCTTATTTCAAAGTGCGTTTGTGTCTTCCCTCATGTGAATGACCCATTTGTTTCTAGCTCATTCTGTCAGTGCCAAACCTACAGCGACACGTCTCCAGCTAAATGACCTTTCCAGATGAACGTTGGCTGGCTCATTGCCAAGTTTCAGTTGTGCTCATGGGCAGCCTGTGTCTTCAGATCTCAAATCTCCCACATTTATTTTTGCTTCTTGCAAATTTCTTCTCTCCACCTCCCTCCTTTCTTTCTCTTCCTTTTAAATCTCTCTCTCTCTCTCTCTCTCTCTCTCTCTCTCTCTCTCTCTCTCTCTCTCTCTCTCTCGTGTGTGTGTGTGTGTGTGTGTGTGTGTGTGTGTGTGTGTGTGTGTGTGTTGCACATGAGTACAGGGGCTGGAAGAAGCAAGAGGCATTGGATCCTGGAGGTGGGACTCACAGGTAGTTGCGGGTCACCTGACATGGATGTTGGGAACTGGATCTTGGTCCTCTCAAAGAGCAGCAAGTGCTCTTAGCCACTTAGCCATCTCTCCAGCTCCCCGCCTCTTTCAGGTGTTTGGAAACAGGCTCTCACGGTGTAGTGCAGACTGGGTTCGAAGTCATAATGCTCCTGTCTCAGCCTCCCAATGCTGAGGTTACAGTCATGTGCCTCCAGCGAGGTTTAATGTTGTGTGTATGTGTGCTTGTGTGTACTACTCTATCTTACTTTGTTGGAGTATGGAATCTCTCTGAGAATGTGGAGTTTTTCTGGTGGCCAGACAAGCCCCAGAGACCCTCCTGTCCATGCTTCTTCCAACACCAGAATTGTAGGAATTCCAGTGGTTGCTTGTTACACGAGTCCTGGGGATTTGAACTCGGGTTCTCATGTTTGTGCTTTGATCTGCTGATCCAGCTCTCCAGCCCTTCCGTCTCATTTGCAACTTACTTTTTATGTGTATGTGTGCATGGTCTGAGTGTTTATGCACATTTGCGTGGGGTTGTTCACAGAGGCCCAAAGAGACGTCAGATCCCCTCAAAGTGGAATTACATGAAGTGTAATTACATGAAGTGTAATTACATGATGTGGGTGCTGGGAATCAAACTCAGGTCCTTTGCAAGAGCAACAAGCACTCTCACCACTGGGACATCTCTTCAGCTCCACCTTATGTTTTAATTTTATTTTATTTTTCACATTTGTCTTATTTATTGGGGTGTGTGTGTGTGTGTAGGTGTATGATGTGTATGTATGAGCGTTGGCCCATGTATGGTGGTTAGAAGACAACCTGTGGAAATTGGTTCTCATCATCTACCCAGGGGTTGAACTCAGTTTGTTGGACTTAACAAGTGCTTTCCCATTGAGCCACCCTGCTGGCATTCCTCCTTCCTTCCTTCCTTCCTTCCTTCCTTCCTTCCTTCCTTCCTTCCTTTCTTCCTTCATCTCTCTGTTTTTTTTTTTTTTTTCCAGAGCTGAGGGCCGAACCCGGGCCTTGCGCTTGCTAGGCAAGCATTCTACCACTGAACTAAATCCCCAACCCCCCCCTTTTCTCTGTGTAGCTTTGTGCCTTTTCCTGGAACTCACTTGGTAGCCAGGCTGGCTGACTCACAGAGATCCGTCTGCCTCTGCCTCCCAAGTGCTGGGATTAAAGTTGTGCACCACCACCACCCGTTTTTTGGTTTTTTGTTTGTTTGTTTGTTTGAGACAGGGTTTCTCTGTGTAGCTTTGGCTCCTGTCCTGGAACTCACTCTGTAGACTGGGCTGGCCTTGAACTCTCAGAGATCCACCTGCCTTTGCCTCCCTATGGGGTTAAAAGTGTGCACCACCACCACCTAGCAGAAGTTCTTGTCTCAAAGAATGAAGAAGTCCTAGGGGTGTAGCTCAGTTAGCAGAGTGCCTCGAGTGCATGAAGCCCGGTTTTGATCCCCAGTCATGCATGCACAGGGTGTGGTGGATCAGGATTGTAATCCAAGTGCTTAGGAGGTGGTGACAGATGGAGGTGGGGTTGAAGGTCATCTATGGCTACATAGGGAGTTTGAGGCCAGCCTGCGATACTGTGAGACCTTGTCACAAAACAAACCAACAAAAGAAGGCTCCCCTGGAGGAGGAGGAGAGTGCTGGGTTGTAGCTCACAAAGATTGAGTTGACTGAGGAAGGAAAGGAATGGGGCATGTTTCTGGAAGAGGAATAGTCCTAAGTGTGACCACTGAGACGATTTAGCAGGTATACACACTTCACTGTGCAAGCCTGAGGACCTGAACTCAATTCCTGGAATCCATGTGAAAAAGCTGGATACCGTGGACCCACATCTGGAAATCAAGCACCCCTACAGCCTGATTGGAGGCAGAGACAAGACAATGCCTCAAAGCTCAAGGCCCAACCAGGCTTGAGTACACTGCATGGTGGCAATAATAAGAAAGAGCCTGCCTCAACAAGGTGGAAGTCAAGAACTGACCCCTGAAATTTACCCTCTACCCCCGCATGCACACTGTGATGTGTGTGCATGTGCACTTGCAAATCTTACACACACACACACACACACACACACACACACACACACACACAAAACTACCAAGCAACACTTTCCAACTTGAATCTTTTTAAGATTCATTTATTTTTACTTTATATGCATTGGTGTTTTGGCTGCAGGTATGTCTGTGTGAAGGTGTTGGATCCCCTGGAACTGGAGTTACAGATAGTTGTGAGCTGCCATATGGGTGCTGGGACTTGAACTTGGGTCCTCTGGAAGAGCATCCAGTGCTCTTAATGCTGAACCATCTCTCCGGCCCCCCACCTGACACTTATCAAGGCTCCCAGGATGGGTGAGTAGGTGGATATTAGAAGACAGCTACATCATGCCATGGAACACCTCCCTGTTCCTTCCTTTCTCTATTTCTTCTTTCTGTTTGGGAGAAAGCAGGCAGTACTGAGGATCAAATCTACAGCTGTGTGCATGCTAGACAGGTACCCTACCACTGAGCTATACCCCCAGCCCCTCATTCAAGGACTCTAGGCAAGCATTCTACTTTTGAGCCACGTCTCAGTCTCTAACTGATAGATTCTAGGCAGGTGCTCTACCACTGAGCCACACCCCAGCCCCTCACTGGGGGATTCTAGGCAGGTGCTCTACCACTGAGCCACACCCCAGCCCCTCACTGGGGGATTCTAGGCAGGTGCTCTACCACTGAGCCACACCCCAGCCCCTCACTGGGAGATTCTAGGCAGGTGCTCTACCACCAAGCTACATCCTCAGCCCTCTCCATTTCCTCAGTATATGGTGGTGGGTGGCTACATTTCCTAGTCCAATAGGCACAGTGCCTTCATTCTCCTTGTCTTGCGTTTCATAAGAGTCATTTTGTTTTCCATCCTCCAGGAACAGGCAAAGTCAACATGTATAATTAAATGTGTCACTTATTAAATTTCACACCTAAATGAGTAGTTCTTGCTGAGATGTGAGGAGTGCAGTATACCTCAGAATCAATGAAGATGCAGCCTTGCCCGGTGGGATGGAACCGAAACCTCCCCCAGGGGCTGGGCTGCAGCTCACGTCCTCTCCGTGGGATTTCTCACTGTGCTCTGATATGCCACTCTTTGCTCTGAGGGGAGGATGTTGGGGATTTTAAATGGATAACTGAACGTCAGGTTTTAGTTGTCCACAGTGGCTGGGGATGGGATGATAAGTAAATAAACGTATCATATTCAAATTGCATTGCATTTCTCTCCTCCTTGTTCACTCCCTCCGCATGCCCTCTCTTGATGGGCTGTCTTCAAACTCTCTCTATATTCCTGGACAACACTGAACCCAGGTCCTCCTGCCTTCACCTTCCAAGTGCTGGGGTGACATGTGTGTACTCTCATGCCTGTCTTGCCCTTCCTGCCTCTTTTTTTTTTTTTTTTCCAGACAGGGTCTCATGTAGTCCAGACTGGCCTTAACTTTCTATGTGGCCCAAGTCACCCTGTAACTCATGATCCTCTTGCCTCAGCCTCCTGAGTGGTAAGATTACAAGTGTGTACTATTAGCCGGGTGTAGTGGTGCATGCCTTTAATCCCAGCACTTGGGAGGCAGAGGCAGGTGGATTTCTGTGAGTTCACATCCAGCTTGGTCTATATAGTGAGCTACATAGTGAGACCCTGTCTACAAACAAACAAAAAACAAACAAACAAACACATCAACAACAAAACAGAAGTGTGCAGTATCACATCACATTTTGATGTGGTACTGGTGATTTGACGCAGGGTCTTGTTCATGCTGTACTACACCCCAGGCCCCTCTTTTCCCTTCTATTACTTTTTATTCTTCCGTGATAAACTTGTAGGGTCATGTGGTAGAGCACCTGCCTAGAATCCCCCAGTGAGGGTTTGGGATGTAGCTCAGTGGTAGAGCCCCTGCCTAGAATCCCCCAGTGAGGGGCTGGGGTGTGGCTCAGAGGTAGATCACCTGCCTAGAATCCCCCAGTGAGGGGCTGGGGTGCGGCTCAGTGACAGCAAGTGTTCTAGAGTGCACAACTCCTAGAACTACCATAAATAAGCCTAAGATGTCACATGTGTGATCTTCTGAGAAGTGGAAGCTCAGTTTGTTTCATGCACCAACCGCCTTCCTTAGCTCTGGAATTTTTCACGGGAGGGAGGCTTATACTATTGTGCATTCAGAATTAACACCTAATCTGTTTTCTATCATGTAGGTGACTTGTTGGCCAGCTCCTGTCAGTTTCTGGTGAAAGGTTTAGATAGGAGCCAGAGAGTGTGAAGGCTTCAGAGGGGAAACAGTGTTCCCCCCTGATTTCCTCTTCTTCCCCATATTTTGGTTATGAGCAATTGTTTTTTTCTTTTTTAAAAAAGACATACTTATTTTTTACTTTATGTGTATATGTGTGTCTTGTGGGTGTAGGTGCCCGTGGAGTCCAGAAGAGAGCACCTGGTTGTGAGCGGCCTACAGAGCGTTCTGGGAGCTGGACCCAGGTCCTCTGCAAGAATTGACAAGTGCTCTTAGTCACCGAGCCATCTCTCCAGCCAGCCCCTCACTCTCTTTAATTCTTAGTATGTTGGCTAATTGGAGGGCTGTGTGTGTGTGTGTGTGTGTGTGTGTGTGTGTGTGTGCATGCGCGCACGCGCATGACGTTAAGTGTCAACTTACGGGAGTCAGTTCTCGTCTTCCACCTGGGGCCTGGGATTGAACTAGGTCCTCAGGGTGACAGCAGTATCCTTTATTCGCTGAGCCATCTTGCCAGTCGACACCCTTTCGCCCTGCCCCTCCCCCAACATGCTTGTTTATTTGACACAGAGCCTGATTATATAGCCCTGGCTGGCCTGAAACTAGTTATATAGACAGACTGGCCTTGAACTCAGAGATCCACCTGCCTCTGTTTCCTGGGTGCTAGGATTAAAGGGGTATGCCACCACTAGCCTCACTTCACTTTTTGAACAAAAAATATTTTTATTAATTCTTTGCGTGTTTTATACAATGTATTTTGATTGTACTCTCTCTTAATTCTTCCCTTAACTCCACAATAAGAATGCATTATACAGAAACACCATTTTTCCTACCTACTCCGCCAGCTGATGGATGTTTTGGGGTTCTCCATAATCTGGTGTTATTAATAATGCTTGATGAAGTGGGGTGGGGTGGCACATGCCTTTAAATCCAGCACTGGCGAGGCAGAGGCAGGCAGATCTCTGAGTTCAAAGCCAGCCTGGACTCAAAGAAAGTTCCAAGTCAGCCAAGACTACACAGAGAAACCCTGTCTTGAAAACAACAAGAACAACAGAAATAATGCTTGACGTGCACGGATGTGGGAGGGCTCAGCCCACTGTGGGTGGGGCAATCCCTGAGCAGCAGGCCTGGGTTCTGTAAGAAAGCAGACTGAGTGAGCCACAAGAAGTAAGCCAGTAAGCAGCCCCCTCCATGGCCTCTGCTTCAATTCTTGCCTCCAGGTTGCTGCTCTCAATTCTTGCCCTGGCTGCCTTCACTAAAATAACATTTTTCCCTCACTTTACTGTTCGATGTTTCTTTTCATTCTAATCCTGGAGTCCCCGCCAAGCTATGCGGCTCCTTCTGAGAAGCTAGGCGATTACAAGAAGGCTGTCTGCTGCGCTCGCTTCTCTTGTAGCCTCATCATAAATAATTAACCCGAAGTCACGCCCAGAAAACTAATGGACCGGGTACCATCAGTGGTGTTACTTGGGAGGTTTTTTTTATTTTGTTTTGTTTTCCTCAGGGGTCTTTGCCCCATTCACAAAATCCAGGAAGCGGATATGGCCCTTTCCATTAGGGAGATGAGAGATGTCTGCACCGAACACTTAGACTAGAAACCACAACACAAGTCACGTTTCCTCTTGTGCACGTCAACTTGAGGTTTAGCCATGAAGAGATTTTGCTCAGACCCTGGACCACAGTTTTCTCCTGTGGATATCTCACAAGCCCCCTAAGGAAAGGGCCTGGCTGAATTACGTTGTTTGGTTGGTGTTTGGTTTGGTTTTCTGTACTAAGTCAGGACCAGGGCCTTGCACACGCGTGTGCTCTACCACTTCATTGTCCCCTCAACCCTCCTTTTACTTTTTGTGTGTGCGTGCTGGTGCGTGCATGTCATGGCATGCACGCGTGGAGGTCACAGGACAACCTGAGCCATGGGTTTTACCTTCCACCTCATTTGAGGAAGGGTTCCTTTGTTGTTGACCACTTTATATCCCAGGCCACCTGACCAATGAGCTTCCGGGGCTGTCTGTGACTCCTCGTAGGCATACATTATTACTACACCCAGCTTTTACGTGGGTCTTGAGGGTTTTAACTCAGGTCCTCACACTTGGATGACAAGCGGGTGCTTTACCCGTTGACCCATCTCCATGACTTCCTGCCTCCTTTGAGACTGAGTAGCCCTGGCTGACCTCCAACTGGATATGTAGTTAAGCATAATTTTTAACTTCCTGTCATACTTCCTGAGTGTTTGGATTGCAGGCATGTGGGCTACCATAGTGGGTTTTTTTTTTTTGGGGGGGGGAGGGTGTGCTGATCCTAAGGCTTCATGCAAACTGGTGAGCACTGCTGCTGAGATATTCCCCCTCTGCTACTCTTCCTTTTTCTGACACCGGAGCTTGCTAGGCTACTCAGGTCCTGCCTTGAATTCGTGTATCCTGGTCTGGCCTTGAGATCCTCCTTCCTGGGAATTACAGGTGTTGGGTCAGCCCATGGCTAAAATCTTAAATTTCATATTACAGCCAGTTCCCAAGTCTTTCCAACAAAGAAAACCTCATGCCCACTCCAAAGTCATTTCCTCCTTCCACCGCCCAGTTCCCAGCAGCCACTGATTCAGTCCCTGTCTCTATGGATTTTCTTATTCCAGCCATTTCCTATAAATGGAATCACACAATCTGTGGTCTTTGTGTCTGGCACTGTCACTTAGCATGTTTTTGGAGTTCATCCATCCGGCATCATGAATCAAGCCTGGCTTTTTTTTTTTTTTTCCGGGTGTTTGTGTGCATATTCACATATATGCTTGTGCATGCTCAGACCTGTGAGTGTGGAGGATGTAAGTAGATGTCAAGTGTCTCCTAGATCACCCTCTGCCTTATGTATCCAGGCACGTGAACACAGAGCTCTCTGATAAGGCTAATCCAGCTAGCCAGCTAACTCCAGGGATTCCCCGTCTCCCCATCCTGCATGCTGGAATTACGGGTGGGCTGCCACACCTACCTGGCACTGATATGGGTGGTGAGGGTCTGGATTCTGGTCCCTTCCATGGTTTAGAAAGTGTTTTTACCTGCTGAGCCATGGTTTGAGCCCGAAGGCTTCCTTTCTATCGTTAATATTCCATTACACAGATAGATTGCCATTTGCTCATGCAACTGTACACTCACGGGTAGATGTCTGGGCAGTTTCTTCCTTTCGCAGCTTATGCACGCTGCTGCTTTGAGCGTGTTGTGCAGCAAGGATCTGCCTGGATGCCTCTTGCTACGTTGTCTGAGTGCTCTCTGCTCTCAGTTTCTGGCTTAGCCAAGAGGCTCGCTCCCAGCTATGGAGAAGGTGTGGTGGCACATGGGTCTTATTCTAGCACTCAGGAGGCACAAGCTCAGAATGCAGCTTGGACTCTATAAGGAGTTCAAGGCAAACCTGGCCTACATATCAAGTGCCTTCCTCAAAAAACAAACAAACAAACACAAAACCAGGGGGCTAGTTAAGATGCTAAAGTGCTTGCCACGTAAAAGAAAGCACAGGGGTGTTGTCACAGGCTTGTCAACCCAGTGCTGGGGAGGGGACAGGTAAAACCCCGGGGTTTGCTGGCTGGCCTAGACGATTTTAATAGTTCCGGGCCAGTATAGGACGCCATCAAAAGAAAGAGGATAGCCGGGTGGTGGTGATGCCTCGCATTGTTAATCCCAGCACTCAGGAGACAGAGGCAGGCAGATCTCTGTGAGTTTAAGCCAGCCTGGTCTATAGAGCAAGATCCAGGACAGCCAGGGCAACACAGAGGAACCCTGTCTCTTTTTTTTTTTTTTGGTTTTTCGAGATAGATTTCTCTGTGTAGCTTTGTTTTCCTGAATCACTTGTACCAGGCTGCTCGAATCACAGAGATCTGCGCTCTGTCTCCCGAGTGCTGGGATTAAAGGCGTGCACACACCGGCTGAAACCCTGTCTTGAAAGAAAAAAACAAAATGGAAAGAAAAGAAACACACACACACACACACACACACACACACACACACACTCAAAAGAACAAAAACAAAGGCTGGTACTTCCCTTCCTCACTTGTAGCTGGCTGATCCTGCTGTGACCTCCCAGACATTGTGTGACAAGCCACCCTTCTTGGCAAACCTGATGGGTAACATGTCTCAGAGGGTCCCAGCCCTCAGTGGCCACCCATTAATTAGCAAGCTGCCTTGTCATATGTCCTGGGAAGGGTGCCCTCGGATGTGGCTGGCGCTTCTGTCATTAGTTTTCCAGGAGCACGCAGAAGGAGAAGTGCCAGACTCTGTAGGACAGGTGTGACGAGAATCCACCGTCCTGAGTCACCTCTCAGAGAGCCCTAATTTCAAGTCTCTGGTCAATCTATCTCACCCTGGTTAGTTTGCATGCTAACCAGATTCTGCCCGCATGAAGACACAGAAGTGGGCGGGGCCACGTGTGACTGAATCCTCTCCCTGCTTGGCTCTTGACAGGGTCTTGGGGATTTGTTGCCATGGCTTTTCTTGGGGAGATGAGCATGAACCCATGGCTAGCTTAGCCGCCAGTGAGCTTATTTGGGTTTCTTGCAGGAGTACGGTGAGGGGGTTCTTATAGTAGCATGGGGCCTCATTGAGAGGCCCGCTGGGAAGCGTGGTGACAGAAGAGCATCCTCCCTCCCAGCTGTTTTGTGAGTGTGTGCAGTGAACGTGCACAAGTGTGCGGAGGATGTCAACCTTGGGTATAGTTCCTTAGGAGACAACAACTTTTTAATTTTTATTTATTTATTTTGATTTTTTTGGGGGGGGGTGGACAGGGTTTCTCTGTGTAACCATGGCTGTACTAGAACTTGCTTTATAGACCAGGCTAGCCTCGAACTCAGAGATCCACCTGCCTCTGCCTCCCAAGTGCTGGGATAAGGGTGTGCACCACCACTGCCCAGCTCACTTTTAATTTTTTTAATGGGCACAGGAGATCACTTCCTAAATATAACACCAGTAGCACAGACACTGAGAGCAACAATTAATAAATGGGACCTCCTGAAACTGAGAAGCTTTTGTAGGGCAAAAGACATGGTCAGTAAGACAAAAAGACAGCCTACAGAATGGGAAAAGACCTTTACCAACCCCACATCTGACAGAGGACTGATCTCCAAAGTATATAAAGAACTCAAGAAACTAGACATCAAAATAATGAACAATCCAATTAAAAAATGGGCTATAGAGCTAAACAGAGAATTCTCAAAAGAAGAATCTCAAATGGCTGAAAGACTTTTAAGGAAATGCTCAACATCCTTAGTCATCAGAGAAATGCAAATCAAAACGACTCTGAGATACCACCTTACACCTGTCAGAATGGCTACGATCAAAAACACTAATGACAGTCAATGATGGAGATGATGCAGAGCAAAGGGAACACTCCTCCACTGTTGGTGGGAATGTAAACTTGTACAACCACTACGGAAATCAGCATGGCGGTTTCTCAGAAACTTGGGAATCGATCTACCTCAAGACCCAGCCATACCACTCTTGGGCATATACCCAAGGAATGCTCAATCATACCACAGAGATACATGCTCAACTATTTTCATAGCAGCACTATTCATAATAGCCAGAACCTGGAAACAACCTAGATGCCCGTCGACTGAAGAATGGATGAAGAAAATGTGGTACATATACACAGTGGAATACTATTCAGCAGAGAAAAACAATGACATCATTAAATTTACAGGCAAATGGATGGAACTAGAAAATACCATCCTGAGTGAGGTAACCCAAACCCAGAAGGACAAACATGGTATGTACTCACTCATAAGTGAATACTAGATATAAAGCAAAGAACAATCAGACTGCAACTCACAACTCCAGGGAGGCTATATGGCAGGGGGGACCCTAGGATGACTGTGGCTTATAATAAGTTTTGGTTTTACTCAATCACTGGGCAATCTTCAGTAAAACATTTCACTATTAGGATAAGAATTTATACTGTATCAAGCTGATAATAGAAAAAAAAATAAAATGCCAAAAAATAAAAATTAAAATTAAAAAATTTTATTTTTATTTTATGCACTTTGGCACACATGTATGTTATTGTGAGGGTGTCAGATCCCTGGGAATTGGAGTTACAGACAGTTGTGAGCTGCCATGTGGGTGCTGGGAATGAACCTGGCTCCTCTAGGAGAACAACCAGTGCTCTTAACCACTGAACCATCTCCCTAACCCCTCACTTTTTAATTTTTAAAAGAGATTTATTTTTTATTAGTTCATTGTGTGTGTGTGTGTGTGTGTGTGTGTGTGTGTGTGTGTGTGTGTAAGTATTTTTCCTGCATGTCTGTATGTGTACCATGTGGGTGCCTGGTACCCAGTGGAGGTCAGAAGATGGTATAGGATCCTCTGGAACTGGAGTTAGAGATGGTTGTGAGCGCCATGAGGATTCTGGGAACAGAACCTGTGTCCTCTGTAAGAACAACCACTTAGTTTTTGAGACCATATCTTGAAACCTTTCTTTCTTTTTTTCTAAGGCAGGGTTTCTCTGTGTAGCCCTGGCTGTCCTGGAACTCACTCTGTAGACCAGGCTGGCCTTGAACTCACAGAGATCTGCCTGCCTCTGCCTCCCAAGTGCTGGAATTAAAGTGTGTGCCACCACCATTTGGGCCCCTTTTCTTTCTTTTAGGGATCCTGGGGATTGAACTCAGGAACTGTTTCTTTGCTTTAAAACAGTGTCTATGTAGCCCAGGCTGGCTTTGAAAACCTGACCCCCATACCACCACCATCCAAGAGCTGGAGTCACAGGCTTGTAGCCCCAGAACCCATGATCTTTCATGTTAGGCAAGTGCTCCACCACTGAGCTGCACCCTCAGTGAGGCCACGGACTATTTCTTCTCCTCAGTTTTTTTTCTCCCTTTTTAGACAGGGTCTCTATGACTGTTGTGGAATTGGCTGTGTAGACCTGCCTGGTCTTGAACTCACAGAGATCCACCTGCCTCTGTCTCCCAAGTGTTGGGATTAAAGGAGTACATCAGCATGCCTGGCTGGGTCCACAAACTGTTTGAAGTTCAGTTTTCAGCTGTGTGGAGGTTGACACCTGAAATCCCAGAAGCTGAGGCAAGTGGACCACTTTGGGTTCAAAGCCAGCCTGGGTTATGAAGCGAGTTCCAGGTCAGCATGGGCTGTTGACAGAGAGATCCTGTCTCAAAAAAAAAATAATAAATAAAAATAAACTTAAAGAGGAAAGGAATAAAAAGAAATTCAATCCTTATTTTAAAGTCCAGATCCTGGACTGGTATCTATGCCACTTGATAGTGACTCAACAAAGATTGAATGAGGTGCTGGAGAGATGGCTCAACAGTTTAGAACACTGGCCACTCTTCCAGAGGACTTGGGTTCGATTCCCAGCACCCACATGGTAGTTCACAACCATCTATAACTACAGTTCCAGGGGGATCTGATGCCCTCTTTTGGTCTCTGTGGGCACTGCATGTCTAGAGTACACAGACATACATGTTGGCAAACATCCATACATATAAAAATAAAAAATAAATTTATAGGTTAAAATATAAAAAACACTATTAAAAAAAAAGACATGCTGAATGGTGGTGGCACACACCTTTAATACCTGCACTTGGAGGCAGAGGCAGGCAGATCTCTGTGAATTCAAGGCCAGCCTGGTCTACAGAGTGAGTTCTAGGACAGGCAGGACTACACAGAGAAACACTGTCAAAGAGAGAGAGAGAGAGAGAGAGAGAGAGAGAGAGAGAGAGAGAGAGAGAGAGAGAGAGAGAGAGAGAGAGAAAACATAAGATGAGGAAAGTGCTGGGCCTGATGTCATAGGTCTGGAATCCCAACTCCTCTAGAGGCTGAGTAGGAGTATCACAAGTTCAAATTCTGGGCTACAGAGTGGTTTCAGGACTTATTTAGTAGTTTAGTGAGACCCTGTCTCAGAATACATAGAGAAAAAAAGCAGTTGGGGCTGTGGCTCAGCAGTAGATCACCTGCCTAGAATTCCCAGTGAGGGCGGGGTGTGGCTCAGTGGTAGAGCACCTGCCTAGAATCCCCAGTGAGGGCTGGGTGTGGCTCAGTGGTAGAGCACCTCTAGAATCCCAGTGAGGGGCTGGGTGTGACTCAGTGGTAGATCACCTGCCTAGAATCCCCAGTGAGGTGGTCATGGTGGTGTGGCTCAGTGGTAGAGCACCTGCCTAGAATCCCCAGTGAGGGGCTGGGGTGTAGCTCAGTGGTAGAGCCTGCTAGAATCCCAGTGAGGGGCTGGGGTGTAGCTCAGTGGTAGAGCCCCTGCCTAGAATCCCCAGTGAGGGGCTGGGGTGTGGCTCAGTGGTAGAGCCCCTGCCTAGAATCCCCAGTGAGGGGCCGGGGTGTGGCTCAGTGGCAGAGCTGCTAGTTCAGTGAGGCCTGAGGGGTCAGTGAGCTCTAGCGTGAGCTGGGGTTGGTCGTAGAGCCTATGAATCCCATGAGGGCGGGGGTCAGGAGACTCAGCCTGGACTCAGCATTTGTCTAGCATATGAACCACCCTTGACTCCATATCCTACCCTGGAAGCTGGAAAGGAAAGAATGAGGGGGAAAGAAAAGGTAGACAGAAAATATTTGCTGGGGCTGAGCTATTTCCCTTCTCGTAGATTCCAGAGGAACAGGGCCAGTGGAAGCAATATGTCTGTTGGCTCTTCTCCTGTCGTCTTGTGTGGTCTTAGTCGAGTTACTGTCTGGAACCTCACTTCCCAGGCTCTAAAAGGGACAATATATGCCTTGTTTGCTGGATGTGGAGAGGTTCTGGGAGGGGGGGGGCTCCAGGGAAAGTGTGAACTTCACTTAGTCTCCAGAAGGTCCTGAAAGGTAAAGGTAGCCACGGTGACTTGGTGCTGGTGTTGGACTTGTCGGTGTGGGCAGAATCCAGCCTCCAGCTGTTTATTTTGTGTACTAAATCTAAGGGAGAGAAGGGAACAGGGCCAGCTGTAGTAGTGTGTGCTTTTAGTCCTAGCTTTAAGAGGCAGACAGATGGCAACTTCAAGGCCAGTCTAGGCTATGTGGCAAGACTTGGTCTCAAAACAAACAAACAAACAAACAAACAAACAAACAAACAAACGACGAGTGGTAAGAGCATATGCACAAACATGAGGATCCGAGATTGAATCCTCAGTCCCCAAATTAAAAAGCCAGGTATGATGGTGTGTGTGTGTGTGTGTGTGTGTGTGTGTGTGTGTGCACCTGTAACCCCAGCACTGTGGGGGAGGAGACAGGAGCCTCGGTTGGCTACCACCCTAGCTTCAGGGATAGTGAAAGACCCTGGTCTCAGGTGAATAGGACAGAGCATGCTAAAGCGGGACCTACAACATCCTCCCTTGACCTCTGTGAGCATGCACAGGTGCACACCCGTACACACAGGTATGCATATATCATACACATATATTGCACATACTAAGATACCAAAAACAATGAAAACCTTTTCGTTTTAAAAGGTAAAAGGGAAGCTGGCTGTGGTGGCGCATGCCTTTAACCCCAGAATCCCAGAGACAGAGGTAGGAGGGTCTATGTGAGTTCCAGGCCATCCTGGTCTATATAGTAAACTCCAGGACAGCTAGGGCTACAGAGAGACCCTGTCTCAAAAAACAAACAAACAACAACAACAAAAAAACCAACCAACAAAACAACAACCAAAATGAAAGAGAGGAAGGGGGGAGGGGAGAGAAGGGGAGGGAGGGATACAGACATCCTCACCCTGCCTCACCTGGTCTTTCCACATGTCTCCCTGAGCCTCTGCTCTGCCTCCTTTGAACTTGGCCTTGTGGAGGAGGATTGAAGAGTGATGATTATTAAGCTCCCAGCCAGCAGACTTGGAGCCTTCTGACAGAGAGCAGGCTCCAGGCGAAGAATGTGCCCTGGGCACTGCATTGATGTGGTGTCGCCTCTAGAAAGTGATTTTCCTTTGCTTGTTTTCAAGCCCCTTCTTACCCGCAGAAAAATGCCGCCTGATTGGGGGAGTTTCCCTCTTTCTTTTTGTAGAGGACGGCGCCTCAGCCGCAGCTGGAATCAGGACTCGTTCTCCTCCAGAGGAAGCTCCAGTCAGCACAGCCCCGTGGAAAACCTTCGTTTCTCCCTCCAGCATCCTGGTGTACTGTCATCCCAGCACCCAGGAGGCCGAGCGAGGCAGGGCCATCTTGAGTTGAGGTCAGCCTGGGCTACATAGTGAGACTGTCCTGAGCATTAAAATGATTTAAAAAAATAGGCCGGGCGTTGGTGGCGCATGCCTTTAATCCCAGCACTCAGGAGGCAGAGGCGGGCGGATCTTTGTGAGTTCGAGGCCAGCCTGGGCTACCAAGTGAGCTCCAGGAAAGACGCAAAGCTACACAGAGAAACCCTGTCTCGAAAAACAAAAAAAAAAAAAAACAAAAACAAAAAAAATAATAATAAATAAATAAATAAATAAAAAAATAGCCAGCTATGTGGCACATGCTTTTAATGCCAGCATTCAGGAAGCAGAGGCAGGCAGATCTCCGTGAGTTCTACGCCAGTCTGGTCTACAGAGTGAGTTCCAGGACAGCTAGAGCTATGTAGAGAGACTCTGTCTAAAAAAAGGCGCGCAGGGGGGGGGGAGTTTGGGGTGATAGAAATAGACTAGGGCCAGGTGGTGGCGCACACCTTTAATCCCAGCATTCTGGAAGCAGAGGCAGGTGGATCACTGAGTTCGAGGACAGCCTGGTCTACAGAGTGAGTTCTGGGACAACCAGGGGCACACAGAGAAATCCTGTTTCGAAAAACCAAAAAAAAAAAAAAAAAAAAAGATACTTCCATTTCCATTGCCAGTGTGTCCACCTAGTATGACAAAGCTCTGGGTTTGATCCCTATCACCGCGGACAACCAGGTAATCCCAGCAGTTGGGAGATGGAGTCAGGAGGACCAGAAATTCAGAGTTAGTCCTCAGCAATAGTGAGTTCAAAGCCAGCTTGGACCACAAAAGAAAGAAGGAGAGAGAGAGAGAGAGAGAGAGAGAGAGAGAGAGAGAGAGAGAGAGAGAGAGAGAGAACAGTGACTGAGCCAGAGGGTGTTAGTCCCTATGACTGTTGTAACAAACAAGGACAAATGAGGTGGATTAAAAATAACAAAGGGCTGGAGACATGGCTCAGAGCACTGGCTGTCTCCCGGAGGACCTAGATTTCTAGAACCCCAAATCCTCTGCCTTTGTTTCCCAAGTACTGAGGTTACAGGTATACACAACCATGATAAAGTTTGGGTAAGTGATTTCTAATAAATTATATGTTAGGAGACTCTTGGTCTTCTAGAGTTATTCCTCATTTAGGACTGAGTGGGGGTGGAAGGTAAGGTTTTCCACTTGATTTCTGTTGACATACCAGGCTGGGGGGGGTGTATATTATTATGTCTGAGTATGGGTGGACTTTCTGGCTACCCCAGGCCTTGGCAGGTGGGAAAGTCCTGAATTTCCCCTAGATCTTCCCTAACATCACCTCAATGGGGAAAGAGAAGAGGAGCCCTCATTTACTTTGAGGCTGGAATCCAATCTGTTTCCCTGTTTGGCCTTTTGGGAAGGGAGGCATGGGCTTGCCATGTGTCCTGACAGCCCGGGGAGGGTGGGAGACAGGCTCCCTACTCAACCTTTTGTTTATGGTGGGAGTAGGGTGGTAAGGCTTTATCATCTAAACATTCTCTGTCCTGCCCTGCTACGCCTTTCCTGGTCTTGGCTGAAGACAACAACCCCCGCCCCCCGCCCCGGAGGTCACTCCTCTCCCTCCGCCAGCCCCAACCCCTAAATGCCAGTTAGTGTTTCTGAGCATTTGAATGTCTGGCCTCACCAGCATCCACTCTAGGATAGATGGAACAGAAAGAATATGAAGGAATTCACCACCTGGTGTTTCTTGAGTCCCTATGTCCAGAACCCATCTGCTGCCTCCTCTCTACATTTTCCATCTTCTTTTTTTTTTTTTTTTTTTTTGGTTTTTCGAGACAGGGTTTCTCTGTGTAGCTTTGCGCCTTTCCTGGGACTCACTTGGTAGCCCAGGCTGGCCTCGAACTCACAGAGATCCGCCTGGCTCTGCCTCCCGAGTGCTGGGATTAAAGGCGTGCGCCACCACCGCCTGGCTCATTTCCATCTTCTAATGTTTGTTTGTTTCATATATAATGTTCACCCATGTCACTCGTATTAGTGAGAGGATTAGAGATCACTTTTTTTTTTTTTTTGGTTTTTCGAGACAGGGTTTCTCTGTGTAGCTTTGCGCCTTTCCTGGGACTCACTTGGTAGCCCAGGTTGGCCTCGAACTCACAGAGATCCACCTGGCTCTGCCTCCCAGTGCTGGGATTAAAGGCATGCGCCACCACCGCCCGGCTAGAGAGCACTTTTACTCCAGCAGGAATTAGGAGTCTGTCTAAATGACATATTTTTTTCCCTAATGCAACTGAAGATTGAATACAGGGCCAAACACACCCCAATCCCTCACTGGGAGATTCTAGGCAGGTGCTCTACCACTGAGCCACACCCCGGCCCCTCACTTGGGGAATTCTAGGCAGGTGCTCTACCACTGAGCCACACCCCAGTCCCTCACTGGGGATTCTAGGCAGGTGCTCTACCACTGAGCCACACCCCAGCCCCTCACTGGGGGATTCTAGGCAGAGGCTCTACCACTGTGCCACATCCCAGCCCCTCACTGGGGGATTCTAGGCAGGGGCTCTACCACTGAGCCACACCCCAGCCCCTCACTGGGGGATTCTAGGCAGGTGCTCTACCACTGAGCCACACCCCAGCCCCTCACTGGGGGATTCTAGCCAGTGCTCTACCACTGAGCCACACCCCAGTCCCTCACTAGGAGATTCTAGGCAGGTGCTCTACCACTGAGTCACACCCCAGCCCCTCACTGGGGGATTCTAGGCAGGGGCTCTACCACTGAGCCACACCCCAGCCCCTCACTGGGGATTCTAGGCAGGTGCTCTACCACTGAGCCACAGCCCAGCCCTCTTTTTTTTTTTTTTTTTTTTTTGCCTAGGCTTTGTACTTCTGTGTAACCCACTCTGGCCTTGAACTTTTGTTCCTTCTGCCTCAGCCTCCTGAGTAACTGGAATTACATTCTGGGACCCTGGAAACCATGCTGGTGATGTCTGCAGTGAGCACTAGGACGTCCTGTTCATAGGCTTTCAAGTCAAAAGATATAACAGTTCTAGAGCAACAGGATCAGGGCAAGAGCCTATGTTGGGTTACTGACCATGCAGAACAGACTACAGGGATTTCGTAACCCCAGGATACTCTCTAGAGAGCAGAGGGGGGGGGGACTGGGGATGGGCACAATTCAATTAGTTAATTTTTATGTGTATGGGTGGTTTGCCTATGTGTGTGTGTATGTGTGTGTGTGTGTGTATTTGTGAACTATGTACATGCCTCCTGCCCATTTAGTTCAGTGGTGGGCATCAGATCCCCTGGAACTGGAGCTATGGATGATTGTGAGCTACCCTGTGGGTGCTAGGAATGCAAGCAAGAGCAGCCAGTGCTCTTCCTGGTCCTAGCCTGAACTTGATGCTCTCGATCCAGCTTCCCAAGGGCTGGGATTACAGGCATACACCACCATGCCCAGTTTCACAGCATCGCTTTCTCATGGCACCTTTTTGAACCAGGGCTTGTTGTTAGTCCTATTTCATGGACACGGAGGCACAGAGAACTGAAACAAGGTCACACGGCCAGAAAGCACAAGTGTCCTGCCCCTTTGATTTGACAATGTGGGTTATTCAGGTACCAGTTTGGCTGGGGCCCACAGGCAATCACTGGGTGTGATGTGGTCAGAACTCATGATTGGCTTCTGCCCTCCTTCAGGCCAAATTACAGAATCACATTTGCTTGGGTATAGTTAAGTCCTCTTGAGTCACAGTCGTCATTGTCCTTACAGTACAGGACCGTTGAGCATCCTGTCACTTGCCGGCAAGGAACACACTTTCTGTGTAGACAGCCTTAATCACAGACAGATGCTCTATGTCTTTATATTTGTCATTTTACCCTTTATCTTTTTAATTACCTGACTGAAATATACACTCTGAACTCCAGGACAATATCTGATGACAGTTTTAAGCTGTGTACCACAGACGGTGACTAAGTTTTTTTGTGTGTGGAAATTATTTTTTTTCCAGTAGGTCAGGGACAAACTAGGTAGAAATAATAACAGCATTATTCAGTTTGGTGTGGTGGCACACATCTATGATCCTGGTGATCAGTGAGTGGAAGCTGGAGAATCATGAGTTGAAGGACTGCATGAGCCACTGCTGGGTAAGTCTTCATAGGTAGACACGAAAAAACATTATGCAACTCCTGATAAGTCAGTGAGGACCGATGAAGGAGAGGATGCCACCCGAAGTCTAGCTCAGCAAACCAGTGAATTGATGGAGATTGCTTACAGGAGCAGGGGTGACTCAAAGGCAGCTGCGTCATAAAGAGCCCACTCCACCATGGGTTCTGACTCATGAGAGCTGTGTCCCTGGAGGTCCTAGGGGAATGTTCCTTCCCAGAAATTCCTGCTGCTTACATAACCTGGTGGGGGGAGGGTATCCTGGGAACCCTGTTCAATTTCAGGAACTTCCTGGGACTTGCACATTTTATTTTCTAAGTCCTGGTGGGATGATTCAGTTCAGAGGCCATAGCAACAGCAGACATCCTATCTCAAAAAATCTGGGTGTGGGGCCTGGGGACATGACTTAGCAGTTAGGGTGTTTTCTGTGTCATCATGCTAACTGGAGTTTGGATGCCCCCCAAATATAAATAAATAAATGCCTGATGGGTGTGGTGGTCCACCTGTAATTCCAGCCACAGAGGATCAAGATAGGGATGGTGAGGGATATATGTCCTTAGAGGTCCTTTCCCCAAAAACAAATGACCAAACAACTAGAATAAAGAAGCAAAATAAAAAAGCATAGCATTTTATTACTGTAGAAGACAATTTAAGTTATAATTACAATAACTGGTGCTGCCTAGCATGCCTTTCTTCCATGGACTAACAGCTGGGAATAGGGGTCAGTTATTCTTTCCAAGCTTACCATGAAAAAGAAATCTGGCCACCTTTATTCCTGGAAAAAACCAAAAAGAGAACCCGTTAGGAATCAATCTAAAACAAATTAAGCTGCCCTCAGTAATGTGAGGCCAGGGAACTGATGTCAATGCTGGATTCCAGGGGGAAAATGAGACCAAGGTGGATGGCACCAAAACGATCTGAAAGACAGAGCTTGAAGGACGGAGTGTCTGGGCTTCTGAAAATTTAATGAAGGCTATGACTTGCCACGTGAAATCCTTCTGTTTGCTTGGGCAGAGTGGAGCCTGCTAATCTGTTCAAGATCCTCTCTATTCCTAGGTGAAATTAGATTTATTTATTTATTTTATTTATTTTTTTGGAAAACATTACTTTCCTTTCGTGACTGTGAGCCCACAGGGAGCTAGCTGGCTGCCTGTATGGCAGTCTGGACCAGACCCCTGACCACATGTAACAGATTAGTCGAGGTCTTGGTCTGCTGATTGCCACCACTATATCTGCATTCTTTTTCCGTTATCAAAGGAGCTGGGAACTGTTCTGTCCCGGATCTGGCAGCAGCCTCAGCTCAGCAGTGTGGGCGGTCTTTTCCTGGTCACGCACAGAAAAGGGAGAAAAGAGGAGGGCATCTGAGAGCAATGGTGTAGGTTTGTTACTACCAGCATCCAGAAGGTTGAGGCAGGAGGATACCGAGGCCAGCCCGGGTTATATAGGAGGTGTTGTTGGGACAAGGGAGAAAGAAACAGTAGAGGTGGAGGGAGAGAGAGGAGGAGAGAGAGAGAGAGAGAGAGAGAGAGAGAGAGAGAGAGAGAGAGAAAGAGAGAGTAGATATTGCTTAATCCCAGAAGGCAGAAGTCAGGAGTTCAAGGTTATCTTCCAATGTATTGCAAGTTCAGGGCCACCCTGGGCTACATAAAAGAAAGAAAAAAAGATAGGAGAGAGGGAGGGGGAAGGAAGGGAAAGAAGAAACTGGTTTAGGCAGGCCTTGATGGTTGTGCCCTTAGTTTGAGGGGAAGAAACTTCTGTCTGCTTCCACAGACTTCCTTGGGCAAGAGAAAGATGAACATATAAAAATGACGTCCCAACCTCGATGGAATGCACTGTCTTGATTCCTTCAACTGTTTCCTCCATGGTTAAGAGACTGATCAATGGGTTTCAACACGTTTGCAGAATGTCTTCCACTTTTCACACTGCCTGCCCCTCCAGCGATTACTGTTGTCCTCTGCCCTTTTTCACATGGCCACACCCTGCAGGAGACGGTAGAGACAGATTACAATCTCTGTAGGGCTGCAAAGCTAGCAAGGCATGCAACAGCAAATGAAAGAACGGTTATAAATAGGAGGGGGCATCAAAATTATAATGGGTAGAGTGGGTACACCTGCCCTGGGTTCCATTCCCAGAACTGGGGGGGGGGGGCGCTGGGATGGGTAACTAGTTATTTGTATAATTACTTCCTTCCATATTCTATCCCTTCTAGTCCATCAGTCCAAGGAAGACAGCTGAGTCTCTTCCTTCCTCCCTCCCTCCCTCCCTCCCTCCCTTCCTCCCTGCTCCCCCTTCCCTCAGTTTTTCAAGAGGGATTTCTCTATGTAGCTCACTCTGTAGACCAGGCTGGCCTCGAACTCAGAGTGGCCTGCCTCTGCCTCTGCCTCCCCAGGACTGGGATTAAAGACATGTGCCACCAACGCCCGGTGGAGCTGAATCGTTTTTTCATCTTTGTATTCTGAGCACCTAGACCAGAGACTGGAATGTAAGAGGTGCCTAAGGGGTCTGCCTGCAAGGTAGCTCAGTGGATAAGAGTGCCTGCTGTTGAGCCTGAGGACCCAAGTTCTATCCCAGGACAAGCCTAAGGGCTTGAGATTGATTCTCTGGGACCCACAGGGTGGAATGAGAAGAGTCAATTCTAGAAAGTTGTCCTGTGACCTCCACACGTGTACCACACGAGTGTCCTCACACATACACAATTAAGAAATGTAAAAAATAAAGTGCACCTATCTATATTTCCTGCCCAGTAATTGCAAAAATGAAAGAATTTTATTCAATACAATTATCTCGGGGCATGTCTTTTTATAAGAGTCCTTTTCCTTACAAATTTACTGAGGACAATTTCAATACCTCAGCTGGATGAGTATCGAAGGCACTTGCTGCCAAGCCTGACAGTCTGAGCTTGATCCCAGGACTCACATGGTGGAAGGGGAAAGCTGGCTTCTGTAAGCTGTCCGTTGATCTCCACACCTGTGCCATGGCATGCGTGCACGCCCCCTAAAAATTAACTAACTAACTAACTAACTAAATGTAATAAAGATATTGATTTAACATTTGAGAAAAGCCCTCAAAACTAGCCATAACTGAGTGTCTTAGTGGCTAATGACAGCTTTAATGTCCCTATATGAAGGCAGAACAGCTATCTTTGAGGGATTTATGAAATACCAGAAAACACCACTCTTCAAGAAAGAAAATCTATTTTTTTCCCCCTGATATTAACACCTGTGAATTTTGAAGGTCTTCATATAAAGGGCAGAAATGATACCCTAAGCCTTTATTCTCCCATTGTTCTTTAAAATTTTTGTTTAAGATTTATTTATTTCATTTTATGTAATTAGTGTTTATCTGGATGTACATATGTGCACCTCTGCATGTATGCCTTTTGCCTGAGGAGGTCAGAAGAAGATGTTGGATCTCTTAAAACTGGAGTTAGGGATGCTTGAGACTTACCATGTAGTGCTGAACCTGGCCCTTTGCAAGAACAAGTGCTCTTAACTGCAGAGTGGATCTCTCCAGCCCCATCTCCCAACATCCTTGTATCCTTGTGTGTTGTGTGGTACCCATGAGGATGCCGGAGAAGAATGTTATGTTAGATGCTTTCATCTTTTTTTTTTTTTTTTGGTTTTTCGAGACAGGGTTTCTCTGTGCAGAGCTGGCTGTCCTGGAACTCGCTCTGTAGACCAGGCTGGCCTGGAACTTATAGAGACCCACCTACCTCTGCCTCCTGAGTGTTGGATGAAAGGGGTGCACTACCATCACCCAGCCAGGTGCCTTCCTCTCACCACTCTCCTCCTTAATGCCTTGAGAAGGGGGTGTCTCCCTGAACTGGAAGCTTGCCAGTTTGGCTAAGCTGGAGGCCTGTGAGCTCTTGGGATCAACCTGTTTCTACTGCGCTTTCACAATCATGCCTGGCTTTCCACATGGGTGCTGGGATTTAAGTTCACATCCTCATGCTTGCCGGACAAACACTTTTGCACACTGAGCTGTCTTTCCTCCCAACATTCTTTCAGGCTTTGTCAAAATGGGGTCTCAGGCTGACCCACAGGGATAATACTCATTGTTTACAAATAACTTCTGTGTGCTTTATGCTAATGGATTGGACTCCATGGGTATCAGAAGCAGTTTTTTAGATTCAGACTCCGAGAGAAGTGCCTGTAGACCACGCTTTAAGAAAATGGAAGCATTAGGAATGAATATTAATATATATTAAATTGCATTATTGCTCGGTGTGCATGTATATGTGTGTTATGGTGTGCGTGCCCGTGTGCGTGCATGTGCGTGTGCAGGTCAGAGGACAGCTTGCTGGAGTCAGATCTCTTCTTTTACCACGTGGGGCCTGGGGATTGAACTCAGGTGCAAGTGCCTTTACCCACTGATCCATTCCACCAGCCCAGGGATTAATATCGAAAAACATTTATAATTGATGATATCTGAGTTCAAAGCTCCACCCTAGCACATTATCATTTTCAAAGAGTGCTGTTTTTTTTTTTTTTCTTTTTTCTTTCTCAGATAGGAAGCTGTTATCTTGAGATAACAAAACCGACAGAACAGGATCAGGAAGTCACATTTTCATTCATTAGGACTTGAACATACCTCTTTTGACTCCCAGATCACTTCTCTATGCCATCTCTGTCACAAGTCTCTAAACAGCTTATCAACTCGCAGAAGCATACCTTCTGGTCTAGGAAGCAGCAGAATGTCCGGGGTTATAATTCTTGAGGTTATCAGGAAATTGGAGTCTTTGAAATCATCCTGTAACCTTGAGCAGAAAGGTGAAGGCTGTCTGCTTTGATAGATAGATGATGGGGGAAATATCCTTTGATTCAATGGGCAATTTGTAAATATAAAACAGCTGCTGGAAAATTTTATTACAGATGAACTATCTCCTCCCTTACAATGTTTGCTTTTCTTTAATGCAATTTAACTGGAGCAGAAAGGCTCGGGAGGGCCACATTCAATGCTAAGGAGAGGTTGCTGGAATCGAGACACACGGCATGAGAAAAGCAAGCCATAGATTTGGAACAGGGGCGAACTAAGGCCGTCTGCTCAGCCCTGGGCTGTGCCCACGGGAAATTGAATTCAGAGCTTCTACTGCATCATAAATCCAGGGCAGCTGGCAGCAATCCAAGGGAGACTAAAGCTCAACTCCAAGGGCATCTGACGCCAGACTGGCCAACCCCTATAATAATGCTTTCTGAGAGCCGGGCCCCAGCTGTGCTGGACTGGGATTAGGGCTCAGCATCTCGACTACATGCATTTACAAGCCTTATACTCTGTTAATTTTAAAATGCAACCAATCCACAGGAAAAATGAGACTCCATTGTTATTATACACCGGAAGGATAAAAGGCTGGAATTATCCTATCCTAACATCCTGAGGATGAAGAAGGGTGGAGGTGGGGGTGGGGAGAGGCTGCATTCTCAGTGGGCTCATTTTCAGGTTATTATTATTATTATTATTATCATTATTTCAGACAGGGTCTCTCTAGGTAGCGCTGGCTGGCCTGGAACTCACTATGTAGCCAAAGCCCACTTTAAATTCATAGAGATCTTCCTGCTGGAATCAAAGTTATTCACTACCACATCCAAGTTTTATTATTTTTAAAAATAGGCACTTAAAAAAAAGATTTATTTAGCTGGGCATTGTGATACACCCTTTTAATCCCAGCATTCGGGAGGCAGAGGCAGGTGGATCTCTTGAGATCGAGGCCAGGATGGTCTACAAAGAGAGTTCCGGGACAGAGAAACCCTGTCTCAATTTTTAAATTTTATTTTATGTGTATCTGTGTTTTGCCTGTATGTATATATGTGCACCACAAGCATGCCTGGTGTTTGTGGAGGCAAGAAAATGTGTCAGATACCCAGGAACTGGAGTTACAGATGTTGTGTGTCCCCATGTAGGTGCTAGGAATCAAACCAAAGTGATCCCGAAAAGCAGCCAGTGCTCTTCATCGCTGAGCCGAGCCATCTCTCCAGCTTCTTATTCTTTTTTAAACTTTTATTTTCTTTTTAATTAGGTATATGTCTGTGTGTGGATTATGTGCATGTGAGTGCAGGTGCCACTGGATCCTTTTTGGAGCTGGAGTTACAGGGGGTTCTGAGCTTCCCCATGTGGGGTCCTCTTCAAGAGCAGCAAATGCTCTTAACAGCAAAACTATGTCCCCACACGATTATTTGTATGTATGTAATATGTGGACGCTCACGCATGCTGAGGTCACAGTAAAACTTTATAGTCCTTTCTCTCCTTCTACCTTTATATGGGGAGGCGGGGGGAACCGTTGAGCCAATTGCCAGCCTTCACTTCTAGGTCTTTTCCCATTCACCTACTCCGTGCACGCGCGAGTCGCAACCCTAGCCGCCTCGTTTGGTAGAGTGGGGGCGTTCCCAGTGCCCCTGATTGACACACCTTCGTCTCCAGGACGCCCTAGAACGGGAGAATGGAGGTTTGAGGGAGGGTGCTGCTCTGCAGGAGCCAGGTCTCTGGGCTAGCAGTTACAGCAGCTGCTGCAAGGCCGGGCGGGAGTTGGAGGGCGGGGACCGCTCGGCGTCGGGGCTCCGCCCACACCGGCAAGAGGGGGCGTGGCTTTTATGTCACGTGACCGCACTGGAGCAGCGGGGCCCCGCCCGGCCCTCGGAGGAGGCCCGGCTGCGACCCGGGCCGCGCGCGCCGAGGAGCTCCCCGGACCTCCTCGCGGCCGCGTCTCCTAGTCCCGGCTTCCAGCCCGGTCGCTCCCGGCGGCTCCGGGCTCGCCGGCTGGCGGGGAGTGGCCTCAAGATGGACGAAGGCGGTGGCGGTGAGGGCGGCAGCGGTGAGTGACGGAGGTGTGGCCCGCTCGCTGGGCGGCCCCGAGGCCGGGGGTCGCGCTGTGGAGAGCCCTGGCTGGAGGCGGGTAGCCGGGTGTGGGGTAGGGTGGCGGCGGCCGTGGGGAGGTGTGCGGGGGGTGAGGCCGGGGCGCAGGCTTCGCAGCCCTGGTGAGAGGACATGTCGGAGACCGCGGGGTCGTCTCCCAGAGCGGTCGCGGGTCGCGGGTTCGAGGCCGGGGTCTCCGCGGCGCAGCGCCGGGTCACCTTTCCGAGATAGGGGCACACTGCGGGGCGACCTTCCCAGCGTCTCATCGCCAAGGGCGTCCACGCCCTCCCGAGTCCAGCTGTTTCGGAGGGCCCCCCGCTCCTTCTCGGCTCTCCTCAGGTGTCTGGAGCCAGGGAGCTCGTGGGAAATAATGGGGAGGGGAAAGTTTTCAATTCGGGTGTCCCGGGGGGTCCATCGAGGGAGAGGGGAAGGTTGGAAATCATGACCGCGTCTCTGGTTTTTAGATCAGAAGTGTTCACTGCGAATAGCTTAAACGACAAGAGGGGCAGGCAGCTCGAGTCCGGGTCTGAGCATGCATTTTTATCAAATTGAAAAAATAAAATAAAATGCTACGGGGTAGGGAGAGGTGTAAAAATAAAGAGGGGGATAAATAGCTCAGCGACAGAATCCATGTCTAGCTTGCCCAAGGCCCCGGGTTTGATCTTGGCAACACTACCAAAAGGAAAATATAATTAAGACATTAAGGGATCAGGTGGGATCCCTTTAAAGCCGAGGGTGGGACTCCGGAGCCATGGCCAGCCCGGCTCTAAGACTCCAGGACAGGTGCGTGTGACATACACCTTTTCAGGAGTGGGTTATCAGTTCTCGGTGTTGCTGAGGCTGTTGGTGCCTTAACTTCCATCCTGCTGCAAGTGTGCTGTTGGTTGTAACCGACTCGGTGGAATACAAATTCTTGTTGTGTCATCTTGTGAATTTGGAGTTTCAAAACAGCAAGAGTCTCCGTATGTGGAGTGGATCGTTGATTGAGAAAGCGAAGGGTTAAGTACTCCTCATTTTTAGCCAAATACCCCAAGTTGAAGCTGTCTGGACTTTGAGTAACGATCTTCCTTTTTGCTGACAGAATGATCAGAATCCCATGTAATAAGGGAGTGTTTAGGGAAAAAAAAGTCTTAATTACAGGCTGCTGGAGCAGCTGCCCGTAAGAATCAGCAGTATTGAAGGCTTCCCCGTGAAGTGCTTAATCAAGGTGCCTTCTAGAATTCCAGAGCTTCTCAGATTTTTTTTCCTCCCGTGGAAGAGACGAGGTGGCTGGACTGGCAGGAAGTTGGCACCCCTCGTGGCATTTGCCAAGTTCAGTTCTCATAGTAAAAGCCAGGGGTAGCGCAGTGGCACCGAGTGGGTGTTTTGTTTATGAAGAGAAGGAACCCAGTTACAAACCCTCCTACATACCGGCTGCCGGTCTGGAGATATGAGATCCCTGTGGATTCCTTGCCTTTCGCCTATATCACACTTTGACATAGTAGTTTGGAAAAGACTGGGGCAATGTTTAGACATTTGATATTGGAATCCAGGAAGGTAGCTGGTTTGGCGATTGCGTGGCGGTGCTCCAGATTCTGTGAGTGCACAAATGCAAATATTTGAAGGTAAAAGCCGGCTACAAAGGGGGAAAACGTAGAAGCCAATGTGTTTTAGCAGTTTATAGGATTTGGGAATTATAATAAAGGACGATATTTATATCAGAAGGGCTTAAAACTATCCCTGGGCTATTGAGATCTCTTCTGGGACTATATCCCAGAGAAACACTCTTAAAATTAAAAAAGATGTTACATTCAATGACGCTGCATTCCATGGTAAAAAGTAAAAAACTGAGAAACAGTAATGCCCGTCAGGTAAGATTACTTTGACGAGACATTAAAAATAACTAATTAAGGGGCCTGCTGTCAAGACAGTCTGACAGCCGGCTGTCACGTGGTGGAAGGAGCGAACCCACGCCCACAAGTTGTCTTCTGACCTCTGTAGGCAAGCAGCAACAAGCTTGCACAGACACACAATTTTAAAAAGTTACCAAGAACAAGTAGTTATTTTATAAATTCCTGTCTAGACAATGTATATACACTGGTAGCATTAAGAATACATGCATTACTTTTAAATTTGGAAAAAAATACCCCAAACCTCAGCTTATGAAAGATGTGGATATTTTAAATGTACAGTATCATTTAATTCACCTTCCTGGAATATTCGACAATGAAAAGATTTATTGATTTTTCTATTGAAATGCCAGACAGCATGCTCTTTGATAGAAAACAACTTTTTTTTTTCTATTTCAAAATGCTTTATTTAAAACAACTTTTTAACTTTCATTGATTCGACTTATCAAAATCTTTCCTCCTTATAATGTGGAAAGACAGACGTAGTTTTGGCAATCTTAGAGTATTTAATTTTGAACCAAGTGAAAATCTTTCACAATTTTGAAATGTGAGTCATTATATATTTATTGTATGAACTTGATAGGCTTCTATGAGCTATGGAGGTTTGAAGTTAGCATACAGTTCCTTGTAGTAATCTCATTTCCATTTTCAAAAACTGCTTTGCTTTGAAAAAAATTTGATTTTTTTTAAATCAGCCCTTTGATAAAACTATTTCAGTTACCAGGGAGTTATAAAGCATAGCATTATTTGGCACATTATTAGAGTATAGGAGAGACCTTTAATCTGCATCTGAGAACCTCTGTTTCAGCTTGCTTAGAAGATAAACGTTAAATTTATTCAAATAGTAGTTATAGTGGAGGCTGAGGATAATTTAAAAGATCTTTTTATTATTTGTGTGTTGGTCAGGTAAAGAGGACTTCAGAAATTGATTCCTACTTGAGTTTTTATAATTGAACTTTTTGTCCAGGCTTTAATTATTTGTTCTTTGCAGTGCAAGATAAGGAAAGGATGGCGTATGAATGGCTGGGAGGCCGTTATAAGAAGGAGCAAGTGGCGTACAAGATTACATGAACACATTGTTCCCTGTAATGTGTGCAGAGTGTAGTTAAGGGATTTTTACTTCCTTTGGCGCTTGGTGCCTTTCAGATGTTCTAGAACAGTTCTTGAGCTAGGCCTCTAGTTAGAAGGTAACTGGCTAGTTTGGCTCCTTGCCGCCACCTGACCCAAGTTTCTGAATGTGCCATTGGGGCGGATGAAGTGGTGGGTGCGAGTTGTACCCACTGAGTTCCAATCTGTGTGGGTGCTGATGCGGTCTGTGCTCAAGCATTCTGAAGCTCAGGATACTCAAATAGGAAAGTAGAGCTAGCAGGAGATCCCAGCTTTCACCTGTTTGGCCCGCGCTAAGCCTGACGTTTGAAAACGGAGTGTTGGGAAGGCCATTTTAGCCTCTGCTGGCCACAGTGCACGTTAGTCAGAGCTCTCAAAAAGGCTTAATGTACTCTGGGTCCTGGTGGCTCGGCTCTGTTTCTTGCCCTTCCCTCCTGCAGGTGCATTTCCTAGACTCTTGGGGAGTGGTCTTGCAGGGCTGGGCTTGGTAGGTGAGAGCTTTTGGGGGAGACTAGGGGCAGAAAGAAGAAGAAACGGTTTTCTTGTAACCGGTCTGCCTCTGGCAGTTTCTCTGCAGCTGCTCTTCCTTTAGGCTTCGGCTCCTGCCATAGGGTCTCTGCTCTTCTAGCTCCTGTCCTTCCTAGCCCCCAAGCTCTGGAAATGCCTTCTGCCTTCAGCCTTCCAACAGAAGGGAGAGCTGTGGCTCCTCCTGGTCTCGGGGTTGTCTTACTGTTTCCTGTTTTTCTATCACATCTGTAACAAATTCCCTACACCAGTTTCCCTCTGCTTTAGATTCCTAAAGAGATTCCCGTTTCCCTGTTTAGACCCTGATGTCAACAGGAGTAATGGGGAGTAGCTTTTAAAATCACCTGAAGTCCTCAGACTCAGTGATGGGGTTCGAGGATTTAACGTGGAGATACATTACATTTGTACCTTTTTTCCAAGACAGGTTTTCTCTGTGTAGCCCTGGCTGTCTTGGAACTCACTCTGTAGACCAGGCTGTCCTCGAACTCACAGAGATCCACCTGCCTCTGCCTTCTGAGTGCTGGGACTAAAAGTGCCCTGCCACTGCTGCCCCCGCCGCCGCCGCCACCACCACTGGGTATATTTGTACTTGTTTAGCATGGGGATACATTTTTACTTGTGTGAGGCAATAAAGGCAGAAGATTATTCATTGCCCTAAATGTCCATCAGCAGGAGACTTGGGAGAGTAACCCTTGCTAGAGGGGATGGTGACTGAGGTTACAGAATTGAGGAAAGAGGCAAATGAGTTGATACAGAAAGACCTCCATGACGTTTTATGAAGTTACAAAAGCGCAGTAGGAAAATATGCATTGTGTGCTAGTTTCTGTTTTTTTTTTTTTTTTTTTTTTTTTTTTTTTAAGGAAGTGCTTGAATACGAATGAACGTTTTCTGGAAGGTTAAACAAGGAACTGAGAACAATGATCACCTGTTCAGAGAGGTTGATGAATTGAAGTGGGGAGGAAATGCTTCTTATTTCTTGAAATTGGATAAAGTTGAAATAAGCCTGTCTTCACCTTTGCTAAAATTAGAAAACAAGTTTCAGGGAAGAACAATATGCTGTGCTGGTCAGAAAACACCCTTTTTTGTTTGGCACAGTGGATGCCTGTAATCCTTGCACTTGAAGACTGGAGTGGGGGTGGGGTGGGGCTTGCAGTGAGTTTTAAGTCCAGCCTGAACTACACAGGGGTTCTAAGGACAGCCTGGGCTACAGAACAAAGCCTTCTTAAAAATTTTTTTTATTTATTTATGAGTGCTCTATCTGCATGTACACCTTTATGCCAGAAAAGGGCATCAGATCTTTACTACAGGTGGTTGTGAGCCACAATGTGGTTGCTGGGAATTGAACTCAGGACCTTTGGAAGAGCAGCCAGTGCTCTTAACCTCTGAGCCATCTCTCCAGCCCTATAAAACCTTCTTAAAACAAAAACAAATCATCCCTACAAAGCCGAGTGTGATGCAGCACACCTTTAATCCCAGTACAGAAGGCAGAGGCAGGTGGATTTCTGTGAGTGCGTTTGAGGTCAGCCTCATCTATACAGTGAGTTCCAGGACAGCCAGGGCTATGTAGAGAGACCTTGTCTCAAAAACAAAACAAATCAAAAACCCCCAAAAAATCAAATGCCAAAACCAAAACAAATAAAATACCAACCTACCCCTACAATAGAAAGGAAAACACCCCCTTTACAAAGAGATATCTCAAAACCACTTTTTTTGAGGAGATTTACATAAGATATTTATTAAGTATAGTATGTTCTCTCCATGCATTCGTTGTATTTATAGGAAACTAGTAGCTGCTCTACTTCTGAGAGCTTAAGAAGTGAATGGGATAGATGGTTTTAGAGTATCCATACAGCATGCTCTAGCAGTAATTGAGATATTGATGCGGTCCCTACCAAGTGGCAGTCCCTAGGCTTGGCACAAGGGTTGTCATCATGAGTCAGGCAGGTGAATTTCCTGTGTTCATGGAGCTTATGTTTGCATGGGGAGACAGATTTAAAAGGAAAATAGATCTCTAAATTAACCACAAATTATTCTAAATGTGTTGAAAGAGATCAAGAGGCGACGAGGAGGGTGTTGGAGGTGGGGCATGGAAGTGGTGGGGGAGATGGAAGGAAGCTCTTGGCCTGGACGGCTTCTTGGAGGAATGACTCCTTCAGGTACAGCCTGTAGGGCTGGTGATCCAGGCAGAGCCCTGTGTGTGGCTTGGAACAACAGGCAGCAGATTTCACTCACAGTGCAGGAAGCCATTTCAAACAAGGTATCAACATTAGATTTATCTTTCAATAATTTTAGCTAATGTTTATATAATGCTCTTTGTCAGGTCCTGTCTCCTGTGGTTTACATATCTTATTTACTCTTCCAAGAATTACCAGTTACAGATAGAAAAAATGAAGGGAGAGGGGAAGCTAAGTAGTTTGCTTAAATTTCACAGCGGGTAAGTGATGGAGCCATGACTTACTTGTATCTGTGTTCTTGTCAGAGTCTATAGTCTTTGTTTGGTTAGTTTTCTGGGACAAGCTCTCCCTAGGTAGTTTTGGCTGGCTTGGAATTCCCTGTGTAGACCATGCTGGTCTTGATCCCCCTGCCTCTGTCCCTCAACTGCTGGGATTAAAGACATGTGCTACCACACCTGCCTTGAGTCTATATTCTTAGCCATTGCTCACTTTACCTTTTAAGAAAGGTATTCCTGGGTCCCTAGTGACAATGGGTTAGAGGAAGAATAGAGGGTATGGGGAAAACAATAAGGAAGTTGTAGTGATCCAGGTGATAGTTATAGGAGCTTGCAGGATTGGGAAGTAGTGGTCAAAGGGGATGGAATGACATGTGACTTGTCTCCATTAAGACTTCCAGTGTAGTGGTGCTCTGGAAGCAGTGGCAGGCAGACCTTTGGGAGTTCCAGCCAGCTTGGTCCACATAGGGAGACTCTGACTCAAAACAGACAAACTAGTAAGCACTATGCATAGTGTCCCATTGCTCAGAATTAGTATACTAGCTGTTGACTGTGCGGTATGATTTTAGGTATTATTGCAAATAAGTCCTTCCATCTCAGTCTGTAGCAGAGGCTTGTCCTCTATCTCAGTTTACAGCAGTGTCATTCTCGTGGTTGCTCCAGCCCAACTTAAGGTGCTATCTTTCACTTCTCTGCCTTCGCCTTCTAACGCCCTCCCCCACCCCGTTCCTCCTCATCCTTGTTTACAGTACAGCCAGAGTGTGTTCCACTAGTCACAGTCTGTCCCGCCCTCGTCTTAATGGGACTCCTGCCCTCAGACCTTGCCATGGCCCACATCCCCCAGAGGGCTACAAGCTGTGTCTGTCAAAGGTTCAGGTTCAGAAAGGATGCTCTGTAGGCTTTGTGGGCCACATGCAGTTCTGTCAGAAATCTTCCTCCTCCCTCACTCATAACAATTCTTTAGTATATACCAAATACACACACACACACACACACACACACACACACACAATTTATATACTTTGATATATGCTACATTAAAAAAATCCATTTGTTCTCCTTGATCCCTTTGTAGGTTTTTTTTTTTTTTTTTTTTTTTTTTGGCAAGTTCTTACTGTATATGCCTGGCAGCCTGGCTGTCTTGGAACAGAGACCCTTCTGCTACCTCCCAAATGCTGGGGTTAAAGGCATTTGCCACCACATCTGGCCCTTGTATGGTTCATTGCCTTTTTTAAAAAAAGTTTGTTTTTGTTTTTTTTTTTGTTTTGTTTTTAACTTATGTGTATATGTGTCTGTAGAGGCCAGAAAAGAGTGTTAGAGTCTTCGGACGTGGAGTTTTAGGTGGTTGTGAGCCTCTTGACATGGTTCTGGGAACTGAACTCGGGTCTTCTGCAAGAGCAGCCAGTGCTCTTAGCAGCCCAGCCATCATCTTCCCATTTCACTCACTGATCTCTGTGCTAGGTACACCCCTGCCTCAGGACCTTTGCCCGAGCTGCCCCAAGGCCTTATACCCTGGCTGCCTTCCTGGTTTCATTCAGGATTTTGTGATTGCACTGTCTCCTTACCCTGAGGCCCCCCTCAGACAGCCTGTTCGAAACAGCACCCCGATGTCCTCTTTCCCTTTCTCAGCTTCCTTTTTCCAGTTCCATTTCTTTTAGCACCTAGCAGCCCCTTGCCACTGTGTATTTGTTTATTGTCCGCTTCTTCTCTCATATGTAAGTTCTAGCTGGGCATGGTAGCCTATGCCTTTAATCTGAGCCCTTGGGAGTTTCAGGCAGAAAGATTGCTGTCAGTTTGAAGACAGGGCTACATAGTGAGATCCAGTCTCAAAAAAAAAAAAGTTGTATGAATGCAGAGATATTATCTGTTGCTATGCCTTTAAGATCTAAAATACAGCTCTGTGTGTCTGTGCACATCAGGTCCTTGATAAAAATTATTTTGGTATGGTCTGTGTGTCTGTATGCATGTCTGTGTAGAGGCCAAAAGTTGATGTCAGATGTTTTTCACTCATACACATAAACAGACACATGCACATTTAAAAAAAGATAGAACTATATGAGGGCTCTCCACCTTATCTGTTAAAAATTTATTTTTATTTTATGTTTGTGTTTGAATGTTTATCTGTGTACCATATACATGCGGTGCCCACAGAGGCCAGAAGGGGGCACAATTTCACCTGGGATTGGAGTTACAGAGGGTTGTGAGCCATGTGAGTGCTGGGATTTGAACCCAGGTCTTCTGGAAGAGCAGCCAGTGCTTTTAACTGCTGAGCTACCTCTTCAGCCCCTCACATAATCTTTTGAGAAAATTGCTCACTGAACACAGGGCTCACCGGTTGACTGTGGAGCTCCTGCAATTTGCCTGCCTCCAACTTCCCAGCACTAGGCCTGCAGATGTACAGGAGCATGCCCAGCTTTTATATGGGTGCCTGGCAGCTGAACTGGAGGTGTTCACTCTTCTGCAACAGGCACTTCAGCGCTGAACCCTCTCCTAGTTCTCAGTAAATACTTTCAAGTCAGTTGTGGTTACAGTATGTAGCAAGCTCTGGTCCTATTCTCTATCTTTTTCTGTGGGTTAGAAACAGTGGTTAAAATTTGCTGTGGGGCCCTGTGGTGTGTTTTTCATGCTTAGACATTGGTGTGTATTTATGTAAGTCTCTCCTTTTTAATGATAAACTGGTGTCAACTGTATGGGTGTTTGGCAGCTAGTATGTAAATATGTAAGATGACCCACATAATGGTATATAGACTCATAGCTCTTGTTTCCTTTAACTTCCCTCACTCTGTCTTTGTCCTGTGCTGACCTCTGACGTGTTGATTCTCCACTGGTGTGGTTACAGACAATACTGAGATGAGCTCTGCAGGCTTGTCTCTCCATAAACGTGTCAGGCTTCCTGGGTCTGTTGTTGGCGTGGCTGTCACCGCTTATAGGCCTGCTTTCAGTTTTCCTAGATTCCAACAGATTGTCTTCTCATTAGGAGCTGGTGAGTGCTACTCTGATTCCCAGCAGCCTCAGCATTTTGATCCACATTCGTGTTTCGGCTGTTAAATGTCTACCTGTCTCAGGAGTAAGATGCTTTGTTGTACCTTTTTTATTCTTTTCAAGTAAATGGGTGTTTTGTCTGGATGTATGTCTACACACCAGAAGAGGGAGTTGGGTCCCATTATAGATGGTTATGAGCCTCTGTGTGAGTGCTGGAATTGAACTCTGGACCTCTGGAAGAGCAGCTGGTGCTCCCAACCTCTGAGCCGTCTCTCCAGCCCATAGCTGTAACTCTTGTTGCTTTTCTAGTAGTCGTGTTTTGGAGGCTCAGACAGATACACTGACAGCTTGGGGTTAGTGCAGGAACCTCAGAGTTGAAGATGACTTTGGGTGTTTAGCTTATTGTGAGTAGGCTTAGAGAGCAGAAGAGAGAGGTCCTATGTGTGTGTAGCTAGCTAGCGTTTTCCTGGGCCTCCTTGGCCCAGGGTCAGGACAAATCTCTCTCACCCGCCAGTCCCGCAGCTGCTCAAACCCAACCAAGTAAACACAGAGACTTATATTGCTTACAAACTGTATGGGTGTAGCAGGCTTCTTCTTATCTAGTTCTTATATCTTAAATTAACCCATATCTATTAGTCTATAGTACCACGTGGCTTACTGGTACCTTACATCTCGCTTTTCATGGCGGCAGCTGGCAGCTTCCCTCTGACCCAGACTTTCACTTCTCAGAATTCTCCTCTCTCCTTGTCGTGCCTATACTTCTTGCCTGGCTATTGGCCAATCAGTATTTTATTTACTAACCAATCAGAGCAACACATTTAACATACAGAACATCCCACAGCATGTGTGTTTTGTCAAAAATGTCTTTGCCTTCTCCTCTTTCAAAGGCTCTATTATTATTATTATTATTATTATTATTATTATTTTTACCGAGTGTACAGTTGTAGGTTACCAAGTTCATTCCCAAGATGTTGGAAGGGACCTTTCATCCACTGCCATGGGCTGGTGCAGTGCCTCTGTGGAGGAACCAGCTGAGTCTTACTGCTCCTTTGAGGCTAGAATGTCTCTCTCCCCACCTCACCTTTGGCCATCTTCTTCACTTGTTAGCTGTGTTGGGCCCAGAGGTAGTTTTTCTCTAATCTGTCCTGCCTGGGATTAGTTGCTGTCGTTTTTTTTCTTCTTGGAAGGACCATGCCAAGACTTGATCTTACATGAGATGTGCAAAATTCATGGTCATTGTCTCTTCATTGATTCCTTCTCCTGGAACTCTGATTACATGTAATTAGACTTGTCTTCTGTGTTGTAATGTGTGAATCTGAGACTAGTTTCTGTGCTTTTCAATATTTAAAATTCTGTGTGTGTGTGTGTGTGTGTGTGTGTGTGTGTGTGTGTGTGTGTGTAGATGAGTTTAAAGAAATTAATGGATGTGGGTTTTTCAGTTTCTAAACAGGACAATTATAAATTTTAAAGTGCCTCCCCCTCCTACCCCAAGTGCTTTTTAGAGACTCTCACTGTGTAATCTTGTTTTCCTGGAGTTTGCTATGTAGACCAGGCTGGCCTCAGACTCCTGTCTCTGTTTCCGGAATGCTGGGATTAAAGGCACGCATCACCACATTTGTTAGAGATTTTCTTTTTTTAATTAACACCTTTAACCCCAGCACTCTGGAGGCAGACACAAATGGACCTCTGAGTTCTAGACCAGCCTGGTCTATAGAGCAAGTTCCAGGACTAAACAGAGAAACCCTGTCTTCAAAAACAAAAAAACAAAAACAAACAAATTTTGTGTGTGTGTGTGTGTGTGTGTGTGTGTGTGTGTGTGTGTGTGTGTATTTGGCATAAGCCAAAAGAGGGTGTTAGCTATCCAGGAGCTAGAGTCAAAAGGCAACTGTGAGCCATTGATAGGTATTAGGAACTGAACTCTGGTCCTTTGCAAGAGCAGTAAGTGTACTTAACTGCTGTGCCATCATCTCTCCAGCTCTTTAAAGTGAATTGTCTTGTCGGACGTCCCATGTCCATGTCCGTGTCTCCCCTGCCCTGCCACCGCCACCACCATCCTTAGATTTTATCAACTTATCCTAAAATCTGCTGAAGATACATAAAATATCTTGACCTTTTGGGAAAACAGTAAATGATTTAAGTAAGGCTGGAAAATGGTTCTTGTCTCCATCTGACTTTTGAAATTAACTGCCTTTAAAGTTGATGTCTGGCTCTCAAATGATGTGATAGGATAGACTCTGGGATTCAGAACTGTTGTATACTCTGCCTAGAGACAGTCCAGTAAGCTATTTATTTCAGATAAATGTCTTTCAGTCCTATGTAAATATTAGGAGAGACTCACTCAAGTCAACCCAGTTGGCTAAGATGATTCTGTAATTTACTTTCACAGAGAAAATTGACTTTCTCTGCTGTCTCAGTTCTAGTAAGTCACCAGGAGCACTACTCAGTAGGGGATGGTCAGGCCCCTGCTGTAAGCTCTCAGTAGGGCTGTCGTCAGTGGCTAGGCTCCTCTCTCCCTTCCTTTAACAAACTTATTTCTGTAATTGATAAAGAAAACCAGCAATTTACTATAAAACTAAGCATTTTGATGATGACTGAAAGGTAATCACTGATTACCCCTCCCCTGTTTTCATCCAGATGTTTGGCAACATGGAGAAAACAGACTTATGCAGTTTCTAATTCACTTACATGGGAACATATAATATTCTCCGTTTACTTTGGACAGTGGCATTTCCTATTTCTGTGGACAGATGCATATGAAACACATGCTCTTGGAGTGGCGCTTGTGGTCCCCCGAGGATTCTCAGAAGGAGGAAATGGGTTGACCTATTTGGTTGCTATGAAGTAAAAACAATCTTGTTTTCTTTCTTTCTTTTTTTTGTGAACATCTGGGTTGCATTTATTATTTTCACATTCTGGAGGTTCTTTAAAAACCACAATTTGATAATATGAGAGTTCATTAAAGCAGTAATGGTTTAGCTGTTTCTAAAATTGATTTAAATAATAGGGTGGCTTATGGAGCTAAATAATTTTTTCTTTTTTATAAAGTAGTACTTAAGTAATGCTTTGTGGTTTGAAACCATAAAAATGGGACCTAGGTATTTGGTGGGGAGGAGAGCATGAGAGAAGGAAGGATTGGTCTACCTGTTCATTCCTCTGTTCCCTGTTCTGTGTGGTTTGTGATCATTGTTGTGTTTGATCCCCTATCACAAGTCCACCCTGTTTTCTTCCTTGTGCACAGAACCATGTACAGAAGATACCTCCCCATCGGGACAGGGTCCCGGTCACCCAGTCTGGGCAATCCCACTTTCCTATCACCAGTCCCGGAGGAGGGCCAGCATGAGGGCCCCTCGTAGGGTGGTTTCTTGGAGGAGTTTTCCCATCTTAAATATCCAGAGGATATGATTCTTTTCCTTACATTGGACTTTATTGAGCCTTGATGGCTAGCCCATTGAGTTCTAAGCCCACACACTTCCGGATGATGGGTTTTGCTGAGTTAATCCCCCTTGTAGCATCACTGTCTCTATACTTCCTGTCATATCAGGCAATAAAACCCTTCTTATTAGAATGGCCAGGAAGAGGTGTTGTCATTTAGAGCCAGAGGCTACTGGCCTGAGGCTGTGGGGAAGCAAGCACATTTCCTTTTCTCTCGCTCAGGAAGGATCACATTGCTGTAGATTACACAGAGAGAAGCATTTTCCTTTCTTGTAAGTATTCATTAACCATATATATTTGTCTTTTTAAGAATTGAGGTAGGGCAGGGCAGTGGTAGCGCATGCTTTTAATCCCAGCACTCAGGAGGCAGAGGCAGGTGGATCTCTGTGAGTTCGAGGCCAGCCTGGTCTACAGAGTGAGTTCCAGCCAAAGCTATTACACAGAGGAACCTGTCTTGAAAAACTAACAAAAAATCCTGAGGTAGGTTATATTTTCTTTTTGAGATTAACACTTTGTTCTTCTGCATAAAATGTGTAAACAAAATTATATTTTCATATGCTTAGGATATTTTTATAGTTGAATTTGGCAGACTTTTATGATTATAATTCTTTCAGCATAAATATTTTTTTAAGCACAGTAAGTAAAAGTGGTGCAGGCATTGGCAACTTAACATTCTATTAGAAGACAGGACTCCCTTGTAGTTCTCAGTAGAGAGGAAATAAAAGAAAATGATCAAGAATGCCCTTTGCCAAGTTTCACTAATTAGATTAAAATTTTTTTGAGTTGAGAAAAGATCAGACAAATGAATTCATTTTTGTTTGTGTTAGAGTATGGGAAAATAGAGGATTTTAGCATCTTTTAAATGTTTGGCCTGTTCATGTGACAAGGCTGTAGATCCCAAATGTGGGAGGTTGAGTGATTGCAGACTTTAATTCAATACGTGACTGCATTTCTGAGCATGAAAGCTTTGAGAAGAAAATGATGCCTTTCACTGCCATATAGAAAGAAAATCTTCGTAGGGGACAAACTTCTACAACACTGCACTTTTTCAGGAATCATAGGCTATCTGTGATTCCCAAAGGAGCATAATTTTAAAGCTTAGCTTTCTTCTTTTTTAGAGACTGACTCTTGCCCTATCGCCCTGGCTGAACCTTTTTTTTTTTTTCATCTAAAATAGGGGCTAGGCTCTATGCTAGTCTTCACTTCAGACTGGTCTTTGCATACTCTGCCTCTTGTTCCCCAGACCTTGTCCCATGGCCTTCACTCCCGGTGACAGCATTAGAGGAGGACATATGTGTCCCACCCTCAGTTAGCTGTTGGGGTAGTAGTTCTGTTTCATAAAATGCCTTATAATGTGGCTGGACATGCAGAACATGACTAATTTTTCTTTTTAAATCTGGAAAGAACATAAGCTGTTTCCCCTGGGATTCTGCCGCTATTAATGCTTTGACATTTAGTTTTTAGATTTTAAGTTTCTGTTAACCTTCACATTGCCTCTACCTCTCTCCTTCACAGTAAAGGACAATTGGACTTGCTTGTCTTCTTGTCAATTATTATGGGTTATTTTGGTCTTGCATTTGAAGAGGGGTGGAGGCCATCTATTTTAGAATTGTTTTCATGAATTCCACATCAAAACTTTTATTTAACTTTCCCAATTTACCTATAAAGTATTTGTTTTTGTGTTTGGTTCTGGTTTTTCAAGACAGGGTTTTGTTTTGTAGCCTTGGCTGTCCTGAGACTCATTCTGTAGATCAGGCTGGCCTCTAATTCACAGAGATCTGCTTGCCTCTGCCTCCTGAGTGCTGGGATTAAAGGCGTGCACCACCACTGCCACCCAGCCAAGGTTTCTGATAGGGTAGAAAAAATTTAGTCTGGCTAGGGATGAAGCTCAGTGATGTGAAGCTCTGGGCTCTGTCCTCAGCACCACCACAGTGAAGCTTGGTGCTGGCTGCCCAGGAGTTGAGAATTCACAAGTTTGCTCTTGGGGCCGCTGCTTTAGCAGAACGTTTCTTAGAGGAGCTCTCCAGTCTCAGGAATTTGGTGTGGCTGGTTACTGCTCAAGAACCATAGCTGGCTGGATTAGTGACTGGAGATTTCAAGAACAGATTTTTACAGGTGGGCCTTTTCCTTAATGAAAGAGTGGTAAAGTTGTTGGTGGCACTGATTAAAGGGAAGAAGGCTGACCTGCCTGGGCTGCACTGCTGACCACCTGAGCATTATCCCACATGTAAGCTAGAGAGAGTAGCCTTTACTTTACGAGAATTGAACCTGATGTTCTTAGTTCCTAATGTTCCAAACATGCCTCTTTCTTATCTCCATGTGGAAATAGTTTCTTCCATACATTAACTGGATTTTGGAACTGTAGGATTGCCACAGCACTTGGTAGGCAGCCTTTTCCATTACCAGCCCTCATTTTGGCTGACATGATAGGTGTCATGTTGCTGGAGATAGCCATGCAACCATTTTTTCCTAAATAGGGTCTGGACAGGCACCTACCACCTCTTGTTGTCTGTAACTTAACAGTGTTTTTGCCTGTTTCCTGTATTCTAGGTTAGTCATTGAGAATAATTCCTCCTTCATGGCAGAAGAGTCAACTGTCTAGGCTGAGAGTTTGTTCTGAGTCTTTGTGCTTAGATACATAGAGAGACATTTTGAACCCAGTTGTTAAACTTGGCATTGACATGTATATTGTTTCTAGTTTCCTGATTTGTGTAAGTTATGCTCTCTGAGCTTCAAACTTCTCATTTGTGAAATAAATGTTTAAAAATATAAGTGAAATTGTCAGATAGTAGGCACTCATATCTACTAGCCCTCAGTGTATTGAGCCCCTTGCCTGCCCCAATTCACAGAGCCAGCAGAGTGAGCTTCTGTTTTTGGGGTGCAGGAAAAACTTGTGATTGGCAAGGCAATTAATGTAATTTTTCTCTCCAAACTTGGTATTTTGAAAGTATTCAAATATATAACGTTTTTTTTTCAAAGAATGGTACAATAAATACTTCTATACATTTACCATTGGACAGCTAAGTTCAGAGTCAGCAATTCAAATTTCATTTGTATGTTTTCTTCATCCTAATAACTGGAAACCCTCTGTCTTTTTACATTAATGAATTGCTAACATTTTGTTCATTTTCTGCCTCTTCATATAATTTAAATGGTGTGTGTTTGTGTAGGATCTATTTGAAAGTTGGTTACAAGTGTCATTACATTTTCTCCTTAAATCCTTTAGTGTTTGGTTTGCTGTGGACAGTCTTCCACTTAAAGAGTAACAGCAGTTCCTGTTGGACAGTGGGTCTCAGCTCTTGGGAGGCTGAAGCAGGATGTTGCCTGTGCTACTCTAGTGAGTTTTAGACTAGCCTGGCAGTCAGACCTTGTTTTTTTTTTTTTTTTTTTTTTTTTTTTTTTTTTCACGAATTTGCGTGTCATCCTTGAGCAGGGGCCATGCTAATCTTCTCTGTATCGTTCCAATTTTAGTATATGTGCTGCCGAAGCGAGCACCAGACCTTGTTTTAAACACACACACACACACATACACACACACACACACACACACACACACACAGCAATTCCATAGTATTTTGCATATAGTGCAAATTCAGTTTTCCCTGATTATTCTCAAGGAGTCTTTTCAAACTATTTTTCTTTTTAAACATTATTTATTTTATGTGTATGGGTGTTGTGCCGGATACCACATCTATACCACGTGTGCCTGGATACCACCTGTATACCGGATATCCATGAAGGCCAGAAAAGGATGTCAGATCTCCTGGGACTGGCGTTACAGAAAGTTGTGAGTTGCCATGTGGGTGCTAGGACTCTAACCTTGGTCCTCTGGAAGAGTGAGCTAATGCTTTTAACTGCTGTGCCATCTGTCCAGCCTCACCATTTTTCTTACATATTTAGCCTCTAATTAAGATTTACATCATATTGTTAGTCTCTTTTTTTTGATGAATATAATCTTAGTGTCTAATATTCTTTGCAAACTGTAGACTAGATTATGCATATGAGCAAGAGAGAGGTGTGCGTTAGTTTCTTCTTTAATGCTACTTTCATTATGAATACCTTAAAGTCATCTTCTTAATTCAAGGTCAAAGTTGTACTCATTTCTTGTGTTTTTTGGTAAGTGTGGCCTAAGTTGGTAACCAAAAGAAGTGACTAAAAGGCTCAGATGTTGATGAACTGTGTGTGGGTGAATTGGGAACCAGCATGCACAATAGTTTTTTAGACCCACACCCATATGGAGGTGATTAGTTGTCTGGCTTAACATAGTAAAGATTTTATTTGAATATTTGGCCAGGGTTTTATAATGAAATGAACTTTAGGATTGGAGAATTTAGACAAACTGTAGTTACATAACAAAAAAAAAGATGCTTTGCTGTTGCATCCTTGGATATAGAGCAAACTCTCTTGGGAATGAGTCTTTCTTTTTTCCCTCCCTCCCTCCCTCAGTGCTTTCTTGAAGGCTTTAAAAAGAAATTAGCTTTAGTTGCAGCTGAAGCCAATACAGGATCCAGCTGTAACTTTTTGTTGTTGTTCTTACATCCGGTGATGGTCATAGCAAACTCATTGTATGAAAATTCAATAAAGGAAAAGGGCAGGGTGGGAAAGAAATGACACCCTATAAAAGCATTCAAGAAATAGCAACAGGATCCAGGAGTCTCTTGTTCAGATGACTGGTTTAAATTCCATTCTGAAGTATTAATTCTGTTTGTGACTAGTCTAGTAGGCGTTTTAGTTTTTTTCCCTTTTAATATTATGCACACACCATGTAACCAGAGAGTGTACGTGAGGCTGACACATTTTCAGTGGGAGGCAGAAAATAGTAACGTGTGAGAACCCAGAGGGCCTAACCCGTTCCTCATGCAAAACAGAGTGAGAATTCTTCAAAATACTGTTTTTGCTTAAGGTGGGGTAGAGACAGTATTACTCCATTAAAGAAAGCCAGGTTCTGTATTTTTTCCTGGAATGCTTCTATGTATGCATTTAAGCCATTAAGTTCCAAATCAGCAGTTCAATCAAAAATTTAATTTGCATCTATTTCAGTCTACTTACTAGAAAGCTGTTGCATCTTGGCATCTTTTAAGGACCAACTATATATTATTACCCTGTAACTGAAGGTGAGTTTCATCTTTTAAAATAGTTTTTGTGATTAGTGGACTGACTGTAAGGCTAGTGGTTTTCACACACTTGTGCATCTCAGATATTTTGTTTTTCTTTTGTGTGTGTGTGTGGGCGTCACATTTCTCATATTTCTTCTAATTGTAGCCAGACATCCTGTTTGGGAGCTATTTGAGACCAGTTTTGCCTGTGAAGAAATCATGCAGTCTGTGGAGCCTTCTTAGTTATTCTTCTTAGATTTGATTTTATAGGCAGGTTTCCTTGAAAACCCTCGCACACTATTTTTAGATGTACATTTCTATGGTTGGGGCATTAGTAATATATACCTATTAGCACAGAAATGTTCACTATCTAAAGGTTATATAGACTTTACAGAAAAACAAGCTACTGGAGCTTTCGTGGATGTAAAGGACTAGCTAGCAATGTTGGGCAAATTGAAGGGAAAAGAGTCTACTTTGTAGAGTGTTGCTGGGTCTGTGCCATCTTGGGCATAATTTTGAAGTATCCTTCCCTATTTTACAGTAAGAAGAGTCCTGTCTCCTTGGTCCTCACTAGTTAATTTTCTGCCTCTCACTGAAAGATGTGTTTTCATAACTGAGACACTTCCTTCATGTCTTCCCCACTTCTTTCCCCATTAGTGCTTCCTACCTTTTTTTTTTTTAATTTAGAATGGTCTAGTAGCTTACTTTTCTTAATGATTTGTTTTTTTAATAGATCTGTTAGAGTTTTAGATCTTACTACAGTTTTTTTCTTTTTTTTTTTTTTTTTTTTTTTTTTTTTTTTTTTTTTTTTTTTGTTTTTCGAGACAGAGTTTCTCTGTGTAGCTTTGCACCTTTCCTGGGTCTCACTGTAGCCCAGGCTGGCCTCGAACTCACAGTGATCCGCCTGGCTCTGCCTCCCGAGTGCTGGGATTAAAGGCGTGCGCCACCACCGCCCAGCTATTTTTTTTTTTTTTTAAAGAACTAAAATTCGCGTCATAACAGTAACATTTGGTGGGGGACCCAGTGTGAGGATTGACTGGGGCCTGGCCTTGCACGTATTGGGCACACCACCACTGAACTGTATCCTCAACCCATAAGTGCTCCTTCCTCCCTTTCTTTGTTTTTGGATTTTTGAGACAGTGTTTCTCTGTGCAGCCCTTGCTGTCCTGGAACTCACTCTGTAGACCAGGCTGGTCTCTAAAACAGAGATCCGCCTACCTCTGCCTCCTAAATGCTGGGATTAAAGGCTGTGCCACCACTGCTTCGCAAATGTTACCCTTTTAAAGTGTGCAGTTGAGGGCTCAGTTGGTGCAGAACGTTTGCATAGCATGAATGAATTCCTGTATTCCATCCCTAGTACTACACAAACTGGGTGTGGTGGTGAAGGCCTATAATCCTAGTATGGGGCAGGATCGGGGTGTGGGGGTGGGGTAGAGGTCAGAAGATTGGGAGTTTAAGGTCATCCTTAAACTACAGAGAGGTCAAGGCTAGTCTGGATTACATGAGACAGCTGTCTCAATTTTTGAAGAAGTTGAACAGATTTTAGTATCTTCACTAAATTGTGTAACTATGGCCACTTTTTTATTTTTGAACATTTGTATCACTTCACAAACCCTGTCCTTGCCTCTAGTCTCCCCACGTGGCAACCACTTACCTACATGCATCCATGGTTCAGGATGGGTGTGGAGACAGGTGAGATCCTTGGGAACTTGATGTCTAGCCAGTGTAGTGAAAAGGCAGACTCTGGCTTCAGTCAAAGCTTGTGTTAAAAGGCGGCCGGGCAGTGGTGGCACACGCCTTTAATCCCAGCACTCAGGAGACAGAGGCAGGCAGATCTCTGTGAGTTCGAGGCCAGCCTGGTCTACAGAACAAGATCCAGGAAAGGCACCGAGAAGCTACACAGAGAAACCCTGTCTTGAAAAACTAAAAAAAAAAAGAAAAAAGAAAAAGGCAGGGGTTGGTGAGAGGGCTGGCAATATGGCTTAGTGAGTAAAAGGGCTTGCTGCATAAACCTGAGAAACCTGAGTTTGGTTTCTGGAACCCATATAAGAAAGCTGAGGTGGTAGCCAGCAAGCATCTTTATTTCCAGCACTGCTGTGGTGAGATGGGAGGCAGAGGTAGTGGTATTGCCTAGAAATTCTCTAGCAGCTAACATGCAGAAACAAGAGAGAGCCTGCCTCCACAAGGTGGAAAGTGAGAAGCATTCCTCAAGAGTTGTCCTCTGACCTCTACAGACAGGTCATGGTACCCCTTTCCATCCACCTCCCACAGTAGTATAAAAAACAAGGCAGAGAATGAGAGAGGAAGGCGCACTGGACCTGAGAGCACATATGGACAGATGAGAGAGCACATTCCTGTACCCTCCACCACATGCAAAAGGAAAAGATGGAGTTTCAGTTTAAGTACCTCTAGATAGAGCAGGACTCTTGTGGTCTCTCAGTGTATATGAACAGGTGCATGAGAGGTAGAAGTGTGTTGTCTGGAAGATGTTTACTCTGAAGACCAGTGCATTGGTAAAAGGAGCTGTGATAAATTCTTAACTTCTGAGAGACTCCAGCATGATCACAGTAGAGGACGTAGGACACCAAACTTTCATCCCCCATTCACTCTGAAATCCTGACAGACAGGAAAATTAGAAACTGCTCACAATGAAAAAGACGAGGACAGGGGGTGGGGCAAGTAAAGAGGCCGTGCATCACAAGATAAGTAAGTTCTGTATGTCTAATGTGTGGATGGCGGCTGTGGTCAGTACTGTATCATACACCTGGAATTGACCAGTTTAGTTCCATCACATTCGGTAACTGTTTGAGGTGGCCGTGTTTATCAGCTTGAATGGCAATCAACTCAATATATATGTATACTAGACAGCTCTTTGAAACAGGGCATCATTTTTGGCAGAGTAGGACAGACTTGAACTCAGAGATGTGTGCCACCACACCTATCAGATGCATATGATGAATCTGTCAGTTATGTTGTGATTTTAAGTGGAGAGAGACAAATACAAGGAAAGGCCCTTTTGCAGAAGGGAGAGCTAAGCTGTTTGAAGGAACAGACATTACATACAAACAGATGGACAGAATGAAGGGTTTTTTTTTTTTTTTTTGAGATAGTTCCTTTGTAGCCGAGATGGGCTTTGAACTGATCCTCCTGCTTCCACCTCCATAGTGGACAAGGTGACAAGTTTGTGCCACCATGATGGGTGTGAGAATAGGGATTTAGAAGAAACAGGAAAGGCTCTTGGCAGCCCCTTACGAGGCTATGCTTGGGCAAGGGTGGTGAGTGTGGAAATTGTGTCACACACAAACTGGATTCAAAAGGCCATCTGGAAGCCATTGTGCTAGAATGTTCCCCACATTCTTCCCTCTGTTTGTTCCTTTTCCTCTTTAGTAAGGGCATAGCTGATAGATATTTATTTTTAGACAAACATTTCTCTATAAAAATTAAATTCCCTGTCTGGAGGGAAATTGGGGCTTTCTGGGCATATACCCACAACCCTAATAAAGTTGTTTATTTTTATTTTTGCCTTCTGAGCCTGTCAGCTCTTTATTTGACCTTTTACCATGATGGAAGGCAGTGGCTAGGCTTTGCTTATGAACCCCAAAGGTAAGGTACTTTCTCACTCAAAATGCAAACTCAAGAAGGAAATCTACTGAGAGAAGACACTTGACTACAACACTGAAGGATGCCACATAGTTAACTCCATCTCACTTTTAAATGTGTACAGACAGCAAGGATATCCAGATGGGTGGAAAAACCCAACAGCATGAAAGAGAATTTAATCCAAAATATTTTTAGAAAGAATAGCTCACTCCAAAAGAAAGAGAATTGAGAAGATGGAAGAACACAGAAGAAATGATCATTGGCAACTTGGAGGGAATATGTGAATAGGTACTAGAATTCCCCTACCTTCCTGTCTCCCTTTCTCTTGAATCAGCAGTTTCTGATAGAATTGATTGAGGGGAAAAAAGGTGAAAAGCTGAATCATAATAGGTGGGATCAGGGTAAAGAAATATGAGGGCCCGACTTATTCACTGTGTTTCCTAAGAATTAGTACAGGGCTACAAGAAACAATGTAAATTTTGATATGGGTTCTGCTAATTTGGGAAGTAGGGAAAAAAGGCTGGATGATGGATCACAAATGACTCCAGGCAGCCAGGGGTGGATTTGTTCCTGCACAGCAATTAGATTCAGGAGCCCTTGGGCTGGGAGGCCATAGGACACATGTGGACTCCATATGCTCAGAACTATGGAGGCTGCTGCCTTCACGCTGCAGCCTTTCTCCTGGAGCAGTGGGCAGCATTCCAACCACCTGGAGTGGAAACCAGGTCAGAGTTAGATACAGACACCAGAATCCGGAATCAACAGGATGGTTTACCCAAGGAGACTTGTGAGTGCTGGGAACTGAACCTGGGTCCCCTGGAAGAGCAGCCAGTGTTCTTAACCACTAAGCCATCTCTCCAGCCCATTAAATCTTTTCTTTTTCTTTTTTTTTTTTAAAGATGAAAAAGGCCATAGGCCAAGCTGAAAACTAGTTGATTGAGAGACAGAATTATGAAGTGAAATGAGTATGCCAAGAGAAAGAAAATAATACTACTAAATGCATTTGCAGATTTTTGTTTGTTTTGTTTTGTTTTTCGAGACAGGGTTTCCCTGTGTAGTTTTGGTGCCTGTCCTGGAACTTGTTCTGTAGACCAGACTGGCCTTGAACTCACAGAGATCTGCCTAGCTCTGCCTCCCGAGTGCTGGGATTAAAGGTGTGCACCACCGCCTGGTGCATTTGCAGAATTTTAAACTCTGTTAGGATCCATGAGGAAGAAAATTGGCCATGTGGGAAGTTAATGAGTGCTTGTTCATGAGAAGTTACTAAAACAAAACGGAAACAGTCATCAGAGGTACAATGAAAAGTATCTTTGAGTTTAAAGAAAAACAGCAGATGCTTTTGTATATTCAGTAGGCTTATTCTGCATCAGGTGAAATTAGTGGAAAGAAAAATTTAAGTTTTAAGGACAAAACACTCTAAAACAGCCTTACTGAAGCAAATATGTGTAGGGAGTTACTTAGGAAGTAACATCCTTACATCAGGATGCAACTTCACTGCAACGTTGTTGGATGGAGTAAGGCTGAGAGAGTTGAGGGGAAAAGATTGTATTCAAGAATTAATCACCCTAATTGTTAATTTGTGAAGGCAACTGAAAAGTGCTCTCTGCAAATGCAGAGAAGATTGAGCCAGTGGAGTAGGGACATGGCTCAGTTCATAAAGTACTTGCCTTGTAAACATGAGGACCTGAGTATGGATCCCAGCACTGATGCAGAAAGCCGGGTGTGGAGGTATAGGTCAGTATAGCTCAGTGCCGGGATAGAGATAAGCCTGGGAGTTTGTCTAGTCTGTGAGAGCCTATCTCAAAAGTAAGAAGGAAGACTGAGAAGAAAGCACCCTATATTGACCCCATCCTACATTGACCTCTGGCTTCTGAGTGCATGCCCACATATGCACATGTGCATGCAAAGGGTGGACCTAGCATGTAGGCTTCAGTGGGAGCTCTCCCATTCTTGGATTGAAGTTGCAGGCACCAGCATGTCCTTTCTGTTCAAGGACGTGGGGTCTTCTCTGCAATCTTTCTGATGCCATCTGGGAGTTTTTCTGTAAAAAGAAACAACTTTTTCATAGATGCAGACACTCAACTAAAGACTTAATTGATGTGCCTGAAATCAGCTTTCCAAATCAGAAATCTGAAACGGGAGGATTACTTGTATCCAGCATTCAAGGTCAGCCTGGGTGACATAGTAAAAGAATGCTTATTAATGGCAAAAAAACCATTAATAGCTTAAAAATGATAAATAACTTAAAAATGAGAAAGTTGTGATATTAAAAACACAAAACCAGAACACTGTCATTGAAATTTAAACATAAAATTGTTTAATTATAAGCTTAATCATTAGAATGAATTCAATGAGAATACAAAACAATTTAAGTGGGGGGCTGGTTATCTAATAGCAATTCTATAAAATGACTCTGGGACTCAGAGAATCTGATAGAAAGAAGCTGGCCAGTTTTGGTGGTGGGGTGGGTCAGGAAATTTTGGAAGAAGGTAAGGACCCAGACTTGGTTTTACTTTTGACATTGATAATTACAAAAATGCACTCGGGAGGCAGAGGCAGGCAGATCTCTATCAGTTGAAGGCCAGCCTGGTCTACAGAATGAGTTCCAGGACAGCCAGGACTACACCCTGTTGTGAAAAATAGTATTAAAGGTGACCACTAGAAGATTCAAAGTAAAATGAAGGCATTTCACATCAGAGGAAATAAAAAGCAATTTTGATTATAGGATCAGGTCATACCAGGCAAAAGTAGTGTGGTCTTGTCCCCCACCCCCATTTGGTTCGGAGTACAGTTAGATGCTTTGGCTGTGTTTTAGAAATTTTGTGTACATACATACGTGTTGTGTGTTCATGGCTTCGTTTATGAAGACCAGTGGTCAGCATCAGACCTCTTCCTCTTTTGCTTTCCACTTCCACTTTTTCATTTCTTTTCTTTCCTCCTCCTCTTTTTTTTTTTTTTGGAGACAGGGTTTCTTTATGTAGCCCTGACTGTCCTGGAACTCACTCTATAGACCAGGCTGGCCTTGAACTCACAGAGATCCACCTGCCTCTGCCTCCAGAATGCTGGGATTAAAGGCATGAACTATCATCACCCTGCTGCTTTCTACTTTTTTTTTTTTTGAGACAAGGTCTTGCTGAACCTGGAGCTCTTGGCTAGACTGCCTGGCTTGCTAATCCTGGGATGTTCCTGTCTCCAGTTCTCACCTCTGCCCCCACCTCTTGCCTTGTACTGGGATAATGGAGGTGTGTGGCTGCTCCTTTAAAAAAAAAAAATGGGTGCTGGAGATCCAGACTTGGGTCATGCTTGTGCAGCAAGTGCTTTTCCTAGTGACATCATCTCCCCACCCCTACTTTAGGATGTCTTTAAGCAGGTACCTTCATGTGTAGGTTTTTAATAGGAAACATGGAACATACTTGTTTAGAATTTTGATCTAAGATCCATCCCAAAATTCTTGTGACGTATTTTTAATAGATCTTTATTAATTTCTTAGAGGTTGGAGATGGATTAGGGTATGAACACATTGTCTCAACGGCGTACTTTCTCCAGGATCTTGAATTCTGTAATAAAAAGAAATGAAGAGTAATGTGAGAGGCCCGAGGCCCCACTGCAGCATCTGAGGACAAGGGGTGGGGTGGGGATGTGGGGTTGTGTGGAGTGTGGGGGTGAGGATTTATGGGGCCTGAAACTTAATTGGAAGCCCCACTTTAAGAGAAAATCTACCCAGCATGGTAGCATACATCTTTAATCCCAGCACTCTGGTGTTGCCAGAGTCTTCCTGCCTTGCCCACAGTCAGGCAATCCTGTCACCCCCATCCACGCCGCTCAGCCAACAAGAACACAGAACTTATATTGCATACAAATGTATGGCGTGCAGGCTTCTAACTTCTTATTTAAGTACCATTTCTAGAATCTATACCTTGCACTGGCAACATTCACATCTTTGCTGCGCATCTGGCAGTCAGTCTTCTGCTTCTGTCTTTTATTTCTCTCTGTTAGTCCGCTATCTTCTGCAGCACAGCCATAGGTTTATTTATGATCAATCAGAAACAATACAACCATCCCACAAGCAAGTCAGACATCTCAGACACCTGCACAGCCAGGTCTAATCATCCTCTATGCGGACCTGCTGGGTAACGCCACAAAGAACCCAAGAAGGGCTCCCACAGGACATACATTAACATCCCACAGCACTCTGGAGGCAGAGGTAGGGGGATCTTGAGTTTGAGGCCAGCCTGGTCTACAGATCCAGTTCCAGACCACCCAGGACTATGCAGAGAGACCCTGTCTTGGGGAAAAGAATACAAATGTGGGTCTCAGGCATTGAGTTGTAGTGGAAGAAGTCATTGTAATTTAACATGTTTTAAAAAGTGTGTAAAAGTAGTAACAACTCAAAACTTAGTTAATTTAACAAATTAATAACAGCTATTTTATAGTCTTGGTACTTTCTCATACTTTCTACAGCTTTTGTTGTCCACTCTAGCTAATTGATAATCTCCAAGCATGAAAGTCTTGTGGCGTTTTACTACAAAGAGATGAAGAAGATAACCCCTATTTTCTGTAAGGCGTTGTCTGAGAGGCCACTGGGTATTCCAGTTCCGAGGTGATAGGTTAGAACTAGTGGTCTTTGTTACTTTTCTCACTGCAGTGATAAAGTACCTCCCAAAAGCAACCTGGGGAAAATGAGGTTGGGTTCACAGTTGAGGTACAGTCTGTCATTGCAGGAAGACTAGGCAGCAGGAGTAGCATCCACTTACGTACATCCACAGCCAGGAAGCAGAGAGAGACGGACGCTGCTGCTCAGCCACCCTTCTCTGTTTTATGTAGTTCACAGGATAGTGTCATCCATATAGGATGAGTCTTTTTGGTTCAGTTAATTAGTTAACCTAATCTAGAAAGTCCCTCATGGATATGCCCCAGAGGTTTGTTTCCATGGTTAGATATGTTTCCATTTTAGATACTGTCAAGTTGACAGTGTTAGCTATCACATCCACTTTGGAGGTCGTTAACTTGTAGGTAGTGATTAAAACACTGGGGACTTGGGTTTGGTAAAGAGAAGGGGGACAGAGCTGAGGGCATTGTGGGTGGTGATGTGTAGAGACCAGAGAGGATGGGAAAGAAGCCCCCTCCCCTTTTTTGAGACTAGGTCTTGAGTAGCCTATGCTAGGTCTTACCTTAGCTTCCTAATTCCAGAGACTTAACCCTTTTATTAACAGACTTTATTTTAGAGCAATTTTAGGCAACAAAACTGGGCAGACTATAGAGTTCCCTTATTCAGTAGTCACCTCCATCCTTTGTCTGTGGTTTTCTTTTCTGTAGTTTCATTTTCTTATGGTTCACTTTGGTCTCAAAATACTGAATGGACAGTTCTAGAACCATTCAATAGTTTTAAGCAACTTTCATTACAATATGTTACAGTAGTCAGCTGCTTTAAATCTCCGAAAGTTCCTAAATAATAAATTAAACCTTATTTAGCTAGCTATGTAGGAATGTACACACACACACACACACACACACACACACACACACACACACACACATACATTGGTAGTATGTGTAGTTTTAGTTGTCTCCTAGAGGTCTTGGAACATGTTCCTAAAGATAAGCAGGGAGTTCTGTACTTCCTGCCCACCCACTCTTTCCCCCGCTGTTAACACCCCCTGCTGCAGCAATACATGTGTGAAGTTCATGTGGCAGTCACCTGCTAGTTGCTTTGACAAAAATAAGGGAAAAAGGAATTATTTTGTCTTGAAGTTTGAGAAGTTTCAGCCTGTGACTGACCACCTGGCCTGGTGTTTCTGGGACCATAGTGAGACAGGAGCATCAGGATGGAAGAGCATTGATGGAGGAAGGCTGCTCACCTCACAAGAGCCATGTCTTTCAGTCACCAACTTCTTCCAACCAGGTCCTAGCATGAACTGTTGATAAAACTGTTAGTTTGTTGATAGTTAGAATCCTCATGATTCATTCACCCTTCAAAAGCCTGTCTGCTGACAACCAAGTCCTTCACACACAAGGGCATTATGGAAATCTACATTATGGAAATCTACACTGGTACATCACTATTTCTTGCCCAAGGTCCAAGGTATATATTGGATATCATCTTAATGGATGTATTCTACAAATCTGAAAGTGAACAGTGTGCATTTTTTCATTGTGTCACAGAGTGGTTGCACTGAAGTCTCCCTCCCATTTCCTAATCCTTCCTCCTTCTCCACTCCTGTCTTTGGTCCTGGGAGTGGAACCCAAAATCTACACTACTCTGAGATACATCCCCAGTGTACAGGACTTTAAAACATTTTTTATTTTTGCACAGTATACTTCTCTGTATGTATAGGTTATTTACATTCCACTGTACATTGCAGTCCTTTCCCCATGCCTCACCCCTTTTGGTTTTTCGAGAAATGGTTTCTCTGTGGAATAGTCCTGGCTGTCCTGGAACTCACTCTGTAGACCAGGCTGGCTACTCACAGAGATCCATCTGCCTCTGCCTCTCGAGTGCTGGGATTAAAGTTGCGTGCCACCACTGCCTGGCACACTGCATTTCTTTACAAGGAATACTCTCTAGTATACTTTATTAAACATACTGCTTTTTGTCTTCATTGAACTTCATCTTGGGTATTAGCATTCCCTTCTTTAATCTGACCATTTTTTTTCTCCTTTTCTTTTTAAAAGTAAGGAATTTCCTTTAATGGGAACTGTTAAGCAGTTACCTGTAGGGGGAGGGTTATGCTTAATTGTGAACCCCAGTGTTATTTCTTTTGACCACAAATGAAACAACTAGATACCAAGTTCCATAATGCTTATAATTTTTAATGGACATGTACTTAAGAAGCAATTAATTTAAAGGAGAATATATCTGACTCTCAATATTAATATTAATAGTTAATTCATGTCCTTGTTGCTATAGTTCATTTCCTGAGTTTGGCAACCATTTGTAAGGGTGCTTGATAAGACCTAACAGTTGCTTTAGATAGTTACAGTGTTTTCTTTTGTAAATTAGAATGTTTGCACAGAGCCAACTCCACTAATTGTACATCTCAGGCAAATTGGTGTGTACACTGTGCTCTAGCAACAGAGAGCAAATACTTCCTGAGTGTCGTGAAATCTTTTTTTTTCCTTTTGTGTTTTGCCTTTCTTGTCTTCTCTGGAAATTAGATGAATTTGAGACTTCCAGGAGGAAGTGAAGACACATTAGTAACCAATTCCCATGGATTGTGTGGATGTATACATAGAATATACATGTAATTAGCAACGACTCCTAGGTGAACAAGCGCTTCATGCTTGTGTGTGTCTGTGTGTGCATGTATGTGTGTGAAGGCTAAAGGCTGATGTCTAGTGCTTTCCCCTACCTGTCTCCACCTTTTTATTCTTGAGACAGGGTCTCTCACTAGATCTGGAGCTTTCCAGTTGGCTAGGCCAACTGATTGGCCAGTGAGTTCCAGGGATCTTCCTGCCTCTAGCTTCTCAGTGCTTGGGTTACATATATGTGAATTTTAGAACACCTGACTTTTTATGTAGGTGCTAGGGATCCAAACTCAGTCCTCCTTCTGTCTACTGAGTCATCTCTCTAGTTCCTGCACATGTTTTAAAGTAGAAATCAGAACAGAATGGATGAAGAGCTAGTGCTTGGTCTCGGTTAGTGATGGCATGTATTCCCGAGATTCATTGTCCTGTGAAAACTAATGGAGCCCAGGTTGCCCTCTAGGCTACTGTGCCTAGTCCTTTCTTCATTCCCATGTGCCTTGAGGGCCTGGCCCCAACCATTGTACTCTCCGCTGCTTGACTATTACGGTGGTTTGTGTATATATAGAGTTCTGAGAGGACCGAAGCAAGGTCCTGAGCTGCTGGAGTCAGATAAGTTTCTGTACCCCAGGTACTGTTGTTTTATTATGTGTATGGGCGTTTTGCCTGCATGTATGTATGTCCATCGTATGCCTGTCTGGTGCCCATGGAAACAAGAAGGTGGCATTGGATTCCCTGGAACTAGGATTATGGATGGTTGTGAACCACCACATGGGAACTGGGAATTGAACCTGTGTCTTCTGCTAGAGGAACAAGTGCTCTTAACCACTGAGCCATTTCTCTAGACCCTCCACCTTTTAAAACATCTTTATGTTTTAAATTGAATTTTTATTTTATGTGTTTTACCGCATGTATGTATGTGTACTCTGTGCATGCCTGGTCCCAATGAAGGTCAGAAGAGGGCACAGGATCCCCTGACACTGGAGTTAAGAACAGTTATAAGCTACCATGTGGGTGCTAGGAGCAGAATTCAGGTCCTCTAAAAGAGCAACAAGTACTCTTAACCACTGAGCCATCTCTCTGGCCCCTAAAATGTTATGTGTGTGTCTGTGCATATGTATACACAGCCTGGATGCTGCAGGAGGCCAGAAGAGAAGAGAGCATTCGATCTCCTGAAGCTAGAGTCAGAGGATGTTGTGAACAGCTTGATGTGTGTGCTGGTAACTGACCTCAGAGCCTTGGCTAGACAGCTGCTCTTAACACTGAGCCAGCTTTTCAACCTGTTTTTTTTTTTTTTTAAGACAAAATCTCTCCCTAAACCTGCAACTCATTGTTTGAGCTATGCTCGTTAGCCAGCAAGATTCAGGGAGCCTCCTGTCTCAGTCTCCCAGCACTATAGTTACAGATGTGCTGCCCTGCCTGTCTTTTTATATGGATGCTAGGGTTCTGAATTCAATTTCTCATGTTTGTGTGGCAGGCAGTTCATGGATGGAGCTGTCTCTGTAGGCCTGAGCACTTGGAGCTCTTAAGAGCAGTACTCCCTAGCAGGTAGATACATATGTTGTAGATTGTTGAGAGAAGAGGAGACTCTGCTTACATTGGAACTGGATTTCTGTCTGAGGGCTTTAAAATGTGCTTGACTTGCAGATTTCCAGGAACAGTGCAAATGAGAGTTGCAAGGTGCTGTCTGCTGTGGCATTCCTGGACTTGTCATTTAGTTTATCATTTCAGTGTAGCATGTATTGAGTGATTTCCCTGTATAAGGAAGAGCCTATGGTAGGTTTCTGAAAGGTAAAGTTAAACAATAGACTGTGCTTTGTGATATAAAATTGTGATACAAAACTAGCTGAGATGTAGTTCTGGATTTAGCCAGTGAAAAGCACAGTCACACACGCTGGTTTTGAAATCCTAGCTCAAATGATCTTCTCACCTTAGCCTTTTGAATAGCTGGGGTATACCATCTCGTTCAGCTCCAAAATTCATCTGTTGAAATCCTAGCCCCCTGCCCCGCCCCCAATCCCCAGCTGCATAAATGGCCTGGTAGTTAAGAGCACTTGCTGCTTTAACAGAAGGTCTAGGTTTGATTCCCGCATCCACATGGCATCTCACAAACATCTGTAACTTCAGTTCCAGGGGATTAAATGCTATCTTCTGGCCTCCATGGGCACTAGGCATGTACATACATACATGCAGGTTTAAACACTCACACATATCTTAAAAAAAAAAAATCCTAGCCCCCAAGGTTATGGTGTTGGGAGTTGGGGGGGGGTCTTTGATGGTGATTAGGTCATGAATGGGGATTAGTGCCCTCATAAAAGAGACCCCAGAGAGTTGCCTTGCATCTTCCACCCCATGAGGCCACAGCGAAAAGATGGCCACCTTGAGAGCAGCCCTCACCAGACACTGATGTTCCTCCTGGATGCCATTCGTGGACTCTAACCTCCAGAACCGTGAGATATACCTTTCTGTAGTTTCTAAGCAGCTCAGTCTAGAGCATCCTGTTAGAGCAGCCCAGGCAGACAGAAGGTGTAAAGGCTGGAGAAAGGGTAAGGGCATGAAATGGGTAGAAGCTGCAACTGCAGAGACTATGCTTGAAGGTGCAATTGACAGGATTTGATGGTCTTCACTCTGGGTGAAAGCTAGGGCTTGTCTGATGTGGTAAATAGTAGTAGACTTGAGCACATGGTAGAAACAGACTGTACAGGATAAGACAACAAAGGACTCTGCCAGCACTTTGGTGTATGTACTGCTTTTCCTTGGGAAGATGTATACTTTGTAGTTGACTGTTGATAGTACTCAGATGATAGGTGAAGTTGTGACAGCATTGAAGATAACCAGGAGAAAGTTTAGAATGAAGAATGTGGATGACTGAAGAATGAACTTTGCTGGGAGTAATATTGAAGGTGTTGACAGCAGGGCACAGTAGGCAAAGAACTCTGGGTTACCTGAGCTAGAAAGAATTTAAGAAGTCAGAAGGATGGGAGAGTGGCCAGAGTAGCAGAAGACTACAGGGAGGTAGGATGTCAAGAGTGCCATGTACCAAATCTAGCACTTGAAAATTGATGTCTGTGCCCACCAGAGTTGGTTACAAATCACAGAAGATGATGTTAGTTAAGTATGTAAGGAAGTCACTGGAAGGATGTTGGGGAAGTTGCAGAAACTACAGGAACTCTAGAAAGCCATATCCAGAAAATTGACCAAAGGTAAGGGAAGTGGCAGTTAGAGCTGGAACCAGAACTACAGCCATAGCCAGGCCTCATGAACAGTCTGGCTTACTGCCTGCTGCTGCAGATCCCACCACAGGGTCCTAATTGGTGGTGGTGCTGGCAAAGGTTTTTAAAGTTACTTGTTTGTTTGTTTGCTTTTGTTGTTGGATTCTTTTTTATCCAGCTTTGGGCGCAAGTTTATGATTGGTCAGCCTCACAACAGGAGTGCTCAGAAGCCATGGCACAGATCTTTTCCTTCTGTGATGGCAGCTTGCCTATCATGACAGACCTTGTAATCCATCTGTCACTGTGCCCTTGATAATTTCCACAGGAGCAGAGGAATAGCAGCTGGGGAGAAGAATAGTTGGAGGATGAGATGTGGGAACACCAGGTAGAGATCCTTAGGAGCTCTTGATGGCAGACCTAACTAGCAATAGGCACGGAGTTGGTCAATCTGTGTATACAGAGTTCTCATGCATGTGTATGTGTGTGGCTACTTATTTATGTTGGGGGATATGGAGACCAGAGGTCAACCTTGGTGTTACTCCTCATTGTCTATCTTTTTTTTTTTTTTTTTTCCAAATAGTTTTTTATCAAGACTTGAACTGCCAGTTAGGCTACTTGCTTATTAGCAAGCCCAGGATTGGCCGGTCTCTATTTCCCCAGAGCTGTGTTTACAAGCACATGCTACCAGCAGCCCCCACCCCCCTTTTTTAACATGGATTCTGGGTGTCAAACTCATGCCCTCATGCTTGTGGTACAAGCACTTTGCTGGCTGAGTCAACTGTACAGTCTAAGTAGGTGCTTCTTGTAGACATAGCCAAGGTTAGAGGCCCATTTGTTTCCTCGTTCATTTCAATAATAACCAGATTGTGAATTTGCCTGGAATGGCATTAAGGGTTGTGTTTATCAAAAAATCCAAAGCTCTCTCCAGGGTGATGAACGGTCCCTGGGAGGTGTTTGGGAAATGTCTTAGTGAGGTAAGTGCCCTAGGCCAGCATTAAACCCCTCCCCACTTTGAGCAGTTTTCTAATTCTCAGTGGGCCCCATTCTTGGAAGCTAACCTCCTGATCGAGTTAATTTCTAGTATTCTCTTGCCTGTGACAGGTTTATCTTTATGAATTGATTAGTTAGCATTGAGAGAATGCTGGTGTGACCCACCCATTTTTTGTCTTAGCAGTTGCCACTTAAAAAAATATGAATGCATTGCCTGCATGAGTTTATGTGCACCATGTACATGCAGGAGCCTTTGGAGGTCAGAAGATCCTCTGGAACTGAAGTTAAAGATGGTTGTGAGCCACATGTGGACCTGCAGATTTTTTTAAATTTAAATTGATATTCTTTCAATCGTCAAGTCAGTCCCCCAAGCACAGAATTTTCTCTAAGTCTGGTTGCACATTGGAATCCTGTTTATTTATTTATTTTTATTGAGATAGGGTCTTACACAGACTAGGCTGGCCTTGAACTCCTTATCCCCCTGCTTCTAGCTTCTGAGTGCTGGGGTTACAGACATTCACTCTCATTTGCTTGTGTTTTTATTTTTGACTAGTTCTGTCTGTGGCATTTGCATTAGTCATTCAGCATTCTCAACCACTTCAAGCTCGCCTTTCCTCCTCCTAGAACAATGATAGTACTTTAGCTTTAGAGGATCCATGGCTCCTTGTGAATTTATAGTTTATAGATGTTATAGAGCAGTGGTTCTCAACCTTCCTAATGCTGTGACCCTTCAGTATAGTTCTTCATATTGTGGTGACCCCCAACCATAAAATTATTTTTGTTGATACTTCATATCTGTAATTTTGCTACAATTATGAATGATAATGTAAATATCTGTTTTCTGATGGTCTTAGGTGACCCCCGTGAAAGGATCATTTGACCCCAAAGGGGTTGTGACCCATAGATTGAAAACACTGTTACAGTGTTTAATGTGGTTATAAGTAATAGCAATGAAAATGGCAGAGGTATCGATTTCTATTTGAACTGTGAACTCACTTGTAGTCTTCACTATGGTTTTTGAGATGGTTGCTCCTGTTGTATGATTTTTTTGGGGGAGGTGTTTCTCTTCCACTCTAATGAAGTGAGATTATAGGGCTTTCTAGAGGAGTTTGAATGATGCATAGGCAGCTGCATCACCTAAAAGTCCACCCTAGTATGAGTGAGCATTCAGGCCTCTTGGCAGGCCACAGAATCCCTCTCTGGCAGTCAGTACAGTTTTTATAATCTCAGGGAGGGACCTTGTGAATCTTGTAGGATTCAGGGGCTTCATGAGAGCTGTGAGATTTTGTTTACTTCCTAAGCCTTGTAAATTTCCTGAGTCTTAATGAGCCCCTCTCTAGTAGGGAATGGTTTGATTAGGAGGAATAGGTTATAAGACTATAAACCCCAGTCACTAGACCAGAAAACTGGGATGTAACCAGATTAAATGGCCTGTGTAAATAACCTTCACGACATTCCTAAGGAGGAGTCAAGCTATGGGTCCACGATTGCTGGTTCTGGGCCTTGCCTTGACAAGCAAACCTGCTCTCTGAGCTAAAGCACAGCTGGTAGTAGTGAGATACTATGTCTTTAGGAGGCTATAAAGAGGCACCATGTTTTTAAACTAGAAGCAGATTTAACCACCTTTGGGCACTTAAAAGCAGTATGGCTGCTTTCCTTTCTCCAGCTGTAGCTGAATAGCCAATGGGAGAAACAAGTCAGTAGGCTCCAGGCTCCCCAGCCAACTTGAGTGTAACTGTTTCCTCCTTGGCGTTCCCTCTGCGCTTCATTTGGCTAGCTCAAGTTTTACCTTCTGTTCTACTGTTTCAGACTGTCACTGGACAGCTGTTAAACATCTGTTCCTCTGTTCAGAGAGCTTGCAGTTGTTTGTGTCTCTACAGTGGCTTGATGTATCCTGTTTGCGTGCACTCAGTGCTTTCAGAACGAAGCAGTTGCAAAGGCTTTATGTTCTCCTTGTCACTGCAACCTCTAACTCATGAGCCGCCGATAAAAATGTCTAACAAAATTAGATACTGTGTCCCGTTAGATAAATGGAGGGAAAGGAAGATAAGACCAACGGGAAGAGGAAGTCCTCTATAAAAAGGGGCACTTTTTACATTCTTAAAAATGAGCCAGAGTGCCTGAGTTGAGGGAATCCTTTTGTGGAGGGAACTGTGGGAGGCATGGGTAGAAAGTGTGGGAGGGCACTGAGCTCAGGGAGGCAGCCTGATTTCCAGAAGCTAAATGTTAAAGTTGAGCATTGGTTTGGCTGGCTGTAGATAAGTCCCTTTGCCTCCACTTTTTGGTTTAAAATGGTTCTTTTTTTTTTTTTTTTTAATAAGATCATGGGGGTGGGGTTCTTTGCTCCCAGCCTAGTGTGGCCTGACCCCTAAATCCTACCCTCCCACACAAATTGAGGACTTGATCCTTAGCTCACAAAGACTTTTCTTTTCCTGCCCCTTTCCTCCCCCAAAACCTCCACATTTGGAGTTGAGTATTTAGAACAAAGGCCTGGCCAGAGGGCATGCTGAGTGCGTTCTTCTGTCCCGTGGACATGGAAAAGCATGCGCTTTGGATCTAGGAAACAGTACTGTCTCTCATGATACACTGTACACATGTGATCTTTTCTTTTTAACATGCCTCTGACACTGGAATGTCAGCAAAGGTTTGAGGTAGTTTGATAGAATAAAGGATCAAGAAGGTAACTTGTGGGGTGGGGTGTAGTTCAGTGCTAGAATGCTTGCCTAGTGTGTGCATGCCTCTGGTTTAATCCCACCACCGAAAGCAAGCTTCTTAGACCATATATGATCCCCGAGTTAGCAGAAAAAGTAAGCATTTTAGAATGTAAAAGAAGGGAAAAGTTCATGTTTTCACAGTCATTGCTCGTGTGTGTGTGTGTGTGTGTGTGTGTGTGTGTGTGTGTGTGTGTGTGTGTGCGCGCGCGCGCGCGCGCGCGCGCACAGGAGCTCACTGTGTAGTGTTGGCTGGCTTGGAACTCCCTGTGTAACCCAAGTTGGTGTCACAATTCAGATCTCCCTCTGTCTGCCTTTGCCTCCCAAGTATTGGGGTTAAAGGCATATGCCACCACAGAGGGCACTGCTAATTAAAACAATACTGATTTTTATGTAGGGTATGTGTGTGTGTGTATGTTTGTAGGAGGGTTCCCATGTGCCACAGTGCAGTGTGGGGGTCAGAGGGCAGCTTTGGGTTGTTTAGCAGGGTTCTGTTGTTGCTGTGCTTCCTACTTGGGGCCAGTTGGCCTCTACCTCCCAGCTCAGTGTAGGGCTGTTGGGATGACAAATACACAGCTCTGTGGATTTTTACATGGGTTCTGGGAATCCAAACTAAGATTGTTAGGGTTGTGTGGCGAGTCCTTTTAACCTGCTCAGACCCTAATTATTGAAATATTAATTGGTAGGAATGTTGCTAAACTGATGCCCTAAACAAAAGCTTCTCATCTTTGGAAAACTTGTTGCAAATCTTCTGCATGGAAAGGCAGGACGTAGAGCCTCCCTTTTTTGGTTCTGACTTGTGTGGGAATGAAACCTTCCCACTGACTCCAGACTTCAAACTCGACACCACGAACTTCACCAGTCTGCTGCGATTGTTTCCTGCAATCTTTTCTTCAGTTCCTTCCTTCCTTCCTTCCTTCCTTCCTTCCTTCCTTCCTTCCTTCCTTCCTTCCTTCCTTCCTTCCTTCCTTCCTTCCTTCCTTCCATAGCATTTCTGAGCTGTGAATGATTTTTCTGTACAAAGGCTCTTCTGCCACTTGGGGTGTAGAGAAGAGGGAGAGCCCACCCATGTGGCAGCCCTGCGCTCTCCAGCAGGTTCCTGCAGTTCAGATTGCCAACCTTTCTGGTTCACTTTCTTCTCCATAGGAACCTTGGTGTTCTGACCACCCTTGAGATGTTACATTAGTTGCTTTCCTTCAAGGCCCTGGTGGAGAGCAAGAGTTTGGAATTGAAGTATTGAGAGGTGACCACAGGCTCCTGGAGGACTTTGTCCTGGAGTGGCTGGAGAATCCTTGCGGCGTTTTCAGCCTAGACTGCTCACTTTACTTTCTTTCCTGGGTTGTGAGATGAAAACCAGATGGGCTACACCCCTCTTTGCCTACTGTGTCCTAAAATAGCACTCTCCCACCCCCACTACAACATTAAATTCCTCAAGTGTTCTACTTTCTAGATGTTTGTGAGTGGGAAATGGAATTCCAGATGTTCTGCAGCTGTATCCAGTCTGCCTCAGAGGGAATTGTGGTTCAGGCTTTCCCAGCAAGAAGGGAGGAAGCATCTCCAAGGCTCTTTAAGCCAACTTACTGGGAAATGTGGTTTGTGCTTGTGTGTGGATGTGTGATGGGTACAGGAAGACAGCTCAGTTTGTGTGGAGACTGCTTGGATTTTAGTTTCAGAAAGAAGCTGGTGGACTGCAGAGTTGGCTCAGTGGTTAAGAGTACATAACTGTTCTTCCCGAGGACCTGGGGCTTGAACCAGCAGCTGCGTGGTGGCTCACATCTGTGACTCCAGCTCTAGAGGACCCAACACTCTCTTCTCACCTTCTCAGGCAAAATACCCATGCACATAAAATCATAAAATCAGCTAAACATAAATAGAAAAAAAGGCGGGGTGGCACTGCAAGATGCCTCAGTGGGTAAAGACATTTACTGCCAGGCCTTAAGGCCTGAGTTCAAAACCCACCTGCTGGAGGGAGAGTACTGATTCCCACAAGCTGTCCTCTGACTTCCATATGCATGCAACACACATACATTCTAAAGATGGGGTGGGGGACCCAGTCGCAGGGACATTATGAGTTTGTGACTTGTACAGTCACTCGCACTTTCTCTGACATCTTATTCCCCCTCCCACTCCTCTCTCATACACTCTGCCTGAGGGGACATTTTGTTAGACTTAGTGACTTACTTTATTAGGCATATGTCAAAGACCACACTGATTAATAAATATTTAAGATTGATTTCTTCTTTGTTTAAAGATAGAACCTATTATTTATATATTGATTGATTGGTTTTTTTTCAAGACAGGGTTTCTCTGTATAGTTTTGGTGCCTGTCCTGGATCTCCCTCTGTAGACCAGGCTGGCCTCGAACTCACAGAGATCCGCCTGCCTCTGCCTCCCGAGTGCTGGGATTAAAGGTGTGTGCCGCCACTGCCTGACCATTAAAACCTATTATATTTTGTCATGATAATCTGCAGATTAATTTTTTTTTGTGAGCTTCATCAGTGTTTATTTTATAGTTTGCTCTTTGTGTGCAAAGTAATTTCTGCCACACTTAGTTGGCATGTGGTAGAGAATGTGTAAATATCTTACTGACATGACAGATTGTACTGGCTTGATTTGTTTTATTTATAGATTTTATTATAAGAAATTTTATTCAGTAATGATGGACTAGCTGTTGGTCTAGACTTCTAGGAGTGCCTTTGGTATTTCTATGTGTTCTAGGTAGGTGTGTGTAAGCCTTGATCTGGTGGAGTTCCTCTGGCTGGTTTTTTAACTCTTAACTTCAGTGATTGTCTTGTTTCAGATGCCCACATGGCCAGCATTACAGGGGCTTAGTTCCCTGTGTCCAGTGCGGCATTGTTTTTCTGATGTTGGATGCACAATGTGAAAATGAAACAAGCACTAAAGGACAGAGTAGGAAACTCGGGATTTTAGATTCTAGGAATCCAAAGCAAAAAGACTAAAACCACAACCTGTATTTATTTATTTACTTATTTTGTTGTATGCATATGAGTATCTGACTCTTCTCATGTGTTTGTTGGCATGTGTACCATGTATTGTATGACTGCACCATGTGCATACCTGATGCCTGAAGAGGCCCAGAAGAGAGTGTTGGATCCTCTGGAACTGAAGTTATAGATGATTATGGGCCTCCATATGGGTTCTGGGAATTGAACTCGAGTTCTCTGGAAGAGCAGCCAGTGCTCTTAACTGTTGAACCATGTCTCCAGCCCCCGACAACCTGTATTTTTAGGTACAATATACATACTATAACATTTACCATTTTGAGTACACAATTCAATGACAGTTACCACCTGTTTAGCTTTAGAATATTTTTATGTCCTCAAAAGCTCGCTTATTCCTGTTTGTGGTAAGTTCCCAGCCAGTCCTCTTTAACGTAGCATAATCTTTTCCTGATTTATTTATACTATAGCCTGTATTGGTGGTTTTTCTTTTTACTTGAATAGCATTCTAGTGTAAGTAAGGTTATGCAAAAACTTTTCAAAAAGATTTATTTTTATTTTTAAAATCGAGTGTGTGTGTGTGTGTGTGTGTGTGTGTGTGTGTGTGTGTGTTGGGCAACTGTGAATATGTGAGTGCAAATGCCTGAATCAATCAGAATGGGCATGAGATCTCCTGGAGCTGGAATTACTGGGGGGAGAGGGAGTGGTGAGATGCCTGACATGGGTGCTGGGAACCAAATTTGGATCCTCTGGGAGAGCAGCACACAGTCTAAACTGTTGAGCCACCCCTCCAGCCCCTACCACAACTGTTATCTACTCACGGATTGGTGGATGTTTCGGTTGTTTCCACCTTTGGCTATTGTGAATGGTGCTTCTGAATTCTGGTTAAAGTGTTAGTTCTCAGGTATATATAGAGAGAAGCAAATTTGTTGGGTGTTTCACTTTCTGAAGATGCCAACAAACTTTCCCACCGTGACTAGTCCATTTTTATATTGCCACTAGCAATGTAGGACAGTTAATTTCTTTACATGCTTGCCAGCATTTGTTCCTATGTTTTAAAAACATTACAGCCATTCTCACGCCTATGAAATGGAATGTCATTGTGGTTTTGATTTGCATTTCTCTGTGACTAGCAGGCCCAGCCTCTTTTCATGTGTTTGTTGGCATTTGAACATACTAATTTTTTAAATTTAATTTTGTTTTATGTGTACGAGTGTTTTGCCTGCCTGTATGTATGTGTATCATGTGCATGCCTGGTGCTCTTGGAAGTCAGAGGAGGGTGTCAGATCCCCTGGAACTTGGGTTCCAAATGATTGTGAGCCACCATGTGAGTGCTGGAACTGAACCCAGGTCCTCTGCAGTAGCAGCTAGTGCTCTTAACCACTGAGCTGTTTTTTTTTTTTTTTTTTTTTTCTTTAGCAGAGGATCGAACCCAGGGCCTTGCATGCTCTACCACTGAGCTAAATCCCCAACCCAACCACTGAGCTGTTAAAGCTAGACACCAGCTACCTTTCTGCCAATGTTTTTCATATGGTCTTACTGTGTAGCTCAGGTTAGCCTGGAACTTGTCATCTTTCCACCTTAATTTCTCGAGAGTTGGAGTTCCTGGAGTGTGCCACCAGGCCCAGCTGTATTTCTTTCATTGCTCCTGCTTTTGCTGTCATATGTAATAATGCACTGATGGATCCAAGGTCATGTAGGTTTACCTCTACCTTTCTTCCAGGAGTTTTTGCTCTTACACTGAGCGTAAATGATCCATTTTGAGTGAGTTTGAATATTATATGAAGGGTAAAAGTATAATGTGACATCTTTCATGTCAATATTTCATTATCCCAGCATGATTTACTGAAGAGACTATTGAAAATATTTTCCCTCACATAATATATCCTGATTACAGTTTCCCCTCCCTCTACTCCTCTTCCCCTCCCATCCAGATCCATTTTCTTTCTTTCATTAGAAAACAGGTTTCCAAGGGATAATAATAAAATAAGATAAAACAAAACCCAAATATCGGAATTGGACAAGACAAACAGAAAGAAAAGAGTCCAAGAGAAGCACAAGAATCAAAGACCCAAGGGACTGAAGAGATAGCTCAGCAGTTAAGAGCACTGAGCACTCTTCTTCCAGAAGAGCCAGGTTCGATTCCCAGCACCCATGTGGCAGCTCACAACTGTCTGTAACTCCAAGATCTGACACCCTTATACAGACATACATGCAGCCAAAATAACTACTTGTTGCACATTCATGAATCCCATAAAAACACTAAATTAGAAGCCAAAATATATATGCATAATATATATGGTGCAGCCTGGTGCAGGCCCTGTGCATGCTGCCTCAGTCTCTGTGAGTTCATTTGAGCTTTGATAATGTTGATTTAGGAGGCTTTGTTTGCTTGGTGTCCTCCATCCCCTCTGGCTCTTACATTCTTTCTGCCTTCTCTTTTGCAGGGTTCCCTAAGCCCTGAAGGGAGAGATAGAGACGTCCCATTTAGGGCTGAGTGTTCCAAGGTCTCTTCTTCACTTTCTGCACACTGTCCAGATGTGGGTCTCTGTATTTGTTCCCATCTGCTACAGGAGGAAACTTCTTTGATGATGGCTGAGCAAGACACTGATCTATGAGTATAGCAAAATGTCATTAGGAGTCATTTTATTTCTATTTTTTGTTTGTTTGTTTTCAGAACAGTAAGTAGTAGTTGGTTTTATCCTAGGTCCCTGGGTTATCTAGTCTCTGGTTCTTATTCAGTGTCTGGTTTGGGTTCCATCTCTTGGAGAGGACCTTAAGTCAAACCAGATATTGGTTAGTTACTCCTGCAAGCTTTGTGCCACAAACTTTATTGCCCTGGCATATCTTACAGGCAATATACCATTTAGATCAAAGGGTTTGTGGCTCGCTTGGTGTTTATATTTTTCTTTTGGAAGTGTGCAGAGTACCTTCCTGTACCAAAGACACTAGAACATGGGGGCGGGGGGGAGGTTCTGTGTAGGCACCAGCTCAACTTCTCCCTGTTCAATGAGTTATGTAGGTTTTGCCTTCAGCAATGGGCCATGCCATCAGATTGTGGAAAGCAACCTACAGTCTTGGCAACAAGACTGTAGTTGTTTGGGGATTCCCATAGGACCCCTATGTTTTGTTTTGTTTTGTTTTTTTTTTACTTGCATATGAGTCTGGTGCTCAAGGAGGCTAAAAGAAGGCACTTGATCCCCTAGGACTGGAGTTATAGATGGCTGTGAGTCACCATGTGGATTCTGGGAACTGAACCCAGGTCCTTTGTAAGAGCAACAAGGGCTCTCAACTGCTGAGCCGTCTCGCTAGCCCCTTACTTTTGATTTTTAAAGGAATACTGGGATTTTTTGTTTTGTTTTGTTTTGAGACACGGTTTCTTTGTGTAGCCTTGACTGTCCTGGAACTCTCTTTGTAGACCAGGCTGGCTTCGAACTCACAGAGATCCACCTGCCTCTGCTCCTGAAGTGCTGGGATTAATGGCATGTGTCACCATTGCCTATCTAATGCTAGGATTTTTTTTTTTAAATATTTTCCTCAAAATTCTTTTAGCTTTTGCCACTGATGATTCTAAAGTCATGAGTCAGAAGTGATGGTACATACTTGTAATCTCAGCACTTATGAGGCTCCAGGCTGAGGCAGGAGGGTTGTGATTTCAAGGCCAGCTACAAAATGAGTTCAAAGTCAGCCAAGGCAGCTTAATGAGACCCTATTTCAAAATAAAGTAAAAAGAGTACTGGGACTATAGGTGAGTGATAGAGTGCTTGCCTTCATGTTCTAGGACTCAAGCTTGCTATATACTGTTTTCTTCTCTCTTTTTTTCTTTGTCTCATGCATTACTTAAATACTTTTGCAAACTTGAATTTTATGAATATGCATTGTTTTTGATTGTCTTGTCCCCCCCCCCTTACCTCTCCTCCATTTCAGCAACAGGATTTCATACAGTCCAGGATAGCTTGAGATTTAGGATCCTCATGCCTCTGCCTCCTAGCACTTAGATTATATGTATGTGCCATCATGTCCAACTTGTATAACTTTTTTTAAGCTGCTGTAGGTGTCTGTGCATACATGTATATATCTGCTGCATACAATGCGTAATTATATGTTCATATGATTACTCTATTAAGTGTTGCTGTTTTACCAGTTCAGACGAAGTTTAGAAACTTCTCACTGTGTCCCTTAACCATCCCTAAGTTATGATACATCTGTTAAAGTGCTAGCAGACAGTGCTCGAGGTTTCCCCTCAGCGCCATCCTTGACAGAAGTTCAGGCAGAAAATCAGTGTAGTTAAGCCTTCCACCTGTTCTTTCTAATACTCAGATTCCTTCCTGCATTCTGTCCTTTCTACTGGCCTTCTTGGGGAGTTCTACCCCTGGCAAATGATTCCTGCTTTTCCTTTGTTTTAGAATGTTTCAGTTTCCCCTTGGTTCCTCAAGGATAATTTTGTCAGATCTGCAGTTGAGGGTTGATAGCTCTTCTTCTTGATTTGAACAATGTTGTGCTACTTCTTTGGGCCAGGAAGGCTTCTGTGCGAACACACTGTTGAGTGATGTCTGTCTCCTCTAGGTAAGGCATTCTGCTCTCTCGCTGGAAATGTTCATTTTCCCCTTCTCTTTTAGAAGTGTATTTATGATGTGTCTTGGCATAGATCTATGGGTTTGTCCTGTTTGCAGTTTGTTCAACTTTTTGAATTTATAGGTTTGTGGGGGAGTTTGTGCCACATTTGGGAAGTTTTTAGTCATGAAAAAAATGTTTTTCCAGCTTGCAGTCTTGTCTGCATTTGTGTTGGAGAGATTCTCCATAACTCTGTGGGCTGTCAGTGTTCCCTTTAGTTGTGGAATATCTCCTTTTGGCTCCTTGAAGCTGAAGGTACCATCAGGAACCTTCAGAGCCTGATCACTGGGCCTTTCTTTATTGACTTGTTCTCCCATTGGAAACTGGTCCTCTGTCTGGCAGCACCCCGCAGCATGTATGGAGAGGCACAGATAATGACTGAAAGTTACTGGCTGAGGATGGCTCAGCGGGTCAAGTGCTTGCTGCTCTATTCTCAGCATCCATGTAGAAATATGTATGTGGCACTACATATTTACATATGTGACGAGATTGGAGACAGACCAATCCCTGGGGGCTTGCTGGTCATCAAGTTTAGCCTAATAATTGAGACTCAAATTCCACTGAATGAAAAATTCATAAACTGGCCTGAGGGCTTGGGATGTGGCCCAGCTGGTAGAGTGGCTTGTCTAGTATGCAGGAAGTCCTGGGTTTAGTTCACAGCACTGCATAAACCAGGCATGGTGGTGTGTGCCTGCAATCCCCATACTTAGAAGGTGGAAACAAGAAGATCAGAAGTTTAAGGTCTCATCTTTGGATATATAATGAGTTCAAGGTCAGTCTGGACTGCCTGAGACCCTGTTACAAACAAATGCAACTACAGTGTAGAATCTGTAATTAGCCTTTTGCTAAGTGTGCTTTCTCATGTATCTATTTATCCATCCCGTTTATGTCTATTAGTCCATCTTTGGGGCCATTTCACGGTTGCAGTTATCAATATACTTTATCATTTTGGCCTGTTTTTATCTTATGCAGTCCATGGTAGGCCCATCAAAGCTATGTTCTCTAACAAGTTGCAGTGACTGTTAAAGGCACAGGGAATGTTTCACTCTTGTCATTCCTTGCTGCATCCACAGCCTTGCTACAAGACCATGAAGAAGAGTGCCTTGCCCAAATGAACACTTGACTGTGATTCTTAGAACTGTGGAGTGGAGTTCTGTCAGGTGACCCAGGAGAACATACCTGGAGTGATAGGTTTGTGCTTTTCAGCTCTTTGGGAACAGTGCTCATCCTCTTTTGGGGTATACTCTTGCATTTAGATGAGGAATCGAGAACAGGTGGGATTTTGTTCTTAGGGGCTAGAAGAACACACAGAGGCAGTGAGGGAGTCACACCAAGGAACTGCACCTGTCTAGATCATTGGTTCTCAAGGGCCCTGGGGGTTGAGTGCCAAGAGAATTAAAATTTGCTTTCAATGGTTATTTAAAGAATAGGAGGAGAAGGAAGAGGGATGCTTTGCCAAGATTGATGTTGTATTTCACAAACCAGAATCACATTGCCTCATTGTGTTGTAGATCTTAAAATGCTGGACTCTGGTGTCATTAAAGGTGTCCTGACTTTAAAATTATTTGACAAAAAATAGTTAAAATTATTTTTGACACATCATTATAGTTATTTTTCTCTTCCCCAAATTTTGTTTTATGGATCATCTGACACAGCAGTCAGTGCTGGTACTGATTTCAGGAATTCACTAGAATCATGAAATATTGAAACAATCTTTTTTTAAAGAAAATATTTATTTTATTATGTTTTAATTATGAATATATGTGTGTGGGTATATTCATATGCATGCAGGTACCCAGAGGCCAGAAAGGGGCATCAGATCACCTCGAGCTGGAGTTAACAGGCAGTTGTGAGTGGACCAACATGGATGCTGGGAATGATCTTAGATATTCTGCAAGAGCAGCATGTGCTCTTAACCCCTGTGCCACTTCTCCAGCCCTATGAAACAGCTCTTTATATTGTAAGACATTAACAAGCAATGTAGTTAGAAGTTTTCCTGTGTCCTGCCCAGTCATGTAAACACACAGAGGCTTATGCTAATTACAGTCTGTATGCCCTATGGCTCAGGGTCATTATTAGCTAGCTCTTGTAATTTAATTCAACACATTTCTATTAATCTGTGTTTTGCCACGTGGATTCATGGCATTACCTGTTCTCTCACATCTTGCTTGGTGGTGGCTTGCAGCTTCGGCTATGACTCCACCCTTCTTCATCTCCATCTTTTGTTTGAACATACTGCCTAACCTTATTCTGCCTTGCCATTGGCCAAACAGCTTTATTTATCAAGCAATGAGAGCAACACATTCACAGCATACAGAAAAATATCCCACAGCACACAAATGCCTCCAATCCCTGGAGCAAGTTTTTGGAAAGAAAAACACCTGTATGTTATGTATTCTGAAAATTCTGTTCCTGTCTGTCTGTCTGTCTGTCTGTCTGTCTCTTTCAGTAGTTTAAATATTCTCCAAGAGAGTACTGCCTGCATCCAATTCAGCAGATAATTTCTGAACACAAACTATGTGCTGTTTGTTATAGATCTAACTAAACAATAATTTAGCATGATGCTACTAATGGTACTATTTCATAGTATTCCATTGTATGGTAGAATGGAGAAATAGGGGCTTGTGGTGATCTGAATAAAAATGGCCCCCATAGGGAGTGGCACTATTAGGACATGTGGCCTTATTAGAGTAGGTGTGGCTTTGTTGGAGGAAGTGTATCACTAGGGGAAGGACTTTGAGGTCTCAGATGTTCAAGCCAGGCCAGTGGCTCAGTCTCTTCCTGTGGCCTGCCAATCTGGATGTAGAACTCTCAGCTACTCTCAGGGAATGTAAAAAGGCATGATTGTTTGTAGTACAGAAATTCCTTGAAAAACTAAAAGTAAAATACCACATGACCCTTGATCATAGACAAGAAGCGGAAACCAGGACTAGGGAGATGGCTTAGTCGTTAAGAGCACTTGTTCCTTTTGCAGAGGACCCAGCTTTTATTCCCAGCACCCACAAGGTAGTTCACAACTACCAGTAACTCCAGTCCCAGGGAATCCAGTACCCTCTTGATCTCCACAGGAACCACACACACATGTGGTGTATGTACATATATGCTGGCAAAACACACACAAAATAAAATAAATGAATCTAATAAAAATTTCTTTTGACAAATGAGTAAACAAGATATGGTAGGTCCATAAGTGGAATATTACTCAGCCTTTACAAGGAAGAACTTGCTTTTTTTTTTTTGTAGACTTGGTATATGTTATAATCCCAGTACTAAGGGTAAGCTGAAGCAGGAGGATCACCTTGAATTCCTGGCTAGCCTGGCCTTAACAAAATGAGACCCTGTCTTAAAAAAAAAAAAAAAAGGAAAGAAATCTTGTCACATACTAGAACCTAGATAAACCCCAAGAGCACCATCGTGCTGAGTGTAGTCAGCTACTTACTGAAAAGCCCCCTGCATAAAGGTCTGCAAATAGTCAAATTCTTAATGACGGAAGGTTGATGGTGGTTCTCAAGGGTGAAGAAAAACAATGGAGGTTAGGTTAATATTTAATAGGACAGGTTGTATATTATTTGCAAGATGAGATAGTTCTAAGGATGAGTAGGTATGATGATTACACACAGTGAATGTAGTCAACACTACCAAACTGTAGTTTGTAGTTCTTTTTTCATTTATTTATTATGTGTATATGTATGTGCTGTGCACCCACACACGTCACAGCATGTGTGGAGGTCAGAAGACAATTTTCAGGAATCAGTTCTCTCCTTCCATTGTGTGGATTCTAGGACTGGAACTAGCTTGGTGGTAAGAGTCTTTACTGTGTGCCCTTATTTGTTAAGCCATCTTGCCAGCCCCCTGAACTGTACTTTTAAAATGGTTATAAAAGGGACTGGAGAGATGGCTCAGTGGTTAAGAGCACTGGCTGCTCTTACAGAGAACCTAGATTCCGTTCCCAACACCCACATGGCAGCTTGCCAGTCTGTGACTCCAGCTCCAAGGGATCTGACTCATTCACACAGACATGCATGCAGGCAAAACACCAATGCATATAAAATAAAAATAAATAAGTCGTTAAAAATGGTAATGAAGTAGCTGGGAATGTAGATTAATTGGGAAAAATGCTTCTTCTGTATGAATCAGGTCCTGGCTTCAGTTCCCAGGTACACACATGTGCACCTGTGCACACTCACCCCAACAAATGGTTATAATAGTTTATTTTGGTGTCTCAAAAGGCAAGGTATTACTATGTAGCCCTGCTGGACTCCTCCTGCCTATTGCCTCCAAGTGGTGGAATTATAGGCATATATTACAACAGTTGACTATGATGGTAAATTGTGTTTTGTGTAATAACTTTAAAATTTTCAGTTTTCTTAAGTGGGAAAAAAGAAACACAAGTTCTAGTCCCACAGTTTAGCCAAGGGACAAGACCGGAGTGAGACCCAGGGTGTGACCCTGGGCCATTGAGTCTTCAGTCAGGTTCTCGATGGTGTTAACAATATGTGCTCCAAAAAGATGTCTCCTAGGAAGTAGTTGGGGGTCCTTTAAATAGTGTGGGGCAGGCCAGGTTGGAGCTCAAGTCTGAAGGGGAGAAGGAGGCTAAGGGGAGCTAGTGCTCAGGGAATTGAGGTGGGTAAGATCTGAGACTGACCTGGAGGCTGAGGGGAGGAGTTTGAATGTCATTTGAGCTTTTCTGTGAAACTATTGTGACATGATTTGATTTGTTTTAGTCAGTACCAAAGTTCCACTGGAAAGGAAGTTGAGAACGTGTTCTGGAATATTTGTCCATTTTGTAATCAGATATTGTATTACTCAGGGTTTTCTAGATCAGTGGTTCTCAACCTTCTAATGTCAAGACCCTTTAATATAGTTCCTCATGTTGTGACCCATCCATAAAATTATTTTCCTTGTTACTTCATAACCTTCAGAACTGTAATTTTGCTACTGTTATGAATTGTAAATATCTGTGTTTTCCAATGGCCTTAGATGACCCCTGTGAAAGGTCATTCAGCCCCCCAAAAGGATTGCAAACCACAGGTTGAGAACTACTGCTCTAGTGTAACAGAACTTAAACAGTGTAGAAAGGGTATGTATTAGAATAGCTTACAGACTATGGTGGTTAGAATAGGAATGGACCCCATAGACCCACGTGTTTGAATGCTTGGCCCATAGGGAGTGGCACTGTTAGGTGTGGCCTTGTTGGAGGAAGTATGTCAGTGTGGGGGCAGGTTTTGAGGTCTCATGTGTTCAAGCTAAGCCCCGTGTGCCACACAGTTTCCTTCTGCTGCCTGTGGATCAAGATGTAGAACTCTCAGCTCCTCCAGCACCATGTCTACCTGCATCCTGCCATGTTTTCCACCTCATGGTGGGACTTAACCTCTGAAACTGTAAGCCAGCCCCAATTAAATGTTTTCCTTTATAAGAGTTGCTGTGGTCATGGTGTCTCTTCACAGCAATAGAAACCTTAACCTAAGATACATTCTGTGATCCAACTAGTCCAACAATGGCTGTCTACCAATAGAAGACCCAAGAATCCAGTAGTTGTTCAGTTTACAAGGCTGGAAGTCTCAGCTTGTCTTCTCTATACACTGGAACCCAGTAGGCTCTAATGCCAGTGAAGGAGTGGACTTGCCAGTGAGATCAAGAACAAGCAGGTGGAATGAAAGTTTCTTTCTTTCATATCCTTATGTAGGCTGTCGCCAGAAGGTATGACCCAAATTAAGGTGGATCTTCCTACATCAGAAGATCTAGTTTAAAAATGGGCCTTCCTACTTCAAATGATCTAATTAAGGAAAATGTCCACTGGATGTGGGGGCGAATACATTTAATCACACCCAACACTTGGGAGAGGCAGGGAGTTCTAAGCCAGTGTGGTCTACAGATTGAATTCCAGGACAGCCAGGGCTACACAGAGAAATCCTGTCTAAAACAAAGCAAAAACAAAACAAAACAAAACAAACAAACAAACAAAAAAAGAGACTCACTCACAGGTTTACCCAGCTGCTTGGGTTTTAGTTAATTCCAGTGTCGTCAGGTTGACAACCAAGAATCACAGATGTCTCATTTAAGACTTTGAGTTTTACCAAAGATTAAATTATTGTTTATCCCAACTCACATTTGGTGTTTTAGTGCTATTAGCCAAGCTAGGTGTCACACACTGTTCATAGCCATTTATTTTAAAGGTATACACATAAAGAAATGCTGCTTTCTGCTGCCTTAGGTGCTGTGTGAGGTTATGTCAGAATGCACCACCAGGATGTTTGGAGAGAAGGGTGGACTTATATAAACAAAAGGGTTTTTTTGGGGGAGTGGGGACACACAATAGGATAATTATACTGATTCAAATTTCAAGTATTGTTTTGATGTGGGTTTTTGTTTTGCTAAAAATTTACCTTTGGATACTTGGGGGGGGGTGTTTCGAGATAGGGTGGCGTCTCGATTAAAGGTGTGCATCACAGTTGCCTGGCTTTGGACACTATATTTTTTTAAAAAAAAAATTACAAAAGAGTTTTATCTTCTTGACTGAAGTTCTCAGAGGAGAAAGTGCCCCCCCAGCCCCCTATCTTTTAAAATAATCTAATCTCAAGTTGTAGGTTGCAGTCTCCTGTACATACTTGAAAGGCTCATCCGCATTGGATCAAGAGCTGCCCTTCATTTTCCTTCAGGTCTTCAAAGAGGCTTGGTAGAAGTTTGGCTAATTAAGCTGCCAGTGGTGGCTCTCAAAGTTGTTGGAGAGCCAGAGTTACTTGGCAGTTTGGGATGTCATTATCCCTGTTTTTCAGGTAGACTGATTGACTTAATGTTTTATTCAACAGATTTAGTTTACATAAAAATGAGCTGATATGCCGGGAGGTGGTGGCACGCGCCTTTAGTCCTAGCACTTGGGAGGCAGAGGCAGGTGGATCTCTGTGAGTTCGGGTCAGCCTGGTCCACAGAGTGAGTTCCAGGAAAGGTGCCAAAGTTACACAGAGAAACCCTGTCTCAAAAAACGAACAAACAAATGAGCTAATAGTGCAGAGGTCTATCTGTTTCCTTCCACATCACAGCTTCTTTCCTATACTCAGAATCCTCCTTCCATGGCATCTGTAGGAGCCAGGACTGCAGGGATGTGTCACTTTATTATTATTTTTTAAATATTAAAAAAAAAAACTTGCTTACCACCCCTCTTATTTCTGCGCTGGAAGCAGCTTTCCTACATAGTCCCCTCACACCTAAAAATGGATGCCTGCTCCAAGTTGGTCTGTACCTGCTTCTCGGTCAGGGCACCTTACAGCTTCTGAGTTGTGTGCTGTCTGCAAGTGGTGTTGAACCAACCAGAGACCCTGACAGATGAGAGCCTCAGCAGCCTGGCAGCCATGTCCCCTGACCTCACTCATTCCTTGCTGCCGCTTCTAAACCAGCATCATTTCAAGGGGGCATCTGCACAGTAGCCAAGCTCGTTGGGGCTGGGGCTGCCATATTTGGGGTGGCTGGCTCTAAGCTAAGGCTGGGACTGTTTGGGAGTCACATCACTGGTTAAGCCAGAAGCCATGTCTTGTCTCTTCTGTATGTTACTTTTCCTGTATTTCCCCAGGTAGTCTGGCAAAGTTGGTTGGCTCAGGATTTGACAGAGAAAAGACAAATAATACTTTATTAATAAGAAAAAATACGAGGTGTGTGTGTGAGAACAGACAGACAGACAGAGACAGACTGAGACTTGATTCTTTTTTGTCCACCATGTGAGTCCTGGTAATTTAACTTAGGTCATCAGGCTTAGCAAGTGCTTTTACCTGCTGAGGTATTTTGCCAGCCCCTAAATTTCTCTGCTAACATGTTATCTTGGCATGGCATATTTACCATTGATGAGCCAATGTTGAATCATTAGTATTAACCAGATCCATGGTTGACTAGGGACTTTTGGGAAAGTGTTCTCTGGTTTGACAAATGAGTTCCGCATCACAGTGTCAGAGACAGGTTGACTGTCCTGAAGAATTCTCTGTTCTCTGCCTGTTTATTCTTCCATGTGTCTCCCTCAACCCTTGATCCTTGACCATTGCTGTAGTTTTGTCCTTTTCAAATTGTCATATGGTTGAAATCATGTAGTATTGTAGCCTTTTCATATTGGCTTATATGATATGATATATACAGGTTTCCCCGTGGCTTCTGTTAGGCTTTGGATGTGGAGTATTCCAAAAGGCTCTTTGGTGAAGGCTTGGAATCTGGCCCATGGATCTAAAAATTGAGAGGTGATTGGATCCTGAGAACTCTGGTCTAGTCAGTGGATTAATGTTTGTGTGGACTCATAATGGCGTTATTGTGAGGTGGAGCCTGGTTAGAGGAATTGGGGTCACTGTGGATGTGCCCTGGAAAGATAAGACCTTATCTCCCAGCCTCTTGTCATTGCTCATTCTTTATGCTTCCTGGTCTTCAACAGCCCTGCTTACTGCATGTTCCTCCATGGTGTTCTTTCTTACCTTAGGCCCAAAGCAGTGGATTTATTGAAGTGTGGCTTAACCTCTAAAACAGTGAGCCAAAACGAATCTTATCTCTTAAGACTATCTCTTAAATATTTGTCACAGCAAAGAGGAACTCACTAACACATTCATAGCTTATTTCTGGATAATACTCCATAGTTGGAATGTATCAATTTCTCTATCTATTCGCCTACTAAAGGGCATCATAGTGTCTCTAGATGTGGGCAGCAGTGAGATAAGCCGCTATGAATATCATGGGCAAGTCTTCGTGTGGACACAGCTCAGCTGGGTAAGTCTAGGAATGTGTGCTGGCTTGTATTGCTTGCCTGTGTTTAGCTTTGTGAGAGGCTGCCACAGTGTCCTTTAAAATGTCTCTGCACAGTTCCTATTCATGTATTTGTGAAACTTTCTCTTTCCTCTACAACCTCAACTTCTGGATATGGAAAGAACCAGTCTATCAGGGTTGATATAAAACATTTATTTCTTCTGTTATTTAGGGTAGAAAGTCTCACTGCCCACTGTTAATTTTTCAAGTATTCTTCAAAATCTTAAATTATTTCTTGTTTTCATTAAAAACAGTACTTATTTTGAAAATTTAAAATTAATAGATTTGATTAACTTTTAAAAATAGTAGTATTGCTTATTTACAGATGAGAGTATTGAGTCACATAAAGGTAAATAAGTAGCTCAAGGTCACACAGCTAATAATGTGGTAGACATAAGATTTGAGACATAGCATTTCTGTGAGACTCGTGCCTAGAGGTTCTGACTTGAAAGGTCTGGGACAAGGTCTGGGAACTGTGTTTCAAACATGCACCTCTGTGTGTGAATGTGTATGTGCAGGTGTATGGGGGTACATGGAGACCAGAGGACTGTGTCAGGTGTCTTTACCTTACTTTGGGGATAGAGTCTCTCACTGCGCCTGGAGCTTTTCTAGTTGCCCAGGCTAGATGGCTGCTAATTCCTCAGGGATCCTCCTGCCTCTGCCTCCCCAGCCATGAGATTACAAGTGTACACAGTTGTACCTGGCTTTTTATGTAGGTGTTGGGAACCCAGACTCCAGTCATCATACTTGTGCAGTAAGCACTTATTTACTGAGCATCTTCCAGATATGTGCTTCTGGTGGAGGTTTACAGACCACATGATAAAAACTGCTGCTGAAATTGGCTAGAATCAGACATGTTTTGTTGCAGATTTTAGAGAGCTGACTGAGTTCTTGTTTCTTGTGTTTAGTTTTGCTGAATGGAGCCAGGGAGTAAACTGCCCTCTACCACTGCCTTCAGTAACACATGACTACAGTGCTTCTTCTGTTCCTTGGTGGTGGTTGACTGCATCACCAAACAGGAAGGGCAATAATTGTGGGTTGTATGCCAGTTGTCAAGAGGATGTTTATATGGAGTCCAGAAGGCTAACTTGGGGACATTGCAATGACAGTTTTTTGTTTTTGTTTTTAATATGCAACACTGTGTCTAAAGACAAGGCAGCCATTTAAAAATTATAATAATTGGGGCTGGAGAGATGGCTCAGCCGTTAAAGGCTAGGCTCACAACCAAAAAAAAAAATTATAGTAATTGCCCTGATTCTCAATTTTTGCTGTTTTTTTAATCTATACAATGTGCTAGTTTATTTATTTATTTAAGAAAATTCAAGACAGGGTTTTTTTGTTTAATAGTCTTGGCTGTTCTTGGAGCTTGCTTTGTAGACCAGACTGACTTAGAATTCAGAGATCCACCTGCCTCTGCTTTCCAGGTGCTGGGATTAAAGGTATGAACCACCACCGCCCAGCACTAATGTGCTAATTTTTAAACTATTTTTTTCTACTGTGAGACAAAAGTAATAACTTTGGGCAGAAAAAAATGGGCTATTCCATACAAAGTCAGCATTCTTGATAGCTGCAAGTCACTGATTGACACTGGTTCTTACTGTCTGGTTCTCAGATGCCATTTCACTGCCTTTATTTTTTAGGAAACACTTTGCTATCAAGGGTTGAAAGGAGTCAACTATTCAGATGTAGACTTTAAAAATTTTAAGAGGTGAGTGTGTGTGTGTGTGTGTGTATGCTTGTGTATGTGATGCATGTGCCCATGTGTGCACATGTATAGGCCAGAGTAGATTCTTCATCTTACTGCATTAAGACAGAACCTCTCTCTGAACCAGAAATTTGCTGGTTGGGCTAGGCTGGCTGGTCATGGGCTCTCACCTGACTCCACAGCTCTGATGCCAGGGTTATAGGCTTACATAGCCATGCCTGGATTCTTATATGGGTGCCAGGGGTTTGAACTCAGGCCCTCATGTTTGCAGAGGCAGCACTCTAACCCACTAGTCATGCCCTGGTCCCTAGATGGAGACTCTTAAGGGTAAGAAGGTGTATGCTGTAGATTGGGTTGCAAATACTTGCCAAAGTCTCATATGGTAAAAACTTAGTTCCCAGTATGGCACTTTTAAGAGATGGTGAACCTTGAAGAAATGAGGCCTAGAGGGAAGCTATAGTTCATCAGAGGTGTGCTTTTGAAGGGGATTTTTAGATTCTTGTTTTTTCCTTTCTCTTGTCCGTTCCTGGCCATAAAGTAGTTTCATTTTGATCATTTGTCCATTGTCCCAAGCCCAGAAGCAACAGGGCCAAATAACTATGGACTTGATTTTAACCTCCGAAACTCCAAGCCAGAATAAACCTTTTCTCTTGTAGCTGATTTTCTTGGATGTTTGTCGTGGTGACAAGAATCTGACTAACACAGTAGTACCCAAGTGCTAAGTGTACCCTAGAGCTCAGCTGTCTTATTCTGTATGTGCTGGATGCATGCACTGTGTAGTGACCACCCACGTCTAAATAGAGTACTTGGCAACACCACAGAAGCTCTGCCATGCCCTTTCTCAGGCAGCACCTTCCACCCCCAGATTAACCACTGCTCAGATTTCTATCACCATGAATTTTTTTTTTTTTTGTCTGTTCTTGGCCTATTCTCAATGTTCCCTATAAAAATGTGGTCTTGGGGGCTGGAGAGATGGCTCAGCAGTTAAGAACTTGCTTCTCTTACAGAGAACCTAAGTCAGTTTCCAGCATCCACGTGGTAGCTTATAACTACGTGTTGCTCCATTTGCTGGGGATCTGATGGCCTCTTCTTACCTCTCTAGGCTCCTGCACATATATGGCGCACATACCCACACAGGCACATGTGTGTGTGTGTGTCCCCCTCTGTTTTCCCTCTCCCCTAACTCTGGGAATGTGAACTCAGTCCCTCATTGGGGCTTACACGGCAAGCACTTTACACCCTGAGGCTTCCCTCCCCACTACTTTCTGTGCTTTCGTTTTAATTGTTAATACTGTGTGTGTTATAAATGTGCTCTTTTACATAAACTTAGCTTTATTTTTTGTTCAGTTTTTAAACTTAACCTTTTTCCTTTCATAGTTATTAAGTACCAGTTACGCTTTACTGCGTATCACATTCTCTAGACAGTTGTTATAAACTGCAGTAGCATGTTGTCCCCGGATTTGTTGGGTTCAGTTATCTTGCTACATTCAGCTGGCCAGTCATGTGGGGGTTGAGCTCATCCCACCAAGACACCTTGGTGTTTGGAGACTTAGCTGAGGCGACTGTAACAGCTGGGGTGTCTGCAGCTCTCCCTGTGGTTTTTTCCGTCAAGGCTGTGAGCTTTGTCTTCTCCAGAGTGTGGTGAGGTGTGAGGCTTTGTACAGACCTTAACCCTGCACATTGTCACATCTGTCCTTGTCTCTTGGTCATAGGAAGTTTCTAAGATAGTCTGGAGTCACTGGTGAGAAACAGATTCCCTTTCATGACCATAAGTTATGAGAAACTGTAAGTTCCTGTGGTCTTGTTTTTCTCTCTCCAACAGTAGAAAACAATACACCATTTTTTTCCTGCTTTGATTTTATATTTTGTGTTTCAAATGATATTGTGTCTCTTGTCTTTGTTTATTTTGTGGTGCTGGAGAAAGAAGCTAGGGCCACCACCCTGGCCGCTTGTCTTTTTTTGTGTTGAAGTTTTCCTCTCATTCTGATCTTTATCCACCCTCTCATCACTGGGATTTGAAACTCAATTCCTTTCCTGCTTAGCCTGGACGTTTAAGTATAAAGTCTTGTCAAGTCTCCAGCTTCTGGTTTATAACTCTCCAGAGCTTGAGAGAAGCCTGTTTGTGTTCCTGTCCATTGGCTGCTCTTGCCGTTTCCATCTGTAAGATGCTGTCTGTGTAGCTGGCTTTCCTTCAGAGTGGATCAAGGAAGCCTGGGATTATTCTCTCTGGCTTCCCTCACCACCTGTCCCAGATCTTTTCTCTCAATAGTCATTTTCTTTAACGGTGGTGCACAGGTGGCAAATGATTCAGTCTTTGTCTGTCTTTAATTGTCGTTTTACTTAATTCAGAGAAGACGAGGCAAGTGTCCTGGAACACTAAAGAGAGTGGAGACTGATGGGTGACCAGTGTCGGGCTGACACTGTTCCTGTATCCACTAGGTAGTCAGTCACATGTGACCTTGAAGCTCTCAGTCCCTACCTGGCCCTGTGGCTCAGCCCATAGCCTGGCCAGCTGAGCGCTCCCCACCCTGCCTGCCTTCCTGCTGTAGTCATCATGTGACTGGCCAAGTGACCCACTTGGATGTGAGAGTTTGGACTGGCTTTATCACCTGCTGGAGGTCAAGTGGCTCTTGATGATGAGATTCAAAACTTAGTGCTTGCTCCTGTTGGCCCCCAGCTGTCCCTTTGTTCTTGCTGTCAAATCTCCCTGGTGGTTGTTCTGAGCCCAAGCATTTTGGAATTCAGGAAAGGTATTGCTTCTGTGTGCAGAGTTCCTATTTGGTGGATAAGCAGAGACCAGTGTCCCAGGCTCATGCCTTGCCAGTATCCTGTAGGACTGGCATGTTCCTGAACTGACCAAAAAAATATAAAAAATACTACCAAATGGCAACAGGAAAGTTAGCCATGATGTATTAGTGTTGATTATTTGAAATGAGAGTAAACTTAAAAGTTACAGTGTTTTCAGTCTGCAGCTGAGAGTCAAAACCATATGGTAAGTGATCAAGTTAAGTGATCAAATTTCTGTTCATTGAATAATTTGTTAAGTTATCATATTTGACTTCTAGTTCCTAAAACATAATGTTCCTGGTCACAGTTCATAAGTCTGGGATCTTATCTCTTCTCAGGAGAGTTGTAGAGCAGAATGCTAATTTTCTGGAAGGTGTGTGTGTGAGAAGAAACACAGAACATATGTGTGTGGCAGTGAGAAAATGAGTTATAAGGGTAGCCTTAGGTATAACAACAACCCAGAACCGAGAAAATCGCAGCTTCTTGGTACCTATAATTTGTCACACAATGAGACTGTTCATATAATTTCATTGTTAGAAAGCCCTTTCTCATCTTTAAGGTGCTCTTTATTTTCTAGTATCAGTATACATTTTAAATATCAGTACGTTTTCTAAACTATGTACAAAAATCCCTTATTTTTCATTGATTCTGAGATGTAAATATTTCTACATTTCAGTGTCTGTAAGGGACAGAATATGATTGATGAATTCTTGAACTTTATTAAATGTGGTAAACAAAGCAGTAATTCCACTTTCTCAATTCAATATTGTTATTGCAAAATGTGTTAGTTGCAGCCGGGAGATGGTGGTGTATGCCTTTTTGCCCCCTCCCCCCATCCGAGCTGAGGACTGAACCCAGGGCCCTGTACTTGTTAGGCAAGTGCTCTACCACTGAGCTAAATCCCCAGCCCCAGTGTACGCCTTTAACCCAGCACTTGAGAGGCTGAGGCAGGCGGATCTCTGTAAGTTCAAGGGTGGCCTGATCTACAGAATGAATTCCAGGACAGCCAGGACTGTTCGTATACGTTTCTCTATGTAGGGTTTTGGAAGAACAAATGCAAAAACAAAAAACCCAAACAAAACCTGTTAGTTGCTTCAGGGTTTGTGTGTGGGGGTTGGGGGTAGAGGGGGTGGGGGCTGTGTTTCTGTGTGGAGGCATGTGTAGAGGACAAAGGAGGATGTTCAGTGTCCTGTCTTACTCACTTGAGCCATGTAGGTGGCCGGTAAGCCCTAGTCACCCTCCTGCCTCTCTCTGTCTTCCACAGTGCTGGGGTTGCAGGTGTGCACGGCCACCCCAGCTTCTTGCGTGGGTGCTAGGAATTTGCACTCAGGTCCGCATGCTGCCATAGCAAGTGCTCTTACCTACTCAGCCATCTTCCCAACCACTGCACTATGTTCTGTTTTTAAGGACAGTGGTGGTTATCTGTTTAGTGTATGCGCGTTTTGCCTTATGTATGTCTGTCCACCATGTACATGCTTGGTGCCTGCAGAGACCAGAAGAGGGCGTCAGATCCCCTGGAGTTATAGATGGTTGTGAACTGCCAGTGGACTCTGGGAATTGAACCCAGGTCCTCTGCCAGTGCTCTTAGCCTCCGAGCCATCTCTCAGCCCTGTAATATGTACTTTCAACTTATCATAGTCTCCCATTTCTCATGCAGGAAAATAGTATTTTCCTCCTGTTTTTGTTGTCATTGTGTTTTTGAGGCAAGGTCTCGCTGTAGCTCTAGCTGGCCTTGAACTTAACTTGGTTCTCTGACAGTTTTCTGAATGCTAAGTTTACAGGTGTGCACTACTATGTCTAACTAGGTTAAGTTCATAGCGATGTGCTTTTATTTCTTCCTCCTAGTCCTCTGTTCTTTTTCTTTTACATAAGTGCTAAACCAATATCCTTTTTGCTTTTGTTTTCAACAGCAGCAGTAAATCTTTTCAAGAGATTTGCATCAGGACTGGAAAACTTTTGCTCACACAGCTACCCTTTGAGCACTTGACATTGTTTCGTATAGATTTTCATTTGATACCCCTTTGCGCACCCACCTGCAGATCTGTTAAAGATAATTATTTTGCTGGGCGGTGGTGGTGCATGCCTTTAATCCCTGCACTCGGGAGGCAGAGCCAGGCGTATCTCTGTGAGTTCGAGGCCAGCCTGGTCTGCAGAGCAAGATCCAGGACAGGCACCAAAGCTACACAGAGAAACCCTGTCTCAAAAAACCAAAAACAAAAAAAAAAACCAAAAAAAAAAAAAAAAAAAAAAAAATTATTTTAAGTTTTATTGTCTGAAAAGTAGCTTGTTTAACCTTTTTTAAAAGCTATTTTACAAGGTTTGGGATTTTGTTTACTTTCTCCCTCATTTTGGACAAAATTTTAAGTTCAATTTTAGTTACCCATCATGGCTGGGAGCAGATTTCACCAACTCTAGGGTGCTTTGATTTTTGTAAATCTTCGTTTGAGGCAGGGCCTGGTCCAGGACATGAATTGGTTCTGAATCTTCTCTGAAGCCGAGCCAGCAGCAGAAACAGGATTTCCTGCCTTCCACTCTGTTTTTCCCTTGTGAAAACATTTAGGTTTGCTCTCCAGAATTCAGACCAAAATATTGAAACTATACCTGCTGTTACAACTATCATAGACTCATGCTTTCGGTCCTGTTGCTTTCTTAGAGGTCACCAAGTCTGCAAATAAAGAACTCAGGCCTGTCTCCATGTGGTCAGAATTCTATGGCAAATCCAACCTGCTTCAGGGGATTTCACACACTAGTCGTTGTAGTTAATTAGCGTTTGTTTTGGTTTGTTTTACAAGTACATATATTTTAATTATTCATGGTAAGTAAGAGAAATTTAAATCCATTTGAGAAAAATGAAAATTACAAGAATTTCTATAGAAAATACAACCTCAAGTGTTAAAAGCTTAACATAAACCAACTGCATAAAAATCAGCATTTAGGAAACTCAGAAATAGTAATATTAGTAGGGACAAGGGAAAAAAGAGAGAGGGGCTGAGGCAAGACAATGAAACATGAATGGAATCTTCAAAGGCGTTTTTAGAAACGGGAATTCATAGCGAGCAACAAACACAAACCTGACCAGGAATGAGACCTTGGATACAGCAGATTCAGAGCTGGAATAAAATGAAGAACAAATTAAAAAACTACAGCCCAAATCCCCAGATCTTAAATAGCTTAATCCAGATGTTACTACCTACCCCCATTCAGAATGAAATGTGAGAAACACAGGTCAGAGGTATAGGCTTTCATTCAGAACTTTTCACCCTGTAAAGCCAGTGTTAGGAAAACAATTTTGTTTACAAAGCATACCTGTTGACATGAAAAAGTTGTGTGTCACAGGATTTATGTGAGGTGTATTTATATATGATCAGCAGATCTCAAACTTTTTTAGTGAGTGGATCTTGAAATAATTGGCTTCCCAGCCTCCCGGTGTTCCGAGATGGGGTAGTTGTGCCCAGTGGTTGTCAAGCTTCCTGTTCTACTCCTGAAAACAAAACTGGTGGTTCTCTAAGCACCTCCTTCTGCAAGCCACTGTGGTTTCAAACACTGCAACCTCTGGGAAGATTCATCAAAGAATCCTCTTGTTTTAAGCCATTTTAAAAGTATAGATCCTGTCCGTTCATAGTGAGAGCATGCAGGATAGACAGGGTAAGCTGCCAGTGTGAACATGCTCGGGGTAGTGTCTTCCCTGCTTCTCTGCCCTGAGTGCTCTGGTGTCATGAGGAAGTGCTTCTCACCCATACCTCCATATTTACTGCTCTGGCCTTTGTGTAGAATATGGTGAAATGTTATAAATTGAGCAATCTCCAACTTCAGCCTACCCACCAACCTAAAAAACTGGGTGAGTTCAAGGCCAACCTGGCTAACTTAGCAAGACTGTCTCAAATAGAGAAAGTGTTGGGAGTATAGCTCAGTTGTGCAAGGCCTGCCAACCCCCAACAAAAAAAAGGTTCAAAACTGGGCTGGGTAATAGTTCTGTGGTAGGTAGCTGCCTAGTGTGCACAAGACTATAACTTTCATATCCAGCATCACAAATAAAAGGGAGGGAAGGAGGAGAGAAAGAAGAAAGAGAAAAAGGAATGGGGAGGGGTTAAATCCTCACAGAAACTTATATTAGTAATGCCCGGAAAGATGTATCCCAGACAGATTACTCCTAACCTAATGAACTGACGTTTGACAGTTTTCTAGTCTGGTAAAGAAATAGTGACACTAAAATAAGTTACAGAAAATCGAGGTGTGCACAAATGCACAGTGGACGGCAAAGGTGCACAGTGAAAGCATGTACCATGAACCTAACGGTTGGCTGAGCATATAGTCTCTCCACACACTGAGCAACAGTGAAGAGATGCCTGAGAAGAAGGTCTGTGTCAAAGATCTTTGTTCAGTAGGGTATAATGGAAATTGTAACGTTGCAGCAGGCCTCCCAATCCTCCTCCTAAGAGATGTGAGAGCAACATTCCGAGCACCAGCAGAGATTTCATTAAGCCAGCAGTGCTTGCAGAAAACATACTGTTGGTTGACTTCTTACTGCCTTCAGGCTGACTTCAAGTTGATGTCATCCTCAGGAGAAGCAGTAACGTATCCGATGACTCCCTTAACCTTACACCAGGTACACACCCACCTCCGCTGAAAATTTAACTCACAGACGAATGATGTCAAGGCCCTCCACAGTGAAGCTGTCATCCATTATTGCAGCTAGGAAAAGAAAGCACAGAGAGAGATTGCTTCATGTCGCTTCTGTTGAATGCCTCTTACAAATGTTGAAGGTCATGTGGATGAACATCATTGCCTTTTTTCTTTTGCGAGACAGGGTTTTGCAGTGTAGCTCTGGCTGTCCTCAAATTCCCTTTGTAGACTAGTCTGACATCGAACTCACAGAGATCTGCCTGCCTCTGCCTCCACAGTACTGAAAGTAAAGGTGTGCACCACCACTGCCTGGCTATGCCTTTTTTTCTTACTTGAAGTTGGAGGAAATATTTTTCACTATGACACCTTTGCCAAGAGTGTCATCTAAGCCAGGACAAAGTGACAGAGTGTCCACGATGTCAGGAAGTGAGTCCGAGCCTTGTATCAGAGATGGTGTGTTGCTGGGGAAGGTCTGATAGGTAGGGAGCCTTCTCTGAGTGTTGTCTGCTGTTTCGCTCTACACACGGTCCCTGAGCATGTGGAATGGCCTGTGTGTCACAGATCCTGTGGCTGCTGGGAGACACTGCTGGTGCTTTACCACACAGCTGTCGTCACTGTTCATGGTGCCTTCCAGGCCCCGGCGACATGACATCACGGCAGGGTAGAGAAGTGACAGAAGCAGTGTGGAGATTGGTCCGGGAACAGTTTATCATGTTCTTTTATCCTGTATAGTAATGTGCACACTGAGTTACACTACTCCAGCCCTGTTAGTCTTTTTAATGTGCCAAGAGTGTTCTGCTATTTCCCATGCCTGTTTCTGTCAAATCCCTCAAAAGATGTTACTAGAAGAGATACTAGCCATTTAAGGCCAAGTGGATTTTTTTTTGGGGGGGGGATCATTTTTTATTATGAGAAATTTTAATTTTTTCTTTTTCTTCCTTCTCTTCCTCCCCACTCTACCTCCTCGTGCCACCCTCCATAGACAGGGTATCCCCATGTAGCCCTGGCTATCATGGAACTTGGTATGAAAACCAGGCTGGTAGTGAACTTACAGAGATCCACCTGCTGTTGCCTCCTAAGTGCTAGGATTAAAGGCTTGCCCTACCACACCTGACTTAGAAATTTCAAACTTTGAATGTAGAACTGATAACCAATCAAATAGATTCAATAGTTTTTAGTTTGCCCAATTCTCTTTTTCTGAAGTCTTTCAGAGTAAAATTTAGATATATACCTTATACCCCAAAATTCTTGAGTATGACTCTCTAGAAAATAAGGATACTTCCTATGTAAAACACTATCATCTTACCTGACAAAAGTTACCTTTTTAAAATCACATTTTTGTGTGTGTGTGCATGCATGTGCATGCCATGGTGTATGTGTGGAGGTCAGAAAACAACTTAAAAGAGTCAATTCCTTCCCTCCACCATGTGGGTCCTGGGGATCAAACTCAAGCTGGGTCTGACGGGAAGCACTTCTACTAGCTAGGCCATCTCAGCAGCTCCTCTCTCTTTTAGATGAACAGGTTTCAGTTGGAATTTCTGGTGACATGAATGAGCAACCTTGCATTGTTTAGACCCTCATTGCCTTTAAAGGATAAGACAGGCATTGTAGGAAGAGAAAAACTCAGGCAGTTCATGGAATGCTTCTGATTGGAGGAGCATTGGCATCTTTAGAAGAAAATCATCCTGGTGTTTCCATTCATCTTGATTCACTCTTGGCAGCCCTCTGTTCCTCAGGGTGGGAGGAGGAAGACTGTTGGTAGAACTTCTTAGAAAAATCATCGTGCAGAAGATTGAAGTCTGCAGCTCTCCTTCCAGACTCTTGTTTTGTACACGTATGTTGGAGAAGTCAGCAGAAAAGTTTTACAGAGGGGTTACTTTAGGAGGCTGGTGTGTGTGGCTGACGGACTGGAGGACATTTACTCTCTGACATCAGGCTGACCCCATTCTGGAGACTGGCTACTTTGAGAAATGCTCTTTTCGTTAGAGTGGAGTAATAGCTTCGGGGAGGCAAAAAAATGTGTGCTTGCTTATGCTTCATCTATCTGAGTGTTGGGCATTGCTGTTTTTCTCCAGTATAAATTCTTGACTCCTTTTATGTCTTCTCTTTCAATGCTGTGTGTGTTGGATATGTCTTCTACTTTTGCTAATTAGTGTGAACTGAGACCTGAGACAGGTTTGGCCAGTGAAAATTAAGGAGATGTTCTATAGGACATTTTGGGAGGAAGCTTGAGGAGCCCTGCGGTGAGAAAGCATGTAGCCTTAGCTCCAGCAGATTAGAAGCCAGTTTGGGATGAAGCTGGCACTTTGCAAGGCAGAAGACAGACACTGGTTCCGGGGACCTTGTGGAGCTCCTACTCTTGCCCAGTGCATGCTGCACAACTTGTAAATCTGAGTTTGTCATGCTTGATGTTTGCCATGTATTGAGCATCTTGGATGTGTGTGCTCATATTGTTTACCAGATAGATGATATTGCAGGGCATTATTTCTTTTAAAAATCTATCTATCTATCTATCTATCTATCTATCTATCTATCTATCTATCTATCATCTATCTATCGTGTGTGTGTGTGTGTGTGTGTGTGTGTGTGTGTGTGTGTGTGTGTGTTCATTTGTCCAGTGATTCCAGAAGGAGCATCTGGCCCCTTGGATTCAGAGTCACGGACACCTGTGAACTGCCTGATGTGGGTTCAAACTCTGAGCCTCTTGATGGAGCAGCATGTGCTCTTAACTGCTGAGCATCTTTCCAGCCCCATTATGTCTTCAATATCTCTTCTCTAGGGAAAATCATTTCATCTCTCTTGGCCTCAGTTATAAAATAGAGACAACAGTGACTGTCTTCATGGTGTTTTGAGGGTTCAGTTGTTGTATAGCCTTGTCTGGTTGCTCTTCCCTTTGTAATATCTTGGCAGAGAAGATTGCCTAAGAACATTGCTAAGGTGTCATTCAGTTTCAGTGTAGAGCTAGTAGAGGAAGGAGGAAGTTAGTAATATGACTTATTCTCTGCTTCCCACCTTTATTCCATGTTCTTCCTTCTCTCCCTAAAGGCCATGCTTATTATGAGCTCTGTAATTGTTCTAATTATTTTATGACGTGTATTTACATGCCTATGGTGGTTAGTTTTTTTTCTTTTTTAAAGTTATTTTTATGTAAACTGGTGTTTTCCCTGCATGTATATCCGTGTGAGGGTGTTGGATCCCCTGGAGCTAGAGTTATAGACAGTTGTGAGCTGCCATGTGGGTGCTGGGAATTGAACCCAGGTCCTATGGAAGAACAGCCAGTACTCTTAACCTCTGAGCCATCTCTCCATCCCCATGATGGTTAGTTTTAATTATCAACTTGACATAATCTAGAATCACCTGGGAAAGAAGTTTCAATGACAAATTATCTAGATTAGCTTGGTTTGTGGTCATGGCTGTGAGGGATTTTCTTTATTGGGTTGAAGTGGAAAAGACCAACTCTGAATATGGGCAGCACCATTTCATGGGCTGAGTCCTAGTCTATGAAATGAGCGTGGTAATGCACTCATTGCTCTCTGCTCTTGACTATAGATGGGTGTTCAAACTCCCAGGGCATCCCTATGACAATACATTGGAATTGTGGGCCAAATACACCCTTTCTCCCTTAATACGATTTTGTCAGGGTATTTTATCGTGGCAACAGGGTGCAAAACTGAGACAGTACCTAAACAATATATTATTTACTTTTTGTTTTTCTGGTCCATATGAGAATGTATCTGATATCTACACAAATGTCCTGAAGTCACGTGTTTGTTGCTTGTAGTTTTTCATTCTCACTTCTGTGAGATTCTAGCACATTTCCCCATCCTACTGTAGATGGACATTTAACTTCTTTGCTTTTAATCTATAAAGTGTGCTTCTTCAACATTATTGTACTTCTTGATGCACTGCTGGAGAGTTTTCTACTGTATATACTTAGAAGAAAGCTGCTGGGCATGCCATGTGTGTCTTTGATGCTGTCTGATGTACCTGAGTGCTTCCCAAAGTGTCTGTGTCCATTTGTGCTCCTCGTGTCCTGCTCCCAGTCCCAGCCCCAGGCATTCTAATGAGATGAACATGCATTTTTATACTATCAGTTAGATATGCTAAGAAAGTCCGTAGTTCTGTAAGGCTTGTGGTGGGGCTTGAGTGGGAGGCTAGCTTCACGCTGCTTTCCCACTGTGTTTCTCACTCCGCAAGGTGTAACCACAATGACCTTTCTTAGCTTTGTGTGTCTGGTTCGGGGCATGTTTTATGTGTTACAGATGTAGCACTTTGAGAGTGAAAGGCTAAGAAACAGTTGAGAGCTGAGTACAGCAGGAAGGTCTTAACCAGGTGTGCTGGTTGGCCAGTATCTGTGGTGCTACAAGAGGCTACAGAGAAGTACCCCAGCATGTTAACCTTTGATCGGGGCTCCGTGGGTGGGGAAGGTTGGTGGTAAGACTCTGGGCAGGATAATCAGCATTTTGGTGGTAAGGTTGTGTACAGATGTATGTAGCTTCTGTTTTCCTCTAGAGAAGCTGGCAGTCTCTGCGGGGTAGGCGGGGGAGTGAGGCAAGGGTAGATGCTTCCCACCTCCAGTCTCCAGCCTCACCAGCTCCCCCCTCAAGTTGTTGACCTTCCTTTCTTTCTTTCTTTCTTCTTCTTTTCAGTGCCTGAAGACCTGTCATTAGAAGAGCGAGAAGAGCTTTTGGACATTCGTCGAAGAAAAAAGGAGCTTATTGATGACATTGAGGTAATACACCAACAGCAAAGTGTCTACCTTGAATTTGTGTGGAATACTGATAGGGTAGCTTCAAGAAAATGTGAAAAGTGTGAGCACCATGGAGACAGAGATAAGAGTTCTCTGAGCTGAGGAGGCAAAGACTCCATCCCAGACAGCACAGGCTCTGGAGCGGAGACAACAGTGGAGGGACCAGTGTTCCTAGTAGTTGACCTGTGGCCCCAGTTACAAGCACTTAGATAGGTGCCCGCTACATTTTTGGCAGTCCAGTGTCCTCTGAGTGAACAGACAAACATATATTGTATTCTAGCTGTATACTAAGTGCCTACTTGGTGGTGGTAGGAGCAGAATGACTAATTTAAACAAAGATGAATAAAACAGATGGATAAACACTGCCTCCCCACATTTGTGTACTTGACTCAGAGGCCAGCGCTGGGGGGTGTCCCACAGGAGGGGAAATGAATGAAGCCACAGTTTCAGAGTTAGTGTCTGATGCTTCAGAGACCATTCAGAGGCCTCATGGGTCCTTTGGTGTGAGGCTTCCTCAGGAAAGTGAGTCGTGTGGCCCTTTTTTGAGAAGCTTCATAGTCATTGTCATTGCCAAAGTAAATGTTGCCTCATAGGCCACTCACTGTACAGCAGGCCTTGTCCTAGACAATGGCTCATTTCTAGGAACTTGTTTAAGTCTGAACTTGCTGGCACACACATAATATGGTTCTGAATAAAATGTCTTTGTACTTGAGAGGTAATTGGTGGCAACTTTGGCTCAAGGTTAGCCTGCATTCTTGGAAAATTCTGCAACCCAGATAAGTCCTTTGTCTAAAGAATTAAGAATGCATATCATGTGGACAGTAGTGATCATACTGCTCAATAATATGGACTCTTCCCTGAACACTGGCTGCTTCATCCTGTCACCAAGGATGCTGTCTGAGGCTCAGGGAGGCTGGAAAGCCAGCCAGTAGGGGGTAAACAATTTCTGTCTCCTCTGCTTCTCATGTCTCTGAGTTGGACCTTGTCCTTGGGGGCTTTATCTCTCTCTATTTTTAAAAAAATCATAATTATCACTTCAAATTTTTATTATTACTTTAAATTACATGTATATGTGTGGGTATATGCACATTAATGCACATGCCCACAGAGGCCAGAGGAGTAGGATCCCCTGGAGCCTGACTGAAAGATGGTTGTAAGCCACCTGATACATGTGCTGAGAATTGAACTTACATTCTCTGGAAGAGAGTAGTAGTACATGCTCTTAACTTCTGAGCTGTTTCTGTAGCCACATGGAGTTTCATCTCTTATGAAGTGATAGTCATGAGACTATTGACTGGCAAACCTGATGTCAGCCTAGACATACCTAGGTTTCGGCTTCCCCTGAGAGTTCAGGCTACCCTACCTCTGGTTATGTGTAATGACTACAGTGAAGTGAGCTAAGGACCCACTACTTGCTTTTACATGAGTCTCTCTATTTTTTATTTTTATTTTTATTTTTTTTGCTTCTTTCTTGATTTTTCACACAAGTACTTCAGAACCTGCTTAGTGGACCCCAGTGATGTGTCTGATGAGAGATGGACACACACACACACACACACACAACACACACACACACACACACACACAGAGAGAGGGAGAGGGAGAGGGAGAGGGGAGGGGAGAGGGAGGGGGGGGGGGGGGGGGGGGGGGGGGGGGGGGGGGGGGGGGGGGGGGGGGGGGGGGGGGAGGGGAGGGGAGAGGAGAGGAGAGGAGGGAGAGGAGAGGAGAGGAGAGGAGAGGAGAGGAGAGATGGATTTCTCTGTTCTATGTTGCCTCTGACATTGAGTCTACCTTACTTATACAGGTGTTAGGTTTTGGCCTTGTGATGCTCATATGGGTCCTTGGGAAAGCTTGTACCTGGAAGACCAAGATGGCTCTGAACCTCTGAGTATAGGATAGTTTAGATACCCCATGATCCAATTCCTTCTTTTTTGACAGAGGCTGAAATATGAAATTGCAGAAGTGATGACAGAGATTGATAACTTAACTTCAGTGGAGGAAAGGTAAAGTGTTCATGACTGTACTTCGAGGTTACTTATTGGATACTCTTTATTCCCGCCACCTCCCTCGAGCTGAGCTCACCAACGGGTTCAAGGGCAGGGCTGGGAAGTGGGAGACTTTGGAGTTGTCCATCCCTCCTCCCTGCCTCCTGTGTCCTCACCAGCTTTGTAGGCTCAGGACTCTGAGTTAACCTTTCTGTATCATGAGGAACTCCATTTTTAATTTCTTTTAGAAAGGCACTACTTTTCACCAGTATCCTTTCTGAAGATGTGTTACTGAGGGTGGTGGGCTCTGCTGAACACCGTTGTTTTCTGTCTCAGGTTGACCTGAGGTGGAAAAGGCACAGGAGGGTGTGATTCTGCTGCACTCTGTGGAAGCTCTCACTAATGATTTTTTAAAATTGTTTAAAACCAATAGCAAAACTACTCAGAGGAACAAGCAAATAGCCATGGGAAGAAAGAAATTCAACATGGACCCCAAAAAGGTGAGAGTATGCAAATGATTGGCTGGTTTTAGTGACTGACTGCCTTGGAGCAGAGATGATCACATCACCCCGTGAAAGGATGGAGGTGATGTTTCATTTTGTTACAAGCAGGATGAAGCAGGTGCTTCTGATTGAATTGTTACCTGGACCTAAAGGTCTTTCTCACAGTGTGGGGACCTGAGTGCAGGTGCAATCAGTGGAAGCCCCTGGGCTCAGTTTGTGGGGTACTCCAGGTCCAGGTACTCTAGTCAGCCCCATGGTGTCTGCCTACCACATTCAAGGGAGTCAGTGTTTCCTCAGGCTCTGTCAAATTGCTTAATAGGTTTCACTTTGTGTCCCTTTTGACCTGAAATGTATTTTTTATGCTAATTGCTGGTTCTATTCAATTATTTATAATTAAGTTGCTCAATAAAAGTAAAAAGCTCATTCAGTCTGCATATGGCTTTTTGCTGGGGAAAAATACCAAAATCTTTTGGTTATAGACATGGTTGTGATACTTGCCTTAGTCAGCTGAGCTGTTGCATCAAAATACCACAGACTGAAAACCAGGCCGGGTGATGCACGCTGTAACCCCAGCACTGGAAGGCGGAAACAGGAGAACAAGAGGAGCAGAAGCTCAGCATTGTCTTGAACTACAAAGCCAGCTGCAGGCCAGCCTGGGATGCATAAAAAAATGCATAGAGCCTCCAGAAGGGTGGGGGTGCGTTTAAACAACACACATTTACTTCTCACAGTTGGAGGGCTTTGGGTCTGAGATCACGGTTGCTGAATGGTTGTGTTCTAGTGAGGTCTCTCTTCTCAGTGCAGATAGCCACCTTCTTACTGAGTCCTCCATGTGAGGAGGGTGTGGCGCAAACTGACTTTAGAATTTCTCTTTTCATGAAGCCATAATCCCCCAACCCAAGGGTACCCAAATAAGCTTGTCCTACCCTGACTACCCTTCAGTCTCTACTTCCACAGGCTCAAACCTACAACAATGTGTGAGTTTTGAGGGACACACATATTTGAGTCTAAGGACACAGCAGATAATCTCACTCTGCAGCTCAGAATCATGTTTACTCCCCATGTCTTGCTGCACCGTGTCATCTTGTGAAAGCACAAGGAAATGGTCTTTCAGGTTAGGAGGGACTGTCAGTCTCCAGTGATGACACTAGGGAGCTTTGGTTTGCTCATTGTGTTGGAGTTTAGAAGTAGCACTGGGGTTTATAAATAAATCAGGAAAGGTTTGATTAGATCAAGGAAGTCTGGAGCTGCATTATCAGAGAATGCTATGTCAGTAACATTAGCCAAACAGTGTCTTCTAAAGCTTGAGGGGAAATGATTTAAAACTGAGAACTCTGTCCAGATTGTCACTAATGAAAGGAGAAAAAAAAAAAAGGCAGTGGCATTTTTAGATATAGAGGGACTCAAAAAGTTAGTTACTAAGACCTCTTACTATTTGTTAAGAAGCTGAGTAGATAGACCTGAAAACAAGAAACATACCCACAAGGTGCAGAAGCTGTGCAGAGCCAGGGGCAGTGGCTCAGGTTTGTAATCCCAAGACTGGGAAGGCTGAGGCAGGAAGGTCATAAAGTTCAGGATCAGCCTGGACCACAGAGTATGGCATGCCTCATAAAACAGTCACACACACACACACACACACACACACACACACACACACACACACACACACACACACACAAAGATATGCAAAGGAACCAGCAAAACCTAAGTCTAAACAAGTAAAGGGTTAGATGGAAAAATGTATTTTAGGAGTCCCAATTAGCTCAGTATGTTCTATACTACAGCTACAGCAAAGGAGAAAAGGAGAGAAAGATAAAGATAGCTGAGATTTCCTGGGCATTGGTAGGTACATGTAAGTTTAAATAATTGTCAAGATTTTGGGTTGCCATTAAAAATAGGGATGAAATAAGGTGTCAATTACTAGGAGAGGTTGAATTAAGGCATGGTTGCTGGGCGGCGGTGGCGCACACCTTTAACCCCAGCACTCAGGAGGCAGAGGCAGGCGGATCTCTGTGAGTTCGAGGCCAGCCTGGTCTACAGAGTGAGTTCCAGGACAGGCACCAAAACTACACAGAGAAACCCTGTCTCGAAAACAAAACAAAACAAACAAACAAACAAACAAACAAAAAGAAGGCATGGTCATGACAGGTGTGGTGGCCTGGGCTGCATAATGGGACCTTTTTATAAACTCCTCCTTCAGAAAGACCCCAAGAATCTCCAAGAGAAGAAATGAGAGGAGTAAGTTCTAACAGCAGATTATTGCTCACTACAGACTTGGCTTGGCTAAATTACTTAGGTTAAAATAAACACCAGCAGCGGCTGTTGAGATGGTTCTTTAGGTAAGAGCACTTGCAGGTTGGAGGCCCAGCACCTACATGGTGCCTCACATCCACTGTGACTCCTGTTCCAGAGGATTGGAAGCCCTTTTCTGGCCTCTGAAGGTACTGCAAATACATGGTGCACAGATATACATGGAAGAAAAGCACTTGTACACATAAAATAAAAATGAATAAATCAGCTGGGCGGTGGTGGTGCACACCTTTAATCCCAGCACTCAGGAGGCAGAGACAGGAGGATCTCTGAGTTCAAGGCCAGCCTGGTCTACACAGCTAGTTCCAGGACAGCCAGGGTTACACACTGAAACCCTGTTTTAAAAAATAACAACAAAAATAAATAAAGCTCTATAAATAAAAATAAATAAATACCAAGTGTCTCTTAGTTGAGATGCCCTTAGAGGAAGACTAAAATGAAGAGACAGGAAAAGGTACTGGGATAAAGGGCTGGATGTGCCCTTCCATTTCTACAGCTGTTTTTAAATATTAATTTAAATGCTGGTGTGATGGCACAGGCCTTTATTATAGCACTCAGGAGGCAGAGGCAGACAGATCTCTGAGTTCAAGGCCATCCTGGTCCAAAAGTGAGTTTCAGGCCAGCCAGGGCTGTTATACAGAGAAGCGCTTTGTCAAAAACAAACAAACAAACAAACAAATTGAATTTTACTGAGACATTTGATTTCTTTTATAACTAATTGTCTAATGTGTAGTACCCTATATCTGTAACAGATTGCCACAACTAGATGATTTAAGACTTAGAAATAATCCTCCTACAGGAGACAAGGAATCCAAACTGAAGACACAGGCAGAATGCTCTTTAAATATGGAGGGAGTCTGTTCCGGCCTCTCTCCTAGCTTCCAGTGATGGTCAGCAGGTGCTCCTTAGCTGTGAACTTACCCCCAGTCTCTCTCGAGGCCTTCTCTTCTGTGCACCTTCTTTCACTGTGTAGTTCAGGCTAGCCTAGAACTCGAGAGTGTCCCTGCCTTAGCCTCTGCAGTGCTGGGATTGGAGGCATGTGCCATCGCACCCGGTGTAACTGTTCATTTTTGTTTATTTGTTTCAAGACAGGGTTTCTCTGTATAACAGCCCTGGCTGTTCTAGAACTCACTCTGTAGACCAGGCTGGCCTCGGACTCACAGAGATCCACCTGCCTCTGCCTCCTGAGTGCTGGGATTAAAGGTGAGCACCACCACTCCTGGCTTAACTGCTTCTCTTTCAAGGACACTCGTCAGGGAACTCAAAGCAGGCCTGCTGCTATGTCCTCTGCTTGCCTGCGGCTCACTGCCACCCCCATGGAGCCCTTTCTTACTTACAGCAGCTGTCTTGGTCTCTGACTTTTGACTCCAGTCTGCTTACAATCTGTCTAGACCTTTCATCACTGTGGCAGATCACTGATGGAGTTGAAAGGAGAAAATATTAATTTGGGTCTATGGTTTTCCAGTTCGTCATGGTTGTTTCGATGCATAGTTTTGGGCCTGAGGTGAGGCAGAACAACATGGTTAGAACACATGGCAGAGGTCCTCTGCTCACCTAGACAACAGACAAAGCCGGAAGGGGCCAGATAGACCCTTCGAGGGCACGTCACCATCAGCCCACTTCCTCTAACCAGACCCTATCTTCCACAGCTCTGCTACTTTCAATCTGTCAACCTAGAAGAATCTTAATTAATGAAGTCAGAACCCTCCAAATCTAGTCTAGTCTAGTCTAATCGTGTCTGGAAACACTTTCACAGACATACCCAGAGATGTCCTTCACTGACCTAGGTGTCTCTCAGTCCAGTCAGGTTGACAAGATTAACCATCATAGGTTTTGGCCTAAACTCACCATTGACTTCCCTGTTTCTTATGACCAGGACATGTGTCTCTTGCAGAGGGGACCTTTCTTTGCTAAGGTCCTCCTTGTGTCCCTTATGTGACTTGTAAGCCAGAAATCACCTTGTTCTATTGGACTTTCTCACATCCTTGGTGGTTTATACTCTGAAAACAGTTCTATGATTAGTTCTCTCACTGTTGTGACAAAATGCCTGAGAAAGGAGACCTTAGCAAGGAGGGTTATGTCTGCTCCAGGTCAGGGTGCAGGCCCACCTTAGGAAGGAGGTTATGTCTGCTCCTAGGTAGGGTGCAGGCTGTTCTTAGGAAGGAGGTTATGTCTGCTCCCAGGTAAGGGTACAGCCCACCTTAGGAAGGGGGCTATGTCTGCTCCAGGTCAGGGTGCAGGCTGACCTTAGGAAGGGGGCTATGTCTGCTCCAGGTCAGGGTGCAGGCTGACCTTAGGAAGGGGGCTATGTCTGCTCCAGGTCAGGGTGCAGGCTGACCTTAGGGAGGGGGCTATGTCTGCTCTAGGTCAGGGTACAGGCTGTCAGGCTGGAAAGGTATGGCAGCAGCAGGTTCAGGCAGCTGCTTACACTGCATTGACAGTCAGGAGACATGGATGCTGGTATTCTGCTAGTTCTCTTTTTATTCAGTCCAGGCACCCAGCCCGTGGAAGGGGTGCCACCCATGTTCATGGTGGGGGCTTCTGCTCTCAGTTAAAACTCCCTTGAAACTTCCTCACAGACATGGCTTTTCTCCTAGGTCATTCTAAGTGCTGTCAGGTTGACAATCAAGGTCAGCTATTAGGGTGGGTGACCTCATTCTTTGGGAGGGTGGAGGCTCAGGACAGGTCCTGAGCATCTAGACAGTGTGTTCCATAAACTCACTGTGACCAGGCAGAGACCTGGGGTTCCAGGGTCTGGTACTCAGCCTTGAGACCACAGACCCTGAAGCCCCAGGTCAGTGGGGGAGCCAGGTGACTTGTTAAGGGCACTGGGAATATCTACATCTGCCAAGGGGTCATTGAGCTCTTTGAGGGGAGTGGACACAAACTCAACCTCTGGGTTTCATAGCCACAGTCAAGGTAGTCTCCAGGGACCAGGCCTGGGTCAGAGCCACTTCAGTCTCTGCTTCCATGAGCCTTTTATTTCAGAATCCTGGGTTCTTTCAGATGCCCTCCTCCCTGCCAGGGTAGCAAACTAATCAGTTTACACTCGCTGTTAGTCTTAAGAATTCTAATAACCCTAGTAAGGGTTCTGTAATGCTGGAGTATTGACCTTTGACCCTGAGGTATTAGAAGGTAAACTTCTGCCTAACCTCCTGTGATTGCTCTTCCCTCACCAACCTCCAGGGTCTCCAAGTACTGTGCCCTGCTGGCTGCTGACTCACCATCTCTACTTACTCCTAGTTCTCCTCACCTGGATGGTTGGTGAACCACAGTGTGAGCACAGAGCAGTGCTGCTGGCTTTTAGCCCATGCTCCAGGACAGACAGTGTCTGTCTTTCTGTCTGTCTATCTTTCACAGTAGCACCCAGGTGGACATGCTCTTTCCCTTTCCCATCAGAAACACACAAGAGTTAATTTAGGACTGTCAGGCTTAAATGACATGTTACATGGCCCACAAATTTTAGATGTAAGATTTGAAGCATCTTGACAAATTAAGAAACAAAATCCTCAAACCCAGAACAAAATGTGCTTGCAGAACATTGTAGGCCATCTTTCTGGGGCCACTGTTTCTCAGATCTATTCCCCCAGGTATCCCACACTATCACCAAAATTAGATTTGCTTTTTTTAAACTGTGCATAAGCAGAATGAAAATACACCTGCCTGGGACTGGGGAGATGGTTCAGTGCGTATAGTATTTGCTGTGCAAGGTTGACAACCAGAGATTGGAAACCCCAAACCCACACACAACCTGGATAGGTGCAGTGGCTACCTGTAGTCCCTGCCCTTGGGAGGCAGAGCAAAAAAGCCCTAGTTCAAGGTAGCTAAATAGATTAGCTAGAATGGTAGCTCTAGGTTTAGTGGGAGACCTTGTCTTAATCAGTTAAAAATGGAACACAGTATCAAGAAGATATGACACCAACTTAGGGCCTCCATGCATGAGCACCTACATGTGTACATCCACATATTTGCACCATGCACCCAGTAATTGCATATATTTACACACATGTACTTTTGTGTTGTCTTTTGCTGGGTACCATTCACTTTGTTCTTTCCATCTAGTTGCAATCTTCCATCTTCTATCTTTATCTTTTCTTTTACTGGTTGTCTGTTGCTGCCTGAAGTTTTTGGAAATGCTAAATAAGGCTGCCAGATGGATTGTGGGTGTATGAGGAAGCCAAAGCAGGCTTAGGCCTGGGAGTTACAGCTGGAAAAGCCTCTCTGAATTTGTAGAAATGCCTCTTGACACACGATAGCAGAATTATCTGTGTTCTTCCTAGCCTGGTGTAAGGTGGCTGGAAACCAGCTCTCAGGGTGTGCAAAAGGGGAGTGTTTTGCTGTTGTGGCAGGTCCTGGGAGTTCCCATGATGTGTGCAGTGCAGCTCATTCAGGCCTGGGACAGCCTTGTCTCTTGACATTGTCAGCTATGCTTTGCAGGTTCTTAAAGTGGGCATGTGTTCAGCTGGTGTAAGCTCAGTGGTAGTGTGCCAGTTAATATGCTTTTGGCCTCAGGTAACAGAAAATCCAGCCCCCCCCCCAAAAAAAAAAACCCTGGTTACACAATGGAGTTTTATTTTATCATATAGTTGCTATGGCAGTAAGTGACTCTCAAGTGACGGGAGCAAAATGCTTACCTCAGTCTCTCTCTCACATGAGAGATGCTGTCCTTCTGGCCACCACATGGAGTTCAACTCAGAAAGGAAGAGGAAGGGCAGTGAAAGGCTTCCACTTATGGCTGCTTGCCCAGACCTGTGTGACATTTGTCATTTGTATGTAAGGGAAGCCTGTAAAACAATTATCTGGGGTAAGGTGGTAGAATAAAAGGGTTGGTTGAAGCAGGGTGGGAAGAGCAGATAAAAGCACTTGCCATAGAAGCCTGATAACTTGAGTTCAGTCCCCAGTGTCCAGGTGGAAGGAGAAAACTGATTCCTGAAGGTCCTCTGACCTCCACACATACATGTCACTCAGACATGACACACACACACACAGTCATAATGAATAAGGAGAACTGGCCAGACGGCTCATCAGGTAAACACACCACCATACCTGAAGACCTGAGTTCCATCCCCAGGATTCCATGGTAGAAGGAGAGAACCAACTCATGGCAGGATGTCCTCTGATTGTGGTCAGTGATGGGCTCACACACATAAATAATTTACATTTTTAATCAGGTAAGAAATACTTCTTTTGGCCGGACATGGTGGCACACGCCTTTAATCCCAGCACTCAGGAGGCAGAGGCAGGCAGATCTCTGTGAGTTCGAGGCCAGCCTGGTCTACAGAGTGAGTTTCAAGGCAGGCACCAAAGCTACACAGAGAAACCCTGTCTCAAAAAACAAAACAAAACAAAAAACAAAACAAAAAAGAAATACTTCTTTTTAAAAGGTGGAGCAGGGCAGCTGGAGAGATAACTCAGCTACTCTTTGGGAGGACTAGGTCCAATTCCCAGCACCCACATGGTAGCACATAACTTTCTGAACTCCAGTCCCAGGGGATCTGACGCCCTCTTCTGGCCTCTGCAGGTGCGAGGCATGCATGAAGTACACAGACAGACATGCATGCAGGCAACCACTCACATGAAATAGAAATAAATAATTGTAAAGGGGGTTGGTGGTTATTGGGCTGCCCCATGGCAGCATCTCTCACCCACAGTAAGGTCCTGTGAGGCAGGAAAGACATGGTTTCCCCCCAAGCTTTATAGATGTGATGGTGTTTTAACTGCTGGGTAACATCTGAGTGGATGAAACACAGTATGACGTTCTGAAAGTCAGGCTGTGCAGGCTCCATGGGCTCTGGCATTTTCACAGTGTCCAGACCTCCCAGGTTACTGCACAAAGCATGTTTCCAACTTTGAAATGGATCATGAACGGACCTCCTGACCAGCACGTTCCATCTCATTTGTTCCTCAGGGCATTCAGTTCCTAATTGAGAACGACCTGCTTCAGAGCTCCCCAGAGGATGTCGCCCAGTTTCTGTACAAAGGAGAGGGCCTGAACAAGACTGTCATTGGAGACTACCTGGGTGAGAGGTAAGCTGAGGATGCTCTCACAGTTCTTGGGATGCAGACTATAGGGACAGAGAAGTGCTGCCCCAGTGTGACTGAGGATCCTTGTGAGGATAAAGGTATTGGGACACCCGGGGCATTTGGAATCTTACCACACCAAAGGTTAAAGTGGACCAAAGACCTAAATAGAAGAATTAAAACTATTACATACTTAAGAGAAAGTGTAGGGGTGAACTGAATCTTGATGATCTGGAATGACACAGGGAGTTCTTAGATGTAGCAGCAGAAACGCACACAACAACAGAAAGAGAAGGTGACTGAGGGCCAGGTAGGGTCAGTGTCCCATTGGAACCCCTCTCCAAGTCACCAGTGTCACTCCTTCCTGGCCTGTAAAAGCACTGCCTTCTGCAGGTTGGCCCAGAAATGTCCCAGACTACTTGGGGTATTTTCCCTGTCACTTGAGGTGACTTTCCCCACCTCAGCTAGAGGTCCATCTTCTGGTGGTTTTGCTTGGCTTGGCTTTGTTGATTTTTGAGATCAGGTCTTGCTGTGTAGCCCAGGCTGGCCTCACACTTAACAGCGATCTTCTCCCTTCTAAGGGCTTCTTCCTCTAAGGGCTGGAGTGTAGAAGTGTGCCACCATTAAGGACCGTCTATTGTGCTTAGCCGAGGCTAGGCAGGAAGACTAAGTCAGCAGGTGCCAAGAAGGGAGTAGTGTTCAAAGTGGAACACTGCCCAAGCAGGGCAGTTCTACTCTTGCTTTTCATTAAAAATATTTGATCTAACGTGGAACATTCCCCAGCTCATTCAGGGAGGTTAGTACTACCTGATAGCAAAACCAGACATTGACTAGCCAAGAAAGCCACGAACAAGTATCTGTTATGACTGAATATAGAAATGAATTTTTAAAAATAAATTAGCAAATCAGACTCAGCAGTATATGAAGATTATGTACCAAATGGTTTCACATGTGCCCTTACAGTCTCTAATGGCCATTTATTTTTGTTCAGTCACTCATTTATTTGTTGACTGCTGGCATTTCTAGCTCAGGGCAGTTATTTCAGTTTATAAGTCAGTTAAAGAGCTTTAGTGATGCTTGGTGGTAGAGTGCTTGCTTAGCATGCACAAGGCCCTGACAGTAAACCTAGCCGGGACACATGCTGAACTATCAGAGTGAACAAGCAAGCTTAGTGAGGTCACAGGAGGCAAGTTCAGTATGCCACGGCCAGTTGCGTTTCTGTCCAGTTGTATCTCAGTGAGCAAACTGAAGTAGTTCTATCTATAGGAGCATTGAAAAGAAGTAGGAGTGAGTCTTATCAGAAGACATATAGATAGCCTGCAAACTGAAACAGTGAGACCAGTGAACAGATCTAAACAGATGGAATCTGTCCCATGCTGACGGATTGGGAAGCAGGCTTGCTGTGGGCAGTACTCTCCACCTTGATAGTTAGATCTGATACACCAACAAAGTCCCACTTGACCTCTTTGCAGAAGTCAGCAAGCTAATAATGGGATTCATGTGGAAGGTTCCTCTTCAAAAAACCACTTTATGGTTACAAAATAAAATTAAATTTGTACTAATCAATACAGTGCAATACTGGCATAAAAGACAGATGTGTAGAAGTTTCATCGGGGCTGGATGGAGAGGTAGCCCAGCAGGTAAAAGCATTTTGATGCTCTGCTGAGGTCATTCTCAGTACCCACATCTGGTAGCTTACAATTGCCTGTAACTCCAGCTCCAGGAGGTCTGATGATGTCCTCTTCCAACTATTACTGTGCCTGAATTCACATGTACATTCTCCCTACCCCTGCCATATATACACATAAATAAACATAAATATAAAAAGTAGTCTAGAAGGTGATAGAATGGAATTGAGAATCCAGGAATGAACACCTATGTTTACTGTAAAATGATTTTTAACATATATAGCAAGACACTTGAGTGGGGAAGGAATGACCCCAGCAGCCAGTGTCAGGTGACATCTGTGAGAGACAAGATTGGGCTCCTCCTAACACAGAGAGCTTAATGTGGATCCAAGATATGAATGTGAAGCCATGAAAATTGTCATGATCCTGTTATTGCAAGGCTTTCTTAGATCTAGTGCCTAAAACCCAAGCAATTGAAGAAAGTGAGGTAAACGGAACATCACAAAATTTTAAAACATTGTACATGTTTGTTTATATATGCACATGTATAAGTGATAGCATGTTAACCTATGGGAGTTGGTTCTCTGTTTCCACCGTATGGGTTCCAGAATCGAGCTCAGGTTGTCAAGCTTTGTATCAAGTGCCTTTATTTGCTGAGTCAGTTTACCACCCCCAAATTATTTTTTGCTTTAGATAATACTCTGAAGAAAGAGGGGAGAAAAAGTAAAAGAAAAAAGCTGAGCGGTGGTGGCACAGGCCTTTGATCCTAGCACTTGGGAAAGTAGAGGCAGGTGGATCTCTGTGAGTTAAAGGCCAGCTTAGTCTACAGAGTGAGTTCCAGGACAACCAGGACTACACAGAGAAACCTCGTCTTAAAAAACAAAATATAAAAAAATTAAAAGAGAAGCAGCCCCTCTCATTGAAGAGGACCATTTGAAAATCTTACTTGATATCTGATAAGGACACAGCTAGCATATATAAAGAAGTCTAGCGAGCTGGAGAGATGGCTCAGAGGTTAAGAGCACTGGCTGTTCTTCCAGAGGTCATGAGTTCAATTCCCAGCAACCACATGGTGGCTCACAATCATTCATAATGAGATCTGGTGCCCTCTTCTGACATGCAGGTGTATATGCAGACAGAACACTGTATACATAATAAATAAATAAATCTTTTTTAAAAAAAAAAGAAGTCTAGCAGGTTGAACAGCCCCAGTCCCAAATCCTAAATGCTGTAGAGGTGGGAGTCTGCCTAACATTGCCTCTGGCATCCACCACTCCCTGGGGATCTGGCAGCTGATGTGGTCACAGGCCTTGTCCCTAGTTGTGGCCCTAACCTGGCTGCCAATGCTGCTCCTTCCACACTAACAGCAGAGGAGTGTGCATGTGTAGACACACACTTGGCCCAAGTATGCCTGATGCTGAGCCGCTTTGCCACTTCAGTGAATCATCTCACAAGTGTGGTGTTGCACAAATGGACTCAAGCCAACCTCTCCTGTCTGCCAGGACAGGCCTTGCATTGCCTCCTGGGAAGGTCTCATCATGCCCCCTTCTGGGGACACAGGCTAAGGAACCATCAAGGGTCCTGGAGACAACGGTACCCCATCTTCCCCAGTGCTGTTTCTAAGCTCCTGCCTTTTAACTTGAAACTTCCATGTGAGGGGAGGTGTCCTGTGGGGAGACAACACTAAGCTATGGCCACTGCTTACAATGTGTCTAGTGCTTGTGTGGGACGGATTGTGGCCTTCAGGCCAGGCCTGGTCATTCCCCAAATATGGTGAATCCTAGCTGTGCCCTGTGAGGTTGTAGGTATATTACCCTCCTGCAACCCATGGTGGGTGCCAGTCCTCTGATAGGGCAAAGGACCCTGGCATTGTGCTCTAAGAGTGTCCTCAGAGCACATGGTGAGCAGGCTTGTTGCAGAATTTGAGCCAAAATCTAGTGAAATACACTGATACATCATTTTTCTTTTTATTGCTAATTAAATAAAAAATTGCCTTTTATTGTATTTTCATGCTTTACATTTAAAAAACCAATAGTTTATGCCAGTAATCCCAGCACTCATGAGGCTGAGGCAGGAGGATTTTAATGAGTTTCCTATATTGTAGTTCCTGGGCTATATAGTGAGTCCCATGCCAGTCTGAGTTACATAATGAAACCTGATCCCCACCCCCCCAAAACCAAAACAAAACAAAAATCCCTAATATGATGTATTGTTGGTCCCCCGCCCCCAATTTCTGTTCTCCAGTGCATTTTATGGCTATGGCCTGAGAATGTTGCTTCTTATTTTCTCACACTCAAAACCCCATTGTGGCGCAGAGACTATAGTAAACCTTGCTCAGGGGCTATTTTGAAGGTTCCAGAATGTGTATAGGGCCTGAGCCTTATTTGTCTGTGTGAGTACTTTAGAACTGGCCTTTAAGATGAGTTGAGGGTATTGGTCAGTTTCTTCCCAACTCCTACCCATTAGGAAGTATTCTCCAGAGAGCCTCTCAGGTATCCTTTGCATTGAATCTGAAAACTGCTGGGCATGGACACATGCCTGTAATCCTGGCACTTGGGAGTGGAGGCAGGAGGATCCTGAGTTCCAGGCTTTCTGCAACTTAGTGAGACTCTGCCTCGAAATAAAAAACGAATAAAAATTCTAAAACAAATTTACAATGAAGAGCATGGTTGCTTGTCGTCAGCTACCATTACCTGCAAAGACCTGCCGTGGATATGTATGACTTCTCTCCAGGTGACTCAGGTGAAATGGGCTTGCCTTGTTTTTGTTCTTTCCTAGGGATGATTTTAATATCAAAGTTCTCCAGGCTTTTGTTGAGCTTCATGAGTTCGCTGATCTCAACCTTGTCCAGGCCTTAAGGTGAGTGGTTGCCTCACAGCATGTATAGACGTATGGGAAGGCTAGAGTGGCAGTGGCCATTGAGTCACTCCAGGTGACTGTGATGGACCTCCGCCCAGGCCCCCAAACAGCCCTGTAGTTCTGGCAGGTCCACCTCTGCGTTCTCTCCTCTGTGACACTCAGCAGCCCTGGGTGGAGCCAGACTTGCTCAGGGATGGGCTACATGCTTGCCTCGCTGTGGCCGCTACTTCTGCACCTTCTCAGTTTCTTTGCTGCCCTTCGTTCTGGGGTCCCTGCACTTGCTGTTCCCTCACTTGCTCCTGCAATGCAATGCCCTGATGAGAAGTGACTTGAGCTTCTGTCTGGTTTGAGGGTGCAGTCTGTCATGACGGGGATGGCACAGCAGCTGCCTAAGGTGTATGTGTAGATAATAAAAGATATTGACAGGTTTGTAGAAAGAAAGCTGAGGTGAGAAATAAGTAATAAATAAATAAAATGAAGCTTTCCATAGAGCTTTATTAGGAGAGGTCCATGCTCCCAGCCATGATGGGGCTTTGAAGCAGAAGAACCACCATGTATATATAGTATGATAGTATCCTAAAAGGAAAGAGACAGATGCTCCAGTCTGAGAATGGACGGAGTTTCTTGCTCTTAAAGGTTTCGTGGAGATGGGAGGTAGGAGGGAAAGTTCTGGTCCATGGAATGATGCCATCCACCTTCAGGACAGGTCTTCCCCATTTAAACCAATCTGGACACACCCTCAGAGACAGACCCAAGGCTTTGTTTCCATGGTGATTCTATATCCAGTCAAGTTGATAATGTAGGTTAACCATCATAGCTTGTATGTGCTTTCTTCCCATGCTATGCTTGGGACAGCCGCAGTGTCTCCCGGGCCTATTGTCACTAGATTTAGCCTCAGGCCCCAAGCATGTGGCTATACCAAGGAGGATGTAGATTGAACCATCAGATGCCATTCTGTGGTCTCTGTCTTGTCTGAGGAAAGCAAAGCCACTGTCACTGTCGTCATATGTGAGCGAAGGGGGATGGCCCTCAGTACTCAGTGCTGCTCTGGTGCCCATCGTTTGCTCTTGGGATTACCACTCTAGTTGCTGGGTCTGCAGTCTTGAGCAGATGGCATCTTGTCTTCTGTGATGGCATGGCATTTGGACTGGGTCTTCACCCTGGTGTATAGGAAGAGGTAACAAGGACTGGCCTGGTGGAGTCACCCCAGCCTGTTCCAAGCTAAGCCTACATAGCCGGCCTTGTCTGGTCGTGTCTTCATACCTTCGCCTCCTGCCTCGGGTTGTTTACACGGCCTTACTTCAGCTGCAGACTGGAATGTTGGCAGCCTTTGGTTGTGGCCTTTTGGACACTACTCAGCAGTTCAGCCTGGGCTGAAAAGCTTGCTGTCAAGAAAAGCCATACAGGAGTCTTGCAGATCTGGTTAGCTGATTTTAGGTTCAGTTTTGGAGAACTATATAGCCAGAGAAAGGATCAGACCTGATGATCCTGGAAAGCCAGTCCATGGCATAGCCGTTACCACTGTGGTTCTATTCTTTGCCACTCTGTGTCTGCCTTACAGTCAGAGGTCAAAGTCCAAGGTGACCTCTCCACCAGACCAAGGAGAGTGAGTAGCTGCTACCTACCTTGGGTTTGCTCCAGTGGGTTCTATCTTAGCTGTGCCCAGCCTGTAGAACTTTTTCCTCGATTCCGTGGATCTAATCAAGGATGCAAGTGGGACATGCTCAGAATGGTGCAGAGTCCACTGCTGGTGCAGGGGAATGACAGGCATTGCTAATGCCTGTTTCATTGCTTGTTGATAGAAGCTGGTTGCTATAGTGATAAAGTGTGAGGCTGGGTAAGAGGTCCTCAGACTAGGGGGTGGAAGGTGGTCATGGTGGGTTCAGAACTGAGGAGGGTGCTCTGATGGAGCAAGCGGTGGGGGTGTGGGGCAAGGAGAGCATGTCTGTGGTGCTTTGCTGACCATGTTGGGCAGAGTGAGAAAGTGTCAGAGATGGGCCTGGCCCTAGTGGCTGTCTTGAAAGTGGGAATAGGACTTCAGTCTGTGATGCTACTGAGCCAGGATCTGGCAGAGTGGGTGGCTGATTGTGACAGGAATCCCCCCTGGGAATGGGGGCAGTGGCAGGGAGGAGGGAGTGGTGGACAGGCCTAAAAGAAACAGTCCCACTTATCAGGCCTGCATAGGAGGAAGAGCCCAGAGAGGAGAGCAGGTCCTCCCTTGTGCCACTGTTCTAGCTGTGTCTTAAGATACCAAGCAGCCAGAAGATTTCCGGCGGCCAGTAGATCTGACATACTGAGCCATTGCTGCATGGCTGTCCCCGTGGATGTGAGCCTCACTGGCCAGGGTGACTCTAGAAGGCATAACCTTTCCCCTGGTACTTAAGGCAGGCAGATGGGGAGTGCTGGTGGGTGCCTTGTAGCCCGAGAAAGTGAAGCAGGAAGGAGTTGGAGATATGAGGCAGGAGCTCTGGTGTCACATAGGACATCAGGGGAGACTTGAGTGGGAGAGGAACCTGTGAGGACAGGGACATCTGTGGGCTTGGGCAGGAGTGACCCAGCAGCAGACTGTGGCTGTGGCCTGGAAGATTGGGCGGGTGCTGGCTGCTGACTCTGACCTGGCCTTGTGAAGAGTTCTCAGAGGAGCGGATGGATCCTTTATCCTGTCACAACTGTAGCAGCCACGGGGATAGAGTGGGCCCTGGTGATCACCTGGGACATGCAGAAGGCGGTAACGGGGTGCAGAACATGCTGGGATCCTGTTCAGGTGTGAGGCATCTGCAGCAGATCTTGAAGAACTGTTTGTAATTACACAAGAGGAACAGTCAACGGTCTTTAGTTGTTGAATAGGAGGAAACCAGCTGACTTCATGGTAGGCTCAGACTGAGCAGGCCATGGGGCAGGAACTCTGTGGGGCCTGGCCAGATCTGTTCTCCCAGGGTTACTCAGTGAAGCGTCCTCTCTCTACAGGCAGTTTCTATGGAGCTTCAGACTTCCTGGAGAGGCGCAGAAGATCGACCGCATGATGGAGGCTTTTGCATCACGATACTGCCTGTGCAACCCTGGGGTCTTCCAGTCCACAGGTCAGCAGCCTGCCATGTCCCTGAGTTGAGATGCTCCCAGCCATAGCTCTCACCCCCCTATGCCCCGTGGGGAACAAGCCCTCAGCGTGAGCAGACCATTGCCAGGGAGGCAGCATAGGCAACACTTCTGGGCCCCACTGTCCTGCGGGAGGCGGGCTGAGCCTCAGGCTGAGCCTCAGGCCTCCCCATCTGTGGCGTGTTGCAGATACGTGCTACGTGCTGTCCTTCGCCATCATCATGCTCAACACCAGCCTGCACAACCACAACGTGCGAGACAAGCCTACTGCCGAGCGCTTCATCACCATGAACCGCGGCATCAACGAGGGTGGGGACCTTCCTGAGGAACTGCTGAGGGTGAGTCCATAGGCCGCTTCCCAGTTGTGTTTCTTTTCTGTTGCTCTGATAAAATATCCTGACAAAGTCTAGGTTACAGCCTGTCATTGTGGGGAAGTCAAGGCAGGAACTTGAAGCACCTAGTCAAATCCAGTTAAGAGCCGAGAGAGGAGGAGTGCATGCCTGCTTAGCATTGCTCAGCTCACAGCCTGTTTTTGTGCACTCAAGGACCCAAGCCCAGGGAGCGGCACCACCCACTGGTAGGCTAGGCCTGCCTTCCTCACAGGTCAACCTGATCTAGACAGTTGCTCATTGAGACTTCCTTCTCAGGTGATTCTAGATTGTGTCATGCTGACAATTAAGACTAACCATCATCATCTCCTTCCCGTCATCATTTGTGGGGTTTCCTATGTGCGTGCGTGCGTGCGTGGGGCAGGGGTGGGGGGGGGCTGAGGTCAGGGTTGGGTTCTCCCTCAGTCATTTTTGGCATGTGGAGGCCAGAGAACACCTTTGTGGAGTTGGTTCTCTCCTTTCACATGTGCGTGAGTTCTGCAAATGGAACCTAATGTTGCCAGGCTTGTGCGCCCAAGTGCCTTGACCTGCTGAGCCTTCTCACCATGTCCAGGTGGTTTTGGTTGTTGTTTTTGTTTTTTGGTGACAGGGTCTCTCACTGTAAGTCCCAAGGATCCTCCTGGCTCTGCCTCTAAGATGACCGGCACAAACTACCAAACCTAGGTTCTTAGTTTATATAGACACTGGACATCTCAGGTAGGGTCTTCACGCTTGCGGGAAGCTCTTCACCAACTGGCCCATCTCCTAACCTCTTAAGTGATTTTAAATCTTCAGATACTCGTAATCCAGTAATGAAAATCAGGAATGCTGGCTTGTTGATTTCAAAGGTGCCTTCCAAGTGTCTCCTTAATTAGCCTGGTCTCCCGGGCTGTGTGGCAATCCTGTGCAGGAGGGAGGAGGATGGTTATTTCTCTTTACAGCGCCTGATTGGCTCTTCTCCTTCCTTATAGAACTTATATGAAAGTATCAAGAATGAGCCGTTTAAGATCCCAGAAGATGATGGGAATGATTTGACACACACCTTCTTCAACCCAGACCGTGAAGGCTGGCTGCTGAAGCTGGGTGAGCCTGGCAGGGTGGGACCTGCGCCTGCACCCCTCAGCCCACAGCAGCAGCTCCCGAGGGCTTTGTGCCCTGCTCCTTCCTTGGAGCCACAACCCCCAACTACAAGGCAGAAAGATTAAAAAGAAAAATGCAGTCAAGCCAGAGCCCACTCTGGGCAGCCACACATCCCAGCACTAGTGACTGTGTCACTGAGTTGTGGCCTTCCAGAGTGGGCCATGCTTGCAGCATCCACTGCAAGACCCATCCCAGAAAGCTACTGAGTTAGGATCCACGTGAACCCGGGTAGTTCTCTGCCTGGAAGCAAGTGCCTTTACCTCCAGAACCCGTGTGCTTTCTCGTGCTTTGGCGTGACTGTGACTCTGACGAGCGGTTTAAATGTGCCTTCTTGTTGTTTTCCTTCTGCCTGTGGCTCCCACCTTTCTGTTCTGTGACGGGCTGTCCCTGCTTGTCCTGCGTTAGGAGGTAGGTACCCAGTGGCTTCCTCCCCTTCCCGGCGGCGGCTCATTCTCTCCCCCACGTTGGTCTGTGTGAAGCTCCGGTCTGTGGTTGCCATTCATCTGATCCATTTGGCTTTGGACTTGGCTGGGGCAGCATCACGCAGGTGTAGTGTGTGTGATACCCACCCACCAGGGCAGGGCCCAGAGCACCTAGGACCAGAAGCTCATGGGGAAACTGTGTGGGAACAAGCTTGCCCCCCATCTTCAAGGTCCTGCAACAGTGAGGAAGCTGAAAACCAGCCTGTCCTTACAGTGCCACCCCCACACCACTAGCCAACAGTGTGTGTGTCTGTACAAAGGCTTCCTTATCGGACACTTAATGGTTTCCTGCATTTGGAACAAATGAGATTTTTAGGCTTCATTTTGACTCTAGGGGGGGGATGAAAGTATCATAGTTCAACAGTAAAGCCTGTGACATGTGACAGCACCCTGTCCAGATAATATTATTGCTGTATAATAACAAAGACATGAGGGATAGAATGCTGATGTTTTTTTTTTTTTTTTTTTTGGAGCTGAGGACCGAACCCAGGGCCTTGCGCCTGCTAGGCATGCGCTCTACCACTGAGCTAAATCCCCAACTCCTCTGATGATGATTTTAAAAATATGGATCAAGGGAGGATGGGCTGTGTCATGGAGACAGGTGACAGGTGTAGCTTGTGGGGTTCTCCTGAGGGTCTGCTGTCTCCCTGTGGAATCCTGGCCTTCACCATTCCTCTTTGGCTTCGCTCTCACTATGTCAAAGTTTAGAAATGTTCTCAATGTTGGCCTTAAAATCTAGTACCATAGCCTTGAACTTGGACACCTGAGTGACTTAGATATGCACCCTGAGCCCCTCAGGTCACACTGTGCTTGTGGACTTGGACTAGGAAGAGGAAGAGTGTGCTTCCTGAGCCACTGGCAGTGGACCACGAGCCCTTGAGGGACGGTGGCAGTATCAGCATCTGCCGCTAGAGAGGCCAGTCCTAGAGTGAGAATAAGTGAATGAAGCCAAGACATAGGCCAGCTCGTGCTTTTTAACCCGTGAACTAAGTGTGCAGAGCAGTTGACTGGTGCAGCCAGAAGCAGGGAGCGAAGGTCCGCCTTTGCTGTCGGTGCTGCACTGTGGTCTCCCTCACACCAGCAGCCACTGGCTCCACTCTGCTCTAGTGGTAAAGTCTGAGGCCAAAGCCATGACGACATGAGGCACTATCCACAGGTAGCACCCCACCCAGTAAGCTGGTGGGCAGAACAGCTTGCACTGGCCTTTCCCAAGTGCTTGGGGCCCATGGGCACTTCTGCCCATTGCTTCCCTCAGTTGTGTGGAAGAGCCCAGACCTATCATTTGCCACAGCCAGCTGGTACTTCTCCAAAAGTGTCAAGAGGGTGGAAGACATACTGGAAGCATTCTGCTGTCGTGGTGGGGCTGTGTACAATGTTGGATTTTGGCCATTCATGTTAAAAACATAGGATGTAGTTAGCGTTGAATTATCATGGGAGAAAAAGTATATATGGGCATGCATGTATCCGTGTGTTTATGTGCATGTACAGCCATGTGTGTCCACCTACACATGCTTGGTAATAGCAATGAAAGTACAAAAACATCCAAGTGTTTGGGAGCACAGCTCCTGTGCACAGGCTGAACGCAGGGTTCGGGAGTGGAGGGCATCCTGCCACCTTGTAGCAGAATCTGCTGTGACTTCAGGTTTGGGGCACTACCCCTGCTAGGCCTGCCTCTGAGCAGAATGGGATCCCTGCTCAGTGTAGGTGCCTGACTGTGGGAGCGGTGGGATGTCCAGGGTACAGAGCCAAGGCCCTCCATCCTCACAAATACCCCTTCTGGGCAATGTGACCCCATGCCTGGCAGGCCAGGGGGCTTGAGGCCAAGCAAAGCACAGAAGGGCCTGACAGCCACAGTGGGCGCACAGAGGAGGAGCAGGCACTTGGCAGGGGCTGCTGCCACAGAGACCTGGAGCAGCTCTGCCAACGGGAGCCCATGGCTAGGGAGGGAGAGAAGGGAGGGCCTGGCCAGTTACTTTCCCAGTGCTCTTGAGACTGTTGTTGGGAAGGCCAGAAGCACCAGTGAGGCTGGGATGACTGCAGTGGGAGTCTCTGAGGGAAGAAGAGGCGACACACAGTGGTGGTGGGTGCCTGAGGTGCAAGCTTGCTCTTACCTGATTCTGTCACCCCCTTGGCCTGGGAGAGTAGAGTACCTGAGAGAAGCAGCTAGTGTGGCTAGATCTTGGCATACCTTTCTCTGTTCCTCCTCACTGGAGGTGTTGGGGAAAAGAGAGGCTAAGCTGAGTTTCTCCTGGGCCTGCACAGATGGGGCTTCCCATGGATCCCTAGTTTCCTGTGTGTAATGATGCGAGACAGGCCCTGAGTGACAGGAGTGCGGAAGCTGTGATCTGGGGAGTAGGGGTGCAGGTCAGCTACCAGGAAAGATGGTGGGAGAAAGAGGTGTTACTCCAGGCTGGAGAAGCAAAGGGCAGGCCCTTAGGGCAAGAAGGGGTGTGGTGTGGAGAGGGCTGGGACTGGCTGACATCCCACTGTGCTCTGGTGATTCCCTCTCTACCTGCTGTCCCCTCCCCCCTCACTTTCTGTGCCTCCCGAAGCCTGGCTGCACTTCCCAGCACCCCGCACTGCCTGGGGGGCCGGAGGCACACTCCCCACTCCTGGCCTGTTGTAGAGAAAGCCAAGCCAGTTCCTCTGTATTGCCATTGTTAGTTCCAGGAGCCCACGGGACAGGGAGGGCTAAATCTTACCTGGAACTCTTGGTAGCACCTGAATTTGTTACCACAAGCAGCTTTTCCTTTTTTTTTTTTTCTTTTCCTTCAAATTTCTTGTCAAAAGCAAAAGCTGTCAGTAGAAATATTTTGACTGACAGTAACAAATAAGTTAGGGCAGAAGGAAGGGTTCCTTTCCATAGAAAAGAGCAGATACAGACAGCCGTGTGTGTGTGTGTGTGTGTGTGTGTGTGTACGTACACATGTGCTCCAGATCTTGTTAAAAGATTAATTCAATCTAATAATTCCCTGGGCCAAGAGTAATTGACTTTGATGGATCCCAGGGCTGCTCAAAGTCCCAGTAATGCGATAACTGCCCTGACGTAACGGGATTAAGCCTGGACAGACCTGGGTGAGCTGGCACTGACTTCATCGTGTTCATTTCATGGGGGAAAATTACGCTCATCCATTACAACTAACTTTTCCAGGAAGCAGATTTGAAAGTGTGCGTGACCTAGGGTGACCCTGGGTGGCCATGGAGAGAGGGCACCTGCGTGGGCCCCGGGTGGGGGGTGCATGGGGGCCCCAGCCCTGCACCCAGCCATCCTGGATGGTCAGGCCTCATGGCTTGCTCTGGACTTTCTAACTGGGGTTAGTATGGGATGGTTTGAAGAGGAAAGAAGCCCAGTCTTGAGCTTGGCTCCTTTGACAGGGCAGTGATGTGGTGCTAAGGGGATTCTGGGATCCTCTCTGGACCCTTGGGCTCCAGCTGCATGAACACCTGCTTCACGGGGCTCTTCTGCTCCTAGGGGGACGTGTGAAGACCTGGAAACGGCGCTGGTTCATCCTCACAGATAACTGCCTCTACTACTTTGAGTACACTACGGTAAGTGAGGCTGCGTTACCTTCTGCAGGGTCCCGGGAGCCTCAGGCTGCCAGGCCTGGCCTCACACATTTGTCTTCTAGGACAAGGAGCCCAGGGGGATCATCCCACTGGAGAACCTCAGCATCAGGGAGGTGGAGGACCCTCGGAAACCGGTATGAGGTTTCCCTGTGCCTGCGCCTTTCCACTCCAGATCTTTGCAGCCTCCCCTTCCTCCCTGCCCCTGTGACGGCTCTCTTCTCTCTACCAGAACTGCTTTGAGCTGTACAACCCCAGTCACAAAGGGCAGGTCATCAAAGCCTGCAAGACAGAGGCAGATGGCCGTGTGGTGGAGGGGAACCATGTTGTATACCGGATCTCCGCCCCTAGCCCCGAGGAGAAGGAGGAGTGGATGAAGTCCATCAAGTGAGTGAGGACAGCCAGGCTGCTCAGTCCCATGGGAAGCAGGAGTGTTGTGTGCACATATGTGCATGTCGGAAACCTGTCCTCAGTGTGTCAGGATTGACCTTTGTCAGAAACTCAGATTAGCCTGGTCACCCCAGACCTACACCTGCTGCTTGTTTTGTGTGTGCTTGTCAGGTGGTGGGACTGGGCATCCAGGCCTTGCTGCATTCACAACCCACTTTTCTTCCTTTCTTCCCCAGAGCAAGCATCAGTAGGGACCCATTCTATGACATGTTGGCCACAAGGAAAAGGAGGATTGCCAATAAGAAATAGGTAAATGCCGAGAGCCAGACGCCACAGCAGATGCACCGGCTGCTCGCAGGCAGCAGGACGAGGGGAGTGCGCTGCCCACGGGTCCTCCAGAACAGCTAGCCAAGGCCCGAGCCCTCAAAGCCTTGTGCTGTCCTCGGGGATGTTGGTCAGCTGTGAGTGTTTCCTTCCTGCTACTGTCCTGGCGTTGACCTTTGGGGACCCTTGTCAAAACAGCACCTGGTGACACAGCCTCAGGACCTGCACAGCCCACAGGGGACTCCTCCTTTTCTGGAGCCAGAGCCTCATCCACACCATGCCGCAACACCTGCTCTTTCGGGCAGCACTAGCTGTTCTAGAAGTCGCTGTTTTATATCAAAATGGGAAAGGAAAACCTACCATTTTTTTATCCAGAATTTTTCTCAGATATATAGGACTATAGCTTTTATATGCCTTTTTATATTCTGAAAATTATAATGAAAGATACTTAATTTCTAACAGTAGTATTTTTAGAATGGCAGCTATAAACTTAACTCCTGGACACACGTATATACTGTGCACTGAAAACAGTCTATATATGCAGCCCCCAAGCTTGAGTGGAAGCAGCTGGGGCCTGATGTGTCAGGTAGGGCCCAGGCAGCCACTCTGGGTGATGAGGCACTGGGGTAACCGTGCAGACCAGTATGCTTGAGAGACTCCAGGTGTGGCTAACTGCCACTTCCCCTCCTGTACCCCCGTAGAGACGAATCACTAAAATATGGTTATGGCTCGGGATGTTTAGCCTGTCAGTGTCGAGGCCTGGGAGATAAGAGTCCTTCCCTGGAAACAGGCTGTTGACGTGTTCACCACACGGAACTGTCGTCTGACCTTCACACATGACAGTTCCATGTGGTCCACCTGCACATGGCTTGTGTTGGCTTCGGTACTTTTGTTGCTTGCTGTTTCAAACTTTTGGTTAAGTGCTGCTCACTGACATAGTAATTAGAGCCGATACTTTGATGTAGTGACTAGGCATAAGCAGTCATACACTTTCCAACATTTTCCCCTTCTGAGAGAGGGAGAAGCTGAAGGTGCCACTTAGAAACCTATGGCAATAGAACCCTATATATACCAGGTGTGATTTCAGGGTACTGTGTGACAGGGACAGGGTGAGGTGGTAGGGCCTTTTCTGTTGCACTTCTGGGGAGGCCCATTCATAATTTGGAGGACCCTGTTGAGGCTGCATGTGGCTTGTTTGGAAAATGGCCTTCTCTGCCAAAGTGCTTGCCTGCTCTGTCTGCACAGACACACCTGGAGCTTGCATCCCGAGGGTCCTTGAAAACCTTCAACCAAATGCACTTAGACATGACTTTCTGTGGGCTGTCTTGAGGCTCTTTGCCTCAGAGGTAGCTGTCACATAAGATTTTGGGGATGGTGCTCAAGGCCAAAACTCCCTCCTGTACCAGACTGATCACTTTTTGGTTTATTCCCATGCTTCTAGGCTTTTACTTTTACTAATACCTCAAACCTGAAACCTTTGTTTGAGCTGCCTGGCTGGTGTGTATGCAGCTTGGCTTCCAGTCTTCCATGATCCTACCCCACAGCCTTCACCACCTCAGACCAGAGCCTGCTGCTGATTGGGCGCCTGTGTGTGTTGGGGGGGCAGGAGGTGGGGAACTGACATGCCTCCCATCAGGACTCTGGTGAATCTGCCTTCTCATGTCCAACCCAGGTATGGTCCTGGGGATACATCACTCTTTGTTGGATGTTGAGGATGTTAAGCATGAGGCCACCTCATGGTGTCTTTAATGCCATAGTCATCTTTGGGAGGGGACTTTGCCTTATGGCTGTTGGTTGGCTGATGGCCGTTGGTGCTAAGAATCCTAAGTTACTGGCTCTCAGAGTATCTACATGGAGTCACCTAACTCAGGTTATGTTGTGACAGTATTAACCCCAAGGGCATCTGGCCACTTCGAGGGCTTGCAAAGGCTCGGTCATACTCACGCCCTTTGTCTGCACTTATCATCGAAGCATTAAGCCCTACTCTGGCCAAAGACAGTTTCCTGTCCTGCTGGGCCCTGGTGTCATTTTCAGGTGTAGGTAGACTGGCCCTGGAGGTGTCAGAACACTTGAGTGACATGGTCCCACCGTCTACCTAGGAGCTGTTGGAGATGCAGCAGCTCTGTGCTTCGTGTCATACTGATTTTCAGAGCTACAGCTGTGCTTTGCTGACAAGTTAGGTCTGTTACAGACCAGAAACCACAAGTGATTTCTTTCTTTTTATCTTAGAAAACATTTCTATTTACAATAAATAGTATGTAAATAATGTACATATGTATTAATTTCTGCAGTGTTTGTTATACAATGTACATACTCCCACAACCTGCATGAAGAAATATCCTATTACTGTTGATATCAGAACTTCTGGCTATTTTATTGCAAAGCAAACAGCTAGTAAAATGGAGGGCTTACAGCTGTCAGAACTGTTGCAAATACTGTGTTCCCTAAATAAAAACATACTGCTAAGACACAACTGCCTCAGACTCAATTCTTCAAAACAGACATGGCTGTGAGTTTATGGAGAACAGAGTAAAACTGAGCCAGAGTCGTTCAATTTGCTGCCATTTATATACTATATAAATTTTACATGCCGTATATACAGTGGGGCAAGTGCTTTTTTAATCTTAAAAAAACAAAGATCAACTTTAGACATCTCTGAACAACACAAACTGTATAAACCATACAGATTATTCAGATACACACTGTATTAAATACAGTCTTTTCCCCACTCCCGTCTCCTGATGCAGGACCAGTGAATTATAAGTGTATCACAGTTTGATAGCATATCCATATTAAAAATAAAATCACAGTATGATTTTTGTCTGTAACTAGAAACTTGAAGGGATCAAGCTGACGACTCAGACTCCAATATCATATTGTCGAGACAAGACACAGTATAAAAAGTGTTAGGTAATAAAAACATACTGTAGGCTTTACAAATAATGTCTGGATTATACATTCATAATGCAAATACTCATCATAACTGGTAAATTGATTGGAATAGTTCCACAAAGTTCAAAAACAGAACTTGTCTATAAAATACATCTTCAAATCTTGAATACAACTAAAATGTGAAGCAAATTAGTTTCTAGTATCAGACATTGCAGAGGAAGCCCTCGAAGGTCTAGTTGAGAGCTTGGGTCTTTAAATTAAATAGACGCACTGTGGGTTTGTCCTTTTGAAGTCCATGGTTCCCAGCTGGTCGTGCACCAGATGTCTAGCTTGGAGGAACATTACATGAAATACAAGTAGTCAACCTGAGTCTGTAGTTAAGCAGCATCTGAGATGGTCTATTCCAGGGCATTATTTTCAGTGTGGTTTTTATGTACACGGTAATTTACAATGTTCAGCAGTGTACAAAGTATCCGTTTGGAATAAGGGCAATTAAAAAGTAAAAACTAAAAAAAAAAAAAAACAAAAACAAACTTAAAAAAAAAGTTGTCCATGGTAAAGTCTGTACAGTATTTACTAAAGAAGCACCACGCAGTTTGAACAAAGTTATTTTCTATGTTTATAATTTAAGCTGGGTTGGGGATGGCTTCTGTTGAAAATGTTGAATCTGAAAGAAAAGAGGTGCAAGCATTAGCTGAAGGGAGGCGGCTGATTCCCCAAGGGCTTTGAAAAGTTCCTAAAGTGAATTCCTTCCTGAACTGTAGTTGGGAAGCCAGGGAGGCGCCATCTGCTGGGCCCCACAGCTGCTAATCGCCTCAGATTCCACTTTCACTGGGCAGAGGAGAGGCTTACAGTCTTTGTCTTGATGACAAAGCCTGTTAATTAGCCGCAAATTGAGCTTCTGTAGCAGCTCATTTTAAAGCCCTCTTTGCAGACTGGACTGACAGACATAGTCCTTTTTGCTTCACCAAGTGTGGGCTATGCGTTCCTGTCTCTCAGGGCCATACAATAAAACACCAGCGTTAGGACCCCCCCGGACATGGCCCTGACCCGTGTGGTTCCTCTCTGCTCTCAGATACTTAACCCCACTTCTCAGCACAACTTCCATGTCTGGACACGCTAGCTAGTGGCTGAGTGTATGCTGGAGACGCAGACCCCAGGACTCCAGTCTTTTCTTCAGAATAAACCCAACTAGATCCACTCAGCACTTCTACAAATGACCAAAACAGAGACAGGAGAATGGCTTACCGTAATTTTTTTTGTTTTTTTTTTTTGTTATGAGGCCAAGGCTTTAATCACCTGGAAGGTAAAGTGAGGAAACAATTTAATGTGTGTAAGCTGAGGACTGACTACAGTCAGTTCCTGCAGTTCGATGTCGCTGCTGAAAAATCACTCCTACAGGATGAGCAAGCAGACACTGGCTGGCAGTGCTTCAAAGAACACCAAGAGAGGATGCTCTAGAGCCACGCCCGAGGACCAGGTCTCTGCCCCAGCATACTGCTGTACATTCTTATGTGACGGATAGATTTCAGCCCAAAGAAATGAGCTGAGAGTCCTACAGAGAGCTGTAGGAAGAACTGAAGTTTGTAAGAAAGGGTCAGTGGTCACAGCAGAGGTGTGGGTGCAGAGGCATTAGCTGCAAACCACCCACCAGTTTGGGGTAGCCTGATGCAGTGTATGGGTGGACTGCTAAAAAGCCAAAGGTTCCACTCAGGGTCACTAACACATCTCTGTAGCAACACACGTGCCTTTTATTCGTGACCATAATCTTTGGGTGTCTGGGGCAGAATTGACAAGCTTTTTATATCAAGGACCAGATGATGAAAACCTTTTCAATGGGACAGGCCATGTCTTAGCTCTACTGCGTGGCACCAAAACAGTACAACACAAAACACGAGCTTCAGCCAAAGTCTACTGATCTCACACAGTGTTTCACTTGGACAAATACCACTAAATACTTTCAAGTGTTAGAGCCGTTCTGAACTGCAGGTTAGGCTGTAGCCCCAGGGCTACACTTTGCCAGCCTCTGCTCTGGCCCTACTGACATTCATATCCTGTACAGTTTTTACAAGCCAAATGCTCCCATTTAGAGGAAAAGCTCATTAGAAACAGGGTAGGAAGAAAAAGGGGCAGCCAAGCACACTGGCACTGGTCTGTAATCCTAGCACTCAGGAGGGTGAGGGGGGATTGTGAGTTCCGGGCTAGCCTGGACCCATCATTTTGGGAGAAGAGATCCAGTAAAAACACCTCAGAAACCAGCAGCCTGGAGGATGCCAGAGCCCCACAATGTAGATAAATCTCTAGAAACCACACTACTGAGTTATGGCTTAGGAACTGGGGTATACTAGGGCCTTTAGGGACTCAGAAGTTAACACAATATACACACACACAGATGTACATGTGAGTGCACACAAATATACACACAGGCACAGAATACCTTAAGAGCCAAAGTTCTGTGTGACACACATAGGTGCTCTGAGTTCCAGGGGTCTGAGCACACAGATTATGCCTGGCCCAGCTCCATGCAACTCAGGCCTTCAACAGAGGTCACACCCAGCCAGAGGTCAAACCACACCTCTGCTCCTCGGGAGGGTCTTGTTTTGGGGCATCTTGAGTCCACTCTTACACCCTTCTGTGCCCCTTACATTTCTGTGTTCATGACCTTTCCCAAAACTCGGTACTCAAAGAGCTGTGTCCGTAATTCCCCATCTTCTTACCCTGGCCATACTCTGACGGATGACATCTGTCAGGCCGGCTTTCCATCCTTAAATGCTTTGTTTTCTCCCGGAGAGAGCCACTGTCTTCCAGAGGCAGGCCATCAGCCAGCAGAAAGGTGCCCTCCGTTCTCCGGAAATGGCCGACAGCCTCATAGCCTGAGGACTTCGGTAAATGCATCTCAACATCTTTCATAAAGTCCTCTGACTTCCTCGAATGTCTTTTCTTTTTCTTCTTTTTCTTCCGGTGTCTATGGAGGTCAGTGTCAGAGTATGCTCCCGAAAAGTCGGATTCTTGCTGGTGCCTACAGAAGAAGCAGCCAGAGTTCAGCACCAAGGAACACTGCAGTCCTGGGACTCCATCCCCCGGGACAGTGGGCAAATTTCTCCTGCCAACGTGTTGTTTCCTTTCACGGAAACAAGTTTTAAGCCCAAGGTCTTCAACTACAACACCACAGTCCACAGCACTGCTTTGCCTTAGCCAGGCTTGGCACATTCTGCCACATGTCCAGGACAGGATAGAAGGCAGCCGTGACCTGCTGCCTGTTTACAGATAGCTATGGTAATCTTCCCCAGTTTTAATGTTAAGTGATGTCAGCTAAAAGATACAGGAATTGCATTCATGCTCACAATTCAGACATCAATTAAGACTGTCACCAACAGTTAAGCTCCTAAGTGATGCAAAACCAATCAGGTGCGGTGACAGCCCATAAATCCCAGCACTGGGGATACTAAGGCAGGGGATCTAAGTTGGAGGCCAGCTTGGGCCTCAAAAAGATACAAAAACATTTAGACTTCAAAATGAGAAATGGTGGCCTACAAAGGAGACAAAAGCCAAGGAAAGAAATGGGTGTGTCCTAAACTCACTCCTCCAAGTGGGCAAGCAGGCAGCAGAGGAGAAAATACAACAGATACACAAATATGATGACGTATGTCAGGCCAGAGAGAGTTGTTAGGGACCAACAATTTAAAAGCTGTGTGAAACTTTAGAGATGGGTAAAATAATCAAACCTCAGTGAACTCCAGTGATTAAAAAAAAACCCAAATTGGTGGAGCAAGACCCAACCCTCTGGCTTGGTGTCATCAGGACAGAGCTGGCCAGGCAAGGGCTCTGGCCACTCCGTGCCCAGCCACTAGGACCCCCTCTCCAGGTCTCACCTGCCATCTCGATCCCGATGTTTATCTTTGGACTTCTTTTTCTTTTTAGATTTTTTGTGCTTCTTCACCCTTGGCTCTTCCAAAGTGTCCTTCTCCAGATTTTTGTGGGCTTTTTTTTCTAGGCGGCTATCAACATTTTCTAAAGTCTCATACCTCCGTTTCCTCGACTTGACACTTTCATGTTCATGAAAGCGCTCAGGGAGGCTGTGGCTGCTTTCCTGCACGTCCAGAACAGCCTTCTCCTGGGGATGCCTCTCGAGGGGCAGGGCAAGGCCAGGGGCTTCTCGTGGGCTGTGGAAGTGGGGCCGTTCCTTCCCCCGGGGTTGCGGCTCCCAGCCCTTACGGCCCCAGTAGCTGTCTTTGTGTGGACGCCCAGGCTGGGCAGTGCGTTCATGTTCACGACCACGCAGAGGCCGCCACTCTCGGGCCGTGTACGGGGTGTACCTGTCGTGGTAATACCTGCATTTGTCCCACCGCATCTTGTCTGGGTAGAATCTCTCCCTGACCCAGGCATGCTCGTTTTCCAAATGGTGGTACCGGCTCCAGTCCTGCTCTGGGCCGTTCCTCACCCGTGAGTGGTGGTGGCTGTATCTGCTCAGGGAGCGGCGCTCAGGGCTGGCTCTGTCGCCATGGCCCGGGTGCTGGCCCCCATTGCAGTGTGGGTTAGCAGGGCGGCGCTCCTGCGCGGGCCGCTCTCGACTGTGGCAGCGCCGCTTCTTGTGGTGGTGGTCCTCCGTCCGGGCCCTGCCGTCCCTCGCATGCTCCCCACTAGAAGAACGCTCTCTCCGGCTTCGGTAGTGTCCTCGATCCACTTTCCGGAGGCTGCTCATCTTCTCCTTGGCTGGGGAAGGCTCTTGAACTTTGGGTCCCATCTTGCTTCCGTCACCTCTGTCCCCAGTCACCTGCTCGGCAGCCCCTTCACAAGAGCTGGTGGTCCTGTCAGGCTGAGGGGGCACTGTGTCTGCAGAGATCCCTGAGCTTCTGGAAGAGTCTTCCGCCTCCTCGGATCCCTCTGTGCTGAGGTAAAGGAAGAGTTTCTGCTCACCCCCATCGCCTGTGAGTACTGAGGGAGCCGGGCTCAGCCTCTCCACTGCTTCAGCCATGGTGGAGTCCTGCGAGTTCTCAGCTCTCTCCCCTTTCGCTGCTTGGGTTGGCTGGCTCGGGCTGGTAGTCAAGTCATCAGGGTCACACAATTCGGGCGGTGGGCCATCCCCCAAGGTAGTACCGGTGGTGTTACAAAGAGCAGTGATGGAGGGCAGAGCTTCCCCAGGGTTAGCTGAAACAACAATCGAGGAGTCTTCTTTGGTACAGTCGATGGTAGGTTCCAGGGGTGACATGGTCGTAGGGGTCTTCATGCTCCCATTGGTGACTGCCTCCGGTGTCTCAAAGGGACCAGTCTCACCACTGATGGGCTCCAGCTGTGAAACAGGGTCTTTCGGGGGGCTTTCCCTTGTTGTAGTCCAACTACAGCCCCACCAAAACAAAGAAACAAAAAGCGACGGTTAGACTGACTGCCACACAGGACTGACTGCCAGACAGCTCTACTCGACAGCCTGTACTTTAAGCAGATCTGATGAAATGCAGTAGGAAGCTTATCATTCCTAGAAACCAAGTGTTTCTTTTCCCTCATTAAGTATAAAAGAATTTGCATCAGGACTACTTCCTGCTTTCACAATTCTGCAGTTCTAGACACTCCACACCTTCAGCTAAGTATCTAACTCATCTGAAGAGCTAAATGTAGCCAGGAATGGTGGCTACACATATTTGTAAGCCCAGCATTTGGGAAACGGCAAGAATTTGAAGGTAGCCTGATCTACATAGTCAGTTCCAGGCCGGCCTGGACTACACAGTGAGGCCCTGTCTCAAGATCTAGGGGCTAAGGGTGTGGTGCAGTTGGTAGTCCACCAGCATGCACAAACCCTGGGTTCTGCCCTCAGCACTGCGTAGAGCAGGTGTGATGGTGCACACCTGACAACCCAGCCCTTAGGAGGAGGGGGGGGGAGGAGGAGGGGGAGGAGGAGAGGAGGAGGGAGGAGGGGGAGGAGGAGGAGGAGGAGGAGGCGGCGGCGGGAGGATGATTGAGAATTCAAGGCCATTTTCAGCTACATAGGGGACTGGAGGTCAGTCTCAACAACGTGAGTTCCCGTCTCAAAAACAAAACCAGTGTTTCCAGGAATACCACTATACCTGCAAGAGGGCATGCAGGAGGAAATGTCAGCTGAACCCGTCAGGGGAACGTGACTGCTGGCTTCCTAGGCTGGTATTTACTCTAAGAGGTAAGCTAACGAGACCCACAGATGATCATACCAGTCTTCCACTATCTGGTGTGCTCACTCACACTGTGTGCTCAACTCACACGGGCACACTCACTGACATGACTCCTACCTCTCTTCACCCAATGGGCCCTTTGCCTGGTTAGTAAGCTTGAAGGTCTCCAGGATTCTGTCTTCGGGAACAGACTGTAAAGGAGCAGGGGTCACCTACAATGAAACAAAGTACTTCAGCTCCAGTGGCCAGCTCCATGCCTAATGACATCCAGCTAAGTGAGCTATGAGATTTGAGACCTCCCTCCCTGCTGCTTACCTTTCCAGGAAGACCGTTAAGTTTGGAAAAGAGGTTTTCTGTGTGTAGATCAGGCTGGACCTGGCAGCTGGTACTGTCAAAGGCCAGGCCGTTTTCTCTCAGGTCGCTGTCTGCGCTATTAGCACCATTTAACGTGACGGGTTCTTGAAGCTCATGAGGTGAAGCCTCACCGTCCTCATCTTCAGCTTCTGGCCTGGCACAGGGAGTGCTGGCCATCAGGTCTACACCGTTCTCCTTGGCCAGGCCCTTGGACTCCTCATCAGACTCTTCTGAGGACTCAGCCCCGTAGGGGACCAGCACGCTGGAGCTCACCTTAGCCTTGCCGTTCACCATGGGCTTAGAACAGGATTCACTAGGGGAAGCTGATTTTGCTACTTTATTAGAAACGGACGTCACGGGTGCGTTCGAGGTAGACTGTATTGCAGAGGAGTTAGTGACGGTGGAGGAAGGTGCTGCCTTGCTAGGGGCCTCCAGAGAAGGGCCGTGGAGGTTGTTATTCAGCTGTGCCTGACCCTGGCGAACAGGCAACTTGTTGTGAATACTGATGGTAATTTTTTGTTTCTTGGGGTGCTCTGGAATAACGGAGGGCCTGCTGACAGACCAGCTTTGCACAGAAGTCGAAGCATTAACAGGACTCGCCCTATTGACGCTGGTGTTTCCGTTAGGGCTTGACATGGAGCTACTTGGCGTATCTTTCACCGGTGAGGTGCCATTCAAGTGTGGAGTATTCTATAAGGAGGAACCAAACAGTTGGGTCAGGACTCTAGACACAGAGTACACAATGGTTAGGGCCCTTCTCATTTTGCTTTTGTTGATTGACAAGCTTGACCTATGCGGAAATACCTACCATTCTGTTATCTGTTTACAAGCAAACTCTTTCTGCACTGCCACACTCCTAAGATGACCCACAGACATGAACAAAGTGTCCCTGAAAGAGTTTTACTTCCCTGAGTCCAACTTTAATTAAGACCCAAATACCTAGCCCACAAGAAGCGTGGGCGTGCACAGTAAGAAGGGCCTTCCACACACTCCCTAAGCAGCCACCGGATCACTACTCCCCCATCCTGGAGCCTTTTATGGAATAAAGGGCTACAGTGACCTCAGGCAGCAAGGTCAGCAGATGAGGCAACTCCTGCAGTGATACCAGGTTTGGGATTCAAGCAGAAATGCATTCCCGACTGAAGCGTTACCTTCATGACATGGGAAGGCAGCTGGGGTCCAATAAACCCTGGTGCCGCCTGCTTGTTGTTGACGACCCGCTGACTGATTCCTGGGCGGGGAGAGGACTGGCCAGGACTATGGGTAGGATGAGTGGGTTCCCCTCCATTCTTCACATCATGTGACCTGAGGACAAAGAATGAAATAGCTTATATGAGGAAGGACATCTCCCTAGAAGATTTATTTACAAATCTAACAGTACTTAGCCTGTCAGACAGAAATGGGAAATGGAGCTTCCATGTCTCATGGACAGAGCTACACATAGCACCTCCATTATGCTGTCAGTGCTGGGTGCTGAGGCAGGACACAATGAACTGATTCAATGAGCCGCACCCCCCCCCCCCCCCGACACATTACATGGCCCTGGCTACCTGACCTCAAACATACAGAGATCCACTGGCCTCTGCCTCTTGGGATTAAAGGTGTGCACTACCACACCCAGCACCAACTGGGTCAAGAAATGTTGGTTTCAGTTTGGATTTTTTGTTATCGTTAGTTTTTGTCTTTTTGCTATTGTTTTGGAGACATGGTCTCATTCTAAAGCTCTGGATGGTTTGGAACTCACTTGTGTAGTTTTGGCTGGCCTCAAACTTGGGGCAATTCTCCTGCCTGAGTCTGAGTATTGGGATTACCAGCATGAGCCTCCATGCCTGGCTCTTAATTATGTTTTAAACTGTATTATTTTGATAGTTCTGCTCTCTAAAAAACTATTTTTCTGTTTATGTTTTCAATTATAAATATACACCATCAGAGAAAATCTGTAATATCATCTGTCAATGACTCTACATCTCCCCTTCTGATACAGATTATCTCCCAGGCTTTTTGCCCATACCGCTCTTTTCAGTACCTGCATTTAATATTTCAAACTGTTTCCCCTCCATATACATTTAGCACCTTCCCAGAGCATTGAAAAAATAAAAAAGGCTTTATGAAAATCACTCTCAGCAGAAAGATCAAGAAATCAAGGTCATTCTGCATTATACAGTGAAGTCCTGATCTCCCCCAACAAATTACTCTTAACACTGGTATAGTACATCAACCTGTGGATATGATCATTCTGTCCTGGTTGAGTATCTGGGGATAGTCTTAATTTTCGGCTACTTGGGATACTTTGTGGGGCTGAGAATGTGCCGACAGAAGGCCTGGCTGGCGTGTTGGAGACCCTGGGTTCTACCCCAAGCACCTTACAAGGAAAGGAGACAACTTGGAGCCTGTATCAGATCTCTCCAAAAACAGCAGACAGAGTGGGCCCAAGTGCTGGCAGTGCCTGACTAGAGGCCTGTGTTCATGCTGGGGAGATCCTGGCTGAGAGAGGGCACAAGGGCACGCAGCCCCCTTCCTTCCCATGGCCTCCTCCGGCTGCTGTCCCCTCTTTCTACGCTTGTCATTGAGCAGGAAGCTAAGCAAACTTACACTCACAAAGACCTCATGCTCAGGCAGATGGCAATTCATCTTTACCTTGCTCTTTTTAAAAAGCAGCTCAAAATTAAATATGTTGATGAGGGGGGAGAGAAACCGACACAACAGCAAAGCTGACAACTTGTGTTCCGGTCAATACCTGATGTAGAAGAGCACGTAAGCTTGCTGGTTAAGCACCGATCTAATATCACTGGTGGACACGATGGAATCATTCATCTGATACCAGAGGCCATTGCTAGCCTGTCAAAGAAACCAGAGAGGCTGGATTGAGTCTGGTTTCGAGAACCACAGTCAAAAACCACCTAAGAACAATAGACCATCACACCTCACTGTAAAAGTCCCACTGCTGACCCCAGGAAGCCAGTGCTGTCCCACAGCAGACTTACTAGCCACCCAGCAGCTTACCTTTATGTAGCAAAAGTAGTGGCCAGCATGACAGTTAAAACCAGTGTGTACCAGCACAGCATACAAAACATAAATAATTGGTTCCCCATTGGGCTGAGACATATAGGGCCGAATATCAAGGTACTCGGGATATTTCACATCCTAAAAATAAATGGGAAGAGTTAGGGCCGTCATTCTGAAGACACAGGTGGCCCATGTTCAGCTACAGGCATACACCTAAGAATGGTGCTTGAGGAAGGGACTTGCAGGACCTACAACCCTTGACCCAGAAAGCCGATGCATGGAATAGAAGAGAGCTGAGGGTAATCCCAATGTTTTTATTTGCCATAAATAAGGAAGGATCCATACTGTGAATCTTCAACAAAATGTAACAGGGACGACTCTAGATGTCACTCGTGACTTATTTTAAGTGACTCAAGCATGTGTTATATCTTAGCCACTTTCATCATTCATTGGGAAGAAAAGGGGAAATTCAATGTACAGTGATGAAAAAAAAAATCACAAATCATGTATGTACCTTAGCAATTTTTCCACCAGTGAAGTTGGCAAAGCGCTTCAGTGAAATGGTGAGAACATTAGAGGACCTATGGATGGTGAATCTCTTTGAAGCTGGAACCATTTTTTTGCACCTTGAAACACACAGGAAGGAAAGGTTGGGATGCTTAGTATAGATACTTCAGTGTCTCTGTTTTTATTTTCCTAAAATACTCTTAATATTTAAAACAAAGAAACTAAATAAAAACAACAACAAAACATCTCAGTCAAAACAGTAAAATTAGAAATTCCAGGAGGGCTGGGGGTGTGGGTCGCCTAGTATGGACAAGGCCCAGGGTTCAATCCTCCATAACACCCACATACACAGAGTAGTAATAATAATTAATAATGGAGGGAACTGCCTAACAACATAAAAGATATGTAATCTGATTGTTCAGGAAGATTAACATTCAAAGGGCAGGCTGGGCCACATAAGAGACTCTGCCTTTAAAAAGACAATTCCAAACAATAACTGATAACTTGGGTTAGGATACAGCTCCATGGTAGGGAACTTGCCTAGCACATGTGAGACTCTGGATTCCACACCCAGTCCCCCAAGCAAAAAGAACAGAGAAAAAGACAATCACCTAAAAAGCCCTTAAACCGAGTCAGTGTCTAACTTGAAACAACCCCAGGGAAGCAACCCCCCCCCCCAACCTCCCCATGGCGTACTTGCTGCATTTGTAGGCGTTTTCTCCATCCAGCTGTTCCGGCTTCACGAACTGCTCTAATGCCTTGGTAACACTCTGAGCAGCCTAGGAAAGGGCATAAACATCATGTCACTATGCACACTGCCAGGGGTTGAGATGGACAGACAAATGCACACACATATACTCCTACCCTTTGGGTAGAAAAGCAACAGGAAATGTTTATGTAATGTTATGTTACTGTTCATGATGTATCTACTTTTATACATCTACACAAGAAATTATGCCCTACCCCCACTTTAAAGACAAGCAGATTAAACAGAACAAAAGTAGATTGTAGTTTAACTTACACCAGCATAAAAATAAAACCAACAAGAACCAGGCATGTAAACTATGGAATATCTACTTACTAGATCTACTATAAAATTGCCTAGAGAACAATACTTCCAAGCAGAATCAAATGAAAACAGCAGACAGGCTAAGGCATAATCATAAACCTATCTTCATAAACAGAAAGCAGTTTTGGGCTTGAGAGATGGTTCAAGGTTAAGAGTGCTTGCTGCTCTTCCAAAGACCCAGAGTTCAGTTCCCAGCACCCACAGGCTGCTGGCACCATCTATAACTCCAGCTCCAGGGGTCCAATGCCCCATTCTAGCCTCTGCCAGAATCCACACACACACAACACACACTCACAGATACACAGACATTGAAGTTTCTAAATCTTTTTTAAAAAGCAAGCAAGCTATTGTGGAGCAGTATAGATCACACCACTCAAGAATGATTCTGAGAAGCAGGTTTTGTACTTCTATACAGTATTTCTCCTTTGTTTAAATAAGCACAGAACTGCATCTGTAATCAGAAAAACAAAAGTTCCAAACAACAAAAAATAAGAGTGTGAAAAGTTCAATGAGCTTAAATTTCTAAGAACCACCACCATCTGTTTGATTGATATGAACATTCATAAAAAGGCTATGAAAGGATGTTTAACTTCACCACCATTAACTGCTAAGCTCACCTTAATCTCCAATGTTATGTCCAGATATGGATCAAAGGTATCTGAAACACCCTTGCAATTTAAACATTTAACTGAAATAAAAGAAAATAGGAACAGTAAGTTCTTGCCTTACCAACTACTGAAAGGACAGAATACATTTCAAAATAAAGAATGTAAAGGTACAACTTTTACTACAGTGAGCGAAAAGCCTATAAGTAAATCCTACACACTGTGGGTAGAAGTGCCATCAACTTAGCCCCTATAAGCCACTGGCTGAAATATAAAGTTCTATAACCTCTAGATATCTTATGATCCAGAAATTAGAAGACTTCACCCTGCACAAGCATTTGCACACAAGAAGGTATCTGATTATGAATGCTCTATAGTGCATGGATACTAATACCATCAAAACAGAAACCCATTTATTCCTCAACAGGAAATGAGACTGACTTCTGACTTCCAACTGGAAGCTTTCTAGCAGTAAGAGAAACATGAAGAGCTTATGCACAGTATGCTCCCAGTTTGTTTGTGCATAAGCACGTACCAGAAGAATATACTAGAAGCAGAGGTCTGGGCAGACCTGAAATCTACTTTTCATTATTACTCCACCCCTACTGTTCGCATTTTAAAACCCTAAGTGTGTATGTTATGATGAACCTTCAAACAAAGTTTACCTCGAGATCTTAGGTAGCCTCCAAATATCTGGCAGACCAGGGTGGTAGCTTGGGTGTGTCTGTCTAATCTGAAAAACATCCAGATAGTGACATGAGAGGAGAGCTCGGCAAGTACTGTGGCCGGATTCTAAAAGCATCTGTTTATAAAGGAACAAGAATTCAGAGGAGAATCACAAATGATGATGACGTCAGAATGTGTGGCAGCTGGAGATTAGCCCACTGGGAGGACTTGGTAAGAGGAGGGAAGGACCTGTTAGGATGGAACTTGAGGCAGAGAACTGAGAAGATGCTCTCTGCAGAGCTGTGCTGCTTTCCTTGCTGAGGCCTGGCAAGGGGAGCTGAAAGCAGAGCACCTTCCTCTGAGGCTCAGCATAATGGTCACTCAGACCCATCCTTGAGACATGAGATAATGAGAGCACAGAGGGACATGTGCAGGTATCTGCAAACACAAAGGTGGGTTGTGACCTTTCATTCTAGTCTTCCTGGATCTGCATTTGGGTTTCAAAAAGCTACAGAAATGATACCCGAAGAGGGTGTCGGGGGACAATTTCTGAGTCTGGAGATGAAGAAGGAAAGCATCAGGCGTGACTAAAGAGGAAAAGCAGCTAGATTCAGACCTGGAAACTAAACAGCAGCAAGACTGTTGCCCAGCATGTAGGATCAACAAATCCGAATGGGTACAGTAAGTCCATTTCCTTACAGTTCAGTCATTTTAAAAGACTGCAGATCAGGGGAAGGTACAGCAGACAGATCTTGTGCCTTCGAAGAGACAGGCTGAGAGCACGGCCTGACGAAGCAGCGCTGACTCTGCTCACTTACTTGTTGCTGCCATTTAAACAGGCTTTCTGCATGGCATCAACTGTGTACTGAAGAAATTCATGGGCGTCTTCTTGGTTTCCAAAACGGAAGTGTCTAGCTATACCTATAGGATTTAAAGAAAGACAAGGCCTTATTATTAGATACCCTATGCCATGGTGACACCCTTAAAAGCTACACCTTGAACTATGTGCCTGGAAAAATCCCTGAATGAGTTGGTTTTTGAGACTGAGTCTTATGGATCTCAGGTGGGCCTTAAACTCCCCATATAATTGAAGACGACCTTGAACTACTGCTCCTCCTGACTTCAGTTTCTAAGTATTGGGATCCTAAGTATTTGCATACCACACCCAAATCACCTCTTATTTTCAACAGCTTTTTAGGCAAAGGGATAACCATATACCTAATTACCCAGCTAGAACCTTGAATGAGTTTTGTATTCATTTTTATTACAACTTGGCTAATTAAAATGATAAAAAGATATAGCACAAAAAGCACACTGATAAGCTGGGAGTGATGGCACATGCCTATGCTTTAGTACTTGGGATATGGAAATCAGGAGTTCAGAGCCATCCTTGGCTACATAGCAAGTTCAAGGCTAGGCTGGGACCCTGTCTCAAAAAGCATGAAGTGTGTAAGAAAACTGCATACAAGCTCTGAACAGTGTTGTACACCTTCATCCTCGGCATTTGGGAGGATGATACAGGAGGAGTGCCATCAGTTTGGGGCTAGCCTGGGCTACAGCATGAGCCTTTATCTCAAAATACGAAAAGGAGGCAATGTGGATGATAACAAATAACTAGACATGGAATACTGACATGAGCTACTGCAGTTGAAACTTACGCCGCATTTCATTGATGACGAACATGGGCTTGATAACGTCCCCAGGGTTGCTGAGTGCCTGGGTAATGTGTGTTTGCATTATGCACATCATACAAAATCCTTCTGCGTGGCCTGCAAGATAATAAGAATCCAAATGGGCAAAATGTGACAGTATGCAACAGGAAGACCGGAAATGAGGGCAGATGCCCAGGGTGCAGCAACAGTGCCAGCTCCCATGTGCATGCACTGAGCTTGCTACTATCATTAGTTTTCATTCATTACTCTAGGAGCCTGAGTGACAGGTCTACCTACACCGACTGTTTAAGGACAAGAGAAGAAATGTGCCCAAAGCCAGCTCTCTATTAAGCAGCAGAAGTGCAAGACAAAGGCTCTGGCTGTCTAGTGGAAGGCGGCTGCTCTCTAAGCACAGACATGTGAACAACTACAGCAGCAGAGACCTGTGTGGCACAGCGGCAGACACTTAGCGTGTGTGAGGCCGAGTTCCATCTCCAGCGCACCACAAAAATCAACTAAAAAGGGATTAGTGGCCCAAATAAAAAGTAGGAAAACTATCTCTGATCTCAGACTAGGTAAAGAATTTCACATCACATTTATTGTGTTTGTATGTGTTTGGACACACATGCCAGTGTGTAAAGTGCAGAGGACAATTTGTGGGAGTCGGTTCTTTCCTTCTACAACAGGAGTCCCAGGTATTAAATTCGGGCCGTCAGGCCTGGTGGCAAGCAACCTGACCCTGAGTCATCCTGCCAGCTCAAGACTTCTTAACAGAACATTTTAGATATAACTGATAAAAAAATAAAAAGTAATGAACACAAATTCTGACAATAAAAAACAAACTTTCCAAAATACACTGAGATGAAAAGACACCTGTCAGTGAAAACATTTAAAAGTCTCAATCTAACATTTCCAAAACAAAAAAACCCCCAAATTCAACAACTGTAAAACTAGCTCGTTTACAGATAAGCAGGCTTTAAAAGGGTGAGGGGGAGCCAAAGACGTAAGCTCATGACAGACTGCTTGCCTAGCATGCATGAAGCCCTATGCTCCATCCCCAGCACTCTATAAACAGGACATGGTGGTGTACACCTGGAATCTCAGCACTCAGGAGGCAGGAGGATCACAAGTTCAAGGACATTCTCTACTAGTAGTACAGCCCGTGTGGGCCTGCCTGGGCTAGGAGATCCTGTCTCAAGAAAAAAAAAAAAAAGATTAGAATAGGTATTTCATTTCAGAAAAGTAAGTATCCAGAGTTCGATTCCCCAGAAGATGTTTAACATCATTACTAATTAGGGAAGTGCAAACAAAAGTCCCAACAATCAGAAGATACTTACTAAATGTCCCTGATGGTCAATGGTCGTGATGGTGAAGACAGGGGCTGAGGGTACAGCTGAGTGATAAAGAATTTGCCTAGCAAGCATGAGACCTTAGGTTCAAGCCCCAATACGGGGGGGGGGGGGGGGGGGGGGTTGCCTGTTCACACCCTGTGTTAGAAAATGTATGGTGCAAACAGAACCTTCATCCCTGCTGGTCAGGACTTAAAGATCACAATCCTTTTGGAAACAGTTCTGTACTGTTTAAAAGTTATGTGCCCAACATAGGATGAAGCCATTTTATTCTTACCTGAGAGAAATAAAATACTTATTTTATAAAGACTGGCAAATATTTGTACCAGCTTAAATTTTTGTTGTTGTTGTTGTTTATTTATTGGAGACAGGGTCCCAGGTAGGCCAGACTGGCTGGAACTCACTTTGTAGCTGAGGATGACCTTGAACTCCTGATCCTCCTTCCTCCACCTCCCAAGTGTGGAGCAGTGTAATTTGTGATGGCTCAAAACAGGTTTTTAATAGCCAATCAAATAGTGGTATGCTTATTTGTGGAATACTATTCAACAATAAAAACAAACCACTGATACATGCATCCAACAGAATAACGTTGAATTAATTATGCCAAGTCAGGCAAAATAAAATACATACTTTATAACTCCATATTTATGCGACATCCTAGAAAACAAATCAAACTCATCTGCTGTGAAGGGTGCATCAGGAGTTGCCCAGGGTAGAGGAAGGGAGCAGGCACAGCAGGGAAGTGGGCAGAGCAGAGGAGCACTGGGAACCTTAGGATAGGATGCAAGCAACTGTGGCCACAACCTCACAATTAACTTGTGAATCTCAAGTATGTGTTTACTGTAATCAATCACACCTCAGAAGAGCTGTGGAGAGGGATGGGGACAGCAGTCAAAACCTCTGAACTGAATGATTTCAACTCCAAATTTCACTAGTCAACTCTGAGCTGGGCTTCCACTGAGTTAAAAGAAATCTAAAACTAAGAATGCCAGCTCACACCTCTAACCCCAGCACTTGGAAGGCTGAGGAGGATGTCTGCCTTGATTTTAAGGCTGGCAGAGCTACACAGTGAGACATTCCAATCCCCCCAAAAACTAGGGGGGGTTGAAATGTCAAGTGCTGACAAAATAAGCTTCTTTTAAAATATTTTACAGATCAAATTAGGTGTGAAATGCTCCTTATGCAACCCAAACACCAACCCTGAGTCCGTGCCCCACCCCCCATAGCCCACCTTCATCCTGGTTTCTAAATCAGCAAACCAAATCCCCAGTAATCATGTAACTTGGTTTCTTGGGGTTTTTGTTGTTGTTGTTGTTGTTGTTGTTGCAGGCTGAGGATTAAACCAATGGCCCGGTGCATGCTAAGTGAACACACTACCACTGAGCAAAATACCATGCCCATGGTCATGTAGCTTCACTAATTCATGTTCATTTCTGAGGAAGACAGCATCAAAAGCAAACCACCGCACTGAAAACATGCATACAAGAGTACATAGCACTCACATGTCTTGGAGTGTTCATGGGATAACATGTAATTGGCGAGGGGTGGTGTGTAGGTCAGACACTGCAATGCGGCATTGGCAAAACAGGTATTGCCCAAATTCTGGAGCCCAGCGCCAACTCGATGAGTTTGCTGCCACTTAAGACAAATCTTTTCAGATGGAAATAGAACCTTTTGAGGAGGAGCAATGCCATCACCTAGGACTTAAACAAAAGAGAGAACAAAAAATTAAAAACAAAGCTTTGCACATTTCATAAGCAAAACACAGAGCAATGCCTAGATCTGATCAAGCTCCTCTACCTCATTACCAGCCTGCCACAAACACCGAGGAGACAGCCACACTGAAGTCCAGAATCTGAGGTGAGATCAACTCCTCTAATTGGGCTTCTTCAATCATTTTCAAACACAAGGGATGGATACAAATGAAAGGATCTTAGAGATATAAATTCACTTAATGTGTAGATTTCATTTAAACTAATTAAAAACAATACTGACTGGATTTATTTGTATTTGTGTGTGTCTGTTCCCACATGTGGGCACATACAAGCACTGGTTCCCATGAAGGCCACAGAGGGTGTAAGACCCCTGGACTTGAAGTCACAAATAGCGACTCACGTAACAGTGGTGCTAGGAAGTGAACTAGGGTCCTCTGCAAGAAGGGCCAGCATATTTAACTGCTGAACCATCTCTCCAGTCCCAGACATTCTTTATTTTTATGAAAGAATTCTCTAAGATGTACATACTAAAATGCTTATAGACAATGTGGCATATTAGACTTGTCTAAAATACCAGGGAAAGACAAGGTGTGTGTGCCTACTAAGTACAACTCCCGAAGCACATGTGCTTATGTACGTACACACACACACACACACACACACACACACACACACACACACACACAGCAGAAGGAGTCAGTGGGTGGAGGTACAAGTAAGTGGCCATGTCAAAGTTGACTGATGGCTATGTGAGTGTTCATTAGAATTCTATATTTCTATTTTCTCATACTTTTTCATAAAAAGGGTCTGGGAATGTAGCTCAGTTAACAGAATGCTTCCCTAAAAGGCACAGAAAGTCCTGTGTTTGACCCCCAGCCCTGCCTGCCATCCCAGCATTCGGGGGGGGGTAGAGATGAGAGAATCAGGAAGACAAGAGAATCAAGGCCAACTTTGACTATATAATGAGTTTGAGGCCAAGATAAAGTTTATCCTTCAATAAACTGGGAATTAAAAAAAAATCCATATCCTGATAACTAAAACTCAATCTACCCTCCTATTTGTGATACATGTTAATAGTGGGGTGTGGGTGGATGAAGAATGAATGCTCATTAGAAGAAAATGAAATAGTGCCAGACTTGAAAACCACTGCCCTTCTGAAGCATTTGCACAGGAATCCCCGCAGCAATTCTGCAGTCATACCTTGGTCCTTTGGTGGTGATGGTTTTGATTTATCAGGTACAGATGAATTAGAATAAACTACAGCACCAGGCACTGGCCCTAATGAAAGTGTATGATTTGAAACATCACTTATTGAAGACACGGCACCCCAGCTGGCAGAGCCTGTGTCCATGTCTTCAGGTGAGACCGCCTCAGAACTGCCAGGCTGGTTCTGACAGGATGATGGGTCTGAAGGTTCAGTTTTGTCAACTATGGTCATTTTTCAACCCTGCAAAAGACAAAAAGTATGTTTGTCAAAGGGTGAGAAGAGCTCTACTTCGCCAGCTTGGAAATTTCTGACACTATCTTCGAACACATCACCCAAACATAAGACATTAGTGGGGTAGAGATGTGGCTCAGCTGGTCAAGGTCTTGCCTAGCATCCATGAAGCCTGGGTTCCATCTTCCATATTTCATCAACTAAGCTGGCACAGTGGTGCATGCAGGTAATCCCAGCACTGGAGAGGTGGAGGCAGGGGATCAAGAGTTCAATACAAGACCCTGTCTTAAAAGCAGCAGCACCACCAACAAAAATGTGTATCCTATACCACATCCCCAAATCATCTTTCAGTTTATAATTAGGCACCTCAATTCATAATTATATATATTTAACTAAGAACTTTTTTTTTCATCTCTACTGCTTTAAGCTAGGAACATTCCACACTTTTAATATACTTGACTACATTTTCAATTCATATACCATTTCTCAGGGCAAAATCTTAATTACATAAAGAGAATATTTAGCTTTGATTTTTTTTTTTTTCCCAAGACAGAGTTTCTCCATGTATTTTTGGTGCCTGTTCTGGATCTTGCTCTGTAGACCAGGCTGGCCTCAAACTCAGAGATCCACCTGGCTCTGCCTCCTGAGTACTGGTTTGTTCCACCGCTGCCTGGCCTAGCTGATTTTTTTTTGTTGTTGTTGTTTTCGAGACAGGGTTTCTCTGTGTAGCTTTGTGCCTTTCCTGGAACTCGCTTTGGTGACCAGGCAGGCCTCAACTCACAGAGATCTGCCTTCCTCTGCCTCCTGAGTGCTGGGATTAAAGGCGTGCGCCACCCACCTGGCCTCTAGCTTTGATTTTTAACTCAAAGTCTAAAATACCATTGTATGAAATTTGAAGTTTTGAAAAATTATAGCTACAGAAAAGTCTTATAAATGAAAGGTATTTTTCTGAAGTCCACATATATGGATTATAACTTAAAATGAAACCTGTGATTTTACTAACATCAAACTTTGAACACAAATGTGTGTATTGAATTCTCTATGAATCTTATTTTCAAATCTACTAATTGAACTTCTTCTATGTGCTGGGCATCATATTAATTGCTGAATATATATTAACTTGCTAAATTTTCATGATGAACCTTCAATCAGTCAAAATCTGCAAGGTTTACAGAATGAAGCAATAATAGCAACTCAAACTAGTCAGTGACAGGACAGAGAGCCAGGGCCAAGAAACTCGGCTGGGCTGTTGGTTGTCTAACCACTGTACCACCACAGTGCTTTTAAGAATGGTCCAGGCAGCCAGATCTACATGTCACACCCTGAAGAAAACCTTTTAGGAGCGTTCCACTGACCTCCCTATGGTTCTTCCCAGTATCTGGTCTTGGCACACTTTGGTCTCTGAACGTTCCCACCATAGGGTCCAGTTTTAGTCCCCGTCCTCACTGAGCTCCTGCAAGCTATTCTTCCATCTTTCTGCCACTGGCCAGTTAACACTTTCAATCCTCAGGTTTAGAATTCACTCACTCCTCTAGGATGCTTTCCCTGACAATTCCTTTCATCCAAGACTGGATTAGAAACCCATCCTAGAGGGTTTCCTTGACAACACTTTTCACCCCAAGATTGAGTCAGAAACCCATCCTAAAAACTGCCCTCTGCTGATTTCTACAGTAGCATGCAGTAAAAACTTACTCCACCCTACCTGGCATGGGGAAAACTTTCCCAACTGTGTTCAACAAATGAATGGAATCATGCAAACAGGAAGAAACTACTGTTTGCTTTGAGCACCGGCTTGTGCTGAGTGATCTTATAAGGCATCTCATTTAGTCCTTTAAAAACTCTGAACTAAGGAAGTACCTCTAAAATTTGGCCTTTAGATATTCACTACTGTAAAGTACAAACAGTAATAAAATCCTCATGTACTTGCTACTTCAGTGAACAGTGTCACCATGTGCTTACTGTTCACAATATAAGGTTGTTTCTTAAAAGCTTCAACCTTCTTGTTTACAATTTTTAATTAAAGTGAAGTACAATGTGAGGACAGTTACATAAAAATAGAAAGTCAATTATATCTGATTTGAATATTTAATCAAGTAAAGATAAATGACCTTCATTCACAAGAAAGATTGAACCTATTATCCAAGTAAAGTTTACACTTTTCTCATCCTACAGGCAAGAGAAATAAAAGGTGTATTAATGAAAGAAAGGAAAGAAGAAACAGGAGGGAGAGTTAGTTAAAGGAAGAAAGACAAAACTGAGCAATAAGGAAAGGCTAATCTACCCTTAGTTAAAATAACATTAATGACAGTAAAACCCGATTTTCCTGGGATAAGTAACCTTTCCAATGATTAACAACCAACCAAATAAAACATCATTATTCTAGGAAAGGTGGGGTAGTAGGCTTAAAAGAAAAATATTAAGGAAGACACAATTCTAGTCATCAATAAGTATGTTATTGTTTGATTCTGACAAGACTAACCAAATCCATTCATCATTCTTCATTTAGATATTCAGCCAAGGACATCTTACCCTAAAACTATCAGGTATCAAACTAAACTCTGCCTCTTATAGAGATAACCTTTCTTAAAACCCAACTATACTGTGTCCGACAGGATTCATGTGGCTCCTGTTCTTTATTCTTACTAAAGCTTCTGAAGGTTAGTGTTCAAAATAGGACTGTGAAAGTAACTGCTTAATGAAAGTTGAGCGAAAATTTCCCCTAACACCCTCTCAGGACATACAAAGTTACAAGAGACCATTTTAAAAGACTAGCAACCTGAACAGGGACCAAAGTTGGATAAATGAGCAGGACTAAGAACTTTTACTTGGTTATGTCTTTTATGGGGAGTAAATGGTAGGCTATGTTAATCTTTTTCATTTTAAAAACCAATTATCACTAAACATTGTGTCACTCCACATACACTGAAGGAATAGTCAACACACACACAAAAACTTATACACGACTTCTTCATAAACAATGTATTATATTGTTTACAAGTTCTTGTAACATTTCCATTTTAAGAAACTTTAAAAAGATGCCATTTGAACTTTAATTATATTTAGGTAAACGGAATGATTAGTCTTAAACCTCTGCAAACCAAATACTGTAGTCTTGATTCAATGATTACAGAAAAGAAAGTGAAACTGTCCCTAAGTAAAAACAAGTGTAACTGATTATTCACAGACCTATGCACCTGAATGAGTGACATGTTAAAAGCAAATGTTTAAAATGCACCCTTTGAAGAAAACGTTATCCTCCAAAGACAGCTATAAGAACGTGCATCGGGTTGTTACTTTGTAAAAGGGGCGTTAACTAGTTTCTCAACACTTTTTGTTACTTGAGTGTATTTACTTGAAAGAACCACAAACAAGCAAGCCCTAAGGCCTTCAAATATAAAAGAGCTATTCAACAAAAGTAATCTCAACTGTATTCATTCTAGGGAGGTTAAAGTCCTAGATTGTAAAACTTTGGTCCCGTCAAATTTTCATTTCAAACATCTGAACCCGATCCCTCCCACCCGCCTTTCCCCCCAGGTAAGTTGGTTCTTCCTGCCCCAAAGATAAAGAACGTGAGGGAGGAAGGCACACTTGCTTTTTTTGGAGGGGAATGAGCTACGGGGCTCCTCCCCCAACACCCCCAGCCGCCCGCCTCTCCTTCAGGTGCCTGCTCCGGCGTGGGCAACTCGGGCGTTCTGCGGAGAAGCCGAGTGGACCGCGCCCGGGTGGCAAAGTTTGTCTGGGGTGGGGGCGGGGTGGGGGTGGAGAAGCGAGCCCCGAGCTCCGAGGGGCCGGAGGTGGCTCCCGAGGCCGGAGGTGGCAGTCACGCGGGGGGCGGCGGGCGGGCCCCGGACGCCGGCTACACCGTCCCGGCGTGCACACGCCCACCCCGGCAGCTCCGAACGCGCCCGGCGGCCCGGGAGCAGCCGGCTGCAGCGCGGCCCGGCCCCGCTGGCCGAGGGGGCGGGCTGGGGCCCGTGGGGGTGGGAGCGCGGTGGCCATGGCAACCATGGGGGTCCGGCCCTCCCCGTGCAGCCCCAGCGCTGCCTTCGCTGCGAGCCCTCCCGCCCGCGCTGGCCGCCGCCGCCTCCTGCTCCGCGGGCCTGGCTCGGCCGGGCGGCGGCAGCGCCGGTCCCGCAGCCGTGGGGTCCCCGGGCCGCCCGGTGCCTGGAGAGGGGGCGGCGGGCGAGGGGCCGCGCCAGTACCGGCGGGCCGCGGCCGGCTGAGGGTGGCGGGGCGACTGAGGCCGCCAAGGCAGGACACGCGGCCGGGCCCCACGCCAGCCTGCAGCGGGCGGGAAGGAGGCGGGAGCTTACCTGACCCGGCTCGGCACTCGCTCCATCCCCCTCGGCCGCCGCCGCCGCCGCCGCCGCCGCACACAGCCCAGCCGCCCGGCGGGGACAATGACGTGCCTCCATCCGGGCACCGCCGCCGCCGCCTCCGGGTCAGCGCCGCACCCGCAGCTCGCCGGCCGGGCCGCCAGAGGGCGCGCCAGGGCCGCGCCCGCACGCGCCGCCGCCACGGCCTCCGCCGCCCAGGGGCCGTCGCGCAAGAGGCGCGGCGCGCAGCTAACGGGCCCGGCAAGCGCGGGAGGGGCCGTCGCCCAAGGGCGGCGGGGCGCGGGCTGGCCTCGCGCGTCAGCTAAGCGCCGGGCGCCGCCGGAGAGGACACGCTGATTGGTCCGACGCGCTGATTGGCGGGGCGCGCTGATTGGCTGGGCGTCCGGCAGCAGGGCGGGGAGGGGCCGCTTCCGTCCAGAGTTCCCCGAGCTGCCCCAGCTGGGGCCCTTAAAGCGAGGGTCCACCTGAGCTTCCCGTCCCCCGAGACTGGTGCCTCTCCTGCGCTTGGCCTTACGGACGGCGACGGCGACCCTGGGATCCGCGACCTCTGGCTTTTAGGCCCACGGAGGCTCCGCTGTTCACCCTACGGAGGCCGGCTGCGCAAAGGGACAGCTCTTGCACCCCGTCGACATTGCACTTCAAGCCTTAGCGCTGCAGTGTTTGGCGCAACTGGATAGGCTCCTGCGCCCCAGGGCTGCTTATTGTCATTTCCTGGATCTCGAGGCTGGACAAGAGTAGTACATCCTTGCATCCTGCCCTCTACAGCTCCTGCCTGTGGTGTCCATTTAGGACGCAGCCCTGAAGTGCACTCACTGCTGACCGCAGTTTTTCACCCCTTACACTCTACTGACCCAGGGAGCTGCGGTCCTGACTAACCACTCCCTTGTCTTCTCTCTCACTAAGCCTGGTCTAACTGGCTTCCCTGACACTCCAATCTGGTTTCACTTTACTATTGTGGACAGTTTTTTTTGTTTTGTTTTAAAATACAGATCAACGCATACCATTTCCCCTCTTTCAGAGCCTTCCTTGGGCCAGAGAAGAGGCTAAACTTCTCAGCTTGGGCATTAAAAGGCGCATGGTTCCCAGTACAGGTGAGTCTGAGGCAGGAGGATCACAAGTTTGAAGGCAGCCTGTGCTACATAGTGATATCCAGTCTTAAAACAACAATTTCCATGTTCCAGCCACAGCCTGCTCTGATAACCCCACCCTAGCCCTAGCCCTTCTGATTACTATATTTGTAGATAGGAAGCCTATATCTACTCATTCTACCAATTTTATTACTGTCCCTGTAGGCTGGCTATAAAATTTCTGTTGTGAGTCAGGCGGTGGTGGCGCACGCCTTTAATCCCAGCACTCAGGAGGCAAAGGCAGGCGGATCTCTGTGAGTTCGAGGCCAGCCTACAGATCGAGTTCCAGGACAGGCTCCAAAGCTACACAGAGAACCCTGTCTCGAAAAGGAAAATAAATAAATAAATAAAAGAAGTGTTGTGTATTTGGAGCAAAAAAGCTGAAGTACTCTGAGGAAATAAAAAGGGGGAAAGAGAATCCCAGTTGCTCAGATTTCAGCTCTCCTGCCAAGATTAACACCACAACATTCTTCTTTACAAAGAATGGTACTGGAATTTCAGTATCGTAGACCTTTTTAACATTAAGAGATTTGCAAAAGGTGAGTTTACTCATGTCTGTAATCCTGGAACTCAGGGGCTGAGGCAGAAGGATTGCCATGAGTTGAAGCCAGCCTAGACTACATACAGATTGAGATCCTGCCTCAAATTAATATATAATTTTATATAATAAATATATATGTATATACATTTTTAAAAACTAAGTGTGATGGTGCATGTCTGTAATCCAGTTCGACCAAGGCTACGTAGTGAGACCCTGTCTCAAAGAAAACAACAGATTTGATAGAATCGAACTGACATCAATGGATTCAGTACTTTGCCTTTTCCAAGGATCTTTCAGGGAACTAAATCCAAATACTAAGAAACTGAGGAACTAAATTGTTGCTATTCAACCTAGTTTTTTGGTGTTTCAGAATGCTTCCCTTTGAAGTCACAGAAGTGCACGCTCTCTTTCTTTCCCTCCCTCCCTTGCTCCGTCCCTCCCTCTTCTCTCTGTTGGGGTTTATTAGGAAAGGGGGAGTTTGGTATTTGTTTTTAGAGGCAGGGTCTCATTCTGTAAACTGGGCTTAAACTCAACAGTTTCCATCTCAATCTGCAAGTGCTGGGCTTAAGGATTTAATTGAGGGAAGAGCAAGAGAGACTTGCCTCTAATTTCATTTTACACAAAGTTTGATGTCCCTTCATTCCGATCACCTAAGCAATTTGAATAGGAAAACTTTTTCGTGTGTGTGTGTGTGTGTGTGTGTGTGTGTGTGTGTGTGTGTGTGTAGACCAGAGGTCAACATCAGGTGTTTTTTTTTTCAACTGCTCCCATATTTGTGTAGTATGTATGTATGCACCCATATGTGTGTGTAGTACTTGCAGGTACATGCACATTTGGAAGCCAATTGTTGACTGTGGAATTCTTCCTTTTTTTTTTTTTTTTTTTTTTTTTTTTTTTTTTTGAGTCTCTCACTGAACCAAGAGCTTGGCTAGATGGCATCCATCAAGCCCCTGAGAGCCACATGTCCTGTGCCATCTGTGTTGTGCCCTCTCCCCACTCCCTGGCACTGTGAGGATACCCCAGCAGCTGCAGAAGAGTCTGCCACTGTGGCTGAAACACTGTTCCAGCTGTGACCACTCCAGGTTGCCTGCACTGGCCTTGGAAAGCAGCACTCCTAAAGCAAGACAGAACTGAGTGAATTCCAGAAGCTCCTACTGCCATTTCACCCAGCTAAGAGAATTGCTTCCATGTAATTCTTGCCATATGCATCACTCCTGGCTATATAAATAGACCTTTTTTGAGAAAGGGTATCATGTAGTCCTGACTGGCCCCAAACTGGCTATGTAGCTGACCCTGAACCAACCTCGGGAGAACTGAGATTACTAGGCTGCACCATCATGCCTGGCCTCAGTGTGTATGTGTGTTGGCACATGTATGTGATGGGGGCATGCACATATGTATGTGTGTGCATGTGCATGCCAGAGAACTTTAGGTATCACTAGTCAGATGCCACTGACGTTTTTTGAGACAGTGACTTTCACTGGCCAGGAACAAGCCATGAAGGCTAGACTGGCAGGCCAGAAAGGCACAGGGACCTGCCGGATTTCACCACCCCAGACCTAGGAAAACAAGCCCGCCTTAGCACAGCTGGCAGGCTCACATGAGTTCGGACCATCTATCTCAGGTCTTTATGCTTGGAAGACCTTTACTGAAGGCCCCATGGCATTCCAGTGAAACGTCTCAGCAGGAAGAGTGCTTGCTGCCAAGCCTCAGCACCTGAGTTCGATTCCTGGGACCCACATAGTGGGAGGAGAACTAATTTCATGTTTCCTGTGGTCTCCACTGTAAGCATGCCACATGTGGAAGCTCCTAACACTCAATAAAGGACCCATCTTCCACATCCACTGTTAGATTTGTTGGGACAGGGTCTCACTTTGTGCCCAGGCTAGCCAAGAACTCAAAGAAACCCTCCTACCCAGCCCCACGAGTGCTGGGCTTACAAGCAGTAAGTGCTAGGTGTTACTTACACCTTGTATCTTATGTTTGACATCACCCAAAGCTTGTAGATTTGGGGAGACTCCCCGCTCCTACAGTAGCTGACCATGTTGAAAGACAGTGTATATGCCAGGAGGACATCTTTCATTTACAAAGTAAACCAGCTAAGGCTCTAGTCACAAAAACTTCCTTATTTATGAAGCTCATTCTCAAATGTGTGTTTTGCCTCCACTATGTCAGGAAAAAACAAGTAATAGGCAACCACTTCTTCACTAAAATTCCACCAAAATCATTACAGTTTGCCAATGCTAACATGCCTAACTTTTCCTGGGTTACTTTTCATCAAAAATAGCAATAAAGATTCTTCTCAGGCTCTCCCTTAATCCCACTTCTGTTATTGTTGTTGACAGTCAACTAGTCCTGGAGTACCTTTTGTTTCCCAGGATTAATTCAAGCCTGGGTACCTTGAGGCCTGGGATTACAAGTCCACACTACACACTGCTTTTTGTCCTCCTTCTGACACTTGATCCAGCCTGGGATCTGTCTGACCCTGCCTGGCATGGCTTAAGCCCCTCTCAGGGGGAGTTGCTGTCCTTCCAGAGCCCTGTCAGACGGGCTCCTGCGGCTGTACCGGCTTTGTCATCCCACCTCTGACACCAACATCCTTACTCTTCTGCGGGTGTCTGGGAAGGGGGCAGTGGAGGTGTAGGACAGCAGATAAACCAGGTGTCTAACTTACCTCAGGAATTCGAGGAAGTAAAGTAGGAGACTGCGGAGATCCAGCCGGTTGGAGGCTGGCTATAGATTTGACCCTGAGGTCTTGGGGTCTGCTGGTGTTGGACCTAAGAGCTGACCTCACCAGGAGTCTCCTAGAAGCAAAGATGTGGTCTTGTCATTAAGAAGGATGGCTCAGCAGGTAAATGCCATTGCCCCTAAGTCTGATGACCTGAATTTCATCTTTAGGACCAACACAGTGAGAGGAGAGAACTGCTGTAAGCTGTCTGCTCACCTCCAAGCACGTGGGTGTACAAACACACACAGCAAACGTAATACGAACATTTTAAAGGAAAGATACGAGGACTATGGAATAAGCTTAGAAAGTAGAGTGATTCCCTAGGATACAGGAACCATGGGTTCCCTCCCCAGAAACAAAGGGCAAATGATAGCCCGGGCCTATACTAGCATTTCTGAAGGTAGAAAGCAACTATTTCAGGAGTTCAATGTCATTGTGGTCAACACAGTGAGTCCATGGCCATCCTACATGGTTACATGAGAACTCAAAACAGCATTAAAGGCTCTTCCTCAGAATCTCTGCCCTTTCAATTTTGTTTTTTTTTTTTTGTTTGTTTGTTTTGTTTTTTCCAAGACAGGGTTTCTCTGTGTAGCTCTGGCTGTCCTGGATCTTACTCTGTAGACCAGGTTGGGCTCAAACTCACAGAGATCCACTTGCCTCTGCCTCCTAGTGCTGGGATTACAAGGGTACACCACCACCATCTGGCTTGCCCATTCACTTTTAAGTATTCCTGAGTGTGTGTGTGTGTGTGTGTGTGTGTGTGTGTGTGTCTGTCTGTCTGTCTTTCTGTCTCTCCTCTCTCTCCTCTCCTCTTCTCTCTCTCTCTCTCTCTCTCTCTCTCTCTCTCTCTCTGGGGTGGAGGGGTAGAGGCAATACATGCCATTCTATGCATGTGGAGGCCAGTGGACAGCCTCTGGTGTTGTTCCTTACCTTTCATCTTTTAAAAAAGCAGATTTATTTTTACATATATGAATATGAGTGTACTGTGTGCTTTCCTGGTGCCCATAGAGGCCAGAAGAGGGCACCAGATCACCTACAACTGGAGTTACAGATGGTTGTAAGCTGCCTTGTGGATGCTAGGAATTGAACCCAGGTCCTCTGGAAGAGCACTGAGTGTTATTTACCACTGGATCATTTCTCTAGCCCCACCTTTCACTTTTTTTAGGCGGAGTCTCTTCTTCTCTATTGTGTATGCTAAGCTAACTGCCCCACAAGCTTTGTTTCCTGTCTCTACCTGACTTCTCACCATGAGGAAAGCAGAGTGCTAGATTATCCTACCACCTCAGATTTGGCAAGAGTCCTTTGGAATAAAACTCAGGTCCTCATGCTTGTTGGGCATGATTTTTTACCCATAAATTCATCTTCCCAACTCTTTGAATTCCCCATTTTTGACAGTGTCCAGGCTAATCTGGGTTATCCTGTTGCCTAAACTGACCTCCAACTGGTAAATCTCCTGCCTGAGGCTGCAAAGTCTTGGAATTGCAGACCCATGATGCCACTTGCTGCTTTGGAGCTTTCTTCTGGTCTATGCTACTTCATCCAACCTGGTACCTCAGCTTGACCCTGTTCCTGGTATGGGGCAACTCCTTCTCTGGGTGGGACCTGTGACTGTATGAGCATATTCCTAACAAGTCTCCTTCCAGCGCCCTCCTGTACTGTAAGGCATAAACCTAGATCCTTCTCTAACGTCTCTACCCTTAGTACTCAGCAGGTGTCTAGGAAAGGGGACATGGAAGCATGTGGCAGCCTATCAGCCAAGTGTCCAACTTACCTTAAGAAATAGAAGTAATGTAGGAAATGAGGACTTCTCCTCAACTGGGGAGGAGACTTGACCCCTAGGGTCAGAGGTCTTAGGACCTGGTGGCCTTGGTCGCTATAGATTGACCTCACCAATAAGCCTCCTAGGAGCAAAGATGAAAGGTAGATATTGAGAGTTTACAAGATGGCTCAGAAATAGGTGTTTGCTGCTAGACCAGACTACTCAGGTTTGATCTTCAGGATCTAGGTGGGTCTCCCATAGTGAAAGGGGGGAATGAGTGCCCTCTGTCACCCCAAAATATATAGTGCGCGCGCGCACACACACACACACACACACACACACACACACACACACACACACGAGGGGGGGAGGTGGGAGAGAGCAATAAAACATCTTAACAGAAGAAATGATTTACTGGGCAGAATACTAACACAGCATACAGGAAACCTTGAGTTCCCTCCTCTGAACAGCATAAAGGGCCCGAGGTAGGTTAGGCTTGAGATCTCAACATTCCCAAATGTGCAGGGCAAAAGCTGGAAATAGTGGCACACGCCTTTTATCCCAACACTTGGGAGGCAGAGGTAGGCAGATTTCTGTGAGTCCAGGCCAGCCTGGTCTACAGAGTGACTTCCAGGCCAGCCTGGTCTACACAGTGAGGCCCTGTCTTAAAACAACAACAACAAAGCTGCAGGAACTGAGTTGGAATGTCAGTGTCATAGTAAGAGCATGGTGACTCCTTGGCCATCACACATGGCTCCGCGAGAAGACGTGACATTCAGGTCTCTGCTCACTGTTGTCATTTTTAGTGTCTGTGCATCGGTGAGAGAGGATGGAATGTATCAAGTCCTCTCTCTGGTGTGCTCCTGGCCACATACATGCTTTGAAATGGTGTTTCTTGTTCTCTGCATCCTGTAGTTCTCTGTAGTTGTCTAGGAAAGGGCCTAAGGGACATAGGACCAAAGAAAAGCCAAGAGTCTAACTCACCTCAAAAAATAGGGGGAGTAACTTGGGAGGCCTAGAGAGGGGAGCTCCAATTGGTGGGGGTGGGGGTTGGCAGAGGACTTGACCCCAGGGGTCAGAGGTCCTGAAACCTGGTGATGTAGGGTCCCACTGGCTGGGAGCACCAATGAGCCTCCTAGGACAAAAGAGGAAGGTCTGTCTGTCACTGAGGAGGATTCTTTCTTTCTTTTTTTTTGTTTTGTTTTGTTTTGTTTTGTTTTGTTTTTTGAGACAGGGTTTCTCTGTGTAGTTTTGGTGCCTGTCCTCACTCTGTAGACCAGACTGGGCCTCAAACCCACAGAGATCCACCTGGCTCTGCCTCCCGAGTACTGGGATTAAAGGTGTGCACTACCACCACCCGGCCATTGAGGAGAATTCTTAGGAATTGTTTAGACCAGATTGTTAAGCTCATGAGGGCACTTGCCACCAGCCTGACCATCTGAGTTCCATCTCAGAATCTACATGGTAGAAAGTGAGAACCGACTCCTGAGAGTTGTCCTCTACCTTCCCATGTGCACTTACACCCTGAACACAGGGTGCGAAAACACAGAATAAATGATAGATCGTCTAACAAAAGAAATGACAGGAGTGAGGTAGAGTTGGTAGTGTGCTGTCTTGGCATTCAGCAAACCTTAGGTCCTCTCCCCAGCACCAACTATGGAGTACAAAGTGACAAGGCTTGTAATTCTAGCATCCTGAACAAGGCAGCAACTGATCAGGGGTTCGAGGTCACCAATGATGGCCGTGCTACATGGTTAATGAGACCAGGAAATGGTACTAAAGGCTCTCTTTCGCTTTCTCAGAATCTCTGCTCATTCTTAACATTTGTGTATGTTCGATGGAGGGTGGTGATATGTGATGGGCAGCAGCAGGCATGTGGAGGGCAGATCCGAATGTTGGTCCTCACTGTCCACCTTTTCCCCACTGTATGCATCAGGATCACTGTCCCTTGGGTTTCTAGATAGTCTCCTATGTCTGCCAGCTTTCTGGTTAGAGGAGAGTGTGACTGCTGATGTCTCCTGCCTGTTTGGCCTTTGCATGCATTCTTGGGACTCGAGTCAGGTCTTAGAACTTGTTTGACAACCACACAGTGCACACAACCACTCCACCGCTGCCCCGTTTCTTAGCCCAGCTAGCCTGAAAAACACCTTTTTTCTATGGTGACCTCCAGCTGGCTGCTTGAGCCTCACGAGTGTTGGGGTTCCCTGCCCAAGCCACCCCATCTGCTTTGAGCCTTATTTTATCTTCTGTAACTTGATACAAACCAGGAGCCCTCATGTGCCTGTCTGGGAAATGGCAGCCCCCTCTCTGGGTGGGATCAGTGACTGTATGATCACCTCCCTTCCAGGCCTCCCCTAGGTCACCTGCTGAGACTACAGGGTCTTTATCATCCCAGCTCTAGCCTCTCCATCCACTAACACACTGCAGGTGTCTAGGAAAGGTTTGAGGGGCACATACGCCGAGTGTCTGACTCACCTCAAGAAATAACTTTGGAGACCTGGAGAATTCTCCACCTGCAGGGGAGCTCCAATAACTGGGGGATGGACAATGGACTTGACCCAGAGGGTCAGAAGTCCTGAGACCTAAAGACCTAGGTCTCTTTGTCCAGGCACAACAGTGAGCCTCCTAGGAGTAAAGACATGGGTTTGTCATTAAGAATGCATGAGTGGCTGGCATGATAGGGCTTTTCCCCCAAGTCTGGGGCCCAGGGTAGAGGGAACTGACTGCTTTCAGTTTCCCTAGGTCTCCTTAGGATTTGTGACAACAAACACAGAGTATATAAATGAATGGCATGTGGACTTGGAGATAGCGTCAGTTAGTAGAGAGCTAGCCAAGCATGGACCACATCATGAGTTCCCTCCCCAGCATCAAATAAATGTCACATGGTGGAGAAAACTGGAACACAAGTTTAAAGTCATCCTCAGTGATATGCTGAGTCATCAGCCAACCTACATGGCTACATAAAACAAAGACATGCCTAGTTTTCCTTCTTTTATGTGTGTGTATCCCCCCCCCACATACTATGTATGAGTGAGGATGATGGCACACATGTAGGACACAGATCATTTGAGTATCCACATTTTTTGAGGTAGGTTCTTACTCTCTGGTGCAGAGGCAGTCCATCTGCCCCACCAAAGTCTAGATAGTTCCGGTATCTGTCTGCCATCTTACCATAGGGAAGCTGTCAGTACAGATGGATGGTACCCATTGGTCTTCTACATGTCTTGGGACTCAACATGAGGTTCATGTTCACTGGCAAGCAAATTATTTAGCCATCTCTCCAGCATTCCCTCTTCTTTTCAGAGTCCTGTGTTTCCAGGGCTGACCTCAACCTCTTAAGTCCCCTGTGGGAGCCCCTGAATATTGGTATTAGAGGCCCACACTACCACATGCTCTTTGGACCCTCATTCTTTTCTTATGCCACTTGATCCAATCTGGAAATTCCCTGTGACCCTGCACCCCATGTCCAGGCAGTACTGACTATGTGACCATCTTCCTACAAGCTCTCCTTCTTGTTCCCCACAAGGCTGTTTGCTCTTCATGATACCTCCTTAGGCATCTGGATCCTTAATACACTCCTGGTGTCTAGAAAAGGTGCTGGATGGGTATAGAATACAGGGTAATCCAAGAAATAGGGAAAGTAGTGTGGGAGGCTTGGAGAATCTTCCAGCAGGGGAGCTCTAAAGGGTGGGGCGGGAAGGGTCGGAGGTCCTAGAATTGGCTGACCTAGGTCCCTACTGGCCGATCACACCAGTGAGCCCCGAGGAGCAGAGAGAAAGTCTTGTCATTAAACAAAGATCTCAGGAACCCTGTGAGGTGGTTTAGAAGATGAAGGTGCTTTCCAGCAGCCCATCTGCTCAATCCCCAGGTTCCACAAAGTAAAAGACTCCCATATATTGTCCTCTGCCTTCCTACATACAAGTACCACGTACTCAAGGACCTGCACACAGAGAATAACTGATAAGCGTAATAAACACATTTTGAACAAAAGAAATGACGGGACTGTGAATAAATTCAGACGGTAAAGTGCTAGCCAAGCAGACTGGCAGCCACGGGTCCTCTCCCCAACCCTGACTGAAGGAGACAGCGTAGACCTGGCCTGTAATACTAGTACTTCTGAGGGTGGAAGCACGTGCATAGGAAGTTCAGTGTCATCTTCTGCAACCTAAGAGCGTACTTGGCCACCCTACATGGCTACATAAGACTGTGAAATATCCCTGTAGGTTCTCCCCTAGCTACTCTGCTAGTCTTCTTTTTCATCTTAGTGTTTGTTGTAGAATATTATTTTAGGATGTGTTACATTTGTTTATGCTGTGAAACATTTGTTTAATGATGCAAATATGTGTTGATTTCCTCTATATTGCATTTGTTTAACTCTGTGAAGCTGTGTTTAATGTGCTTTCTAAAACACCTGATGGTCTAATAAAGAGCTGAATGGCCAATAGCAAGGCAGGATAAGTGGGGCCAGCAGGCAGAGAGAATAATAGAAGGAGAGATCTGGAAGGATGAAAGAAATAGCAAGAGAACAAGGAAAGGAGGATGTTAGGGGCCAGGCACCCAGCCACCCAGCTAGCCAGGGAGTAAGAGTGAAAGTAAGATATACAGAAGTAAGAAAAGGAAAAAGCCCAGAGACAAAAGGTAGATGGGCTAATTTAAGAAAAACTGGCTAGAAACAAGCCAAGCTAAGGCTGGTCATTCACACGTAATAAGTCTCCATGTATGTTTTATTTGAGAGGTGGGTGGCAGGCCCCCAAAAGAGCAAAGAGTAAAGAGCAAAAACAACCAACCATGAGTATTTGATGGGGAGACTTGTAACATCTCCAACGGGCTGGGGCCAGCAGTGGACTTGAGCTCTGTGTGATATGTGGTATGTGGAGGGCACAAGACATCTCAGGTATTGATCCTCACTGTTTTTGATGGTCTCCTGTTCTCTGCTGCATATACAAGGCTAGCTTCCTGCTAGGCTTCCAGATAGTCTCTGATGTCTGCATGCACTCTGGTTAGAGGAGAGCTGGGGTACTGACATCCACTACCTGTCAGGCCTTTGTGTGTGTTCTTGGGACTCAACTCAGGTCTTCACACTTGTTCAACAACAATTTTATGCATTAATCCATCTTCCCTGCTCTCCCCATTTTTTGATTGTCCAGGCTAGCCTGGAACACACTTGTTTCCCAGGCTGGCCTCCATTGGTAAATCACCTGCCTGGGCCTTATGTTGGAATTATGTTGGTCCAAACCACCTCCTTTGGCATTTAATCTTGCCTTCTGTTGCTTGATCCAAACTGGGACCCCTTATGATCCAATGTGGCATGTAGAAATCCACTTTCTGAATGATCTCTGGGACTATACAACCACCTTCCTTCTGGGTCACCTTCATGTCATGTCCTGAGGCTGTCTTTATCATCTTACTTCTGACGTCTCCTTCCTCTAATACACTACAGGTGTCTAGGAAAGGTTGGGGGGTACATAACTGAGAAGATAATCCTACTATCTAACTCACCTCAAACAATAAGGGAAATAACTTGAGAGGCTTAGATAATTCTCCACCTGCAGGGGAGCTCTAAAAGGTAGGGTGTGAACAATGGATTTGACCCAGAGGGCCAGAGGGCCTGGGACCTGAAGACCTTGGTTCCCTCTGTCCAGGTACACCAACAAGCTTCCTAAGAATAAAGATGTACATTTGCTATTAAGAAAGCACATTAGTGGCTGGCAAGATGTCTCAGCAGATGAAAGCTCTCATGGGTCCCCAGCTTGACTATCTGAGTTTGATCTTCAAGATTCACATAGCGGAAGGAAAACACAGGCACACAGAGAATAATGAATTCAATAAAAATGTTTTAAATTAAAGTGTGGGGGGCAACTCAGCTGGTGGACGATTAACTTAGACTATAGGAAGCAGCCATGAGTCCTCTCCCCAACATTAAATACAGGGCACAAATTAGATTAGCATTCCTGGAAGTAGAGGGACCTGGCTCTGGGATCAATGTTACTCTGGTGACATTTTGAGACCCTGACCATCCAACATGCTACATGAGACTAGGAAATGCCATTAAAAACTCCCCATAAGAACCTGAGGGGCGTGTGTGTGTGTGTGTGTGTGTGTGTGTGTGTGTGTGTGTGTATGTGTGTGCGCGCGTGCCACAGCACACATATATAAAACACACGTCATCCTCAGGTGTTAGTCCTCACTGTCCACTTTTTTTGAGGTAGAATCTCCATCTGTGTGGCACAGACCAGGCTGCCTGCCCACAAGACTCTAGATAGTGCCCTGTATTTCTGTCTGCCCTCTTCCCACAGGGGAGCTGGGAGTGCAGATGTGTGCTCTGCACTGGACTTTTCCATGTGTTCTTGAGACTCAAAGCCAGGTTCACACTCGTTGGCAAGCACTTTGCCTATGGTTTAACATCCTCCCAATGCTCCTCCTTCCCTCTGTTTGAGAGTCTAGGCTACCACAGAACTTCCTATTTTTCCTAAGCTGACCTCAAGCACCTGCCCGAATTATTCTTGTCTTCTGCCACTTCATCCAACCTGAGATTTCCCTCTAACTCCGCCCGGTTTGAGTGAGAGCTGTCATTGGGTAACCGTCTTCTTCACAGGCCTCCTTCATGTCCACTCCTGTGGCTGTGAAGTCCTTATCATCTCACCTCCAATATCTGCATTCTTTTTTTTTTTTTTTTAAGGATTTATTTATTATGTATACAGTGTTCTGCCTGCATGTATGCCTGCAGGCCAGAAGAGGGCACCAGATCTCATTACAGATGGTTGTGAGCCACCATGTGGTTGCTGGGAATTGAACTCAGGACCTCTGGAAGAGCAGTCAGTGTTCTTAACCTCTGAGCCATCTCTCCAGCCCCAATATCTGCATTCTTAATACACTGTTGGCTTCTAGGAAAGGCACTGAGAGGATATGGGATAGAAGATAAGCAGTGTGTCTAATGTACCTCAAGAAATAGGGAAGTAACTGGGGAGGCTTGGAGAATCCTCCTCCTACGAGCTCTCTTGGTGGGTGGCCGACAGTGGACCTGACCTCAAGGGTCAGAGGTCCTGGGACCTGCTGACCTAGGTCCCTGCTACTGGCTGGGCACACCAATGAGCCTCTTTGGGACTGAAAACGTGAGATTATTATTGAGAAACATATCCCCAGTAAGGAGAGTGAGATGGCTCAGAAGAGAAAGTCTTCTCCACCAGTGCAACCACGTGAATGGATCAGCCGGGTCCCGAGCCCCAGGTGGCGGCAGGAGAGAAAGGACAACTGTGAGTTGTTCTCAGATCTACCCAGGTGAGTCCTAGTGTGTGCCTGGGTGCACACAGTCAAGGTAATACAACACGGCTTTTAAGAAAGGAAAGGCTGTTAGGACTGGTGATACACTCAGCTGCAGCAGTGCCAGCCTAGCCCAGCACTGCATGGAGAGCACAGTAGCTCAGGATTATAGTCCTAGATTCCAGAGGTGAAAGCAGCTGGATCTGGAGTTCGAGGGCCATCTATGGCCACAGAGTGGGTTTCTGACCACCCTCCATGGCTAAGTGAGATGATGAAATGCCACTTAAAGGCTCTCCCTCAGAATCCATGCTCATTCTTTTTAACCTTTGTGCTTGTATTAAGTCTGAGGAGGGTGGATGCTGTATACCATGACAGGAGAATAGAGGCCACAAGAACTCCTCAGGGTTGGTCCTCACCTTCCATCTTTTTTTTTTTTTTCCAAATGCTAAGTCTCTAGTTCTCTGCTGTGTTTACCAGACTAGCTGCACTATAAGCTTCCAGATACCATTTCTGCCTGACATCTTGCCATAGAGGACCGGGAGTGTGCTGCTCCTCACGCCTCAGTTTTTACATTCCTTCCTGGAACTCAAACTCATGTCCTTGCTTTACCGATCAAACCATCTCTTCAACCCTCCCATTTCACATTGTTAAGAGACCTGGAGAGCCTGGAATGTTCTTTATTTCCCAGGCGGACTTTGAATGGAAAATCTCTTCCCCAAGCCTCCTGAGTGTTGAGATTGCAGCCCCATACCAAGATATGCTGCTTTGGGCTTTGATTCTTGTCTTCTGCCAATTCATGCAACCTGGGATCTTGTGGGCGCAAGAATATAATATAGATTCAGCTGTGTATTAAAGCTATAGTTTGACCGATCAGGGTCCGTCAAATGGGAAGCCATTTATCACAGAATATTTGGTGATATACAGCTTTAATATTCAGCTGCACCTTATTATGAATTTCTTGCGGGCCCATATACTCCCAGACCATTTGGCAAACGGTTCAGCTCTCAGACCTGCTGAAGCTCTAGGTAACTAACTCCCCTACTGAGCTTCTTGTGCAAATGAAGTCATTTAAAAAGGATTTTGGGGGTGGCTGAGGAAATGGCTCAGCAATGAAGACCACTGTCTGCTCTTGCAGAGGACCCACGTTTGCTTTCTTAGCATGCAATACAAGGACTCACAACTGTCTGTAACTCCTTTCCCAAGGGATCTGATGCCATGTTCTAAATTGGAAAAGAGACCATGCACACATGTGGTGAACAGACATACATGCAGGCAGAACATTCATACAAATAGAGATATACTTAAAAAAGAAAAGATATTACAAGTTGGCTAGATCCTCAGAATATAAAAGGTTTTACCCATGTGTCTGACCACTGATTTGATTCCTGAACCCACAGGATGAAAAATATAAATTATTATTTGACAGAAGGAAACAACTTCTGTCTTAACCAGTTACATTAAGTAGGTAGACATACAATCAATCCATAAAATAGAACACAGAATATTAGGACTAGGAATTAAACTCAGAAGAGGGCAAGCCAGGCAAATAAGAGGTCATAACTTCCTACAAAAATGGAGTAATGGACATACACTAGTTCAGGCCTGCATCCTTAGCATTTGAGGAACAGAAGTTCATTGTCCTCTGGGAGACACAGTGAGTCCTTGGCCATCCTACATGACAACATGAACCATGGAGGACATACAGTAAATGGCCTCCATTGAAATACCTCATATTTTTATAATTTCTAAAATTTATACCATTTTATTGCAACATCTGTGTGTGTGTGTGTGTGTGTGTGTGTGTGTGTCTAATGTGTAAGAGACAAGAGAAGAGAGAGGTAAAAAGAGAGAGAGAGAATAAACACATAGGAGATGGAGATGAGTCAATTACATCATGGCTGACACCATGAAGTGCCATTAAAGGCTCTCCTTCAGAATGTCCACTTACTCTGATTCATGTCACTGTTTGCACTTCCCTCTGTGTCTCCTGCAGACTGGACACACACACACTGGCCTGTGAGCAGGCTCAACATGTCTCTTGCAAGTATTTGGAGGGAACCAGGCATCACAGGATGTGGTCCTAGCCTTCCACCTTGTGAAACAGTGCCTTTTCTCCATTGTGCTCCCCCAGCCTGCTGCCCTATGAATTTCTGGACTCTTTGTATCAGCTCTGCCTCCCAGGTGCACATAAAAAGCCCTTGAGTATGGCCTATGCTCCTCCCTCAATTTTCCCTGTATTGTTGGGCAAATACTCAGATCCTCTGCTGGCTGGCAGGGTCTTACCCAATAAGCCATCTCCTCAGCATCCCTTCTCCTCCACTGCGAGGGTCCAGGCCAGCCTGGGACATCTTATGTTTCCCAGGCTCATCTCTAAACAGTATATCTCCATGAGCCTCCTTAGTGGTGGCATCTCAGGCCACCACCTCCTTAAGCACATGATCTTTGGCCCTCATCCTTGACTTCCACTCCTCTTGCCCATCCAAGACTTCTCCCTGTGCCTAGCACAGGAAGTACTCCTTCTATGAGTGGGGTCTGTGACTGTAGAACCATCTTCCTTCCAAGTCTTCTCCCCGTGCCTAGCACAGAAAGCACTCCTTGTATGAGTGGGGTCTGTGACTGTAGAAACATCTTCCTTCCAAGTCTTCTCCGGTCCCCTCCCAGGAATGTAAGGTCTCTACCATCCACCTCCAGCATCTGCAACTGCAGACCCCTAGAGCTGTCTAGGCATGAGTCGGAGGTGGGGGCCATGGTACAGATGATAATTCAAGTATCCCACTCACCTCAAGAAATAGGGGGATAGCTTCAGAGACTTGTGAAGTCTCCTCCTCCTGCAAATGAGCTCCAATGGTGGGGGTCCGGTAATGGACTTGACCCAGAGGGTCAGAGGTCCTAGGACCTGTTGGCCTAGGTCCTTACTGGCCGGGCGTACCAATGAGCCTCCTAGAGAGAAAGATGCAGGATTGTCATCAAGAAAGTATATTCCTGAGAGCCCACCAGCTGATTGGACTAAGTGGTGAGTCTTTGTTCTCATAGCCAAACATACCAGCCTCTAGGCTTTTGGCCCAGGTACACAATCCCGCACCCCCACACCATCACCCATTGCAGTCCCATTTCAGGCCAGCAGACACATCTCATGCAGAAAGGTTGGAATACCACCATCCCCCACCAGACCCTGTAACCTACGAGACCCACCCCTCCCAAAGCCACCCCCCCTCTGAGACTGCAGCTGCTCTCTGGGACAGAGGCCACCAGACTAAGAGCTGCTCCCAGAGACATACAGTCCATCAGCACCAATGGGACCAAGATCCCTGATTAAACCAAGAGCTCCCATTGGACCAAGAGTATTGATCAGACCAAGACAGGCTCCCGCAGACACAGATACCACTTCCACTGAGTGGAGGAAAAGATGAGTAGATGCCAGTGCAAAAATACAGTCAACAACATAAAGACCAATATGGCACCAGTAGAACCTAGTGGTTCTACATCAGCAAGACCTGAACATCCCAACACAGAAGAAGCAGAAGATATTGACCTTAAAAATGACTTTAAGAAGATAATTTCGGCCTTTAGAGATGAAATGAAAAATTCCCTTAAAGAATTGAGGAAAAGACAATAAATTGGAAGAAATTAATGAATTCCTTAAAGAAACCCAAGAAAAAACCAACTGGTGAAGGAAACACCTCAATATTTAAAAACTGAAATAGAGACAATAAAGAAGATGCAAACTGAGGGAATGCTGGAAGTGGAAAATCTGAGTAAATGAACAGGAACTACAGATGCAAGCATAACCAATAGAATGTAAGAGAAGAAGAGAGAATCTCTGGTGGTGAAGATATGGGAGAAGAAATAGATTTGTCAGTCAAAGAAAACATTAAAGCCAAAAAAGTCATAACACAAAACATCCAGGAAATTTGGGAAACCATTAAAAGACCAAATCTAAGAAAAATAGGGATAGATGAAGGAGAAGAATACCAACTCAAAGTCACAGAAAATATATTCAACAAAATCATAGAAGAAAACTTTCCCAACCTAAAGAAGGAAATGCCTAAGAACATACAAGAAGCTTACAGAACACCAAATAGACTGGATCAAAAAAAAAAAAAAAAAAAAAAAAAAAAAAAGTCCCGTTGCCATACCAACAAACTACTAAACATCTAAAGAAAAAATGTTAAGAGCTGTAAGGAAAAAGGCCAAGTAACATATAAAGACAGATGCCTCAGAATAGCACCTGATCTCAAAGGAGATTCTGAAAGCCAGAAGGTTCAGGACAGATGTTATGCAGACACTAAGAGACCATGGATGCCACCCAAACAATAATACCCAGCAAAACTCTCAATCACCATAGACAGAGTAAACAAAATATTCCATGATAAAACTAGATTAAAACAATACCTATCATCAAATCCAGCCCTACAGAAAGCACTAGAAGGAAAAATCCAACCTAAGGAATTTAAATACACCCATGAAAACACAGGCAATAGATAACCCCACACCATCAAATACAAAGAAGGGAAACACACAACACTACCACCCAAGATAACAGGTACTAACAATCACTGGGCATTAATATCCATTATTATCAATGGTCTCAATTCACCTATAAAAAGACACAGGCTAACAAAATGGATATAAAAAGAGGATATATCATTCTGTTGTATACAAGAAACACACCTCAACTTTAGAGACAGACACTACCTCAGAGTAAAAGGCTGGAAAAAGACTTTCCAATCAAATGGACTTAAGAAGCAAGCTATAGCTATCCTAACATGTAACAAAATAGACTTCAAACTAAAATAAGTCAAAAGAGATTGGGAAGGTCATTACATGTTTATCACAGGGAAAATCACCAAGATGAAGTCTCAATTCTGAGCATTTATGCCCCAAATACAAGGACACCCACATATGTAAAAGATACATTACTAAAGCTTAAATTGTACATCAAACCCCACACACTTATAGTGGGAGACTTTAACACCCCACTCTCACCACTGAACAGTTCTGCCAGAATGAAACTTGACAGAGACAATAGGGACTTATCTGATGTTATGACTCAAATGGATTTAATAGATATCTACATAATATTCTACCCAAACATAAACAAATATAACTTCTTCTCAGCACCCCATGGAACATTCTCTAAAATAGACTAAATTCTTGTTCACAAAGCAAATTTCAACAGATACAAAAAAAAATTGAAATAACCTCCAGTATTTTATTAAACCACCATGGCTTAAAGGTAGATTTCAAAAACCAAAAAAATTACAGAAAACTTAAATCTCATGGAAACTGAATAACGCCTAACTGAATCAACAATGCGTCAAGGAATAAAGAAAGAAAGAAATTAAAGATTTCCTAGAATTCAGTGAAAATAAAGGTACAACATACCTAAAATTATGGGACACTATGAAAGCAGTGCTAAGAGGAAAATTCATAGCACTAAAGGCCAAAAAAAGATGGTGAAATCTCACACTAGCGACTTAACAGCACACCTCAAAGCTCTAAAACAAGAGGAAGCAAACTCACCCTGGAGGAATAGATGCCAAGAAATAATCAAATTGAGGGCTGAAATCAATAAAATAGAAACAAAGATAACAATACAAAGAATCAATGAAACAAAGAGTTGGTTCTTTGAGAAAAATATCAACAAGATAGACAAGTTCTTATCCAAATTAACCAAAACGCAGAGACAGAGCATCCAAATTAAAAATCAGAAATGAAAAGGGAGACATAACCACAGACAATGAGGACATACAGAGAATCATCAGGTCATGCTGTAGTCCAAAAAACTGGAAAAATCATAGAGAAATGGACAATTTTCTGGATAGGCACCACATAGCAAAGGTAAACCAAGACCAGATAAACTATTTAAATAGACCAATAACCCCTAAGGAAATAGAAACAGTCATTAATGTCTCCCAACCAAAAAAAAAAAAAAAAAAAAAAAAAAAAAAAGCCCAGGACTAGATGGCTTCAGAGCAGAATTTAACCACATTTTCCAAGAAGATCTTATCCCAATACTCTTCAAATTGTTCCACACAATAGAAACAGAAGGAATATTACCAAACTTTTTATGAGTCCTCAGTTACTCTGATACCCAAAACACACAAAGATGAAATAAGAAAGAGAATTACAGACCAATCGCCCTCATGAACATTGATGCAAAAATATTCAATAAAATATTGGCAAACCGCATAGAAGAACACATAAAAAAATTATCCACCATGACCAAGTAGGCTTCATCTCAGTGATGCAAGCATGATTCAACATACGAAAATCTGTCAATGTAATACATCATAGAAACTAACTGAAAGAAAAAAAACACATGATCTTCTCAGTAAATACTGAAGAATTCTATGACAAAATCCAACACCCTTTCATGATAAAGGTCCTAGAGAGATCAGGAACACAAAGAACCTAAACATAAAGGCAATTTACAGCAATCCCACAGCCAATATCAAATTAAATGGAGAGAAACTCAAAGCAATTCCATTAAAATCAGAAACAAGACAAGGCTTTCCACTCTACTTGTATTTACTCGATATAATGCTTGAAGTTCTAGCTAGAGCAATAAGACAACAAAAGGAGATCAAAGGGATAGAAATTAGAATGGGAGAAGTCAAACTTTCTCTATTTGCAGACAATATGATAGTATACTTAAGGGACCTCAAAAATTCTACCAGGAAACTTATACAGCCACTTTGGAAATCAGTAAGGCTGTTTTTCTGAGTACTGGGATTACATGCTCACACCACTCCATGCTACAATTCGTCCTTTGGCCACCTGATCTAACCAGGGGCTCTCATGCTTAATCCCCTCTCTAGGTGAGATATAGGAAAATATTTGCAACATCCATCCAAGGATGCTTCAGGTCTCGCCAGGGGCTGTTAAGGTCTTTAACATTCTGCCTCCTACACCTTCACCATAGTGCCCTGCAGGTGTCTCAGACAGGGGCTACAAGGCTACAGGACAAAGATAAGCCATGTTTCTAACTCACCTCAAGCAATAGGGGGAGTAACTTGGAAGGCTTTGGAGAATTCCCAGCAGGGGAGCTCAAATGGGTATGGGGCAGGGCCAGAAATGGACTTGACCCAGAGGGTCAGTGGTCCTGGGACCTGTCTTCGTAGGTCCCTACTGGCCAGGTACACTGGTGAGTGTCCTAAGAGCAAAGAAGGGAGACTGTCAGTAGTAGAGTAAATTAGGGCAGGTTGAAAGAGATTCAGTTGACACAGGCTTTTGTTGCCAGTCCAGAGACTGGAGTGAACTATCCAGATCCTCAGGACCCACATGGGAGGAGAGAAATGACACCCACAAGTTGTCCTCAGACCCACGCCCGTGTGTGATGGTATACCGTGGCTGGGTGTACAACTCACACAATCCATGTGATACAGATACTTTAATAAAGGCATGTGTATGGTTAATAAGGAATAGATTCAGTTTGCTGAGTGCCAGTCTCGCATGCAGGAAGCCATTGGTTCCCTCGTCAGCACCGAAAGCCACGTGATAACTCAGGCAGTGATCCTGGCTCTCCCAAGGCTGGAGGCAGCTGACAGAGCAGTTGAAAGTCCTCCTTGGTGAGACAGTGAGTCCCTACAGTGAGCCATCCGACGTGATTTATAAAACCATGAAGTGCCATTAAAGGCTCTCCTTCAGAATGTCCGCTTACTATGATTCATGTCACTGTTTGCACTTCCCTCTGTGTCTCCTGTAGACTGGACACACACACACTGGCCTGTGAACAGGCGCAACATGTCTCTTGCAAGTATTTGGAGGGAACCAGGCATCATAGGATGTGGTCCTAGCCTTCCACCTTGTGAAACAGTGCCTTTTCTCTATTGTGCTCCCCAGCCTGCTGCCCTATGAATTTCTGGACTCTTTATATCAGCTCTGCCTACCAGGTGCCCACAAAAAGCCCTTGAGTATGACCTATGCTACTCCCTCAATTTTGCCTGTATTGTTGGGCCTCAAACTCAGATCCACCGCTGGTTGGCAAGGTCTTACCCAGTAAGCCATCTCCTCAGCAATCCTTCTCCTCTACTGCCGAGGGTCCTGGCCAGTCTGGGACATCTTATGTTTCCCAGGCTCATCTCTAAACATTAAATTATCATGAGCCTCCTTAGTGATGGCATCTCAGGCCACCACCCCCTTAAGCACATGGTCTTTGGCCCTCATCCTTGACTTCCACTCCTCTTGGTCCATCCCAAGTCTTCTCCCCATGCATAGCATAGGAAGCACTCCTTGTATGAGTGGGGTCTGTGACTGTAGAACCATCTTCCTTCCAAGTCTTCTCCGGTCCCCTCCCACGGCTGTGAGGTCTCTACCCTCCACCTCCAGCATCTGCAACTGCAGACGCCTAGAGCTGTCTAGACATGAGTCGGAGGTGGGGGCCATGGTACAGATGATAATTCAAGTATCCCACTCACCTCAAAAAATAAGCGAGATAGCTCAGAGACTTGTGAAGTCTCTTCCTTCTGCAAGGGAGCTCCAATGGTGGGGGTCCGGTAATGGACTTGACCCAGAGGGTCAGAGGTCCTAGGACCTGTTGGCCTAGGTCCTTACTGGCCGGGCGTACCAATGAGCCTCCTAGGAAAAAGATGTAGGATTGTCATCAAGAAAGTATATTCCGGAGAGCCCACCAGCTGATTGGACTAAGAGTGAATCTTTGTTCTCAAGCCAAACATACCAGCCTCTAGGCTTTTGGCCCAGGTACACAATCCCGCACCCCCACACCATCACCCATTGCAGTCCCAGTTTCAGGCCAGCAGACACATCTCATGCAGAAAGGTTGGAATACCACCATCCCCCACCAACCTGTAACCTACAAGCCCCACCCCTCCCAAAGCCACCCACCCTCTGTGACTGCAGCTGCTCCCTGGGACAGAGGCCACCAGACTAAGAGCTGCTCCCAGAGACATAGAGTCCATCAGCACCAATGGGACCAAGATCCCTGATTAAACCAAGAGCTCCCATTGGACCAAGTGTATTGATCAGACCAAAAGAGGCTCCCTCAGACACAGATACCACTTCCACTGAGTGGAGGAAAAGATGAGTAGATGCCAGAGCAAAAATACAGTCAACAACATAAAGATCAATATGGCACCATTAAAAACTAGTAGTTCTACATCAGCAAGACCTGAACATCCCAACACAGAAGAAGCAGAAGATATTGACCTTAAAAATGACATTAAGAAGATGATAGAGGCCTTTAGAGAAGAAATGAAAAATTCCCTTAAAAAATTCGAGGAAAAGATAGACAATGATTTGGTAGAAATCAATGAATCCCTTAAAGAAACCCAAGAAAAAAAAAACAAACAGGTAAAAGAAACACTTCAATATTTGAAAACTGAAATAGAGACAATAAAGAAGATGCAAACTCAGGGAATTCTGGAAGTGAAAAATCTGAGTAAATGAACAAGAACTACAGGTGTAAGCATAACCAACAGAATGTAAGAGAGGAAGGAAGAATCTCTGGTGGTGAAGATATGATTGAAGAAATAGATTTGTCAGTCAAAGAAAACACTAAAGCCAAAAAAGTCATAACACAAAACATCAAAGATATTTGGGAAACATTAAAAGACCAAACCTAAGAAAAATAGGGATAGATAAAGAAGAATTCCAACTCAAAGTCACAGAAAATATATTCAACAAAATCATAGAAGAAAACTTTCCCAACCTAAAGAAGAAAATGCCTATGAAGATACAAGAAGCTTACAGAACACCAAATAGACTGGATAAAAAAAAGTCCCTATGCCATAATAAGAAGCTACTAAACATAGAGAATTAAGACAAAATGTTAAGATCTGTAAAGGAAAAAGGCCAAGTAACATATAAAGACAGACCCATCAGAATAGCACCTGATCTCAAAGGACACTCTGAAAGCCAGAAGGTCCAGGAGAGATGTTATGCAGACACTAAGAGACAATGGGTACCAACCCAAACTATTATACCCAGCAAAACTCTCAATCACCATAGACAGAGTAAACAAAATATTCCATGATAAAACTAGATTAAAACAATACCTATCCACAAATCCAGCCCTACAGAAAGCACTAGAAGGAAAAATCCAACCTAAGGAAGTTAAATACACCCATGAAAACACAGGCAATAGATAACCACACACCATCAAATACAAAGAAGGGAAACACACAACACTACCACTAAAAGATAACAGGAAATAACAATATTAGACATTAATATCCCTTAATATCAATGGTCTTAATTTGCCTATCAAAAGACACAGGCTAAGAGATTGGATATAAAATGAGGATACATCATTCTGTTGCATACAAGAAACACACCTCAACTTCAGAGACAGACACTACCTCAGAGTAAAAGGCTGGAAAAAAACTTTCCATTCAAATGGACTTAAGAAGCAAGCTATAGCTATCCTAATATCTAACAAAATAGACTTCAAACTAAAATAAATCAAATGAGATCAGGAAGGACATTACATATTTATCACAGGGAAAATCACCAAGATGAAGTCTCAATTCTGAACATTTATGCCCCAAATACAAAGACACCCACATATGTAAAAGATACATTACTAAAGCTTAAATCATACATCAAACCCCACACACTAGTAGTGGGAGACTTCAACACCCCACTCTCACCACTGAACAGATCTGCCAGAATGAAACTTAACAGAGAAACATGGGACTTAACCGATGTTATGACTCAAATGGACTTAATTGATATCTACAGAATATTCTACCTGAACATAAACAAATATACCTTCTTCTCAGCAACCCATGGAACATTCTCTAAAACAGACCACATTCTTGGTCACTAAGCAAATCTCAACAGATACAAAAAAAATTGGAATAACCTCCTGTATTTTATTGGACCACCATGGCTTAAAGTTAGATTTCAACAACAACAACAAAAAAATTACAGAAAGCCTAAAATCTCATGGAAAATGAATAATGCCCTACTAAATCATCAATAGGTCAAGGTATAAAAAAAGAAAGAAATTAAAGATTTCCTAGAATTCAATGAAAATGAAGGTACAACATACCTAAAATTATTGGACACTGTGAAAGCAGTGCTAAGAGGAAAATTCATAGCACTAAAGGCCAAAAAAAAAAAAAAAAAAAAGGAAGATGGAGAAATCTCACACAAGCTATTTAACAGCACACCTGAAAGCTCTAGAACAAGAGGAAGCAAACTCACCCTGGAGGAATAGATGCCAAGAAGTAAGCAAATCGAGGGCTGAAATCAGTAAAATAGAAACAAAGATAACAATACAAAGAATCAAGGAAACAAAGAGTTGGTTCTTTAGAAAAAAAATCAACAAGATAGACAAGCTCTTATCCAAATTAACCAAAAGGCAGAGACAGAGCATTCAAATTAAAAAATCAGAAATGAATAGGGAGACATAACCACAGACAATGAGGACATACAGAGAATCATCAGGTCATGCTGTATGTCACAATATTGGAAAATCTTAAAGAAATGGACAATTTTCTGGATAGGTACCACATAGCAAAGGTAAACCAAGACCAGATAAACTATTTAAATAGACCAATAACCCCTAAGGAAATAGAAACAGTCATTAAATGTCTCCCAACCAAAAAATAAATAAATAAAAAGCCCAGGACCAGATGGTTTCAGTGCAGAATTCTACCACATTTTCAAAGAAGAGCTAATCCCAATACTCTCCAAATTGTTCCACACAATACAATCAGAAGGAATATTACCAACTTTTTATGAGGCTACAGTTACTCTGATACACAAAACACACAAAGATGCAATAAAGAAAGAGAATTACAGACCAATTGCCCTCATGAACATTGATGCAAAAAAATGCAATAAAATATTGGCAAACCGCATCGAAGAACACATAAAAAAATTATCCACCATGGCCAAGTAGGCTTCATCTCAGGGATGCAAGGATGATTCAACATACAAAAATCTGTCAATGTAATACACCATAGAAACAAACTGAAAAAAAAAAAACACATGATCTTCTCATTAGATGCTGAAGAATCCTTTGACAAAATCCAACACCCCTTCATGATAAAGGTCTTAGAGAGTTGAGGAACACAAGGAATCTAAACATAAAGACAATATACAGCAAGCTCACAGCCAATATCAAATTAATGGAGAGAAATTCCTCCATTCCACTAAAAGCAATTCCATTAAAATCAGGAACAAACAAGGCTTTCCACTCTCCTGGTATTTACTCAATATAATGCTTGAAGTTCTAGCTAGAGCAATAAGACAACAAAAGGAGATCAAAGGGATAGGAATTAGAAAGGCAGAAGTCAAACTTTCTCTATTTTCAGACAATATGATAGTATACCTAAGTGATCTCAAAAATTCTACCAGGAAACTTATACAGCCACTTTGGAAATCAGTATGACTGTTTTTCTGAAAATAGGGAATCAATCTACCTCAAGACCCAGTTATACCACTCAATCATACAATAAGGACACATGCTCAACTATGTTCATAGCAGCATTAATTGTAATAGCCAGAACATGGAAAATACATATATGCTCCTCCACTGAGGAATGCATAAAGAAAATGTGGCACATATACATAATGAAATACTCTCAGCAATAAAAAACATTGATATCATAAATTTACAGGCAAATGGATGGAACTAGAAAATATCATCCTGAGTCAGAAGGACAAACATGGTATGTACTCACTCATAAGTGGATACTAGATGTAAAGCAAAAGATAACCAGACTACAACCCACAACCCCAGAGAAACGAGCTAAAAAGGAGGACCCTAAGAGGGAAGCATAGATTGCCCAGTGAAAAGAAATAGATGAGATTTCCATGAGCAATTTGGGGGTGTTGGGTTAATGACAGACAAGGGATGTGGGATGAGAACATAAGGGAATGGGAGGTTCAAGTTGGAAACAGCAACAGAGTGGGAGAGATTGGAGAGAGATACCATGATAAAGGAAGACACCATGGTAATAGGGAAAAGTGCCAGGGAAGTTCCCAGTAATCCACAAGGATGACCCCACCTTAAACTACTGGGAAATAGTGGAGAGATTGCCTAAACTGGCTTATTCTGGTAATCAGATTAGTGATTAGCCTAACTGGCATCATAGAGCCTTCATCCAGTAACTGATGGAAGCAGATACAGAAATCCACAGTCAGGCACCAGGCCGAGCTCCAGGAGTCCAATCAATGAGAGAGAGGAGGGATTCTATGATCAGGAGACATTGAGAGTATGATGGGAAAGCATACAGAGATGGCCAGCCAAACTAGTGGAAACTCATGAACTGTGGACCATTAGCTGTGGAGTCCCCATGGGACTGGACTAGACTCTCTGGATAGGTGAGATAGTTTTTAGCTTGAACTGTTTAGGTCCCCCCAGGCAGTAGAATTGGGATCCATTCCTGGTGCATGAGTGGGCTTTTTGGAGCCTAGAGTCTATGGTAGGACACCTTACACAGCCTTGGTGCAAGGGGGAGGAGCTTGGACCTACCCCAACTGAATGTACCAGGATCTGCTGAGTCCCATGGGAGACCTTGCATTGGAGGAAGTGGGAATGGGGGGGGTTGAGGGGAAGGCTCTGCAGTGAAAGGAGGGAGGAGAGGGGAATCTGTAGTTGGTATGCAAAATAAATATAGAAAATTTCTTTATAATAAAAAAAGAAAAAATCTGGCAAAAAAAACAAGCCAAGCCAAAGCTGGCCATTTATAATTAAGAAAAATAAAATGAAATATAAGTGTAAATTCACATGACAAATGAAAACTAAAGATATAAAAATCATCTTTGAGAAACTCAGAACTACAAAAGTAAAAACAAACCTTCATTAGAGTAACAAGAAAACAATTTATATTACAGAAAATAGAATCATATACAAAATAAGGAAAAAAACAGAATGAGAGTAAAATTCCAGAATATAGATCTAAAAGTCAAAAGTATTTTCAAGGCTATATTGAAATATAGCATGGTAGAAAGCAAAGCCAGCACTTTGTAATTGGTTGTTTAGCGTAGGTTGTTTGTGGGACTCCTAACAGTGGGAATGTGGATATCTCTGACTGTATCTTGCTCTTGGGACCCTTTTCTCCTACTGGTCCTACTTTGCCTCACCCAGCCTTGATATGGGAGTTTGTGCCTGGTCTTATTACATCTTAAGATGACATTTTAGGTTGATATCCTGGGAAACCTGTACTTTTCTGAAGTCAAAGGATTAACAGTGGATCTGGGGAAGAGAGGAGGTGGGAGGGGAAATGGGAGGAGAAGAGAGAAGAAAGGCTGCCATCAAAGTATATTGTACCAGAGAAGAATTTTTTTGAAAAGAACGGGAATAATAGAAAAAAGAGGAAATGTTAATGAAATAATAATTTATTGTAATAAAACTATTATATGCAAAAAAAGAAAGTATATCCCGGCAAGTGTTTGTCTGAGTCATGATATTAATCTATCTATGTGATGTTTCTATTCCTGTGTTCATTATAATAAAGCGGCCATATATATTTCAAAAGATCTTGGTGGCCAGCAATATGGCAGAGTGGATTGAAGGTGTTTGCGGCCATGCCTGAACACTACATTCAAAATCCAGGAGACAAATTGAGAGATGGAAACTGACACCCACATCTTGTCTTCTGACATGGCCAAGTGCCCCATCCCATGCTAATCAGGTCACATGCACCTGTACACATAAACACATACCAACACCAACACACACGCACACAAACATGTACACACACACACACACACACACACACACACACACACACACACAAAGATAATAGAGGATGTTAACAGCAAGGAATATACTGGATTGGAATGGCATATTCCTGGCATATATATGAAGCCATGAAACCATAGGGGTGCCTTCCAATGTACCACACAAAGAGCAAATGGTAGTGTAGGCCTTTTATCTCTAGAGATTTCCAGCTTTATCTCTAGACAAAGCTGGATTCAGGTTTTAATTACATTCTTGAAGACACTGTAATTCCTTGGACACCTGAGTGACAACAGGACATTAAAGGCTCTCCCTAGAAATCTCTGCTCCTTCTCATTCATTTTAGTCTTTATATGTGTGCATGAGGGTAAGATAAAAGAGAGAGAGAAGGGTAAATAGAGACAAACTGTACACAATACATGCCAGTGGCCTTTGTGGAGGCTACTGGATGCTCAGGTGTTGGTCTGCAACTTCTCCCTCTCTTGGGGGGAGGGTCTCAAGTCATCCTCTGCTCAGAGCTGGCTAGCTGGTCCAAGAACTTCAAGCTTGTTGCCTAGCTCTGCCTACCATCTTACTACAGCCATGATAGGAGTCCTGAGGTGTTTGTCTTCAGCTCTTATATGTGTTCTTGGAACCCAAAGAGAGGTCCACATGCTCCTTATCACTGGGAAAGCATCACATCATCTCCTCTGAATTCTCCATACCACTGTTTTGAGTGTACAGGGTATTGTGGACCATTCTATCTTTCCCAGAATGATCAGAAACTTCATAATATACCTCGAGAGCTTCCTTAGTACTGGGATAACATGCTCACACCACTCCGTGCTACTTTTCCTCTTTTGGCCACTTAATCTCGTGGTTAATACCCTCTCAAGGTGGGATATGGGAAAATATGTGCAACATCCATCCAAGGATGCTTCATGTCCCACCAGGGGCTGTTAAGGTCTTTAACATTCTACCTCCTAAACCTTCATCCTAGTGCCTTGCTGTATCTCAGACAGGAGCTACAAGGCTACAGGACAGAAGATAAGCCATGTCTCTAACTCACCTCAAGCAACAGGGGAAGTAACTTGGAAGGCGTTGGAGAATTCTCCAGCAGGGGAGCTCCAATGGGCGTGGGGAAGGGCCAGAAGTGGACTTGACCCAGAAGGTCAGTGGTCCTGGGACCTGTCTTCGTAGGTCCCTACTGGCCAGGCACACTGGAGAGTGTCCTAAGAGCAAAGATGAGGGACTGTCATTAAGAGAGTAAATTAGGGCTGGTTGAGGGGTTCAGTTGACACAGGCTTTTGCTGACAGTCCAAGGACTGGAGTGAACTATCCAGATCCTCAGGACCCACATGGGAGGAGAGAAATGACACCTACAAGTTGTCCTCAGACCCACGCCCGTGTGTGATGGTATACCGTGGCTGGGTGTACAAGTCACACAATCCATGTGATACAGATACGTTTAATAAAGGCATGCACATGGTTAATAGGGAATAAATGCAGTTGGCTGAGGGCCAGTCTCCCATGCCGGAAGCCATTGGTTCCATCTTCAGCACCGAAAGCCACGTGATAACTCAGGCCCATGATCCTGGCTCTCCCAAGGCTGGAGGCAACTGACAGGGCAGTTGAAAGTCCTCCTTGGTGAGACAGTGAGTCCCTACAGTGAGCCATCCCATGTGTTTTTGTAAAACCATGAAGTGCCATTAGAGGCTCTCTTCAGAATGTCCACTTACTCTGATTCATGTCATTGTTTGCACTTCCCTCTGTGTCTCCTGTAGACTGGACACACACACACTGGCCTGTGAGCAGGCTCAATCTGTCTCTTGCAAGTATTTGGAGGGAACCAGGCATCACAGGATGTGGTCCTAGCCTTCCACCTTTTTGAAACAGTGCCTTTTCTCATTGTGCTCCCCCAGCCTGCTGCCCTATGAATTTCTGGACTCTTTGTATCAGCTTTGCCTCCCAGTGGCCACAGAAAGCCCTTGAGTATGACCTATGCTACTCCCTCAATTTTCCCTGTATTTTTGGGCCTCAAACTCAGATCCTCTGCTGGCTGGCAGGGTCTTACCCAATAAGCCATCTCCTCAGCACTCCTCCTCCTCCACTGCCGAGGGTCCAGGCCAGCCTGGGACATCTTATGTTTCCCAGGCTCATCTCTAAACAGTAAGTTATGTGAGCCTCCTTAGTGATGGCATCACAGGCCACCACCCCCTTAAGCACATAATCTTTGGCCCTCATCCTTGACTCCCCCTCCTCTTGATTCATCCCTAGTCTTCTCCCCGTGCCTAGAACAGGAAGCACTCCTTGTATGAGTGGGGTCTGTGACTGTAGAACCATCTTCCTTCCACGTCTTCTCCACTCCCCTCCCAGGAATGTAAGGTCTCTACCATCCACCTCCAGCATCTACACCTGCAGACCCCTAGAGCTGTCTAGGCATGAGTCAGAAATGGGGGCCATGGTACAGATGATAATTCAAGTATCCCACTCACCTCAAGAAATGGGGGGGGGTAGCTTCAGAGACTTGTGGAAGTCTCCTCCTGCAAATGAGCTCCAATGGTGGGGGTCTGGTAATGGACTTGACCCAGAGGGTCAGAGGTCCTAGGACCTGATGGCCTAGGTCCTTACTGGCTCGGCACACCGATCTGCCTCCTAGGAGAAAGATGTAGGATTGTCATCAAGAAAGTATATTCCGGAGAACCCACCAGCTGATTGGACTAAGTGGTGAGTCTGTTCTCATACACAAACATCCCATCCTCTAGGCTTTGGAACCGGGTGCACAACCCTGCACCCCCACACCATCACCCATTGGAGTCCCAGTTTCAGGCCAACAGACTCATCTCATGCAGACAGGTTGGAATACTACCATCTCCCACCAGACCCTGTAACCTACAAGCCCCACCCCTCCCAAAGCCACCCACCCTATGAGACTGCAGCTGCTCCCTGGTACAGAGCCAATCAGCACTGCTGATTAGACTAAGAGTTGCTCCCGGAGACATAGAGTTCATCAGCAACAATGGGACCAAGATCCCCAATTAAACCAAGAGCTCCCTTTGGACCAAGTTTATTGATCAGACCAAGAGAGGCTCCCTCAGACACAGATACCACTTCCACTGAGTGGAGGAAAAGATGAGTAGATGCCAGTGCAAAAATACAGTCAACAACATGAAGACCAATATGGCATTATTAGAACCTAGTGGTTCTACATCAGCAAGACCTGAACATCCCAACACAGAAGACGCAGAAGAAATTGACCTTAAAAATGACATTAAGAAGATGATAGAGTCCTTTAAGATTAAATGAAAAATTCCCTTAATGAATTCAAGGAAAAGAATAAAAAACTGGAAGAAAACAATGGAAACAATAAAGAAACCAAGAAAGAAAGAAATACTTCAAGATTTGAAAACTGAAATAGAGACAACAAAGAAGATGCAAACTGAGGGAAGGCTGGAAATGGAAAATCTGAATAAATGAACAGGAACTACAGGTGTAAACATAACCAATAGAATGCAAGTGATGAAGAGAGAATCTCTGGTGGTGAAGATATAAGAGAGGAAATAGATTTGTCAGTCAAAGAAAACACTAAAGCCAATAAAGTTACAACACAAAACATCCAGGAAATTTGGGAAACCATTAAAAGACCAAACCTAAGAAAAATAGGAAGAGAAGAAGAATTCCAACTCAAAGGCACAAAAATTATATTCAACAAAATCATAGAAGAAAACTCTCCCAACTTAAAGAAGGAAATGCCTATGAAGATACAAGAAGCTAACAGAACACCAAATAGACTGGATTAAAAAAAAAACCCTTGCCATATAATAACAAACTACTAAACATATAGAATAAAGAAAAAATGTTAAGATTTATAAAGCAAAAAGGCCAAGTAACATATAAAGACAGACCCATCAGAATAGCACCTGTTCTCAAAGGACACTCTGAAAGCCAGAAGGTCCAAGACAGATGTTATGCAAACACTAAAAGACAATGGGTACCAACCCAAACTATTATACCCAGCAAAACTCTCAATCACTATAGACAGAGTAAACAAAATATTCCATGATAAACCAGATTAAAACAATACCTATCCACAAATCCAGCCCTACAGAAAGCACTAGAAGGAAAAATCAAAGTTAAGAAAGTTAGATACACCCATGAAAACACAGGTAATAGATAAACCCCCATACCAGCAAATACCAAAGAAGGGAAACACACAACACTACCACCAAAAGTAACAGGAATTACCATTCACTGGTCATTAATATCCCTTAATATCATTGGTCTCAATTTGCCTATCAAAAGACACAGGCTAAGAGATTGGATATAAAATGAGGATACATCATTATGTTGCATACAAGAAACACACCTCAACTTCAGAGAAAGACACTACCTCAGAGTAAAAGACTTTCCAATCAAATGGACTTAAGAAGCAAGCTATAGCTATCCTAATATTAACAAAATAGACTTCCAACTAAAATAAATCAAAGTGATTGGGAAGGACATTATATATTTATCACAGGGAAAATCACCAAGATGAAGTCTCAATTCTGAACATTTATGCCCCAAATACAAGGGCACCCACATATGTAAAACAAACATTACTGAAGCTTAAATAACACATTAAACCCCACAAACTAGTTGCGGGAGACTTCAACACCCCACTTTCACCACTAGACAGATCTGCCAGAATGAAACTTAACAGAGAAACAAGGGACTTAACTGATGTTATGACTCAAATGGACTTAATAGATATCTACAGAATATTCCACCTGAACATAAACAAATATACCTTCTTCACAGCACCCCCATAGAACATCTCTAAAATTGACCACATTCTTGGACACAAAGCAAATTTCAACAGATACAAAAAAATTATAATAAAGAGGCCATATATATTTCAAAAGATCTTGGGGGCCACCAATATGATGTTTTGCTGCCAAGCCTGAACACTTCATTCAAAACCCAGGAGTCAAATTGAGAGATGGAAACTGACACCCACATCTTGTCTTCTGACATGGCCAAGTGCCCCATCCCATGCTAATCAGGTCACATGCACCTGTACACATAAACACATACCAACACCAACACACACGCACACAAACATGTACACACACACACACACACACACACACACACACACACACACAAAGATAATAGAGGATGTTAACAGCAAGGAATATACTGGATTGGAATGGCACATTCATGGCATATATATGAAACCATGAAACTATAGTGTTGCCTTCCTCTGTACCACACAAAGAGCAAATGGTAGTTTAGGCCTTTTATCTCTAGAGACTTCCAGCTAGACAAAGCTGGATTCAGGTCTTAATTACATTCTTGAAGACACTGTAATTCCTTGGACCTAAGTGACAACAGGCCATTATAGGCTCTCCCTGGGAATCTCTGCTCCTTCTCATTCATTTTAGTCTTTATATGTGTGCTTGAGGGTAAGATAAAAGAGAGAGAGAAGGGTAAATAGAGACACACTGTACACAATACATGCCAGTGGCCTTTGTGGAGGCTACTGGATGCTCAGGTGTTGGTCTGCAACTTCTCCCTTTCTGGGGGCAGGGTCTCAAGTCATCCTCTGCTCAGAACTGGCTAGCTGGTCCAGGAACTTCAAGCTTGTTGCCTAGCTCTGCCTACCATCTTACTACGGCCATGATAGGAGTCCTGAGGTGTTTGTCTTCAGCTCTTATATGTGTTCTTGGGACCCAAAGAGAGGTCCACATGCTCCTTATCACTGGGAAAGCATCACATCATCTCTGATTTCTCCATACCACTGGTTTGAATGTACAGGGTATTGTGGACCATTCTATCTTTCCCAAAATGATCAGAAACTTCATAATATACCTCGAGAGCCACTTCAGTACTGGGATTACATGCTCACACCACTCCGTGCTACTTTTCCTCTTTTGGCCACTTAATCTCGTGGTTAATCCCCTCTCTAGGAGGGATATGGGAAAATATGTGCAACATCCAAGGATGCTTCAGGTCTCACCAGGGGCTGTTAAGGTCTTTAACATTCTACCTCCTACACCTTCACCCTAGTGCCCTGCAGGTGTCTCAGACAGGGGCTACAAGGCTACAGGACAGAAGATAAGCCATGTTTCTAACTCACCTCAAGCAATAGGTGGAATAACTTCAGAGGCTTTGGAGATATCTCCAGCAGGGGAACTCCAGTGGGTTTGGGGCAGGGCCAGAAGTGGACTTGACCCAGAGGGTCAGTGGTCCTGGAGCCTGTCTTCGTAGGTCCCTACTAGCCAGGCACACTGGTGAGTGTCCTAAGAGCAAAGAAGAGAGACTGTCATTAAGAGGGTAAATTAGAGCTGGTTGAGGGGTTCAGTGGACACAGGCTTTTGCTGACAGTCCAGGGACTGGAGTGAACTATCCAGATCCTCAGGACCCACATGGGAGGAGAGAAATGACACCCACAAGTTGTCCTCAGACCCACGCCCGTGTGTGATGGTATACCGTGGCTGGGTGTACATGTCACACAATCCATGTGATACAAATATGATTAATAAAGGCATGCGTATGGTTAATAGGGAATAAATTCAGTTTGCTGAGTGCCAGTCTCGCATGCAGGAAGCCATTGGACCATCGTCAGCACCGAAAGGCATGTGATAACTCAGGCCCATGATCCTGGCTCTCCCAAGGCTGGAGGCAGCTGACAGAGCAGTTGAAAGTCTTCCTTGGTGAGACAGTGAGTCCCTACAGTGAGCCATCCCATGTGTTTTTGTAAAACCATGAAGTGCCATTAGAGGCTCTCTTCAGAATGTCCACTTACTCTGAATCATGTCATTGTTTGCACTTCCCTCTGTGTCTCCTGTAGACTGGACACACACACACTGGCCTGTGAGCAGGCTCAACATGTCTCTTGAAAGTATTTGGAGGGAACCAGGCATCAAAGGATGTGGTCCTAGCCCTCCACCTTGTGAAACAGTGCCTTTTCTTTATTGTGCTCCCCCAACCTGCTGCCCTATGAATTTCTGGACTCTTTGTATCAGCTCTGCCTCCCAGGTGCCCACAGAAAGCCCTTGAGTATGACCTATGCTCCTCCCTCAATTTTCCCTGTATTGTTGGGCCTCAAACTCAGATCCTCTGCTGGCTGGCAGGGTCTTACCCAATAAGCCATCTCCTCAGCACTCCTTCTCCTCCACTGCCGAGGTCCAGGCCAGCCTGGGACATCTTATGTTTCCCAGGCTCATCTCTAAACAGTAAATTATCGTGAGCCTCCTGAGTGGTGGCATCTCAGGCCACCACCGCCTTAAGCACATGATCTTTGGCCCTCATCCTTGACTCCCCCTCCTCTTGATCCTTCCCAAGTCTTCTCCCCGTGCCTAGCACAGGAAGCACTCCTTGTATGAGTGGGGTCTGTGACTGTAGAACCATCTTCCTTCCAAGTCTTCTCCCGTCCCCTCCCAGGAATGTAAGGTCTCTACCATCCACCTCCAGCATCTACAACTGCAGACCCCTAGAGCTGTCTGGACATGAGTCGGAGGTGGGGGCCATGGTACAGATGATAATTCAAGTATTCCACTCACCTCAAGAAATAGGGGGGATAGCTTCAGAGACTTGTGAAGTCTCCTCCTCCTGCAAGTGAGCTCCAATGGTGGGGGTCCGGTAATGGACTTGACCCAGAGGGTCAGAGGTCCTAGGACCTGATGGCCTAGGTCCTTACTGGCTGGGCGTACCAATGAGCCTCCTAGGAGAAAGATGTAGGGCTGTCATCAAGAAAGTATATTCCGGAGAACCCACCAGCTGATTGGACTAAGAGGTGAGTCTTTGTTCTAATAGACAAAAATCCCAGCCTCTAGGCTTTGGGCCCAGGTACACAATCCCGCACCCCCACACCATCACCCATTGCAGTCCCAGTTTCAGGCTAGCAGACACATCTCCTGCAGACAGGTTGGAATACCACGATCCCCACCAGACCCTGTAACCTACAAGCCCCACCCCCTCCCAAAGCCACCCACCCTCTAAGACTGCAGCTGCTCCCTGGGACAGAGGCCACCAGACTAAAAGCTGTTCCCAGAGACATAGAGTCCATCAGCACCAATGGGACCAAGATCCCCAATTAAACCAAGAGCTTCCATTGGACCAAGAGTATTGATCAGACCCAGAGAGGCTCCCTCAGACACAGATACCACTTCCACTGAGTAGAGGAAAAGATGAGTAGATGCCAGTGCCAAAATATAGACAAAAACATAAAGACAAATATGGCACCATTAGAACCTAGTGGTTCTACATCAGCAAGACCTGAACATCCCAACACAGAAGCAGCAGAAGATATTGACCTTAAAAATTACATTAAGAAGATGATAGTGGCCTTTAGAGATGAAATGAAAAATTCCCTTATAGAATTCGAGGAAAAGACAAACAATAATTGGAAGAAATCAATGATTCTCTTAAAGAAACCCAAAAAAAAAATACAAACTGGTGAAGCAAACACTTCAAGATTTGAAAACTGAAATAGAGACAATAAAGAAGATACAAACTCCAGCACTTGGGAGGCAGAGGCAGGCGGATCTCTGTGAGTTCGAGGCCAGCCTGGCTACCAAGTGAGTTCCAGGAAAGGTGCAAAGCTACACAGAGAAACCCTGTCTCGAAAAAAAAAAAAAAAAAAAAAAAAAAGATACAACCTCAGAGAATGCTGGAAGTGAAAAATCTGAGTAAATGAACAGGAACTACAGGTGTAAACATAACCAACAGAATGCAAGTGATGAAGAGAGAATCTCTGGTGGTGAAGATATAATAGAGGAAATAGATTTGTCAGTCAAAGAAAACACTAAAGCCTAAAATGTCATAACATAGAACGTCCAGGAAATTTGGTAAAACATTAAAAGACCAAACATAAGGAAAAAAAAAAAGAAAGAAGAAGAAGAATTCCAACTCAAAGGCACAGAAAATATATTCAACAAAATCATAGAAGAAAACTTTGCCAACCTAAAGAAGGAAATGCCTATGAAGATACAAGAAGCTTACAGAACACCAAATAGACTGAATCAAAACAAAAAAGTCCCTATGCCATAATAACAAGCTACTAAACATATAGAATTAAGACAAAATGTTAAGAGCTTTAAAGGAAAAAGGCCAAGTAACATATAAAGACAGACCCATCAGAATAGCACCTGTTCTCAAAGGACACTCTGAAAGCCACAAGGTTCAAGACAGATGTTATGCAGGCACTAAGAGACCTGGGTCCCAACCCAAACTATTATATCCAGCAAAACTCTCAACAACCATAGACAAAGTAAACAAAATATTCCATGATAAAACCAGATTAAAATAATACCTATCCACAAATGCAGCCCTACAGAAAGCACTAGATGGAAAAATCTAACCTAAGGAATTTAAACACACCCATGAAAACACAGGCAATAGATAACCCCACACCATCAAATACAAAAAAGAGAAACACACAACACTACCACCGAAAGATATCAGGAAATAACAATCACTGGACATTAATATCCCTTAGTATCAATGGTCTCAATTTGCCTATAAAAATACACAGGCTAACAGATTGGATATAAAAAGAGGATACATCATTCTGTTGCATACAAGAAACAAACCTCAAATTCAGAGACAGACACTACCTCAGAGTAAAAGGCTGGAAAAACACTTTCCATTCAAATGGACTTAAGAAGCAAGCTATAGCTATCCTAATATTAACAAAATAGACTTCAAACTTAAAAAAATCAAAAGAGATCGGGAAGGACATTACATATTTATAACACGGAAAATCACCAAGATGAAGTCTTAATTCTGATCATTTATGCCCCAAATACAAGGACACCCACATATGTAAAAGAAACATTACTAAAGCTTAAATAACACATCAAATACCACACACTAATAGTGGGAGACTTCAACACCCCACTCTCACCACTGGACAGATCTGCCAGAATGAATCTTAACAGAGAAACAAGGAACTTAACTGATGTTATGACACTAATGGACTTAATAGATATCTACAGAATATTATAACTGAACATAAACAAATATACCTTCTTCTCAGCACTCCATGGAACATTCTCTAAAATAGACCACATTCTTGGTCACTCAAGAGATACAAAAAAATTAGAATAACCTCCTGTATTTTATTGGACCACCATGGCTTAAAGGTACATTTCAACAACAACAACAAAAAATTACAGAAAGCCTAAAATCTCTTGGAAACTGAATAATGCCCAATTGGATCATCAATGGGTTATGGAATAAAGAAAGAAAGAAATTAAAGATTTCCTAGAATTCAATGAAAATGAAGGTACAACATACCTGAAATTATGGGAAACTATGAAAGCAGTGCTAAGAAGAAAATTCATACCACTAATGGCCAAAAAAAAAAGATGGAGAAATCTCACACTATCAACTTAACAGCACACCTGAAAGCTCTAGAACAAGAGGAAGCAAACTCACCTTGGAGGAATAGATGCCAAGAAATAATCAAATTGAGAGCTGAAATCAATAAAATAGAAACAAAGATAACAATACAAAGAATCAATGAAACAAAGAGTTGGTTCTTTGAGAAAAAAATCAATAAGATAGACAAGCTCTTATCCAAATTAACCAAAAGGCAGAGATAGAGCATCCAAATTAAAAATCAGAAATGAAAAGGGAGACATAAGCCGGGCAGTGGTGGCGCACGCCTTTAATCCCAGCACTCGGGAGGCAGAGGCAGGCAAATCTCTGTGAGTTCGAGGCCAGCCTGGGCTACCAATTGAGTTCCAGGAAAGGCACAAAGCTACACAGAGAAACCCTGTCTCGAAAAACAAAAAAAAAAAAAAAAAAAAAAAAAAAAAAAAAAAAAAAAAAGAAAAAGAAAAGGAAAAGAAAAGAAAAGGGAGACATAACAACAGACAATGAGGATTATCACGTCACTCTGTACGCCACAATATTGGAAAATCTGAAAGAAAAGGACAATTTTCTGGATAGGTACCACATACCAAAGTTAAACCAAGACCAGATAAACTATTTAAATAGACCAATAACCCTAAGGAAATAGAAACAGTCATTAAATGTCTCCATAAAAAGAAAAATAAAAAGCCCAGGACCAGATGGTTTCAGTGCACAATTTTACCAGATATTCAAAGAAGAGCTAATACCAATACTCTTCAATTGTTCCACACAATAGAAACAGAAGGAATATTACCAAACTTTTTATGAGGCTACAGTTACTCTGATACCCAAACCACACAAAGATGCAATAAAGAAAGAGTATTACAGACCAATCGCCCTCATGACCATTGATGCAAAAATATACAATAAAATATTGCAAAGCACATCCAACAACACATAAAAAAAAACTATCCACCATGGCCAAGTAGGCTTCATCTCAGGGATGCAAGAATGATTCAACATACAAAAATCTGTCAATGTAATACACCATAAAAACAAACTGAAAGAATGAAAAACCATGATCTACTCATTAGATGCTGAAGAAGCCTTTGACAAAATCCAACACCCCTTTTTGATAAAGGTCCTAGAGAGATGAGGAACACAAGGAACCTAAACATAAAGGCAATTTACAGCAAGCCCACAGCCAATATCAAATTAAATGGAGAGAAACTCAAAGCGATTCCATTAAAATCATGAACAAACAAGGCTTTCCACTCTCCTGGTATTTACTCAATATAATGCTTCAAGTTCTAGTTAGAGCAATAAGATAACAAAAGAAGATCAAAGGGATAGTAAGGGAGAAGTCAAACTTTCTCTATTTGCAGACAATATGATAGTAACCTAAGTGACCTCAAAAATTCTACCAGGAAACTTATACAGCCACTTTGGAAATAAGTATGGCTGTTTTTCCGAAAATTGGGAATCAATCTGTCTCAAGACCCAGTTATACCACTCTTGGGCATATACTCAAAGAATGCTCAATCATACCACAAGGACACATGCTCTACTATGTTCATAGCAGCATTATTTGTAATAGCCAGAACATGGAAACAACCTAGATGTCCCTCAACTGAAGAATGGATAAAAAAAAAAATGTGGCACATATACACAATGAAGTACTCTCACCAGTAAAAAACACAAAACAAAAACACATTGGTATCATAAAATTTACAGGCAAATAGATAGAATTAGAAAATAACATCCTGAGTCAGAAGGACAAACATGGTACGTACTCACTCATAAGTGGATACTAGATGTAAAGCAAAGGATAACCAGACTACAACCCACAGCCCCAGAGAAGCTAGCTAACAAGGAGAACTGTAGAAGGGAAGCATACATCGCCCGGTGAAGGAGAAATAGATGAGATCTCCTTGAACAAACTGAAGGTGTTGGGTTAATGACAGGCAAGGGGTGTGGGATGAGAACATAAGGGAATGGGAGATTCAAGTTTGAACAGGGATAGAGTAGGAGAGCAAGGAAAGAGATACCATGATAAAGGAAGACGCCATGACTATTATCAAGGGAGAAGTGCTAGGGAAGTCCCCAGGAATCCACAAGGATGACCCCACCTTAGACTACTGGCAATAGTGGAGAGATTGCCTGAACTGGCCTATTCCGGTAATCAGATTAGTGATTACTCTAACTGGCATCATAGGGCCTTCATCCAGTGACTGATGAAAGCAGATACAAAAATCCACAGCGAGGCACCAGGCCAAGCTCCAGAATTCCAATCAATGAGAGAGAGGAGGAATTCTATGAGCAAGAGACATTGAGAGTATGATGGGAAAACATACATAGATGGCCAGCCAAACTAGTGGAAATTCATAAACTGTGGACCATTAGCTGTGGAGTCCCCATGGGACTGGACTAGACTCTCTGGATAGGTGAGATAGTTTTTAGCTTGAACTGTTTAGGGTCCCCCAGGCAGTAGGATTGGGGTGCATTCCTGGTGCATGTGTGGGCTTTTTGGAGCACAAAGCCTATGGTAGGACACCTTACACAGCCTTGATGCAAGGGTGAGGAGCTTGGACCTGCCCCAAATGAATGTACCAGGATCTGCTGAGTCCCCATGGAAGACCTTGGCTTGGAGGAAGTGGGAATGTGGGTGGGTTGAGGTGGGAGGTCCTGGAGTGGGAGGAGGGAGGAGAGAGAGATCTTTAGTTGATATGTAAAATGAATAGAAAATTTCTTAATAATAAAAAAAGAAAAAATCTGGCAAGAAACAAGCCAAGGCCAAAGGTGGGCATTTATAATTAAGAAAAATAAAATAAAATATTAGTGTAAATTCACATGACAAATGAAAACTAAATATATAAAAATGATCTTTGAGAAACTGAGAACCACAAAAGTAAAACAAACCGTCATTAGAGGAACAAGCATACAATTTATATTACAGAAAGTAGAATCATATACAAAATATGGAAAGAAACAGAATGAAAGTAAAATTCCAGAATATGGATCTAAAAGTCAAAAGTATTTTCAAGGCTATATTGAAATATAGCATGGTAGAAAGCAATTGGTTGTTTAGTGTAGGTTGTTTGTGGGACTCCTAACAGTGGGAATGTAGATATCTCTGACTCTTACTTGCTCTTGGGACCCTTTTCCTCCTACTGGTCCTACTTTGCCTCACCCAGCCTTGTTAGGGGAGTTGTGCCTAGTCTTATTACATCTTAAGATGACATTTTAGGTTGATATCCCTGGGAAACCTGTACTTTCTGAAGGAAAAGGATTAACAGGGGATGTGGGGAAGAGAGGAGGTGGGGGTCGGGAATGGTAGAAGAGGTGAGAAGAAAGGCTGCCATCAAAATATATTGTACCAGAGAAGAATTTTTTTTAAAAGAACGGGAATAATAGAAAAAATGAGGAAATGTTAATTAAATAATACTTTATTGTAATAAAACTATTATATACAAAAAAGTAAGTATATTCCAGCAGATGTTTGTCTGAGTCATGTTATTTATCTATGTGTTGTTTCTATTCTCTGTTCATTATAATACAGGGGCCATATATATTTCAAATATCTTGGGGGCCAGCACTATGGCTCAGTGGATTGAAGGTGTTTGCTGCCAAGCCTGAACACTACATTCAAAATCCAGGAGTCAAACTGGGAGATGGAAAGTGACTTCCACATCTTGTCTTCTACATGGCCAGGTGCACCATTCCATACGAATCAGGACACATGCATGTGTGCACATAAACACATATCAACACACACACACACACACACACACACACACACACACACACACACAAATAAAGATAAGAGAGGATGTTAACATCAAGAAATATACTGGATTGGAATGGCACATTCCTGGCATATATTGAAGCCATGAAACCAGAGGGGTGCATTTCTCTGTACCACACAAAGAGCAAATGGTAGTTTAGGTCTTTTAACTCTAGAGACTTCAAGCTAGATGGATCTGGATCTGGGTTTTAATTACATTCTTGGAAACACTGTCATTCCTTGGACCCCTGAGTGACAACAGGCCATTAAAGGCTCTCCCTGGGAATCTCTGCTCCTTCTCATTCATTTTAGTCTTTATATGTGTGCATGAGTGTAAGATAAAAGAGAGAGAGAAGGGTAAATAGAGACACACTGTACACAATACATGCCAGTGGCCTTTGTGGAGGCTACTGGATGCTCAGGTGTTGGTCTGCAACTTCTCCCTTTCTGGGGGCAGGGTCTCAAGTCATCCTCTGCTCAGAGCTGGCTAGCTGGTCCAGGAACTTCAAGCTTGTTGCCTAGCTCTGCCTACCATCTTATTACAGCCATGATAGGAGTCCTGAGGTGTTTGCCTTCAGCTCTTATATGTGTTCTTGGGACCCAAAGAGAGGTCCACATGCTCCTTATCACTGGGAAAGCATCACATCATCTCCTCTGAATTCTCCATACCACTGTTTTGAGTGTACAGGATATCCTGGACCATTCTATCTTTCCCAGAATGATCAGCAACTATGTAATATACCTGGAGAGACTCCTGAGTACTGGGGTTTCATGCTCACACTACTCCATGCTACTTTTCCTCCTATGGCCACTTGATCTAACCAGGGGCCTTCTTGGTTAATCCCCTCCCTAGGTGGAATATGGGAAAATATGTGCAACATCCATCCAAGGATGCTTCAGGTCCCACCACGGTCTCTAGTCTTTAAAATTCCACCTCCTACACCTTCACCCTAGTGCCCTGAAGGTGTCTCAGACAGGGGCTACAAGACTACAGGACAGAAGATAAGCCATGTTTCTAACTCACCTCAAGCAATAGGGGGAGTAACTTGGGAGGCTTTGGAGAATTCTCCAGCAGGGGAGCTCCAATGGGTGTGGGGCAGGGCCAGAAGTGGACTTGACCCAGAGGGTCAGTGGTCCTGGGACCTGTTGTCGTAGGTCCCTACTGGCCAGGCACACTGGAGAGTGTCCTAAGAGCAAAGATGAGGGACTGTCATTAAGAGAGTAAATTAGGGATGGTTGTGGGGTTCAGTGGACACAGGCTATTGCTGACAGTCCAAGGACTGGAGTGAACTATCCAGATCCCAGGACCCACATGGGAGGAGAGAAATGACACCCACAAGTTGTCCTCAGACCCACGCCCGTGTGTGATGGTATACCGTGGCTGGGTGTACAAGTCACACAATCCATGTGATACAGATACGTTTAATAAAGGCATGTGTATGGTTAATAGGGAATAGATTCAGTTTGCTGAGTGCCAGTCTCGCATGCAGGAAGCCATTGGTTCCCTCGTCAGCACCGAAAGCCACGTGATAACTCAGGCAGTGATCCTGGCTCTCCCAAGGCTGGAGGCAGCTGACAGAGCAGTTGAAAGTCCTCCTTGGTGAGACAGTGAGTCCCTACAGTGAGCCATCTGATGGGATTTATAAAACCATAAAGTGCCATTAGAGGCTCTCTTCAGAATGTCCACTTACTCTATACATGTCACTGTTTGCACTTCCCTCTGTGTCTCCTGTAGACTGGACACACACACACTGGCCTGTGAGCAAGCTCAACATGTCTCTTGCAAGTATTTGGAGGGAACCAGGCATCAAAGGATGTGGTCCTAGCCTTCCACCTTGTGAAACAGTGCCTTTTCTCTATTGTGCTCCCACAGCCTGCTGCCCTATGAATTTCTGGACTCTTTGTATCAGCTCTGCCTCCCAGGTGCCCACAGAAAGCCCTTGAGTATGACCTCTGCTCCTCCCTCAATTTTCCCTGTATTGCTGGGCCTCAAACTCAGATCCTCTGCTGGCTGGCAAGGTCTTACCCAATAAGCCATCTCCTCAGCACTCCTCCTCCTCCACTGCCGAGGATCCAGGCCAGCCTGGGACATCTTATGTTTCCCAGGCTCATCTCTAAACAGTAAGTTATGTGAGCCTCCTGAGTGGTGGCATCTCAGGCCACCACCCCCTTAAGCACATGATCTTTGGCCCTCATCCTTGACTTCCACTCCTCTTGGTCCATCCAAGACTTCTCCCCGTGCCTAGCACAGGAAGCACTCCTTCTATGAGTGGGGTCTGTGACTGTAGAACCATCTTCCTTCCAAGTCTTCTCCACTCCCCTCCCAGGACTGTGGTGTCTCTAGCATCCACCTCCAGCATCTGCAACTGCAGACTCCTAGAGCTGTCTAGGCATGAGTCAGAAGTGGGGGCCATGGTACAGATGATAATTCAAGTATCCCACTCACCTCAAGAAATAGGGGGATTAGCTTCAGAGACTTGTGGAAGTCTCCTCCTGCAAGTGAGCTCCAATGGTGGGGGTCCGGTAATGGACTTGACCCAGAGGGTCAGAGGTCCTAGGACCTGTTGGCCTAGGTCCTTACTAGTCGGGCGTACCAATGAGCCTCCTAGGAGAAAGATGTAGGATTGTCATCAAGAAAGTATATTCCGGAGAAGCCCACCAGCTGATTGGACTAAGAGTGAATCTTTGTTCTCATAGACAAACATACCAGCCTCTAGGCTTTGTGCCCAGGTACACAATCCCGCACCCCCACACCATCACCCATTGCAGTCCCAGTTTCAGGCCAGCAGACACATCTCCTGCAGACAGGTTGGAATACTACCATCCCCCACCAGACACTGTATCCTACAAGCCCCACCCCTCCCAAAGCCACCCATGCTCTGAGACTACAGCGGCTCCCTGGGACAGACCACCAGACTAAGAGCTGCTCAAAGAGACATAGAGTCCATCAGCACCAATGGGACCAAGATCCCTGATTAAACCAAGAGCTCCATTGGACCAAGAGTATTGATCAGACCAAGGGAGGCTCCCTCAGACACAGAAACCATTTCCACTGAGTGGAGAAAGAGATGAACAGATGCCAGTGCAAAAATACAGTCAACAACATAAAGATCAATATGGCACCATTAAAACCTAGTGGTTCTACATCAGCAAGACCTGAACATCCCAACACAGCAGAAGCAGGAGATATTGAACTTAACATAAGAAGATGTTAGCAGCCTTTAGGGACAAAATGAAAAATTCCCTTAAAGAATTCGAAGAAAAGACAAATAATAAATTGGAAGAAATCAATGAATCCCTTAAATAAACCCAAGAAAAAAACAAAGAGGTGAAGGAAACAGTTCAAAATTTGAAAACTGAAATAGAGACAAAGAAGATGCAAACTCAGAGAATGCTGGAAGTGAAAAATCTGAGTAAATGAACAGGAACTACAGGTGTAGGCATAACCAACAGAATGTAAGAGAGAAGAGAGAATCTCTGGTGGTGAAGATATGGTAGAGGAAATAGATTTGTCAGTTAAAGAAAACATTAAAGCCAACAAGGTCATAACACAAAACATCCAGGAAATTTGGGAAACCATTAAAAGACCAAATCTAATAAAAATAGGGATAGATGAAGGAGAAGAATACCAACTCAAAGTCACAGAAAATATATTCAACAAAATCATAGAAGAAAACTTTCCCAACCTAAAGAAGGAAATGCCTATGAAGATACAAGAAGCTAACAGAACACCAAATAGACTGGATCAAAAAAAAAGTCCCTTGCCATGATAACAAATTATTAAACATATGAAGAAAAAATGTTAAGAGCTGTAAAGGAAAAAGGCCAAGTAACATATGAAGACAGACACATCAGAATAGAATCTGATCTAAAAAAGATTCTGAAAGCCAGAAGGTTCAGGACAGATGTTATGCAGACACTAAGAGACCATGGATGCCAATCCAAACTATTATACCCAGCAAAACTCTCAATCACCATACACACAGTAAACAAAATATTCCATGATAAAACCAGATTAAAACAATACCTATCCACAAATCTAGCCCTACAAAAGCACTAGAAGGAAAAATCCAACCTAAGGAATTTAAATACACCCATAAAAACACAGGCAATAGATAACCCCACACCATCAAATACAAAGAAGGGAAACACACAACACTACCACCAAAAGATAACAGGTATTAACAATCACTGGGCATTAATATCCATTATTATCAATGGTCTCAATTCACCTATAAAAAGACACAGGCTAACAAAATGGATATAAAGAGAGGATACATTATTCTGTTGTATACAAGAAACACACCTCAACTTCAGAGACAGACACTACCTCATGGTAAAAGGCTGGAAAAAGACTTTCCAATCAAATGGACTTAAGAAGCAAGCTATAGCTATCGTAATATCTAACAAAATAGCCTTCAAACTAAAATAAATCAAAAGAGATTGGGAAGGTCATTACATATTTATCACAGGGAAAATCACCAAGATGAAGTCTCAATTCTGAACATTTATGCCCCAAATACAAGGACACCCACATATGTAAAAGAAACATTACTTAAGCTTAAATCATACATCAGACCAGACACACTAGTACTGGGAGACTTCAACACCGCACTCTCACCACTGGACAGATCTGCCAGAATGAAACTTAACAGAGAAACAAGGGACTTAACTGATGTTATGACTCAAATGGACTTAATAGATATCTACAGAATATTTTACCTGAACATAAACAAATATACCTTCTTCTCAGCATCCCATGGAACATTCTCTAAAATAGACCAAATTCTTGGTCACAAAACAAATTTCAACAGATACAAAAAAAAAATTGGAATCACCTCCAGTATTTTATTGGAACACCATGGCTTAAAGGTAGATTTCAAAAACCAAAAAAATACAGAAAACTTAAATCTCATGGAAACTGAATAATGCCTAACTGAATCATCAATTGGTTATGGAATAAAGAAAGAAAGTAATTAAAGATTTCCTAGAATTCAATGAAAATGAAGGTACAACATACCTAAAATTATGGGACACTATGAAAGCAGTGCTAAGAGGAAAATTCATAGCACTAAAGGCCAAAAAAAAAAAAATGGAGAAATCTCACACTAACGACTTAATAGCACACCTCAAAGCTCTAGAACAAGAGGAAGCAAACTCACCCTGGAGGAATAGATGCCAAGAAATAATCAAATCGAGGGCTGAAATCAATAAAATAGAAACAAAGATAACAATACAAAGAATCAATGAAACAAAGAGTTGGTTCTTTGAGAAAAAATCAACAAGATAGACAAGCTCTTATCCAAATTAACCAAAAGGCAGAGATAGAGCATCCAAATTAAAAATCAGAAATGAAAAGGGAGACATAACCACAGACAATGAGGACATACAGAGAATCATCAGGTCATGCTGTACTCCAAAAATGGGAAAATCTTAGAGAAATGGACAATTTTCTGTATAGGTACCACATACCAAAGTTACACCAAGACCAGATAAACTATTTAAATAGACCAATAACCCCTAAGGAAATAGAAACAGTCATTAGATGTCTCCCAACCAAAAAAAAAAAAAAAAAAAAAAAGCCCAGGACCAGATGGTTTCAGTGCAGAATTCTACCACATTTTCAAAGAAGAGCTAATCCCAATACTCTTCAAATTGTTTCATACAATAGAAACAGAAGGAATATTACCAAACTTTTTATGAGGCTACAGTTGCCCTGATACACAAACCTCACAAAAATGCAACAAAGAAAGAGAATTACAGACCAATCTCCCTCATGAACATTGATGCAAAAATACTCAATGAAATATTGGGACACCGAATCCAAGAACACAAAAAAAAATTATCCACCACGACCAAGTAGGCATCATCTCAGGGATGCAAGGATGATTCAACATACGAAAATCTGTCAATGTAATACACCATAGAAACAACTGAAAGAAAAAAAAACACATGATCTTCTCATTAAATACTGAAGAATTCTTTGACAAAATCCAATGCCATTTCATAATAAAGTTTCTAGAGGGATCAGAAACACAAGGAACCTAAACATAAAGGCAATTTACAGCAAGCCCACAGCCAATATCAAATTAAATGGAGAGAAACACAAAGCAATTCCATTAAAATCAGAAACAAGACAAGGCTTTCCACTCTCCTGGTATTTACTCAATATAATACTTGAAGTTCTAGCTAGATCAAAGAAAGCAAAAGGAGATCAAACGGATAGAAATTAGAAAGTGAGAAGTCAAACTTTCTCTATTTTCAGACAATATGATAGTATACCTATGTGACTCCAAAAATTCTACCAGAAAACTAATAAAATCAGTATGGGAGTTTCTCTGAAAATTGGTAATCAATCTATCTCAAGATACAGCTATACCACTCTTGGGCATATACTCAAGGAATGCTCAATCATACCACAAGGACACATGCTCAACTATGTTCATAGCAATATTATTTGTAATAGCCAGAACATGGAAACAATCTAGATGCCCCTCAACTGAAGAATGGATAAAGAAAATGTGGCACATATACACAATGGAGTACTCTCAGTAGGAAAAAAAAACATAGGTATCATGAAATTTACAGGCAAATGGATGGAACTAGAAAATAACATCCTGAGTCAGAAGGACAAACATGGTATGTACTCACTCATAAGTGGATACTAGATGTAAAGCAAAGGATAACCAGACTACAATCCACAGCCCCAGAGAAGCTAGCTAACAAGGAGGACCCTAAGAGCAACGCATAGATCGCCCAATGAAGGAGAAATAGATGAGATCTCCATGAGCAAACTGGGGGTGTGGGGGTTAATGACAGTCAAGGGATGTGGGATGAGAACATAAGGGAATGGGAGGTTCAAGGAAAGAGATACCATGAAAAAGGAAGACACCATTGTAATAGGGAAAAGTGCTAGGAAGTTCCCAGTAATCCACAAGGATGACCCCACCTTAGACTACTGTCAATAGTGGAGAGAGTGCCTGAACTGGCCTATTCTGCAATCAGATTAGTGATTACCCTAACTGGCATCATAGAGCCTTCATCCAGTAACTGATGGAAGCAGATACAGAAATCCACAGCCAGGCACCAGGCTGAGCTCCAGAAGTCCAATCAATGAGAAAGAGGAGGGAGTCTATGAGCAAGAGACATTGAGAGTATGATGGGAAAGCATACAGAGATGGCCAGCCAAACTAGTGGAAACTCATGAACCATTAGCTGTGGAGTCCCCATGGGCCTGGACTAGACTCTCTGGATAGGTGAGATAGTTGTTTAGCTTGAACTGTTTAGGGCCCCCCAGGCAGTAGGATTGGGGTCCATTCCTGGTGCATGAGTGGGTTTTTTGGAGCCCAGAGCCTATCGTAGGACACCTTACACAGCCTTGATGCAAGGGGGAGGAGCATGGACCTGCCCCAACTGAATGTACCAGGATCTGCTGAGTCCCCATGGGAGACTTTGCCTTGGAGGAAGTAGGATTGGGGGTGTGTTGAGGGGGAAGGCTCTGGTATGGGAGGAGGGAGGAGAGGGGGATCTGTAGTAGGTATGTACAATGAATGGAAATTTTCTTAATAATAAAAAAAGAAAAAATCTGCCAGGAAACAAGCGAAGCCAAAGCTGGGCATTTATAATTAAGAAAAACAAAATATTAGTGTAAATTCACATGACAAATGAAAACTAAAGATATAAAAATGATCTTTGAGAAACTCAGAACCACAAAAGTAAAACAATCCTTCATTAGAGTAAAAGCATAAATTTATATTACAAAAAATAGAATCATATACAAAATATGGAAAGAAACAGAATAAGAATAAAATTCCCAGAATATAGATCTAAAAGTCAAAAGTATTTTCAAGGCTATATTGAAATATAGCATGGTAGAAAGCAAAGCCAGCACTTTGTAATTGGTTGTTTAGTGTAGGTTGTTTGTGGGACTCCTAACAGTGGGAATGTGGATATCTCTGATTCTTACTTGCTCCTGTGACCGTTTTCCTCCCACTGGTCCTACTTTGCCTCACCAGGCCTTGATATAGGAGTTTGTGCCTGGTCTTATTACATCTTAAGATGACATTTTAGGTTGATATCCCTGGGAAACCTGTACTTTTCTGAAGGCAAAGGAGGAACAGTGGATCTGGGGAAGAGGAGGTGTGAGGGGGAAATGGGAGGAGAGGAGAGAAGAAAGGCTGCCATCAAAGTGTATAGTACCAGAGAAGAATTTTTTTTTAAAGAACGAAAAAAATAAAAAAAGAGGAAATGTTAATAAAATAATACTTTTTTATAATAAAACTATTATATGCAAAAAAGAAAATATATTCCAGCAAGTGTTTGTCTGAGTCATGATATTAATCTATCTATGTGATGTTTCTATTCCTGTGTTCATTATAATACAGAGGCCACATATATTTCAAAAGATCTTGGGCGCCAGCAATATGGCACACTGTATTGAGGTGATTGCTGCCATGCCCGAACACTACATTCAAAAGACAGGAGTCAAATAGAGAGATGGAAACTGACACCCACATCTTGTCTTCTGACATGCCCAAGTGCCCCATTCCATGCTAATCAGGGCACAAGCACGTGTGCACATAAAAACATACCAACACCAACACACACACACACACACAAATACAGAAAAGAGAGGATGTTACCATTAAGGAATATACTGGATTGGAATGGCTCATTCCTGGCATATATATGAAGCCATGAAACCATAGGGGTGCCTTCCTCTGTACCACACAAAGAGCAAATGGTAGATTAGGCCTTTTATCTCTAGAGACTTCCAGCTAGAAGGAGCTGGATCCAGGTTTTAATTACATTCCTGAACACACTGTAATTCCTTGGACCTGAGTGACAACAGGTCATTAAAGGCTCTCCCTGAAAAACTCTGCTCCTTCTCATTCATTTTAGTCTTTATATGTGTGCATGAGGGTAAGATAAAAGAGAGAGAGAAGGGTAAATAGAGACACACTGTACACAATACATGCCAGTGGCCTTTGTGGAGGCTACTGGATGCTCAGGTGTTGGTCTGCAACTTCTCCCTTTCTGGGGGCAGGGTCTCAAGTCATCCTCTGCTCAGAGCTGGCTAGCTGGTCCAGGAACTTCAAGCTTGTTGCCTAGCTCTGCCTACCATCTTACTACAGCCATGATAGGAGTCCTGAAGTGTTTGCCTTCAGCTCGTATATGTGTTCTTGGGACCCAAAGAGAGGTCCACATGCTCCTTATCACTGGGAAAGCATCACATCATCTCCTCTGAACTCTCCATACCACTGTTTTGAGTGTACAGGATATCCTGGACCATTCTCTCTTTCCCACAATGATCAGCAACAATGTAATATGCCTCCAGAGCCTCCTAAGTTCTAGGATTACATGCTCACACCACTCCATACTATGTTTCCTCCTTTGGCCACTTGATCTAACCAGGGGCTCTCATGCTTAATCCCCTCTCTAGGTGAGATATGGGAAAATCTGTGCAATATCTGTCCAAGGATGCTTCAGGTCCCACCAGGGGCTGTTAAGGTCTTTAATATTCTACCTCCTACACCTTCACCCTAGTGCCCTGAAGGTGTCTCAGACAGGGGCTACAAGACTACAGGACAGAAGATAAGCCATGTTTCTAACTCACCTCAAGCAATAGGGGGAGTAACTTGGGAGGCTTTGGAGAATTCTCCAGCAGGGGAGCTCCAATGGGTGTGGGGCAGGGCCAGAAGTGGACTTGACCCAGAGGGTCAGTGGTCCTGGGACCTGTCTTCGTAGGTCCCTACTGGCCAGGCACACTGGAGAGTGTCCTAAGAGCAAAATGAAGGACTGTCATTAAGAGAGTAAATTAAGGCTGGATAAGGGGTTCAGTGGACACAGGCTATTGCTGCCAGTCCAAGGACTGGAGTGAACTATCCAGATCCCAGGACCCACATGGGAGGAGAGAAATGACACCCACAAGTTGTCCTCAGACCCACGCCCGTGTGTGATGGTATACCGTGGCTGGGTGTACAACTCACACAATCCATGTGATACAGATACGTTTAATAAAGGCATGTGTATGGTTAATAGGGAAAAAATTCAGTTGGCTGAGTGCCAGTCTCCATTGAAACAAGCCATCGGTTCCCTCGTCACCACCGAAAGCCACGTGATAACTCAGGCAGTGATCCTGGCTCTCCCAAGGCTGGAGGCAGCTGACAGAGCAATTGAAAGTCCTCCTTGGTGAGACAGTGAGTCCCTACAATGAGCCATCTGACGTGTTTTTGCAAAACCATGAAGTACCATTAGAGGCTCTCCTTCAGAATGTCCACTTACTCTGCTTCATGTCATTGTTTGCACTTCCCTCTGTGTCTCCTGTAGACTGGACACACACACACTGGCCTGTGAGCAGGCTCAATATGTCTCTTGCAAGTATTTGGAGGGAACCAGGCATCACAGGATGTGGTCCTAGCCTTCCACCTTGTGAAACAGTGCCTTTTCTCCATTGTGCTCCCACAGCCTGCTGCCCTATGAATTTATGGATTCTTTGTATCAGCTCTGCCTCCCAGTTGGCCATAGAAAGCCCTTGAGTATGACCTATGCTCCTCCCTCAATTTTCCCTGTATTGTTGGGCCTCAAACTCAGATCCTCTGCTGGCTAGCAAGGTCTTACCCAATAAGCCATCTCCTCAGCACTCCTTCTCCTCCACTGCCGAGGGTCCAGGCCAGCCTGGGACATCTTCTGTTTCCCAGGCTCATCTCTAAACAGTAAGTTATGTGAGCCTCCTGTGTGGTGGCATCTCAGGCCACCACCCCCTTTAAGCACATGATTTTTGGTCTGCATCTTTGACTTCCACTCCTCTTGGTCCTTCCCAAGTCTTTTCCCTGTGCCTAGCACAGGAAGCACTCCTTCTATGAGTGGGGTCTGTGACTGTAGAACCATCTTCCTTTCAAGTCTTCTCCGGTCCCCTTCCAGGGCTGTAAGGTCTCTACCATCCACCTCCAGCATCTGCAACTGCAGACCCCTAGAGCTGTCTAGGCATGAGTCAAAGGTGGGGGCCATGGTACAGATGATAATTCAAGTATCCCACTCACCTCAAGAAATAAGGGGGATAGCCTCAGAGACTTGTGGAAGTCTCCTCCTCCTGCAAATGAGCTCCAATGGTGGGGGTCCGGTAATGGACTTGACCCAGAGGGTCAGAGGTCCTAGGACCTGATGGCCTAGGTCCTTACTAGCCGGGCGTACCAATGAGCCTCCTAGGAGAAAGATGTAGGATTGTCATGAAGAGAGTATATTCCAGAGAGCCCACCAGCTGATTGGACTAAGTGGTGAGTCTTTGTACTCATAGATAAACATCCTGGGCTTTGGTCCCAGGTACACAACCCTGCACCCCCACACCATCACCCATTGGAGTCCCAGTTTCAGGCCAGCAGACACATCTCCTGCAGACAGGTTGGAATACCACCATCCCCCACCAGACCCTGTAACCTACAAGCCCCACCCCTCCCAAAGCCACCCACCCTCTGAGACTACAGCGGCTCCCTGGCACAGACCACCAGACTAAGAGCTGCTCAAAGAGACATAGAGTCCATCAGCACCAATAGGACCAAGATCCCTGATTAAACCAAGAGCTTCCATTGGACCAAGGGTATTGATCAGTCCAAGAGAGGCTCCCTCAGACACAGAAACCAATTCCACTGAGTGGAGAAAGAGATGAGCAGATGCCAGTGCAAAAATACAGTCAACAACATAAAGACCAATATGGCACCATTAGAACCTAGTGGTTCTACATCAGCAAGACCTGAACATCCCAACACAGAAGAAGCAGAAGATATGACCTTAAAAATGACATTAAGAATATGATAGTGGCCTTTAAAGATGAAATGAAAAATTCCCTTATAGAATTCGAGGAAAAGACAAGCAATGCATGGAAGAAATCAATGAATCCCTTAAACAAACCCAAGAAAAAAACAAACAGTTGAAGGAAACAGTTCAATATTTGAAAACTGAAATAGAGACAATAAAGAAGATGCAAATTCAGAGAATGCTGGAAGTGAAAAATCTGAGTAAATGAACAGGAACTACAGGTGTAGCCATAACCAACAGAATGCAAGAGATGAAGTGAGAATCTCTGGTGGTGAGGATAAAATGGAGGAAATAGAATGTTCAGTCAAAGAAAACACTAAAGTCAAAAAAAAGTCATAACACAAAACATCCAAGAAATTTGGGAAAACATTAAAAGACCAAACCTAAGAAAAATAGGAATAGTTGAAGGAGAATTCCAACTCAAAGTCACAGAAAATATATTCAACAAAATCACAGAAGAAAACTTTCCTAACCTAAAGAAGGAAATGCCTATGAAGATACAAGAAGCTAACAGAACATCAAATAAACTGGATAAAAAAAAGTCTCCATGCCATAATAACAAGCTACTAAACATATAGAATTAAGACAAAGTGTTAAGATCTGTAAGGAAAAAGGCCAAGTAACATATAAAGACAGACACATAAGAATAGCACCTGATATCAAAGGAGACTCTGAAAGCCAGAGGGTTCAAGAGAGATGTTATGCAGACACTAAGAGACCAGGGGTGCCAACCCAAACTATTATATCCAGCAAAACTCTCAATCACCATAGACAGAGTAAATAACATATTCCATAATAAAACCAGATTAAAACAATACCTATCCACAAATCCAGCCCTACAGAAAGCAGTAGAAGGAAAAATCCAACCTAAGGAAGTTAAATACACCCATGAAAACACAGGCAATAGATAACCCCACACCATCAAATACAAAGAAGGGAAACACACAACACTACCACCAAAAGATAACAGGAAATAGCAATAGTGGACATTAATATCCCTTAATATCAATGGTCTCAATTTGCCTATAAAAAGACACAGGCTAAGAGAGTGAATATAAAATGAAGATATATCATTGTGTTCCATTCAAGAAACACACCTCAAATTCAGAGACAGACACTACCTCAGAGTAAAAAGCTAGAAAAAGACTTTCCATTCAAATGGACTTAAGAAGCAAGCTATAGCTATCCTAATATCTAACAAAATAGACTTCCAACTAAAATAAATCAAAAGAGATCAGGAAGGACATTACATATTTATCACAGGGAAAATCAACAAGATGAAGTCTTAACTCTTAACATTTATGCCCCAAATACAAGGACACCCACATATGTAAAAGAAACATTACTTAAGCTTAAATCATACATCAAACCCCACACACTAGTAGTGGGAGACTTCAACACCCCACTCTCACCACTGAACAGATCTGCCAGAATGAAACTTAACAGAGAAACAAGGGACTTAACTGATGCTATGACTCAAATGGACTTAATAGATAAATACAGGATATTCTATCTGAAATTAAACAAATATAACTTCTTCTCAGCACCCCATGGAACATTCTCTAAAATAGACTACATTCTTGGTCACTAGCAAATCTCAAGAGATACAAAAATTTAGAATAAGCTCCTGTATTTTATTGGACCACCATGGCTTAAAGGTACATTTCAACAACAACAACAAAAAATTACAGAAAGACTAAAATCTCATGGAAAATGAATAATACCCAGCTGAATCATCAATGGGTCAATGAATAAAGAAAGAAAGAAATTAAAGATTTCCTAGAATTCAATGAAAATGAAGGTACAACATACCTAAAATTATGGGACACTATGAAAGGAGTGCTAAGAGGAAAATTCATAGCACTAAAGGCCAAAAAAAAAAAGAAGATGGATAAATCTCACACTAGAGACTTAACAGCACACTTAAAAGCTCTAGAACAAGAGGAAGCAAACTCACCCTGGAGGAATAGATGCCAATAAATAATCAAATCGAGGGCTGAAATCAATAAAATAGAAACAAAGAACAATACAAAGAATCAATGAAACAAAGAGTTGGTTCTTTGAGAAAAAAATCAACAAGATAGACAAGTTCTTATCCAAATTAACCAAAAGGCAGAGAGAGAGAGAGAGAGAGCAAATTAAATCAGAAATGAAAAGGGAGACATAACAACAGACAATGAAGACATATAGAGAATCATCAGGTCATGCTGTAGGCCATAATATTGGAAAATCTTAAAGAAATGGACAATTTTCTGGATAGGTACCACATAGCAAAGTTAAACCAAGACCAGATAAACTATTCAAATAGACCAATTACCCCTAAGGAAATAGAAACAGTCATTAAATGTCTGTCAACCAAAAAAAAAAAAAAAAAAAAAAAAAGCCCAGGACCAGATGGTTTCAGTGCAGAATTTTACCAGATTTTCAAAGAAGAGCTTATCCCAATACTCTCCAAATTGTTCCACACAATAGAAACAGAAAGAATATTACTAAACTTTTTATGAGGCTACAGTTACTCTGATACACAAAACACACAAAGATGCAATAAAGAAAGAAAATTACAGACCAATCGCACTCGTGAACATTGATGCAAAAATATTCAATAAAATATTGGCAAACCACATCCAAGAACACATAAAAAAATTATCCACCATGGCCAAGTAGGCTTCATCTCAGGGATGCAAGGATGATTCAACATACAAAAATCTGTCAATGTAATACACCATAGAAAAAAACTGAAAGAAAAAAACACATGATCTTCTCATTAGATGCTGAAGAAGCCCTTGACAAAATACAACACCCCTTCATGATTAAGCTCCTAGAGAGATGAGGAACACAAGGAATCTAAACATAAAGGCAATTTACAGCAAGCCCACAGCCAATATCAAATGATATGGAGAGAAATTCCTCCATTCCACTAAAAGGAATTCCATTAATATCAGGAACAAGACAAGGCTTTCCACTCTCCTGGTATTTACTCAATATAATGCTTCAAGTTCTAGCTAGAGCAATAAGACAACAAAAGGAGATCACCGGGTTAGGAATTAGAAAGGCAGAAGTCAAACTTTCTCTATTTTCAGACAATATGATAGTATACCTAAGTGATCTCAAAAATTCTACCAAGAAACTTATACAGCCACTTTGGAAATCAATAAGTCTGTTTTTCTGAAAATAGGGAATCAATCTACCTGAAGACCTAGTTATACCACTCTTGGGCATATACTCAAGGAATGCTCAATCATACAATAAGGACACATGCTCAACTATGTTCATAGCAGTATTATTTGTAATAGCCAGAACATGGAAACTACATAGATGCTCCTCAACTGAAGAATGCATAAAGAAAATGTGGCACATATACACAATGAAGTACTCTCAGCAATAAAAAAAAATTGGTATCATAAATTTACAGGCAAATGGATGGAACTAGAAAATATCATCCTGAGTCAGAAGGACAAACATGGTGTGTACTCACTCATAAGTGGATACTAGATGTAAAGCAAATGATAACCAGACTACAACCCACAGCCCCAGAAAAGCTAGCTAACAAGGAGGACCCTAAGAGGGAAATATAGATCGCCCAGTGAAGGAGAAATAGATGAGATTTCCATGAGGAAACTGGGGGTGTTGGGTTAATGACAGGCTAGGGATGGGGGATGAGAACATAAGGGAAGTTGGAAACAGCGACAGAGTAGGAGATAAAGGAGAGAGATACCATGATAAAGGTAGACACCATGGTAATATGGAGAAGTGCTAGGGAAGTTCCCAGGAATCCACAAGGTTGACCCCACCTTAGACTACTGGCAATAGTGGAGAGAGTGCCTGAACTGGCCTATTCCGGTAATCAGATTAGTGATTACCCTAACTGGCATCATAGAGCCTTCATCCAGTAACTGATGGAAGCAGATACAGATATCCACAGCCAGGCACCAGGCCGAGCTCCAGAATTCCAATCAATGACAGAGAGGGGAGATTCTATGAGCAAGGGACATTGAGAGTATAATGGGAAAGCATACAGAGATGGCCACCCAAACTAGTGGAAACTCATAAACTGTGGACCATTAGTTGTTGAACCCCATGGGACTGGACTAGACACTCTGGATAGGTGAGATAGTTGTTTAGCTTGAACTGTTTAGGGCCCCCCAGGCAGCGGAATTGGGGTCCATTCCTGGTGCATGAGTGGGTTTTTTGGAGCCCAGAGCCTATGGAAGGACACCTTACACAGCCTTGGTGCAAGGGTGAGGAGCTTGGACCTGCCCCAACTGAATGTACCAGGATCTGCTGAGTCCCCTTTGGAGGAAGTGGGAATGGGGGGTGAGTTGAGGGAGAAGGCTCTGGGGTGGGAGGAGGGAGGAGAGTGAGATCTGTAGTTGGTATTCAAAATAAATAGAAAATTTCTTAATAATAAAAAAAAAGAAAAATCTGGCAAGAAACAAGCCAAGCCAAAGCTGGCCATTTATAATTAAAAAAAATGAAAATAAGTGTAAATTCACATGACAAATGAAAATTAAGATATAAAAATCATCTTTGAGAAACTCAGAACCATAAAATTAAAACAAACCTTCAATAGAGTAATAAGCATACAATTTACATTACAGAAAATAGAATCATATACAAAATATGGAAAGAAACAGAATGAGAGTAAAATTCCTGAATATAGATCTAAAAGTCAAAAGTATTTTCGAGGCTATATTGAAATATAGCATGGTATAAAGCAAAGCCAGCACTTTGTAATTGGTTGTTTAGTGTAGGTTGTTTGTGAGACTCCTAACAGTGGAAATGTGGATATTTCTGAATCTTACTTGCTCTTGGGACCCTTTTCCTCCCACTGGTCCTACTTTGCCTCACCCAGCCTTAATATGGGAGTTTGCGCCTGGTCTTCTCACATCTTAAGATGACATTTTAGGTTGATATCCTGGGAAACCTGCACTTTTCTGAAGTCAAAGGAGGAACAGTGGATCTGGGGAAGAGAATAATTGGGTGCAGGAATGGGAGATGAGGAGTAAAGAAAGGCTGCCATCAAAATATATAGTACATGCCGGGCAGTGGTGGCGCATGCCTTTAATCCCAGCACTCAGGATGCAGAGCCAGGCGGATCTCTGTGAGTTTGAGGCCAGCCTGGGCTACCATGTGAGTTCCAGGAAAGGCACAAAGATACACAGAGAAACCCCGTCTCGAAAAACTATATATATATCAGAGAAGAATTTTTTTAAAAGAACGGAAATAATAGAAAAAAAAGAAGAAATGTTAAAGAAATACTACTTTATTATAATAAAACTAATATATAAAAAAAGAAAGTATATTCCGGCAAGTGACTGTCTGAGTCATGATATTAATGTATCTATGTGATGTTTCTATTCTTGTGTTCATTATAATACAGGGGCCATATATATTTCAAAGATTTTGGGGGCCAGCACTATGGCTCAGTGGATTGAAGGTATTTGCAGCCAAGCCTTAACACTACATTCAAAATCCAGGAGTCAATTTGGGAGATGGAAAGTAACACCCATATCTTGTCTTCTACATGGCCAGGGGCACCATTCCATACTAATCAGGACACATGCACGTGTGCACATAAACACATATCAACACACACACACACACACACACAAATACACATGCACACACACACAAACAGACACACAAATAAAGATAAGAGAGGATGTTAACATCAAGAAATATACTGGATTGGAATGGCACATTCCAGGCATATGTATGAAGCCATGAAACCGTAGTGTTGCCTTCCTCTGTACCACACAAAGAGCAAATGGTAGTTTAGGCCTTTTAACTCTAGAGACTTCCAGCTAGACAGAGCTGGATCCAGGGATTAATTACATTCTTGAAGACACTGTAATTCCTTGGACCTGAGTGACAGCAGGCCATTAAAGGCTCTCCCTGGGAAACTCTGCTCCTTCTCATTCATTTTAGTCTTTAATGTGTGCATGAGTGTAAGATAAAAGAGAGAGAGAAGGGTAAATAGAGACACACTGTACGTAATACATCCAGTGACCTTTGTGGAGGCTACTGGATGCTCAGGTGTTGGTCTGCAACTTCTCCCTCTCTTGGGGGCAGGGTCTCAAGTCATCCTCTGCACAGAGCTGGCTAGCTGGTCCAGGAACTTCAAGCTTGTTGCCTAGCTCTGCCTACCATCTTACTACAGCCATGATAGGAGTCCTGAGGTGTTTGTCTTCAGCTCGTATATGTTTTCTTGGGACCCAAAGAGAGGTCCACATGCTCCTTATCACTGGGAAAGCATCACATCATCTCCTCTGAACTCTCCATACCACTGTTTGAGTGTACAGTGTATCGTGGACCATTCTATGTTTCCCAGAATGATCATCAACTACGTAATACACCTCGAGAGACTCCTGAGTACTGGGGTTACATGCTCACAACACTCCATGCTACTTTTCCTCCTTTGGCCACTTGATCTAACCAGGGGCTCTCGTGCTTAATCCCCTCTCTAGGTGGATATGGGAAAATGTGTGCAACATCCATCCAAGGATGCTTCAGGTCTCGCCAGGGGCTGTTAAGGTCTTTAACATTCTGCCTCCTAAACCTTCACCATAGTGCCCTGCAGGTGTCTCAGACAGGGGCTACAATGCAACAGGACAAAGATAAGCCATGTTTCTAACTCACCTCAAGCAATAGGGGGAGTAATTGGGAGGCTTTGGAGAATTCCCAGCAGGGGAGCTCCAATGGGTGTGGGGCAGGGCCAGAAGTGGACTTGACCCAGAGGGTCAGTGGTCCTGGGACCTGTTGTCGTAGGTCCCTACTGGCCAGGCACACTGGAGAGTGTCCTAAGAGCAAAGAACAGAGACTGTCATTAAGAGGGTAAATTAGGGCTGGTTGTGGGGTTCAGTTGACACAGGCTTTTGCTGACAGTCCAAGGACTGGAGTGAACTATCCAGATCCCAGGACCCACATGGGAGGAGAGAAATGACACCCACAAGTTGTCCTCAGACCCACGCCCGTGTGTGATGGTATACCGTGGCTGGGTGTACAACTCACACAATCCATGTGATACAGATACGTTTAATAAAGGCATGTGTATGGTTAATAAGGAATAGATTCAGTTTGCTGAGTGCCAGTCTCACATGCAGGAAGCCATCGGTTCCCTTGTCACCCCCGAAAGCCACGTGATAACTCAGGCAGTGATCCTGGCTCTCCCAAGGCTGGAGGCAGCTGACAGAGCAGTTGAAAGTCCTCCTTGGTGAGACAGTGAGTCCCTACAGTGAGCCATCCCATGTGTTTTTGTAAAACCATGAAGTGCCATTAGAGGCTCGCCTTCAGAATGTCCACTTACTCTGCTTCATGTCATTGTTTGCACTTCCCTCTGTGTCTCCTGTAGACTGGACACACACACACACACTGGCCTGTGAGCAGGCTCAAATGTCTCTTGCAAGTATTTGGAGGGAACCAGGCATCATAGGATGTGGTCCCAGCCTTCCACCTTTTTGAAACAGTGCCTTTTCTCTACTGTGCTCCCCCAGCCTGCTGCCCTATGAATTTCTGGACTCTTTGTATCAGCTCTGCCTCCCAGGTGCCCACAGAAAGCCCTTGAGTATGACCTATGCTACTCCCTCAATTTTCCCTGTATTGTTGGGCCTCAAACTCAGATCCTCTGCTGGCTGGCAAGGTCTTACCCAATTAGCCATCTCCTCAGCAATCCTTCTCCTCCACTGCCAAGGTCCAGGCCAGCCTGGGACATCTTCTGTTTCCCAGGCTCATATCTAAAGAGTACATCTCCATGAGCCTCCTGAGAGGTGGCATCTCAGGCCACCACCCCCTTAAACACATGATCTTTGGCCCTCATCCTTGACTCCCCCTCCTCTTGGTCCATCCCAAGTCTCCCCATGCCTAGCACAGGAAGCACTCCTTCTATGAGTGGGGTCTGTGAGTATAGAACCATCTTCAAAAAAAAAAAAAAAAAAGCCGGGCAGTGGTGGCGCAAGCTTTAATCCCAGCACTCGGGAGGCAGAGACAGGCAGATCTCTGTGAGTTTGAGGCCAGTCTGGTCTATAAAGTAAGTTCAAGGAAAGGTGCAAAGCTACACAAAGAAACCCTGTCTCAAAAAAAAAAAATAGAACCATCTTCCTTCCAAGTCTTCTCCGGTCCCCTCCCCGGAATGTAAGGTCTCTACCATCCACCTCCAGCATCTGCAACTGCAGACCCCTAGAGCTGTCTAGGCATGAGTCAGAAATGGGGACCATGGTACAGATAATTCAAGTATCCCACTCACCTCAAGAAATGGGGGGGTAGCTTAAGAGACTTGTGGAAGTCTCCTCCTGCAAGTGAGCTCCAATGGTGGGGGTCCGGTAATGGACTTGACCCAGAGGGTCAGAGGTCCTAGGACCTGATGGCCTAGGTCCTTACTGGCCGGGTGTACCAATGAGCCTTCTAGGAGAAAGATGCAGGATTGTCATCAAGAAAGTATATTCCGGAGAGCCCACCAGCTAATTGGACTAAGAGTGAATCTTTGTTCTCAGGACAAACATACCAGCCTCTAGGCTTTGAGCCCAGGTACACAATTCCGCACCCCCACACCATCACCCATTGCAGTCCCAATTTCAGGCCAGCAGACACATCTCCTGCAGACAGGTTGGAATACCACCATCCCCCACCAGACACTGTATCCTACAAGCTCCACCCCTCCCAAAGCCACCCACCCTCTGAGACTGCAGCAGCTCCCTCGGACAGACCACCAGACTAAGAGCTGCTCAAAGAGACATAGAGTCCATCAGCACCAATGGGACCAAGATCCCTGATTAAACCAAGAGCTCCCATTGGACCAAGGGTATTGATCAGTCCAAGAGAGGCTCCCTCAGACACAGAAACCAATCCCACTGAGTGGAGAAAGAGATGAACAGATGCCAGTGCAAAAATACAGTCAACAACATAAAGACCAATATGGCACCATTAGAACCTAGTGGTTCTACATCAGCAAGACCTGAACATCCCAACACAGAAGAAGCAGAAGATATTGACCTTAAAAATGACATTAAGAAGATAACTGCGGCCTTTAGAGACAAAATGAAAAATTCCTTAAAGAATTCGAGGTAAAAACAAACAATAAATTGGAAGAAATCAATGAATCCCTTAAAGAAACCTAAGAAAAAAACAAAGAGGTGAAGGAAACCGTTCAAAATTTGAAAACTGAAATAGAGACAATAAAGTAGATGCAAACTCGGGCAATGCTGGAAGTGCAAAATCTGAGTAAATGAACAGGAACTTCAGGTGTAGGCATAACCAACAGAATGTAAGAGAAGAAGAGAGAATCTCTGGTGGTGAAGATATGGTAGAGGAAATAGATTTGTCAGTCAAAGAAAACATTAAAGCCAACAAAGTCATAACACAAAACATCCAGGAAATTTGGGAAACCACTAAAAACAAAATGTGAGAAAAATAGGGATAGATGAAGGAGAAGAATACCAACTCAAAGGTACAGAAAATATATTCAACAAAACCATATAAGAAAACTTTCCCAACCTAAAGAAAGAAATGCCTATGAACATACAAGAAGCTTATAGAACACCAAATAGACTGGATCAAAACAAAAAAGTCCCCTTGCCATACCAACAAACTACTAAACATATAAAGAGAAAATGTTAAGATCTGTAAAGGAAAAAGGCCAAGTAACATATAAATAGAGACGCCTCAGAATAGCACCTGATCTCAAAGGACACTCTGAAAGCCAAAAGGTTCAGGACAGATGTTATGCAGACACTAAGAGACCATGGATGCCAACCCAAACTGTAATACCCAGCAAAACTCTCAATCACCATAGACAGAGTAAACAAAATATTCCATGACAAAACCAGATTAAAACAATACCTATCCACAAATCCAGCCCTACAGAAAGTACTAGAAGGAAAAATCCAACCTAAGGAATTTAAATACACCCATGAAAACACAGGCAATAGATAACCCCACACCATCAAATACCAAAGAAGGGAAACACACAACACTACCACCCAAGATATCAGGTATTAACAATCACTGGGCATTAATATCCATTATTATCAATGGTCTCAATTCACCTATAAAAAGACACAGGATAACAAAATGGATATTAAGAGAGGATACATCATTCTGTTGTATACAAAAAACACACATCAACTTCAGAGACAGACACTACCTCAGAGTAAAAGGCTGGAAAAAGACTTTCCATTCAAATGGACTTAAGAAGCAAGCTAGAGCTATCATAATATCTAACAAAATAGGCTTCAAACTAAAATAAATCAAAAGAGATTGGGAAGGTCATTACATATTTATCAAGGGAAAATCACCAAGACGAAGTCTCAATTCTGAACATTTATGCTCCAAATACAAGGACACCCACATATGTAAATGATACATTACTAAAGCTTAAATTGTACATCAAACCCCACACACTTGTAGTGGGAGACTTCAGCACCCCACTCTCACCACTGAACAGATCTGCCAGAATGAAACTTGACAGAGACAAAAGGGACTTATCTGATGTTATGACTCAAATGGACTTAATAGATATCTACAGAATATTCTACCCAAACATAAACAAATATACCTTCTTCTCAGCACCCAATGGAACATTCTCTAAAATAGACCAAATTCTTGGTCACAAAGCAAATTTCAACAGATACAAAAAAATTTGGAATCACCTCCAGTATGTTATTGGAGCATGATGGCTTAAAGGTAGATTTCAAAAACCAAAAAAATTAAAGAAAACTTAAATCTCATATAAACTGAATAATGGCTAACTGAATCATCAATGGGTCAAGGAATAAAGAAAGAAAGAATTTAAAGAATTCCTAGAATTCAATGAAAAGGAAGGAACAACATACCTAAAATTATGGGACAGTATGTAAGCAGTGATAAGAGAAAAATTCATAGCACTAAAGGCCAAAAAAAAGAGATGGAGAAATCTCACACTAGCGACTTAACAGCACACCTCGAAGCTCTAAAACAAGAGGAAGCAAACTCACCCTGGAGGAATAGATGCCAAGAAATAATCAAATCTAGTGCTGAAATCAATAAAATAGAAACAAAGATAACAATACAAAGAATCAATGAAACCAAGAGTTGGTTCTTTGAGAAAAAAATCAACAAGATAGACAAGTTCTTATCCAAATTAACCAAAAGACAGAGATAGAGCAATCCAATTAGAAATCAGCAATGAAAAGAAAGACATAACAACAGACAATGAGGACATACAGAGAAACATCAGGTCATGCTATACTCCAAAAAATGGGAAAATCATAGAGAAATGGACAATTTTCTGGATAGGTACCACATACCAAATTTATACCAAGACCAGATAAACTATTTAAATAGACCAATAACCCTAAGGAAATAGAAGCAGTCATTAGATGTCTCCCAACCAAAAAAAAAAAAAAAAAAAAAAAAAAAAAAAAAAAAAAAAGTCCAGGACCAGATGGAGATGGTTTCAGCGCAGAATTCTACCACATTGTCAAAGAAGAGCTAATCCCAATACTCTTCAAATTGTTCCACACAATAGAAACAGAAGGAATATTACTAAACTTTTTATGAGGCTACAGTTACTCTGATACCCAAAACACACCAACATGCAATAAAGAAAGAGAATTACAGACCAGTCTCCATCATGAACATTGATGCAAAAATATTCAATAAAATATTGGCAAACAGCATCCAAGAACACATAAAAAAAATTATCCACCATAACCAAGTAGGCTTTACCTCAGGGATGCAAGGATAATTCAACATACGAAAATCTGTCAATATAATACATCATAGAAAAAAACTGAAAGGAAAAAACACATGATCTTCTCATTAAATACTGAAGAATCCATTGAAAAAATTGAACACCCGTTCATGATAAACGTCCTAGAGAGATCAGGAACACAAAGAACCTAAACATAAAGGCAATTTACAGCAATCCCACAGCCAATATCAAATTAAATGGAGAGAAACTCAAAGAAATTCCATTAAAATCAGAAACAAGACAAGGCTTTTCACTCTACTCATATTTACTCGATATAATGCTTGAAGTTCTAGCTAGAGCAATAAGAAAACAAAAGGAGATCAAAGGGATAGATATTATAATGGGAGAATTCAAACTTTCTCCATTTGCAGACAATATGATAGTATACTTAAGTGACCTCAAAAATTCTACCAGGAAACTTATACAGTCATTTTGGAAATCAGTATGGCTGTTTTTCTGAGTACTGGGATTACATGCTCATACCACTCCATGATACGTTTCCTCCTTTGGCCACTTGATCTAACCAGGGGCTCTCGTGATTAATCCCCTCTCTAGGTGGGATATGGGAAAATATGTGCAACATCCATCCAGGGATGCTTCAGGTCTCGCCAGGGGCTGTTAAGGTCTTTAACATTCTGCCTCCTACACCTTCACCATAGTGCCCTGCAGGTGTCTCAGACAGGGGCAACAAGGTTACAGGACAAAGATAAGCCATGTTTCTAACTCACCTCAAGCAATAGGGGGAGTAACTTGGAGGCTTTGGAGAATTCTCCAGCAGGGGAGCTCCAATGGGTGTGGGGCAGGGCCAGAAGTGGACTTGACCCAGAGGGTCAGTGGTCCTGGGACCTGTTGTCGTAGGTCCCTACTGGCCAGGCACACTGGAGAGTGTCCTAAGAGCAAAGATGAAGGACTGTCGTTAAGAGAGTAAATTAAGGCTGGATAAGGGGTTCAGTGGACACAGGCTATTGCTGACAGTCCAAGGACTGGAGTGAACTATCCAGATCCCAGGACCCACATGGGAGGAGAGAAATGACACCCACAAGTTGTCCTCAGACCCACGCCCGTGTGTGATGGTATACCGTGGCTGGGTGTACAACTCACACAATCCATGTGATACAAATACTTTAATAAAGGCATGTGTATGGTTAATAGGGAATAAATCCAGTTGACCAAGTGCCAGTCTCACATGCAGGAAGCCATCGGTTCCCTCGTCAGCGCCGAAAGCCACGTGATAACTCAGGCAGTGATCCTGGCTCTCCTAAGGCTGGAGGCAGCTGACAGAGCAATTGAAAGTCCTCCTTGGTGAGACAGTGAGTCCCTACAGTGAGCCATCCCATGTGTTTTTGTAAAACCATGAAGTGCCATTAGAGGCTCGCCTTCAGAATATCCACTTACTCTGTTTCATGTCATTGTTTGCACTTCCCTCTGTGTCTCCTGTAGACTGGACACACACACACTGGCCTGTGAGCAGGCTCAATAAGTATCTTGCAAGTGTTTGGAGGGAACCAGGCATCATAGGATGTGGTCCTGGCCTTCCACCTTTTTGAAACAGTGCCTTTTCTCCATTGTGCTCCCTAAGCCTGCTGCCCTATGAATTTCTGGACTCTTTGTATCAGCTCTGCCTCCCAGGTGCCCACAGAAAGCCCTTGAGTATGACCTATGCTACTCCCTTAATTTTGCCTGTGTTTTTGGGCCTCAAACTCAGATCCTCTGCTGGCTGGCAAGGTCTTACCCAATTAGCCATCTCCTCAGCACTCCTCCTTCTCCACTGCCGAGGGTCCAGCCCAGCCTGGGAAATCTTATGTTTCCCAGGCTCATCTCTAAACAGTAAATTATCGTGAACACATGATCTTTTGCCCTCATCCTTGACTTCCATTCCTCTTGATTCATCCCTAGTCTTCTCCCCGTGCCTAGAACAGGAAACACTCCTTGTATGAGAGGGGTCTGTGACTGTAGAACCATCTTCCTTCCAAGGCTTCTCCGGTCCCCTCCCAGGAATGTAAGGTCTCTAACATCCACCTCCAGCATCTACAACTCCAGACCCCTAGAGCTGTCTAGGCATGAGTCAAAGGTGGGGGCCATGGTACAGATGATAATTCAAGTATCCCACTCACCTCAAGAAATAGGGGGGATAGCTTCAGAGATTTGTGGAAATCTCCTCCTGCAAATGAGCTCCAATGGTGGGGGTCCGGTAATGGACTTGACCCAGAGGGTCAGAGGCCCTAGGACCTGATGACCTAGGTCCTTACTTGCCGGGCGTACCAATGAGCCTCCTAGGAGAAAGATGTAGGACTGTCATCAAGAAAGTATATTCTGGAGAGCCCACCAGCTGATTGGACTAAGAGGTGAGTCTTTGTTCTAATAGACAAACATCCCAGCCTCTAGTTTTGGACCCAGGTGCACAACCCTACACCCCCACACCATCACCCATTGCAGACCCAGTTTCAGGCCAGCAGACACATCTCCTGCAGACAGGTTGGAATACTACCATCCCCCACCAGACGCTGTATCGTACAAGCCCAACCCCTCCCAAAGCCACCCACACTCTGAGACTGCAGCTGTTCCCTGGAACAGAGGCCACCAGACTAAGAGCTGCTCCCAGAGACATAGAGTCCATCACCAACAATGGGACCAAGATCCCACGATTACCTAAGAGCTCCCATTGGACCAAGAGTATTGATCAGACCAAGAGAGGCTCCCTCAGACACAGATACCACATCTACTGAGTGGAGGAAAAGATGAGTAGATGCCAGTGCAAAAATACAGTCAACAACATAAAGACTAATATGGCACCATTAGAACCTAGTGGTTCTACATTAGCAAGACCTGAACATCCCATCACAGAAGAAGCAGAAGATGTTGACCTTAAAAATGACATTAAGAAGATGATAGAGGCCTTTATGGAGGAAATGAAAAATTCCCTTAAAGAATTCGAGGAAAAGACAAACAATGAATGGAAGAAATCAATGAATCCCTTAAATAAACCCAAGAAAAAACAAACAGATGAAGGAAACACTTCAAGATTTGAAAACTGAAATAGAGACAATAAAGAAGATGCAAACTCAGAGAATGCTGGAAGTGAAAAATCTGAGTAAATGAACAGGAACTACAGGTGTAGGTGTTACCAACAGATTGCAAGAGATGAAGAGAGTATCTCTGGTGGTGAGGATATGATAGAGGAAATAGATTTATCTGTCAAAGAAAACACTAAAGCCAAAAAATTCATAACATAAAACATCCAGGAAATTTTGGAAAACATTAAAAGACCAAACCAAAGGAATAAAAAGGGATAGAAGAAGAATTTCAACTCAGAGGCACAGATAATATATTCAACAAAATCATAGAAGAAAACTTTCCCAACCTAAAGAACTAAATGCCTATGAAGATACAAGTAGCTAACAGAACACCAAATAGACTGGATTAAAAAAAAGATCCCTATGCCATAGTAAGCTACTAAACATATAGAATAAATAAAAATGTTAAGAGCTGTAAAACAAAAGGCCAAGTTACATATAAAGACAGACACATAAGAATAGCACCTGACCTCAAAAGACACTCTGAAAGCCAGAAGGTTCAAGACAGACGTTATGCAGACACTAAGAGACCAGAGGTGCCAACCCAAACTATTATACCCAGCAAAACTTTCAATTACCATAGACAGAGTAAACAAAATATTCCATGATAAAACCAGATTAAAACAATACCTATCCACAAATCCAGCCGTACATAAAGCACTAGAAGGAAAAATCCAACCTAAGGCAGTTAGATACACCCATGAAAACACAGGCAATAGATAAACCCACACCATCAAATACAAAGAAGGAAACACACAACACTACCACCAAAAGATAACAGGAAATAACAATCACTGGACATTAATATCTCTTAATATCAATTTGCCTATAAAAAGACACAGGCTAACAGAGTGGATATAAAGGGAGTATACATCATTCTGTTGCATACAAGAAACACACCTCAACTTCAGAGACAGACACTACCTCAGAGTAAAAGGATGGAAAAAAACTTTCCATTCAAATGGACTTAAGAAGCAAGGTATAGCTATCCTAATATCTAACAAAATAGGCGTAATCTAAAATAAATCAAAAGAGATGGGGAAGGACATTACATATTTATCACAGGAAAAATCACCAAGATGAAGTCTCAATTCTGAACATTTATGCCCCAAATGCAAGGACACCCACATATGTAAAAGAAACATACTAAAGCTTAAATAACACATCAAACCCCACACACTAGTAGTGGGAGACTTCAACACCTCACTCTCACCACTGGTCAGATCTGCCAGAAGGAAACATTAACAGAGAAACTAGGGACTTAACTGATGTTATGACTCAAATGGACTTAATAGATATCTACAGAATATTATAACCGAACATAAACAAATGTACCTTCTTCTCAGCACCCCATGGAACATTCTCTAAAATAGAACACATTCTTGGTCACAAATCAAATCTCAACAGATACAAAAAATTAGAATAACCTCCTGTATTTCAACAACAACAAAAATTACAGAAAGCCTAAAATCTCATGGAAAATGAATAATGTCCAACTGAATCATCAATGGGTCAAGGAATAAAGAAAGAAAGAAATTAAAGATTTCCTAGAATTCAATGAAAATGAAGATACAACATACCTAAAATTATAGGACACTATGAAAGCAGTGCTAAGAGGAAAATTCATAGCACTAAGGGCCAAAAAAGAAGATGGAGAAATCTCACACTAGCGACTTAACAGCAGACATGAAAGCTCTAGAACAAGAAAAAGCAAACTCACCTTGGGGAAATAGATGCCAAGAAATAATCAAATTGAGGACTGAAATCAATAAAATAGAAACAAAGATAACAATACAAAGAATCAATGAAAAAAAGAGTTGGTTCTTTGAGAAAAAATCAACAAGATAGACAAGCTCTTATCCAAATTAACCAAAAGGCAGAGATAGAGCATCCAAATTAAAAATAAGAAATGAAAAGGGAGACATAACAACAGACAATGAGGACCTCCAGAAAATTATCTGTCATGCTGCATGCCACAATATTGGAAAATCTTAAAGAAATGGACAATTTTCTGGATAGGTATCACATACCAATGTTAAACCAAGATCAGATAAACTATTTAAATAGACCAATAACCCCTAAGGTAATAGAAACAGTCATTAAATGTCTCCCAACATAAAAAAAACAGCCCAGACCAGATGGTTTCAGTGCAGAATTTTACCAGATTTTCAAAGAAGAGCTAATACCAATACTCTTCAAATTATTCGACACAATAAAAACGGAAGGAACATTACCAAACTTTTTATGAAGCTTGTTACTCTGATACCCAAACCACACAAAGATACAATAAAGAAAGAGAATTACAGACCAATCGCCCTCATGAACACTGATGCAAAAATATTCAATAAAATATTGGCAAACCACATCCAAGAACACATAAAAAAAATTATCCACCATGGCCAAGTAGGCTTCATCTCAGGGATGCAAGGATGATTCAACATACAAAAATCTGTCAATGTAATGCACCATAGAAACAAACTGAAAGAAAAAATACACATGATCTTCTCATTAGATGCTGAAGAAGCCTTTGACAAAATCCAACACCCCTGCATAATAAAGGTCCTAGAGAGATCAGGTACACAAGGAACCTAAACATAAAGGCAATTTACAGCAAGCCCACAGCCAATATCAAATTAAATGGAGAGAAACTCAAAGCGATTCCATTAAAATCACGAATAAGACAAGGCTTTCCACTCTCCTGGTATTTACTCAATATAATGCTTGAAGTTCTAGCTAAAGCAATAACACAGCAAGAGGAGATCAAAGGGATAGGAATTAGAAAGGCAGAAGTCAAACTTTCTCTATTTGCAGACAATATGATAGTATACCTAAGTAACCTTAAAAATTCTACCAGGAAACTTATACAGCCACTTTGGAAATCAGTATCGCTGTTTTTCTGAAAATTGGGAATCAATCTTCCTCAAGACACAGTTATACCACTCTTGGGCATATACTCAAAGAATGCTCAATCATACCACAAGGACACATGCTCAACTATGTTCATAGCAGCATTATTTGTAATAGCCAGAACATGGAAACAACCTAGATGCCCCTCAACTAAAGAATGCATAAAGAAACTGTGGCACATATACACAATGAAGTACTCTTACCAGTAAAAAAAAAAAAAAAAAAAAAAAAAAAAAAAAAAAAAAAAAAAAAAAAAAAAAAAAACGGGGCTGGAGAGATGGCTCAGGGGTTAAGAGCAATGACTGCTCTTCCAGAGGTCCTGAGTTCAATTCCCAGCAACCACATGGTAGCTCACAACCATCTGTAATGAGATCTGGTGCCCTCTTCTGGCCTGCAGACATACATGCTGTATACATAATAAATAAATAAATCTTTAAAACAAAACAAAACAAAAGAACTCATTGGTATCATAAAATGTACAGGCAAATGGATGGAACTAGAAAATAACATTCTGAGTCAGAAGGACAAACATGGTATGTACTCACTCATAAGTGGATACTAGATGCAAAGCAAAGGATAACCAGACTACAAACCACTGCCCCAGAGAAGCTAGCTAACAAGGAGGACCCTAAGAGGGAAGAATAGATCGCCCAGTGAAGGAGAAATAGATGAGATCTCCATGAGCAAACTGCAGGTGTTGGGTTAATGACAGGCAAGGGATGTGTGATGAGAACATAAGGGAATGGGAGGTTCAAGTTGGAACAGGGACAGATGGTAGAGCAAGGAAAGAGATACCATGATAAAGGAAGACACCATGGTAATATGGAGAAGTGCTAGGGAAGTTCCCAGGAATCCACAAGGATGACCCCACCTTAGACTACTGTCAATAGTGGAGAGAGTGCCTGAACTGGCCTATTCCGGTAATCAGATTAGTGATTACCCTAACGGTCATCATAGAGCCTTCATCCAGTAACTGATGGAAGCACATACGGAAATCTACAGCCAGGCACCAGGCGGAGCACCAGGAGTCCAATCAATGAAAGAGGGGATGGATTCTATGAGCAGGAGACATTGAGAGTATGATGGGAAAGCATACAGAGATGGCCAGCCAAACTAGTGGAAACTCATGAACTGTGGACCATTAGCTGAGGAGTTCACATGGAACTGGACTAGACTCTTTGGATAGGTGAGATAGTTTTTAGCTTGAACTGTTTAGGGCCCCCCAGGCAGTAGGATTGGGATCTATTCCTGGTGCATGAGTGGGCTTTTTGGAGCCCAGAGCCTATCATAGGACACCTTACACAGCCTTGATGCAAGGGGGAGGAGCTTGGACCTGCCCCAACTGAATGTACCAGGATCTGTTGAGTCCCCAAGGAAGACCTTGCCTTGGAGGAAGTGGGAATGTGGGTGGGTTGAGGGGGGAGGTCCTGGGGTGAAAGGAGGGAGGAGAGGGTTATCTCTAGTTGGTATTCAAAATGAATAGAAAAATTCTTAATAATAAAAAAAGAAAAAATCTGGCAAGAAACAAGCTAAGCCAAGGCTGGGCATTTATAATTAAGAAAAATAAAATAAAATACTAGTGTAAATTCACATGACAAATGAAAACTAACGATATAAAAATCATCTTTGAGAAACTCAAACCACAAAAGTAAAACAAATCTTCATTAGAGTAACAAGCATACAATTTTATTACAGAAAATAAAATCATATACAAAATATGGAAAGAAACAGAATGAGAGTAAAATTCCCAGAATATAGATCTAAAATCAAAAGTATTTTCAAGCTATATCTGACTCTTACTTGCTCCTGTGACCCTTTTCCTCCTATTGGTCCTACTTTGCCTCACCCAGCCTTGATATAGGAGTTTGTGCCTGGTCTTATTACATCTTAAGATGACATTTTAGGTTGATATCCCTGGGAAACCTGTACTTTTCTGAAGGCAAAGGGGGAACAGTGGATCTGGGGAAGAGAGGACGTGGGGGGCGGGAATGGTAGAAGAGGAGAGAAGAAAGGCTGCCATCAAAGTATATAGTACCAGAGAAGAATTTTTTTTTAAAGAACAGGAGTAACTGAAAAAAGAGGAAATGTTAATTAAATAATACTTTATTGCAATAAAACTATTATATGCAAAAAAATTATATTCCAGCAGGTATTTGTCTGAGTCATGATATTAATCTATGTGATGTTTCTCTTCTTGGTTCATTATAATACAGGGGGCATTTATATTTCAAATGATCTTGGGGTCCAGCACTATGGCTCAGTGGACTGAAGGTGTTTGCTGCCAAGCCTGAACACTACATTCAAAATCCACGAGTCAAATTGAGATATGGAAACTGACTCCCACATCTTGTCTTCTGACATGGCCAAGTGCCCCATTCCATGCTAATCAGGGCACATGCACGTGTGCACATAAACACATACCACCAACACCAACCCACCCACACACACACACACACACACACACACACACACACACACACACACAATTAAAGATGAGAGAGGATGTTAACATCAAGGAATATACTGGATTGGAATGGCACATTCCCGGCATATATATGAAGCCATGAAACCATAGGGGTGCATTCCCCTGACCACACAAAGAACAAATGGTAGTTTAGGCCTTTTAACGCTACAGATTTCCAGCTAGACAGACCTGGATCCAGGGATTAATTACATTCTTGAAGACACTGTCATTCCTTGTACCACCTGAGTGACAACAGGCCATTAAAGGCTCTCCCTGGGAATCTCTGCTCCTTCTCATTCATTTTAGTCTTTATATATGTGCATGAGTGTAAGATAAAGAGAGAGAGAAGGGTAAATACAGACACACTGTACGCAATACATCCAGTGGCCTTTGTGGAGGCTACTGGATGCTCAGGTGTTGGTCTGCAACTTCTCCCTTTCTGGGGGCAGGGTCTCAAGTCATCCTCTGCACAGAGCTGGCTAGCTGGTCCAGGAACTTCAAGCTTGTTGCCTAGCTCTGTCTACCATCTTACTACAGTCATGATAGGAGTCCTGAAGTGTTTGCCTTCAGCTCGTATATGTGTTCTTGGGAACCAAATAGAGGTCCACATGCTCCTTATCACTGGGAAAGCATCACATCCTCTCCTCTGAACTCTCCATACCACTGTTTTGAGTGTACAGTGCATCCTGGACCATTTTATCTTTCCCAGAATGATCAGCAAATACGTAATATACCTCGAGAGACTCCTAAGTACTGGGGTTACATGCTCATACCACTCCATGCTACTTTTCCTCCTATGGCCACTTGATCTAACCAGGGGCCTTCTTGGTTAATCCCCTCTATAGGTGGGATATGGGAAAATATGTGCAACATCCATCCAAGGATGCTTCAGGTCTCACCAGGGTCTCTTAAGTCTTTAACATTCCACCTCCTACACCTTCATCCTAGTTCCCTGCTGGTGTCTCAGACAGGAGCTACAAGACTACAGGACAGAAGATAAGCCATGTTTCTAACTCACCTCAAAGCAATAGGGGGAGTAACTTGGAGGCTTTGGAGAATTCCCAGCAGGGGAGCTCCAATGGGTGTGGGGCAGGGCCAGAAGTGGACTTGACCCAGAGGGTCAGTGGTCCTGGGACCTGTTGTCGTAGGTCCCTACTGGCCAGGCACACTGGAGAGTGTCCTAAGAGCAAAGATGAAGGACTGTCGTTAAGAGAGTAAATTAAGGCTGGATAAGGGGTTCAGTGGACACAGGCTATTGCTGACAGTCCAAGGACTGGAGTGAACTATCCAGATCCCAGGACCCACATGGGAGGAGAGAAATGACACCCACAAGTTGTCCTCAGACCCACGCCCGTGTGTGATGGTATACCGTGGCTGGGTGTACAACTCACACAATCCATGTGATACAGATACGTTTAATAAAGGCATGTGTATGGTTAATAAGGAATAGATTCAGTTTGCTGAGTGCCAGTCTCGCATGCAGGAAGCCATCGGTTCCCTCGTCACCCCCGAAAGCCACGTGATAACTCAGGCAGTGATCCTGGCTCTCCCAATGCTGGAGGCAACTGACAGAGCAGTTGAAAGTCCTCCTTGGTGAGACAGTGAGTCCCTACAGTGAGCGTTCCTACGTGTTTTTGTAAAACCATGAAGTGCCATTAAAGGCTCTCCTTCAGAATGTCCACTTACTCTATACATGTCACTGTTTGCACTTCCCTGTGTCTCCTGTAGACTGGACACACACACACTGGTCTGTGAGCAGGCTCAATATGTCTCTTGCAAGTATTTGGAGGGAACCAGGCATCATAGGATGTGGTCCTAGCCTTCCACCTTTTTGAAACAGTGCCTTTTCTCTATTGTGCTCCCCCAGCCTGCTGCCCTATGAATTTCTGGACTCTTTGTATCAGCTCTGCCTCCCAGGTGGCCACAGAAAGCCCTTGAGTATGACCTATGCTACTCCCTCAATTTTGCCTGTGTTTTTGGGCCTCAAACTCAGATCCTCTGCTGGCTGGCAGGGTCTTACCCAATAAGCCATCTCCTCAGCACTCCTCCTCCTCCACTGCCGAGGGTCCAGGCCAGCTGGGACATCTTATGTTTCCAGCTCATCTCTAAACAGTAAATTACGTGAGCCTCCTGAGTGGTGGCATCTCAGGCCACCACCCCTTAAGCACATGATCTTTGGCCCTCATCCTTGACTCCCACTCCTCTTGATCCATCCCAAGTCTTTTCCCCGTGCCTAGCACAGGAAGCACTCCTTCTATGAATGGGGTCTGTGACTGTAGAACCATCTTCCTTCCAAGGCTTCTCCGGTCCCCTCCCACGGCTGTAAGGTCTCTAACATCCACCTCCAGCATCTGCAACTGCAGACCCCTAGAGCTGTCCAGACATGAGTCATAGGTGGGAGCCATGGTACAGATGATAATTTAAGTATCCCACTCACCTCAAGAAATAGGGGGGATAGCTTCAGAGACTTGTGGAAGTCTCCTCCTGCAAGTGAGCTCCAATGGTGGGGGTCCGGTAACGGACTTGACCCAGAGGGTCAGAGGTCCTAGGACCTGGTGACCTAGGTCCTTGCTGGCCGGATGTACCAATGAGCCTCCTAGGAGAATGATTTATGGTCATCATCAAGGAAATATTTTTTGCCAGCAAGATGTATCAATGAATGTAAGTTTTTGCCTACATTCTTACTCTTGATTTTGATCAAGACCTATATTGTTTTATGTGATTCCTGTCCATTAGGTGTGCTCTTAACAGCTCTTTTATTGTGTATTAGAATTTTTTTCTCCCCCAGAACACACAGAAGTTTTGTAATGTTTTTAAATAAGAAAGGGTGTTCCAAATCCTATAAAATCTGTGTATATATTACTGATTTGCCGTATTGGAAACAATTTTTTCTTTTCTAGTCATGCATATGTGGCACATAGAGCTCAGGTGTTAAGTCTATCAGTCCCAAAGATGAAGGCAGTTTGAGCATTAATTCTATGTCATGTTGTTTGTTCCATTAGTTTAGTAACCTATCATGGTTACTTGCAACCATGAAATGTCATTTAAAGCTGTCCATCAAAATCTGAGCTCATTTTCATATACTCTTTTTGAAGTTCTGAACACATATCCTGGTACCTCCAATGGATGCCTCAGGACTGGTGTTGCTCCTCCCTGTCCATCTTTTCTGAGTCAGTGTCTCTTTTCTAGTATGTACTTTAGGCTACATGCATAGAAACTTCCTGATAGTCTCCCTTTTCTACTTCTCACCATAGAAGTGCTGGTCTATGATAGTCTCTTACATGTGCTTTGGGGACTTAAACTCTGGCTCCTCAAGCTTGTGGTGAAAGGACTTTATATGCTTTAAGTCATCTCTCCCATATTCTCCATGCACCTTGTTTGAATGTCCTGGCTAGCCTTGAACATCCTCTATTTTCCAGGCTGTCCTGGAATTAGTACACCTTCTACCTGCAGCCATTGAGTGTGAAAATTCTTAACCCATGCTACCACACACTGCCTTTTTACCCTGTTTCTATTCAACCTTGGACTTCTTTGTCAGGTAACCCCTTCTTTGGGTAGATCTGTGACTCTATAACCATCTCCCAAGTATCCTTTATCTCCTCTCCTGCAGCTCCAAGGTCTTTACCTCCCACTTTTTGACATTTACATCCTTAATATACTTGCAGGTGTGTAGTAAAGATGGTACAGGGACCTAGGACATATGTTAAGCTAACTGTGTAACTCACCTCAAGATATAGATGATGGTAACTAGGAGAATCTGGAGAAAAATCACTGCAGGGGAGATCTTCTTGGTGTGCGTCCAGTAATGGACTTGACCACAAGGTATTTGTCCCTACTGTCCACACATACCAACAAGCTTCCTAGGACCAAATATTTGAAAATTCATTAAGTATCTTCAATCTCTCACATCACCCATTTTTTTATTTTAAAAATTCTTTTATAATCTTTGTGTGTGTGCATATGTATGTGTGCACACATGCCACAGTACATGTTTGGAGGTCAGAAAACAACTTGCAAATGTTGGTCCTCTCCTCCTACCACTTGGATCTAGGGAATCAAACTCATGTCATCAGGCTTGGCAGCAAGAATCATTACTCACAGAGACATCTCTCTGCTCCTGTTGCCCAGTTTGTGTACTGTTTGCTTACTGTGAATGAAACCTTGGTTTCTTCTGTCTAGTGTATGTGCACATGTGTCGTTATGTCTAAATTCATTTTTATGCATGTTGTGACCAGAGTAGGACATTGTATATCATTCTTTATTGCTCTACACCTTATTTTTAAGAGGCCCTCTCACTAAATCTGAAGCTCAGTATTTTGACTATGCCTGTTTTTGTTGTTCATGTCCATGCAGGTGTACCCATGCCTGCCTTTTACATGGGCAATGGGGATTTGATCTCATGTCCTCCTGTTTATGCTCTAAGTTCCCTTATTGACTGAACAGTTTTCCTAGCTGCCAACCTTGGTTTTATTAGCATCACATGAACATTACGCAGGAGCCCACTTCTTTCCAGCACTCATGGAAGTATTAGCTGGTGTGTCTGACTTCCAAGGTGATTTTCTGCTTGTGTGTTGCCAGCTTTCCTCCTTAGGTTGTCTGAATCTTTTAAGTCATGTAGTCATTACAACAAGACTATGTTTTAGATGTCCTTATACTTCTCACTTTATAGCTTCTAGGTTAAGTTAGTTGATTACAATCTAACAATGAGTGTCAGTCCATGTGCCTAGGGATGGAAAGATTTTCTTGGTTGATGGAATTGCCCATGTAAAGATAGATGTAAAAGGTAGGCAGCCTTGATTGGTAGTTTGTTTCAGGTGTCATTGGACAAAAAATACATATCTATGAAAAATAAATTTACAATCCTTATTGGTTTGGCATGTATGTAAATCCAATTCTTGGGAGATGCACATCAGAGGATGAAGAGTTCAAGGTTGTTGTCCACTATAGGCCAGCCTACATTACGTGACACCCTATCTCAAAACATCTAACAGAGAAAGGCATCTCTGTTGAGTGGGGAGCTGCCAGTCAAGCAGCCCCTTACTGTGGACTAGATGTACTGTCCTCATAGCTGTTCTGATTCTGTCAACACTAAAGTGTCAACACTATAGTTCAAGGACACTCCATCAGCTGCAAACCACTACTACAGACATGGTCAAAGACCTGTGATAGACAAACAATCTCAACAGCCTGCTGTTGTTTAGAAAGCAGCACTCCTATCCAAGACAGGTCAGAGGAAACTCTAGATGACCCTGCAGCCATTTTCACCAGGGCTAGAGGATGCTACTCCCCTCCCCCAGTCTCCCAGAAGGCCTCTGGTACAAACTCAATCCTTCATTTGCATTATGGACTATGTCATGATTGCTATAACACTCTTGCAATACACACACTCTTAGATATATAAAGTAACCTGTTTGGCTAATCTTTTTCAGATTGTGTTTCATATAGCCCACGATGGCTCTAACCTGATTGTGTAGTTGATGACCTCCTCCCTAGTCTGTCTTTACCTCCCACATAGTCTGATTACAAACATGGATACCTCACTGGGGTTGGCTAATGTTTAGAGGCAGTAGGCTGCTACCATCCTTTTACCCATAATTTTGCAACATTAGGCCCATAAATCTTTTGCTGTAGTTAATCAGTATGGCAATCCTAAGGTGGTAATATGAAGAGTAGACTGTGGGTTAGTTTCAGGACCTAGAACCATAAAGTTATGAATCTCAAAATTTAGAGTTATAGCCCAGTCTAGCTCATATTTTATATTTGGGGATCCAGGTCAATTAGTGAACAGCATACCAGTGATTTCTCACCTACTCACCATTTCATTTTTCCCTTTTCTCCTCTCTCCTTCCCTCCCTCCCTTTTTTCTCAAACTGTAGCTCAAGCTCTCATCAAATGGGCTATATACCCAGAATGATCCACAACTCTTGACTCACTTGCTTTCAGTTCTAAGTACTGGGACTAATGACATGGACCACCATACCAGGCTCTCTACTCATGTTTGAATAAAAGAATCAAACCCAAGTGGTTCTTAAATATATATTACATGGATGTGTAGTGTTCAGGAGGGCATTCCGGACACAGTGCTTACTTTGGGGAAGAACAGAAAGACTGAAATTAGGCGTCATAGTCAAAGGGGGTTAGGCGCTCTGAAAGAGTCTTGCAAGGGCAGCAAGAGATGAGTCCTGAGTCCATAGCCGCCTGGTCTAATGGGACCCTTGGTTGCAGCCCCAAAACGACACCACTAAAATATTTCAGCCAGTTTTCGCCCATGTGGGACCAACTCATTCCTCCCTACCGGAAGTGGAAGGGGACGGAGCCGGCGGAAGTTCTAGCTCCACCAGTGCAAGAAGCCAATGCGGAACTTCCGCTCGGGGAGGGGATACTTCCGGTTACTGCGCCCAGCCCAACCCTACGGGTGCCGAGTAGGGAGCCAGAGCTCAGTGAGCCTGCAGACTGTGCCTGCATCCCGCGCGCGGTGGGCGTTACTAACCGACAACTCTTGCCTCTGGGAGCTCAGATACAGTGATGATTCGGGAATTGGGGACCCTCTTGCCCGATATTAACTAATCCCCTCGGACCCAGCCCCTGGTGATGGTGAAGGTACCGGGATGTGAATCTAGGTAGCTGCAGCTGTGGCTTTAGCTAAGGACCGCGCAAAGGCTGTTGGAGAATCTTTTACCAGCTCGCCTCAGTTTTTAAAAAAAAACAAACCAAGCCGGGTGGTGGCGGCGCACGCCTTTAATCCCAGCACTCCGGAGGCAGAACCAGGCTGATCTCTGTGAGTTCGAGGTCAGCCTGGGCTACAGAGTGAATTCCAGGAAAAGTGCAAAGCTACACAGAGAAACCCTGTCTCAAAAAACCAAAAAAGAAATCAACAACAACAACAAAAAATCCGGACCGGACCCACAGATTCGCTGCCTTGACAGTCGAGTAATATCGATCTGAAAAAAAGACAATTGGTGCACGTTAATTTGAACTAAATCTCCTAGGAGCCAAGACTAAAGGATCAGAGCTCACCAAAGGAGATCACGATACCGGGTACGAGTTCCTGAGAACCTGCTGTAAATATGCCAGCGTATTTAATGTCACCTGGAACCTGCAAGTTAGGTAACATCCAGATCTCCTTCCCAAATGAAGGACCATGGCACAGGTTAAGTAAAACTTCATCCTTATTCACCAGCGTGTGCGTGTGCGTGTGCGTGAATATAATAAAATTTTCTAAACCCTGACCAAAACAGACATTATTTGAGGACCCACTGTTATAATGGTACTAAAAGGATATGGTGGTGTTTTTTCCCCCACTCATTGATTTTTGAGACGAAGTCTGCTGGGAACAGGCGCTACACTTGTTCTGTTCCTGTCTTTGCCTTACCATGATGACACCATGCCCAGCCTCCTTTGTTTTTTTACAGACTGGATGCCCTTTAGCCCAGCTAGTCTTAAACTTGGTATGTAGCTCAGGTTGACCTTGAAATCCCTGATCTTTCATCCTGTTTAAGTGCTGGGAATACAGGGTTGTGCTGCCATGCCTGGCTAAGTTTTCATGTTAAAGCTTTGCTGGAAGCTTTGTGTAGTTACATGAAAATTTTTTTTCTTTTTTTTTTTTTTTAAACAACAAGCTTGTAATAATATGTCCTTCCCCTCTTGTACTGACATTAAGACCTCAAAGCTGAAAGGACAAAAACTGGAACAGCCCTCTCCTTCTAGCAGTTAACTGTGGAAATCACTTAGCAGACTCAAGGAATAGCAAGAGTCAGTTTCAGTGAGGATCCCTTAGTTATTCACCTTTGGGGAAACAAAGGCAAGCCAGGTGTGTTGGTAACACTCCTATAATCCCAGCACTGGGAGACTGAGGCAGAAGGATCACTGACTTAGAGGCCAGCCTGGACTATACTGTATTCTAGACCAGCCTGGGCTATAGAATGATACCTTGTATCAGAAAATCATAAAGAGGAAAAATATTTTTTAAAGAACCAGAATATAAGTGGTGGGGATGTAGCTCAGCAGTACATTGCTTGTCTAGGTTAGGCAGAGGCCCCGGGTTGGGGCCCCAGCATCACCAAATCAAAAGGAGGAGGGAAGAGCGAAAGTAGGTGTGCTCACCTGCCAAGTCAGGCCGAATGTGAGCTAACTGTCACTGTGTAGGTGAGGATCTACCTAGTGAGGGTTCTGATCCCGATGACATCATAAGCGTTGCTTGGTAGCAAGTAAACAAAATTTTTACTGGCCAGTCCTCATGCCAACATGATGCTTGAAATACAGTTTAACTTACTCATTCTTCCTGTGCCACAAATTACCCCTAAACAGTTATTTACTCAGAGTCTCTAAAAGTCCAAAAATCAGTATGATTTTTTTTCTTCCCTTAAAACAGAAATGAGAGAGACAAGATATGTACCATTATGTCTTTTGAACCCCACTCCCCGCCCCCTAGACAAGGTTTCTCTGTGTAACAGCTCTAGCTGTCCTGGGACTCGATCTGTAGACCAGGCTGGCCTCATACTCACAGAGATCCGCCTTCCTGTACCCTCCAAGTGCTGGGATTAAAATTGAGCACCACCACTGCCAGGCCTTTTTGAACCCATCTTAAAGTCACATAGTATTTACTTTGAGACAGGGATCACACAGAGCAAACTCAACAGAGAGGGACCTTGGCAATGGTGTGACAGCCAGAAATGACTATTGGTAGGAACCATCTTGAAGGCTAGCTACCCCGCCATTTCCCAGACTGACTTAAAAGCACACCCACTCCCTCTCTCTCAGGCCAGGCAGGGTTCACATCTCCAGTAATCTCCCTACCTTTGCCTCCCTAGTGCTGGGATTATAGGTGTGTTCCCCCATGCCCACCTTACCTGATCCTCTTAATTTTTGGAGGCCAGTTATCATGTAACCCAGCTGATATCATTGTTGCTGCGCAGTGCTCGGTGACCTCAAACTTGAGGAGGCAGTCCCTTGCTTTCACCTGCCGAGTGCATATATTACAGAGATGTGACATCTGCATGGCTAGGTACTTTTTAATTAGGCTTTGCCAAAAATCTGATACCTGATATTTTTGTAACCCTGTATTAAGACCAAAAAAAAAAAAAAAACAAACAAAAAAAAAAAAAAAAAAAAAAAAAAAACCAACAAAAACCCCTCCTAACAATGTCTTTGCCTCTTGAACTGACATTAAGACCTCAAAGCAGAAAGGATTGAAAGTTAACTGGAAATCAGCATGTAAGCTGTCTTAGCTGACTCAAGGAATAGCAAGAGTCAGTTTCAGTGAGGATCCCATAGTTATTCACCTTTTGGGGAAACAAAGGCAAGCTAGGTGTATTGGTATGCTCCTATAATCCCAGCACTGGGAGACTGAGGCAGAAGGATCACTGACTTAGAGACCAGCCTGGACTATACTGTATTCTAGACCAGCCTGGGCTATAGAATGATACCTTGTATCAGAAAATCATAAAGAGGAAAAAAATATTTTTTTAAAGAACCAGAATATAAGTGGTGGGGATGTAGCTCAGCAGTACATTGCTTGTCTTTGGAAGCCATCTTAAAGTCACATAGTACTCTCTGTGACAGGGATGACATAGATTAGTCTCACTGGAGTGAGAGGGAACTGGGCAAGAGTACAAAGGCCCAAAGTGGAGATGGCTAGGTACCATCCTGCAGGCTAGCTACCTCTATTTCTCAAACTCTGTCATAGATAATTACTAAATACCTACAAAGTATCCAGAACTATAAAGAAATGAAGGAATATGAAGCACAAAAACACTGGGTCTTGGTGGGGGGAAAAAAAAGAAGAAGAAAAAAAAAGAAGCTTGATTTCCTTAACATCAAGTAAGTACCCAGGAAACACCATGAAGTATATTCACACATGATTATATGTCTGAGCCACTATTTGCTATCTTGTATAACATACTTACACACCCAGGCATAGCAGTTAGCAACCGTATTTAAATATCTATGCAATCATGACAGTGATGGTAGCTAGCTCAGTTTTCTTTTGGCACTATTGACCTCTCATAATTTAGAGAGCTGACCTTGTGGTGCTAGTGGTTGAAGCCAGAGTCTCATGCATGCAGAGTCTCAAGTCCTGAACCACTCAGTCACATCTCTAACCTGAGAGGACTGACCTTAAGTCTACAGGGATGTAGACGGAAGGACCCATATTAGAGGGTACACTGTTGAGGATGTTAGAGGAGCCTGTAAACAATCCATAAATACAAACCTGTAGATATGCACAGATTACAGACCAGTGTCGCTTTAGAGCTTGTTGTTACTGTGCTGTGAAGGAAATCTACATTGTACATATGATCTGGGTGGAGAAGAACATTACCCAGCTCCAGTGGCCAAGTTACCTATTCACCTAGATTTCTATTCTTGTGGCACTCAGGACTTCATGGATGTTAGGCAAGCACTCTACTGAGCTATATCCACAGCTCTTCAATGTAGTTTTAATTCACATTTCTCTGATGGCTAATGATGCTGAAATTTTTCAAGTTTATTGGCTAACTATGTCTTTTTAGAACTGACTGATCATTTCATTACACATTCATTGATTGGGTTGTTTGAATTAATTGTATATACTGTAGCTCTAAATCCCAAGTCAGATGTGTAGTCAGCAAAGATTTTCTCCCCTTCTGCAAGCTGTCTTCATTCAGCTGGTGCTTTTGGTGTCTAGAAGCCATTCAGTTTTATGTAATCCTATTCATTGTTAGCAGTATTTCTGGGTGATTGAAGTTCTTTTCAAAAAGTCCTGGCCTGTGTGTATCCTACTTGATCGTTTCAGAGTTAGTCTTATATCAAGCTCTTTGGTCCACTTTGAGTGGGGACAAAAGATACAGATCTAGTTTCATTTGTCCACATGTGCAGAGCTGATTTTCCCAGCACTGTTGAAAGAAGCCATCTTTCCCCAGGGAATATTCGGATGTCTTTTTCAAAAATCAGGTGACTGATTATGTAGGCTTAAATCCAGATCTCTATTCTAGTTTGTTACCTACATGCTGTTTTGTTACTGTGCCTTAGCAAGCTACCTTAAATATGGCCATACCTCCAGAATTGCTCTCTTTGTTCAGTATTGTTTTGTTATGTAGGGTGATTTTATTTTTATTTATTTATTGACAGTCTCGTGTAGTCCATGCTAGCCTAGAACCTGCTGTGTAGGCAAGGATGACTTCAAGCTCTGCTTCTACCTCCTGAGTGCTATGATTCAGGACTGCACCGCCATATCTGGTTTAATGTGGCACCAGAGATTGAACCCCAGGTTTCCTGCATACTAGTAAAGCACACTACCAAGCTGCATCCCTGGCACTCTCTCATTTTTTGAGACAGGGTCTCATAGTGTAGGCAAAGCTAGCCTGAGATCCCTTCTTAGCCGCAACTAGTCTTGAACTCAACAGTCCTCACGCTCCAGCCTCCAAAGCGCTACCACATTTCACTCTAAAAAATTTTAGAGATTATATCCCATTATATTGCTCAGGCTAGTTTCAAATCTCTGAGCCCAAGTGATTCTCCTGCCTCAGCCTTCTGAGTAGCTGGGACTACATGGCGCCTCCCCTGGCTGTTCTATAATTGAAGGGACAGCTTGAAAGCAGCCGCCTCAGTTAGGCTGGTCCACCATGCTTGCTTCTCCACCTCTTTTTTATGGTGTTTCTGCATACTGGTTAATTGCAGGCAGGGGGCCTGGTGGTGGTGTTATTTGAAACAGAGTCTTAATCCATAGCTCAGGGTGGATCAAACTTGAAATTCTAGCTTGATGTTGTACCTGAAGCCTGAAATCCCAGCACTTGGAAGGCTGAGGTAGAAGGAGTTCATTATAGTTGAAGTCACAGCCTATGGCTTACATAGTAACTTCTGTCCAGTCTGGCTAAGGCTATGAGGCATTCCCTCAAAAAAACAACAGACAAACAAACAAAAGGACAGACAAATGAATGAACTCACAGTCTTCTTGACTCAGCTTTCCACATGCTAGTGTTACAGGCAGACACTAAACGACATGGCTAGCTAACTTTTATTAACACCCCCCCCCCTTTTTTTTAGGTGTCCTTGGATGGCCTGGAACTCACCACATGGAACAGCTCGGTTTTGGACTCATTGGCAGTTATATTGCCTCAGCTTCCAGAGTGATGGGATTATAGGCATGTGCCACCATACACAGCTCTGTTCTGTATTTTGAGACAGGGTCTCACTTTCTGACCCAGCCGAGTTACAGCAAGCCTCTTGCTCTGGCCTCCAGAGTGCTGAGTTTTCAGGTGTATATGGCCACATCCAACTTACTTTTCTGTATCTTAGGATGTTTTGGCATTTCCTAAAGCTTGAAGGCTTCGGGGAGACTTGTGCTTTTAGGGTAGGTCATTGTTTGGGGCCACAGAAAAAAAACGCTCTCTACCAGGGGCGTGGCTGTCCTGAACAAACCAACCAATCCTGAGTCTGGATTCCCAACCACTTCCTGATTTAAGTCTCACACTCCAGCTTTTCTCTTCCCCTAACTCACCCAGGGCCAGCTATCGGGCAGCCAGGCACCACTCTTGTACCCAGAGCCACTGAACGATCCCGGTGTGCCAGTGCTGAGTGGCTGGTTGTGCCCAGGTGGGCCTTTTCCTCAGAAATGCCAGCCAGGACTCTACCTCAGACTTCCCCCACACTCCGCTTTCGTGCTGTAAGAGCCCGGGTTACTCTGCAACTTCCCACGTAGCCTGCTGACCTTGTGATCCTCCTGCGGCAGGCTCCTGAGTGCTGAGCTTGTGTGTGCACGTCTGCACACTGAGCATCCTCCCATCAACTTGTGTTCTGCTCCTTAGCACAAACTTGGTACTTCCCTCGGCCCTGCCTCGCCATGGACCACACCCCTCTCTGGGTGAGATCTGTGATCATCTTCCTTCCAAGTTGCCTTCTGATCCCCTCCTGGGCTTGTAAGATCTTTACCAACCCACTTTCAACATCTGCATCTTTAAGAAGGACAGGTGTATAGGAAAGGGGCTGTGGGGGCCTAGGATAGATGATAAGCCAAATGTCTTAACTCACCTTGAGAAATAGATGGAAGAAACTCGGAGACTATTAGGAATTCTCCTCTTTCCACGGAGATCTTGTTTGGGGGCCGGCAGCAGACTTGACCATAAGAGTCAGAGGTCCTGGGACCTGATGACTTGGTCACTACCTGTCACACCAATACGCTTCCTAGAGACAAAGATGAGGGATTGTTGTTAAGAAAGGATACTGGGGACCAGAAGATGGCTCAGTGGATAAATCCTGATAACCCAAATTCTACCCCCAAGTCCCACATGTTAGAAGAGAAAGTTGACTCCTCTGAGTTGTCCTCTGATCGTCGCATGGGCACTGAGGCCTGCATGTCTACATATGTAAGACAACTGAATGTGATGTAGCATTTAAAGAAGGTCATAGGACTGAGGAACGAACGCAGCTGGCAGAGGGCTACCCCACTGTGCAGGAAGCTGTGGGTTCCCTCTGCTGAACTACGCAAAGGGCGGCCAGTAGCTCAGTACTGTACTCCTGCACTCCTGAAGGCTGGGTAGCTGGATCCGGAGTTACTGTCTTCTCTGGGGACATCGTGAATTCTCTGCTATCCTGCAAGGCTACCCGAGATCATGAAATGCCATTAAAGGCTCTTCCTCAGAATTTCTGCTCATTCTCATTCTTTTTAATTTGTCTGTGTTGTATGTGTAAACGGGGCAACACGTGACTTGGTGCATGTTGTTCGGGCCACAGGGACCCCTGGGCATCGGATCTTGTCTTTTACCTTTTCTTGAGGCAAAGTGTCTTGCCCTCCTTTGCCTATGCCAGGCTGCCTGCCCTCTCACCAGAGAGGAGCTGGGAGTGCTGCTGTAAACTGTCCTGCGTGCTGGGATCAGAGGCCCACTGACCGCCACATGCTGGATCTGGTCCCCATTATCTTCTGCCGCTTCATCCAGTCCAGGACTTCCCATTGACCCTGCCTGCCAAGAAGCGACTCCTCTCCGTGTGAGATCTGTGACTGTGTAACCATCTCCCTTCCAAGTCTGCTTCAGGTCCTCTCTTGGGATTCTGAAGGCTTTTGCCATCCCACCTCCAACATCTGCATCCTTAGTTCACACTGCAGGTGTCAAGGAAAGGGGCTGGGTGGGGCATAGGACAGAGAACAAGCCAGGTATCTAATTCACCTCAAGAAATAGAGGGAAGAGACTTGGGACTTCTCTCTGGGGGGAGATCCTAATGGTGCAAGATAATGAAGGGAAATGGCCACTAAGGTCAGAGGTCCGCTGACAAGACACAGCTCAGCTCCTAGAAGCAAAGGTTCAGCATTGTTCTTAGAAGAGATGGGAGGGCTGGGGGTCTAGCTCAGGCTACAATACTCATCTAGTCTGTCTAAAGCCGTGAATTGACACTTAACATCAGCCAAATAAACTAAGCACGGTTGCCCATGCCTGTAATCCCAGCTCTTGGGGAAGTGGAGGCAGGAGGAGCAGGGCGTCCTTGTTACTGTTCTGATCCTGCCCTTTGGCGCCACCCTATGCCCTGACGAAAAAGCTTACTCTTAAGGAAAAACTCTGCCGATTTCCCTCTCTTCAATTCCGCTTTCCACCCTGGAGGTGAGCACCTCTGGAACCCCTCGCCCCCCCCATCTCTCTCCCCTCTCTCTTACCCCCACCAAATAAAACGCTTCACCGCGTGCCATCAGCATGGCATCTCTGTCTCTCACCTGCCGTGGGGCACCTTGGCTCTACCCGCCCCAGCCCTCAGACCAGGACCTCTGGCCAGCATGTGTAATTCATAACAACCCTGTGCTACCTGCAAGGCTGAGGTCAGCCAGGGCTACCTGAGTCCCAGTCTCAGAAAAGTTAAAGGAAAGTCAACAAAACAAAGGGGATTGCAAAGGGGTGCTCAGGATGGTGTCAGAACCCAGATATTTTAGCTGCCGCTCCCTTCCCCCAAAATCAGGCCGCACCCCCAGCAGTCCTTCAAGGCCGGCCACAGAGACCTGCTGTGACCTGACAGCTCTTAGGGAGTTTGGTTCTCTCTATCCCCATTAAGGCTGGAAGCCCGGCCCCTCTGATGCCCAGACAACCTTGAGTTAAATGAATGAGAGCAACATCCTCGTCTCCCGTTGTTCTCTGGAATTGAACTGCCTGTCTCTTTCCCTTCAGGATCCCCATCATGCTATAGTGGTGGCTGTCTTTCCTCTGCTCTCCTAATTCAGACCCCATCATGGCTGCTTCTGTCCATGAGCCTGTGGCTCTCTCTCCCTAATAAAGCTCCAAAGGTGAACCACTCCGGCTTCGGTTTCCTGTGATCTGCTATTATTTACAGCAGGTAGCTTATCGCTTAGGAGTTACTAGAGGCAATTCACAGGTCTCTGAAAACCATCTTTAGAGCCAGCCATGGTGGCTGTGCCTGTCATGTTAGCACTTGGAGTTGGAACCAGGAGGATCAAGCCTTCAGGGTGATCCTCAGCTACAGGCCAGCCTAGGCCACACGAGTCCCTGAAGACTGTCAACAACAAAGGTGTTCTTTTGAGTGGGGGACTGTCAGCCAAGCAACCCTTTTACATTGGCCGCACTGTCCTCACCACAGCCCCGCTGTGTGAGATTGTTTCTAATCACTGTGAAGACCCGGCTGTTTTAGAGGCCCACCACCACCGTGACTAAAGACCAGCACAGACAGCCTGCATTGAGCCTGAAACTCAGCACTCCTAAGCAAGAGAGGGCTGAGTAGACTCCAAATGACCCTGCAGCCAGAAAGGGAGTAATTCATCCTAATAGCCAAACTTCTGAAGGCTTGTGATTGATTGAACCACAGTCTTTAAATTGAGTGATACATTGGGTCTTTGGTGTAATGCCCAGCCATACTTTATACCCTGGGTAAATAACTAGGCTGCAAGCTTAAAAAAATTTTTTTTAAATTTTGACACAAGGTCTAGATTCAAGCTGGTATGTAGCCAGAGTATTATATGTATATATATATATATATATAAATTATATATATATTTAGTAATATATTTATAAATTATTTTTATTTTATGAGCATCAATGTTTTGCCTGCATGTATAACTGTATGAGGGTGTCAGATCCCCTGGAACTAGAGTTACAGACAGTTATGAGCTGCCATATGGGTGATGGGAATTGAACTCAGGTCCTCTGGAAGAGCTGCCTGCACTCTTAACTGCTGAGCCATCTCTCCAGCTCCCAGCATTATAATTTGAACTCCTGATTGTCCAGCTTTAACCTCTAGACTGGGACTATGGGTGAAGCTTGCTTTTGGTTGGTTTATTTGAAACACTGTTGATTTTTGTATCCCAGGCTGCCCTGTAACTCACAGCAGGGGAGTAGGAAAAGCTCTCTACCGGGAGCATGTCTTTCAATGACAAACCAATCCAGAGTCTATAATGGAACAACTATGTAACCTAAAACAATGGGTTCACAATTTAGTGTATTCCGAGCCAGTAAAGCCTTGATGGCACAGGAATGAGGTTTAAAAAATGTTAACTACTAGTCTTTTCTATCAAATATTGTAGAAATAGTTATGACAAAGAACTCAATCATTTTATATGCTCCACCTTGTAAGAGTTTTATGCAAATGTTTTAATCTCTCCCCAACTAGGTAAAACCTTTGTTATATAAAGTAAAGTGACTTAAGTGGCAGACCTCTTCCAGTTTTCCCTCATTTCATTTGCTCTGACTCTTTTCAACTAGCCAATCAAAAAATCCTGTGACATCAGATCCCTGCCTTAAAATAAAAACCAAAAGTACTTCCCAGCTGTGTGCTTACATTTCTGAGCACACCCTCTTGGCCTTACTGGGATGGATTGGCTTTTTTGTGTGTCCCTTTGAGCACCCTGAGACTATTTTTAATGATTTGGAACTTGTCCAGGATTTCAAATCCATCTGGGGAAGGGGGTGTTCAGATCCCTTCCCTTCCATTGTGTGTCCGTCCTGCCATGTTGTGGTGACAGCTGGGTTTGTTGATTGTAGATGCTCCTTCATAGGATAAGAGAATAAGGAGGGTTACTGGACCCTCACCTGAGTAGCCAGCCTCTCCTCCCAGCTGGCTATATGTCATTCTGTCCCAATGTTATGTTGCCTTGTGGTTTTGGGGAAGGAACTAGAGTATAGAGGCTAAGAAAGGGACAGGGGGCTCCACCTATGCATCTATGGGAAGCTGTAACATATACTGAGTGAAGAATCCAGTTGGAATAGACATTGCTTAGTGGCCCATACCCCTACAAGGAAAATTATCACAACAAATGATAAATTTATTTGTTAATGTGATTATGTCCTGTGGTATTAAGAAAAGAAACCACCAAGTAGGAAAAAAATATTAGAAGAATATAGAAATGAAAACATTTTGGTTAAAAAAAAAAAAAAGATTTGTGTGTGAACATTAAGATGGCTGGATATTTCCAGAATGTAAAAGAAAACTAGAAAGCGCATTCACATTATGAAGATCTGAGTAAGTTATTTAAGGTATATAAAAGATGAGACTTAGAGATGGTATGTATGATATTAAAGGTCAAAGCTCAATATTCTGATGTTAAACCTCTGCTTAAATCAGTGGAGCTATCAACTGCTCTTGATAACAATTACAAGAAGTGGTTAAAATGTTTCTCTAATCAAAGTTTATTTTGAAGTGTTTGGTTTTTGCCCAAGTTTTATCTAACTACGACACAGTAGTCAAAAGTACCAGACTGGTGTGCCCGGCCTTCTGAGTGTCTGTGGTGGTCTGAATGAAAGTAGCCCCCACAGGCTCACAGGGAACGGCACTGTTAGGAGGTGTGGCTTGTTGGAGGAAGTGGGTCACAAGGGTGGGCTTTAAGGTTTCAGAAGCTCAAGCCAGGCCCAGCACCCCACTCTCTCTTCCTGCTGCCTGCCGATCCAGACCTAGAACTCTCAGCTACCTCTCCAGTACTATGTCTGCCTGAACACCACCATGCTTCCTGCCATGATGGTAACGGACTAAACCTCTGAAACGGTAAGCCAGCCCCAATTAAATGTTTTCCTTATTAAGAGCTGCTGTGGTCGTGGTGTCTCTTCACAACAATAGAAACCCTAATTAAGACAGTGTTCAATATCTATACTTAGAGGACTATACTGATGTGGTAAGAGGGATTTATTTTATTTTTTGAGACAGGGTTTCTCTGTATAACAGCCCTAGCTGTTTTGGGACTCAATTTGTAGACCAGGCTGGCCTCAAACTCACAGAGATCCTCCTGGCTCTGCCTCCCAAGTACTGTGATTAAAGGCGTGCGCCACTACACCTGGCTTTGCTTTTTTGTGTGTGTGTGACAAAGTTTCTTTGTGTATCCCTGGCTATCCTGGAACTTGCTCTATAGACCAGGCTGGCCTCAAACTCAGAGATTCCCCTGCCCCTGCCTCCTGAGTGCTGGGATTAAAAGCATGGGCAGCCACTACCTGGTAAGAAAGATTTAAAGGGAGAATATCCCCCCCCCCCCCCCCCCCGCTTGCTCTCCAGGGTCAGCTGGATCCCAGAGGACTGCTCAAATGTTTTATAACTGTGAGATGTCAACAGTTCTCTTGTTTAGGAGGCCATGGAGACCCCACCCAGTGAACTCTAACCAGTCCACAAAAAGGAGGAAATTTCTCCTTAATGCTTTCAAGCAAAGCCAGAGTTAAGCAAGGCCTTTGACTTATTCTCATATAGACAACAGGCAAAAGGAAGGCTAGAAGAGCCAGAAGTTCCTCTCAAACCCAAGTATTGGTGAAATTATTAAGGCCACTCCACGTAGTTAAAAGGAAGATTTATTTAGTGGGTAACTTACAAATGAAGGGCTAGGTAGGTCGTGGGGTCTGGGGAAGGTGTATTGCAGTCCAGTGGTGTTCTCTGGAGCTCTGCTCGGTTAACCTCCACCGCCCAGGGTCCAGGAACAGAGAGAGCGCTGGCCCATCCAGATCTCGGGTCTCCAAGTGCCTCCCTTGGCCCCGCCTTGTAGGCATGACAGTTACCGAAGTCTCAATGGGGGTTGGAACTTCCAGATCAAAGCTGGAATGGATACCCACTACACCCAAGTGAACCCTACAGACCAGATCCTCAACTGGCCTTGTGATTAATTTCAGTCACTTATATAATCTTAAACACTCAGCTCCCTGCCCCCCAAAATACCACCTTATATACCACCTAAGATGATCAGTATGTGGGTTTATTGTTATTGTTTGTTTTGTTTTTTGACAATCCAAGGGATCACATTCCCCAGACAGGGACTCAAATACACATGGGATCTTATATAGATAGCTATTTCTCACTAAGAATTTTCTTCTTAATAAGAAAATGCAACCTAGATGTAAGACTTCAGATCTTACCTCAGCTCAAAACTGCAGTGTCTATCTGCAGCCAAGAGAGACAGGCTACTATTGTTTTAACATAATCATCAAATGAGGCTAAATAGCTCTTCTCTCCTAAGGAGCAGTTCTTATGAGCTTGTCAAGACAATCTAACAGACTTTGATTTGGACATTTAAAACATCCTGTGTTCTGACTTCTCCTGATGCTTTGCTTAGGACTTGTAAAGCAAATAACTCCTGCCTTTCCATCTCCATCCTAACTCTCCAGGAACCAGGACTTCTTTTCCTCCCTCCCAGTACCTGGCTGTTATTCCTAGGGTTACCTCCTGAAAGAAGAAGGGGATGATAAAAACAGGAGGTGAGATTTGGCTAGGCAGTTGAGTGGGAAAAAAAACAAAGTAACCAGTTTATCTTTTGGCTAAAAGCCAGAAAGTTTCTTGGGACTCTTGGCAGCCTTATCCTTACCAGAGGCCAAAGATGCCAAAAATCTGATCTAGTTCCTAGGATTACCTCTGTGTGTGTGTGTGTGTGTGTGTGTGTGTGTGTGTGTGTGTGTGTGTGTGTGTGTGTTGGGGGTAGGTGGGTGACTGGGGTGGGTGTTAAAATTGGCAATGAAGGCTTATTAAGAGAAAACTGGCCCTCCCGGCATGGTGTAATTTTTTTTTATCCCAGCACTTTGGGAGGCAGAAGCCAGTGCATCTCTGAATTTGAGGCCAGCCTGGTCTATATACAAATTCTAGGACAGTAAGGACTACATAGAGAAACTCTGCTTTAAAAAAAAAAAGGAAGGAAGGAAGGAAGGAAGGAAGGAAGGAAGAAGGAAGGAAGAAAAGAAGGAAGGAAGGAAGGAAGGAAGGAAGGGAGGGAGGGAGGGAGGGAGGGAGAGAGAGAGAGAGAGAGAGAGAGAGAGAGAGAGAGAAAGAGAGAGGGAGAGAGAGAGAGAGAGAAAGGAAAAAGAAAGAAAGGAAAAAGAAAGAAAGGAAAAAGGAAGAAACTCCTCCTTCTGGTCATGAAAAGTTGGGCCAGGCCAATCTTCTGGCCTAGAGAATACCCCTAACAATGTGAGCTCACCTTAAACCATGCTAAAAAATTAATTCCTTGTACTAGGGAACTAATTCAGATGCTTATCGGGGCAGCTATTACTAGACAGGCAGTCCTCCTGAGGAGTTTCTCACTCCAATATAGGACAGAAAGAGAGCCAACACCTTCTTAATGTGTTTGAAGAATGATTACAAATGAGGGATTTGGTGTCCAACTTTTGGGGCATAAATCTGCGAAAAAGCTACAAAGCCATAGGCACACACCGGAGCTGTGTGTGTGTGTGTGCGTGTGCGTGCGCGCGCTCTCCCACCAGAGTCACCACCTCACCAGCTAGGTTTTCTTTTTTGCCCCAAGCCTCTGAGATAGTTTGGGATTTTTCTGTTGCAGCCTCTCTACAGCAAACTCCACAAGCTCTTGGGCTCCAAATGCTGCCTGGCTGGAGTCAGCCACTTTCAGAGAGATGTTTTCCTATGCAGATGGCTGGCTCTTTGGCTTTTTCTCTCCTGGTGGGTTGTGGGCTTTCCCTGGACCCCCCTCCTCAGGCTTCTACTGTTCTATGCAGCAGCAGTCAGCCTCATACTTCACCGTTATGGTGAACATTATCATCAGATTTGGTGAGACTATTGGAAATTCTTAAAGGGGGGAATTAGTTTTAAAAAAAGAGGTTTTGGGCTGGCAAGATGGCTCAGAGGTTAAGAGCACTGGCTGCTCTTCCAGAGGTCTTGAGTTCAATTCCCAGCACCATATGGTGGCTCATGGCCATTTGTAATGAGATCTAGAGCCCTATTCTGGTGTTCTGCATGTACACAGGCAGAACACTGTATACATAATAAGTAGATCTTTGAAAAAAAAAAAAAAGAGGGTTTTTTTCCCACATTAAAAAATAGGAAACACTATTACGATAGAGTTAGGTCTCTGTATGATTACACAATGCATGGTTAAAAAAAATGGAACAATTAAATGAAGGCATGATCAACTTAACTGGGATTGACATAATGTTAATTATCATTTTGTTAATCCTTATTGTCGGTTTGATAATTCTTGGTTTATCTCTAAAAAATTTGGTTGATATGAATGCCAAGATACAGACCTTAGAAGAACTTATTAAAGCAGATCATAGAGATATTCAGACCCAGCCAAAGGAATTTAAAGGAGAACCAATCTCACCATTATATTATAAAATTAGAGAGGAACAGCCCAATGTTTTCAAACAACCAACCTTAATTTATCCAATCACCTTATAGGAACAATTGCCAAATGACAGATATCTCCAAGGCTGTGTAAGAGCTGACTGGATTCCTGTGGAAATGTTAGATTTAAAGAGATTTAAGGAAGCAATAGTTTCATATGGTGTGCATTCACCTTTTGTGAAGCAGATGTTAAATTCATGGTCAGCTAGTAACACAAGACTGGGAAGATTTGGTTACAGCAGTATTAGAGCCTGGTCCTCAATTACAGTGGAGGACTGTGGTGATATATTGTTTGTAATCTAGGAAATAAAGCTTGCCTGAAGATCAGAGGACAGAGCTACCCACAGAATTAGCCATAGAGGCCAGGCAGTGGTATTGCACACCTTTAATCCTAGCACTCAGGAGGCAGAGACAGAGATCCATGTGGATCTCTCTAAATTCAAGGCCACACTGGACTACACAAGATTAATCTAGAAAAGAAACAGAGCCAGGCAGTGGTGGCACACACCTTTAATCCCATCACTAGGAAGGTTGAAACAGGAAGTGATATGGATGGGCAGAGAAAGGAATATAAGGCAGGAGGAGACAGGAATTCACTCTCTCTTTTGGAGGCTCTGTTAGGCTGAAGAGTTGGTGAGATAAGAGGTAGTAGCTGTGGCTTGCTCAGCTTCTCTGATCTTTCAGCTTTCAGCCTGATATCTGGTTCTGGGTTTTATTATAAGATCATTTAGGATTCGTGCAATAGAGGACCTGGTGGAAAGAAGAGACTAAGACCATTGAACAATGAAGTAGGGCTAGAGGTATGGAAATCTCCTAAGACCAACTGCTTGGAAAGGGTGATTATGCTGATGTACAAAGACAGTCCCTATATGACGACCACACCCTAGCTCTATAATGTGCAGCAGCCTTGAATGCTTGGGACAGAACTGAAGAAGTCAGAATGATAACTGACTCATTTGCTAAATTATACAGGGCCCAAAAGAAACCTTCAATCATTTTTTACAAAGTTTGGCTTCAGCTGTAAATAGAATGATACCAAATTCTGAAGCTAGACAAATAAGAAATGCATCTTTAGCTTTTGAAAATGCTAATTCACAATGCAAAAGGGTAATTAGGCCTTTAAAGGCAAGATCAGCACCCACAGAGGAATGGATCCAAGATACAGTCAATATTGACTCTGATAACCATGATAATGCTTGGATAGGAGAGGTGATTTCCAGAGGCTTGAAGAAAAATCAAAACATCAGGTGTTTAAATTGTGGCAAACAAGATCACCTAAAAGGGGATTGTAAACAGGGTGTTCCTAGAAATAATGTTTTTTCTAGGAATAATCCAAACAGAATGCCTCTCCCTTCTGGAGTATGGAGAAGGTATAGCAAAGACATACATTGACCAATGAATGCAGATCAATACGGGACAGACAGGGCAACCCTTTACCATCGGGAAACACCTTGGGGGGGGGCCTCTCACAGGCCCCCATGTCATTCCCTGTCACGGTGGAGGAAACTCCTTCCCAGAGCAATGAAAGTACCTAAAGCCTATTGTGAAAAAACCATACTGCTCTGGATGCTAGAACAGCTTTAGAAAATATAATAAAAATTTCAGGAAAAATCATAAATCAACATTGATAAAGATTAGATTTTGCCAGGCAGTGGTGGCGCACACCTTTAATCCCAGCACTCAGGAGACAGAGGCAGGCGGATCTCTGTGAGTTCGAGGCTAGCCTGATCTACAAAGCGAGTTTCAGGAAAGGCACAAAGCTACACAGAGAAACCCTGTCTCGAAAAAAAAAAGAAATAGATTAGATTTGAACAAGAGAGACCTCTTCATCAAACAGCATGACGACTCAAGCCAAACTAACTTATAAAACTAACAAATGCTTTTCAATTGATCAGATATAACTTGCCAACAGGGAAACTCCCCAAAGTTAGGGGTGGGGCAGGGTTTTGTTTTTGTCTTTTCAGGAGAATGAAGGCATTCAACTAAGGAATCTGAAGACCACTGGACAAATGAGACATCTGAAGAAAAAGAATAAATCATCTAGAGATAATGTTCCAAGAAAAGGACGATATCTGGAGCCTTCAAAAAACATGATGGGGCTCCACAACAACATTTCCACCTGGACTATGGTAACACCACTAAGCTGACAAACACCACCTAAAGATTGGCTTTGGACTATAAACTGCTCAGGACAGTTGCTGTCCAAAGTGGACAAGCAGGACACAAAAGAAAGTGACTGCCAAACTTTGCCAAGACAAGGTAGGACAGTCTTTCAAAAAAAATCCTGCTTCACAGAAAAGTCTGTCGGATATTCTAGGCCTGTAGGCTGAGGATGGATGCCCCAATATTGCAGAGGAGTCTTAGAGGTCTGTCCAGGCAGCCAACTGTTTCTGTCATTTCTTATTTTTGGAAGTTGTTTGCTCTTCACTTCTTGTTATCAGGTAATATATCCTTCTCAGATTTCTGGTGGAGTTGAAGACTAGGTGGTTATAGTTATAGTTTTCCTTTTTAACAAATTCAGAAAAGAAACTCATAAAAGAAGTGTAAAATGTATAAAGTTGAAAGACAAAAAAAAGATAGTTTTGTGTTGATAATGCAAGTTAAGATAGAAAGTGAATTAGGTACAATACTTTGGGCTCACAAAGGTAGGCTAGATAATGGAGTAGTTTCTCTGAATTTGTCAACTGCTAATGGACTAGACATTGTTAATGTAATTATTGCCTGTATATATTCACATATAGTTATTGTACTTATTGCATATAGTTTTCTATTATTTTTATATTTTTATCTTTGTATTGATAGTTAAAACTTTTGTGGGCTGGAGAGATGGCTCAGAGGTTAAGAGTAGCGGCTGCTCTTCCAGAGGTCCTTAGTTCAATTCCCAGCAACCACATGGTGGCTCACAACCATCTGTAATGAGATCTGGTGCCCTCTTCTGGCCTGCAGGGACACATGCAGGCAGAACACTGTATACATAATAAATAAATAAATCTTAAAAAAAAAAAAAAAAAAAAAAAAAAAAAAAAAAAAAACTTTTGCTTTTTGTTTAGACAAAAGGGGGGAAATGTTATATGATATTCTATTTGTGTTCTAACAAATAAAGCTTGCCTGGAGATCAGAGCAGAGAGCTAGCCACTAGTTAACTATAGAGGCCAAGCAGTGGTGGCACACACCTTTAATCCCAGCACCAGCACTTGGGAGAAGGAAGCAGGAAAATGAGGAGTTAAGGCCACCCTGAGCTACACAAGATTGAACCAGTCTAAAAGAGAAACAGAGCCAGGAGGTGGTGGTGCACACCTTTAATTCCAGCACATGGGAGGTGGAGATAGGATCTCGGCCCATTCAGTGTGAGGTTTCCTAGAGACAGGATCTCCCCCATTCAGCCTAAGATTTCCTAGAGGTAAGAAGTCTCTAGGTGGATGGATGCTCTGCTTCTTTGATCTTTCAGCTTTCACACTAATATCTGACTCTGGGTTTTTATTAATAAGATTAATTAGGGTTGGACAATTTGCCAGAAACAGTAAATATCAGACTTTTCTATCAAACACTGTAAAACTTGGGTTATGACAAAGAAATCAAATCTTTTTATCTCCCCCACCTTGTAAGACTTTTATGCAAATGTTTACCCTCCCCTCACACACACACACACACACACACACACACACACACACACACACACGACCTGGTAAACCTTTGTAGTGGGACAGAGTCCCCTACAGTTTCAGAACCTTGGTGACTAAAGCCGCAGACCCCTTTCCCATTCCCCTCTTTCCTTTGCCCTGACTCTTTTAAAAGCAGCCAATTGCAAAGGTCTGTCAGGTGATGGTGAAATGATACTGTCACCTGTGTTAGAATAAAAACCATGTGCCCGCAGCCCTCCAGTCTACTTCTTGCTCTTCTGCATGCACCCTCTTGATCAAGAGTAAAGTTTTGCCTTACTGAGTCCTTTGTGTGACAATGAGAATATTTCTACCAGAGGCAAAGCCTTTTATTTTGTTTCTTGAAGGAAAAAACCCCCCACAGTTTCTAAAAGTAGTATATACTCTCCAAACAAAGAAAGGGTGAGAAATTTATATTTGTGAACCTATTTGGGGAAGGCACATTCCTGAGTATGCTCAATTTGAGATACACTTCTGGGCATGCTCAATTAGGATCATAGTTCAAGGGGGAAAAAAGATGGCAGAAAGAATGCCCCCAGATATTGTAAGTGGAAGATGATGATTCTCTGGGTTTATTCAGTTCACAGCAACTTGCTGGTTGCTCCTGGGTTATGGGTGTCATCAGTCACCGTCCACTATGGTAGTTAGAAAGCAAAGCACATGACAGCAGACTTCTGGAAGAGGTAACACAGACTTCTTTCCCCCACTGCTCAGGCTCTCACAGACTCATCCCAACTCATGGCCTCTACCAGTTTCAAGACTGTCTAGTGGTCTGAGCTGTATCCATAGTGATGGGCAGATTTGTGTGTTTTGAAGACTCTTCTGTTTGCTGCCAGCCTGCTCAAACTGTTCAATTCCAAACAGCAACCCTACACAACACCAGTTCACAGGCCTTTATGGCCAAGAGGAAGAGCACCTTTGAAAAGAGTTAAACAAATCTGCCACCAGATCCCTTTTTGGCTACTAACACATTTGCTGTCGGAGATACTTTACTCCTCATTCTTGAGAGGCTTTAAGGGCAGAAGCCATCCATTGTACCTTTTAGGTTAAAGGAATGAAATTCTTGCATGCCAGAGTAAGGTATGTCCTGGTATGGCTGGAGACAGTGTAACTACGTAGCTTGGGTTCCTTTCATAGCTTTTCTGCAGTACTTCAAGGCACATGCAATTATGACATAAACCTTGAATAAGATTGGTATTACAATGTCCCTAACTTTACTGCCCAGAAAGTCCAGACTTAATGCCCTGAGGAACTCAGGAAAACATTCCTAATCACTTTCTCCTGGTGCCTAGGGGTGGGGGTATTTGTTGAGGACAAGATAAATTTTTCAAGGTGGGTTTCAGCTTCAGCAGAAGCAATCGTATAAACCCAGGAGGTATCTTCAGCAACTCCAACCAACCCTCCCTGCTCAGTCAGGAAACAGTCAAAGGCAATTTGTTTGTCTGGCATTGCTTTAGCTGAGGAATTTATTCCTCTCTATATTGGGCAGAAATGACCCATGAAGTTTCATTTTCTATTTTTTCTAGGTTTTTTAAAGCTTATGTTCATGAGCTCCCATCCCTGCCTAAGACAGAAGTAGTCTACCAAGGTCACCTGGAGGATGTCTTCCTGGTACCCAAAGTTAATAGTCAGAGGGCTCTCTTTTAACTCTTGAGAAGAATTTTAACTCTCTTGATTCAATGTTTAGTTTCTTGAAGCTGGTAGAAAAGGTACAGCCAGGTGTCCTGGTAGACAAGTTCCCCTGATCTTCCAGCCATCCAAACATGTATAAACCTGGGGCTCTCCCAGATCCCCACAAGCAAATACATCCTGCTTGAGCACATATCATTCTTGACTAACTATGTGGAAGTCTGAATCTTGAGGCAAAGATTTCTGGATTGGGTCACACCAATTGTCAATGAACGATGGAGTCTGGACTTGGCAGCCGATGTTCTTCAGGGTCCATGATTATTTTGCAAATCTTTAAAGATTAATGGTGGTGGGAATGTGGACTCCATGCCCAAATATTAAGATTGCCATAAGCTAAACACAAGAGGAAGATAAAATGATTCATCTGGCAAGCTTTATCCAAAGCTTCCCATAGTCCAGAGGGAACTGGAGAGGAGGCTCAGTGGCTTAGAGCACTGGCTTCACTTCTAGAGGACCCAGGTTTGGTTCCCAGCACACACATGGTGACTCTCAACCATCCATAACTCCAGTCCCAGGGGATCTGACCTCCTCTTCTGGCCTCTGTGGGCACCGGCTGTATCTGCGGTACATATACATCAGGCAAATACATAAAAAAATAAAAAATTAAATGCTCCCAGGAGATAGGATGCTACTTTTCCTTTATATAGAATCCAGCTGGGGCTGGAGAGATGGCTTAGTGGTTAAGAGCACTGACTGCTCTTCCAGAGGTCCTGAGTTCAATTCCCAGCAACCACATGGTGGCTCACAACCACTTGTAATGAGATCTGGCGCCCTCTTCTGGCCTGCAGGGACACATGCAGGCAGAATACTGTATACATAATAAATAAATATTTAAAAAAAAAAAAAAAGAATCCAGCTGAATCATTTATGCTGGGGGCTGTATTTTAAATTGCCTGTTACTCGTAGTACAATTTACCACTGTAGGAAATAGAATAAAAGTAAGCTCTTCCATGAGGATGGCCTCAAGAAGAAGCCAGGGAGTGTGTGATATAGAAGTGAATCATATTGCTCAGTCTCCAGGGAAAGAGTGCTGTGTGCTGTCTCACCTGGCTTGGCATTCAACCATCATATCACATGGATAGGAGTGTCCCCAAGCTTCCATTGTAACATACAGAGTATCAGCAGATAGGAAACGGAGATGATAAAGATGAAAAGACCAATGGAAAACTTCCCCTTTCTCTCTAAGATTTATTTATTTTTATGTATATGAGTGCTCTATCTGCATGCACACCTTTATGAAGGGGGCACCAGAAGAAGGCATCAGACCTCACTATAGATGGTTGTGAGCCACCATATGGGAATTGAACTCAGGACCTCTGGAAGAGCAGCCAGTGCTCTTAACTGTTGAGTCATCTCTCCAGTCCCAAACTTCCCCTTTCTAAGGACAATTTACTGCCTGAAACAATCTACTGCCAGCATTGAGATCTCTCTCTTTCCAAATCATACTGAGGCATGAATTCCGGAGAAGGCATATCTGGAGTCTCTATATGCAACTGTCACTCTCCCGTTTTCTAACTCTGGTGCCTGAGTAAGGGTTGTTATCCTTTAAGGCTAAAGTTCTGGGAGTAGGGGTGGAAGGCTGGGGTTGAGGGAGAAGCAAAAAGAAGAGGAACAGGGGAGAACCAATTGGCCATGGATTATAGAACTGCTGAGCCCGATACTGTAACATTCTGACACTTATTAACCAGTGTTGGCCCTTTGTTTCCAGAATGGTAGAGACCTCATATGGAGCTCAAACTCAGAGACTGCCCATAGTTAGATTTAATCTATTTAATTAGCAAGCAAGTTGCAGCAACTGCCTTAAAGCATGGCAGCAAGATACCATACCCAACTGCTTAGAGAAAGAAGCTATAACCCCTTATTTTTTATTTTTATTTATTTTTTTTTTTTATTTTTATTTTTATTTTTATTTTATTTTTATTTTTATTTTTATTTTTATTTTTGGTTTTTCGAGACAGGGTTTCTCTGTGTAGCTTTGCACCTTTCCTGGAACTCACTTGGTGCCCAGGCTGGCCTCGAACTCACAGAGATCCGCCTGCCTCTGCCTCCCAAGTGCTGGGATTAAAGGCGTGCGCCACCATTGCCCGGCGCTATAACCCCTTATAAGGCTCCAACATATACATTATTACACATGTTGCAAGCTCTTGCCTTTCATGTACTGAATGACTTAATGCAGAGATGCTCACCAGTAGCTTCTTTAGTTTGTTTGCCTGTAAATTTCATTATGTTATTTTGTTTATTTGTTTTTACAGCTGAGTAATTCTCCATAGTGTAAAAGTACCACATTTTCTTTATCCATTCTTTGGTGGAGGGGCATCTAGGTTGTTTCCAGGTTCTGGCTATTATGAATAATGCAGCTATGAACATAAGTGAGCATGTGTCCTTGTGGTATGATTGAGCATTCCTTGGGTATATGCCCAAGAGTGGTATAGCTGGGTCTTGAGGTAGATTGAGTCCCAGTTTTCAGAGAAACCGCCATACTGATTTCCACAGTGGCTGTACAAGTTTGCATTCTCACCAACAGTGGAGGAGTTCCCCTTGCTCCACATCCTCTCCAACATAAACTCTCTTCAGGATTTTTGATCTTAGCCATTCTGACAGGTGTAAGATGGTATCTCAGAGTCATTTTGATCTACATTTCGCTGATGACTAAGGATGTTGAGCATTTCCTTAAATGTCTTTCAGCCATTTGAAATTCTTCTGTTGAGAATTCTGTTTAGCTCTGGAGCCCATTTTTTAATTGGATTGTTCAGTATTTTGATTTCTTGAATTCTTTATATATTTTGGAGGTCAACCCTCTGTCAGATGTGGGGTTGAGGACAATCTTTTTCCATTCTGTAGGCTGTCTTTTTGTCTTATGACCATGTCCTTTGCCCTACAAAAGCTTCTCAGTTTCAGGAGGTCCCATTTATTAATTGTTGTTCTCAGTGTCTGTGCTATTGGTGTTATATTTAGGAAGTGGTCTCCTGTGCCAATGTGTTCAAGACTGCTTCCTACTTTCTATCAAGTTCAGTGTGGCTGGATTTATTTTGAGGTCTTTGATCCACTTGGACTTGAGTTTTGTGCATGGCAACAGATATGGATCTCTTTGCATTCTTCTACATGTCAACATCCAGTTATGCCAGCACCATTTGTTGAAGATGCTTTCTTTTTTCCATTGTAAATTTTTGGCTTCTTTGTCAAAAATCAGATGTTTATAGGTGTGTAGATTAATGTCAGGGTCTTCAATTCCATCCCATTGGTCAACATGTCAGTTTTTGTGCCAATACCAATCTGTTTTTATTACTATAGCTCTATAGTAGAGCTTGAAGTCAGGGATGGTGATACCTCCACAGATGGCTTTATTGTACAGGATTGTTTTAGCTATCCGGGTTTTTTGTTTTTCCATATGAAGTTGATTATTGTTCTTCCCAGGTCTCTGAAGAATTGTGTTGGGATTTTGATGGGGATTGCACTGAATCTGTAGATTACTTTTGGTAAGATTGCCATTTTACTATGTTAATCCTACTTATTCATGAGCATGGGAGATCTTTCCAATTTCTGATATCTTCTTCGATTTCTTTCTTCAGAGATTTAAAGTTCTTGTCATACAGGTATTTCACTTGCTTAGTTAGAGTTACTCCAAGGTATTTTATATTATTTGTGGTTATTATAAAGGGTGATGTTTCTCTGATTTCTTTCTCAGCCCATTTATCATTTGTGTATAGGAGGGATAGTGGTTTTTTTTTTTTCTTTTGAGTTAATCTTGTATCCTGCCACATTACTGAAGGTGTTTACCAGCTGTAGCTAGAAGTTTCTCCAGTCCTGCCTGGGCCCTGTAGTCCCCTGACCTGCTTATAAAATAATCACATAGAGGCTTAATATTATTTATAACTTCTTGGCCATTAGCTCAGGCTAACTACTGACTAGCTCTTACATTTAAACTCAGCTCATTTCTGTTAATCTATATGTCACCCACGTGTTCTGTGGCTTTACCTGTGTGCCATTACATGCTGCTCCCTGGACAGCGGGAGGGTGTCTCCTCACTCAGCCTTTCTCTTCCCAGAATTCTCCTTGTCTGCTTATCCTGCCTATACTTCCTTCCAATCAGCATTTTATTTATCAACCAATCAGAGCAACACATTCACAGCATACAGAGCAATATCACCCATCAATCAGTTGTAGGCATTCCCTAGTAGAATTTTTGGGGTCAGTTATGTATACTATTATATCATCTGCAAATAGTGAAAATTTGACTTCTTCCTTTCCATATTATATCCCCTTGATCTCCTTTTGTTGTGTTATTGCTGTAGCTGGGATTTCGAGTACTATATTGAATAAATATGGGGAGAATGGATAGCCTTGTCTTGTTCCTGATTTTAGTGGAATCGCTTTGAGTTTCTCTCCATTTAATCTGATATTGGCTGCCGGCTTGCTGTAAATTGTCTTTATTATGTTTAGGTATGTTCCTTATATTACTGTTTTCTCCAAAATCTTTATTATGAATGGGTGTTGGATTTTGTCAAAGGCTTTTTCAGCATCTAATGAGATGATCATGCATTTTTTTCTTTCAGTTTGTTTATATGGTGGATTACATTGACAGATTTTCATATGTTGAAACATCCTTGCATCTCTGGGATGAAGCCTACTTGGTCATGGTGGATAATTTTTTTCATTTGTTCTTGGATTCGGTTTGCCAATATTTTATTGAGTATTTTTGCATCAATGTTCATGAATGAGATTGGTCTGTAATTCTTTCTTTGCTGTGCCCGCACGGCAATTGAGCCCAAAATCTGGTGGGGAAGTCAGGATGAACACAGCACACACCAGTTAAGTTGCAGGCATCAGGACCCTTTTACTCTTTCTTCCCCATCTTATATACCCTTTCAGGAGGAAACAAACAAATTTGTTTATCAAGCACCCAGGATCAAGGAATGGCCAGCATGCCCAGGAAGCCACAGCTGCCAAACCATGAGATATACCAAACAGCAAAACATCCGCAGAACAGCCTGACCTCAGTGCTCTCAGAACAGGGGAGGTGGGGGCAATCTTAGAGGGGTCAGAGACATTCTGATCCCAACATTTCTTCATTGCATTTTTGCATGGTTTGGGTATCAGAGTAACTGTAGCCTCATAAAAGGAGTTTGGTAATGTTCTTTCTGTTTCTATTGTGTGGAACAATTTGAAGAGTATTGGAATTAGCTCTTCTTTGAAAATCTGATAGAATTCTGCCCTGAAATTATCTGGTCCTGGGCTTTTTTTGGTTGGAAGACATTTAATGACTGTATCTATTTCCTTATAGGTTATAGGTCTATTTAAATTGTTTATCTGGTCTTGATTTAACTTTGGTATGTGGTACCTATCCAGAAAATTGTCCATTTCTTTAAGATTTTCCAGTTTTGTGGAGTACAGGTTTTTGAAGTATGACGTGATGATTCTCTGTGTGGGCCCTTGCCCCCCACTGTGAGTAGCTGCAGCCTTGCTTATGACCTTGACCAGAAGTCCTCCCTATTCTGATTCCCTGCCTGTTTCCTTCTTCCTAAACGCTCACCAGAGGTTCTTTGTTTGTGTATCCTGCATTTGGTGTAAACAGCTTAGATACAAGAATGTAGAACATTGGGTAGCGAACTTCTGCCCTCTGGAGATCCTCTATTGTGCTGTAAGCCTGTATTTAAGGTTTCCTTCCTCTTTCAATAGGCAGCATTCGGCATTCAGCTGTGGCAAATGACTTGCTGTCTCTTGTCTCTTATTTTTTAATCCACAGCCCCTTGCTCGGACATGGTGAATGGGTAACGGTAACACAGGCATTACCGCCAACACTCTGGATGTCCTCATTGTCTGTTGTTATGTCTCCCTTTTCATTTCTGATTTTTAGTTTGGATGCTCTATCTCTACCTTTTGGTCAATTTGGATAAGGGTTTGTCTATCTTGTTGATTTTCTCAAAGAACTAACTCTTTGTTTCATTGATTCTTTGTATTGTTATCTTTGTTTCTATTTTATTGATTTCAGCCCTCAATTTGATTATTTCCTGGCGTTGATTCGTCCAGGGTGAGTTTGCTTCTTTTTGTTATAGAGCTTTCAGGTGTGCTATTAAGTCACTAGTGTGAGATTTCTCCATCTTCTTTATGTGGACATTTAGTGCTATGAATTTTCCTCTTAGCACTGCTTTCATAGTGTCCCATAAGTTTGGATATGTTTTACCTTCATTTTCATTGTATTCCAGGAAATCTTTAATTTCTTTCTTTATTTCTTCCTTGACCCATTGGTGATTAAATTGGGCATTATTCAGTTTCCATGAGATTCTAGGTTTTCTGTAATTTGTGTTGTTGTTGAAATCTAACTTCAAGCCATGGTGGTCTGATAAAATACAGGAGGTTATTCCAATTTTTTTTTAATCTGTTGAGATTTGCTTTGTGACCAAGTATGTGGTCAGTTTTAGAGATGTTCCATGGGGTGCTGAGAAGAAGGTATATTCTTTTGTGTTAGTGTGGAATGTTCTGTAGATATCTATTAAGTTCATTTGAGTCATAACATCAGTTAAGTCCTTTGTTTCTCTGTTAAGTTTCATTCTGGCAGATCTGTTTATTGGTGAGAGTGGGGTGTTGAAGTCTCCCACTATTAATGTGTTGGGTTTGATGTGTGATTTAAGCTTTAGTAATGTTTCTTTTACATATGTGGGTGTCCTTGTATTTAGGGCATAAATGTTAAGAATTGAGACTTCCTCTTGGTGGGTTTTCCCCACCAAGTGATAAATATGTAATGTCCTTCCCAATCTCTTTTGATTTATTTTAGTTTGAAGTGTATTTTGTTAGATATTAGGATAGCTATGCCAGCTTTCTTCTTAAGTCCATTTGATTGGAAAGTCTTTTCCCAGGCTTTTACTCTGAGGTAGTGTCTGTCTTTGAAGTTGAGGTATGTTTCTTGTATACAACAGAATGATGGATCCTGATTTGGTATCCATTCTGTTAGCCTGTGTCTTTTCATAGGCAAATTGATTCCATTGACATTAATGGATATTAATGACTAGTGATTGTTAATTCCTGTTATCTTTTGGTGGTAGTGTGTGTGTGTTTCCCTTCTTTGGGATTTACTGTTGTTGTGCTATCTATTGCCTTTTTTTTTATGGGTACATCTGACTTTCTTAGGTTGGATTTTTCCTTCTAGTGCTTTCTGTAGGGCTGGATTTGTGGATAAGTATTGTTTAAATCTGGTTTTGTCTTGGAATTTCTTGTTCACTCCGTCTATGGTGACTGAAAGTTTTGCTGGGTATATTAGTCTAGGCTGGCATCTGTAGTCTCTTGGTGTCTGCATTACATCTGTGCAGGACCTTCTGACTTTTGGAATCTCCATTGAGAAACTGGGTGTTATTCTGATGGGTCTGCCTTTGTAAGTCACTTGGCCTTTTTCCTTTGCTGCTCTTAGTATTCTTTCTTTATTCTGTATGTTTATTGGTTTAATTATTATGTGGCAAGGGGACTTTTGGGGAGGGTCTAGTCTATTTGGTGTTCTATAAGCTTCTTGTATCTTCATAGGTATTTCCTTCTTTAAGTTGGGAAAGTTTTCTTCTATGATTTTGTTGAATATATTTTCTGTGCCTTTGAGTTGGTATTCTTCTCTTTCCTCTATCCCTATTATTCTTAGGTTTAGCCTTTTCATGGTGTCTCAGATTTCCTGAACACTTTGTGTTATGACCTTTCTGGCTTTGGTGTTTACTTTGACTGACAAATCTATTTCTTCTATTGTATCCTCTATACCAGAGATTCTCTCTTCCATCTCTTATATTCTATTGGTTATGCTTGTATCTGTAGTTCTTGTTCGTTTACTCAATTTTTCTATTTCAAGAATTCCCTCAGTTTGTGTCTTCTTAATTGTTTCTATTTCAGTTTTCAGGTCTTGAACTGTTTTCTTCACATATTCAATTGCTTTTTCATGGTTTTCTTGCTTTCTTTAAAGGATTTATTGATTTCTTCCAATTTTGTTTATCTTTTCCTCAATTTCTTTAAGAGAATTTTTTATTTCATATTTAAAGACCTCTATCATCTTCATAAAGTTATTTTTAAGGTCCCTTTCTTCTGCTTCTTCTACATTGTGATGTTCAGGTCTTGCTAGGTTCTGCTGATGCCATATTGCTCTTTATGTTGTATGTATTTTTGCACTGGCATCTACTCATCTCTTCCTCCTCTAGGTGTAAGAGGTACCTGTGTCTGAGCAAGCTGCTCATGGTCCAATCAGTGCTTGCTGTGCCTGTTTCTCAGGGGTCCACAATGGTCCCAATCTTAGCACTTGGTCCAATCAGAGCTGGTGGATTCTTTATCTCAGGAAGCCTCTCTTGGTCCAATGAGAGCCAGCAGATTCTGTGTCTCAGAAAGCCACTCTTGGTCCAATGAGAGCTGGTGGATTCTGTGTCTCAGGAAGCCACTGGGGTCACAGGGGGATGGGTATGTTTGGGGTAGGGCGTGGGTCTAATAGATTGCAGGATGTGATAGGGGGTTTTGGTGGGGAAGCCTGCCTGTGGGAATCTTCCCTGCTGGCCAGCAACTGAGGCAGTGCTGGGCGGGGGTTCCCAGAGGCTGGTTGTGTCACCAGGGCCTAGGTCCTAGAGCTTGGCTAATTCTTTTATCTTTAAAACTGTTTTTGCTATCAACCAGCAGTCACAAATTGGACAGTTAAAAGCCACTAGCATGTCTGGCACTAAGAAGCTCCCATGACAGGATAACCAGGTCAAAGAACTAGGTAAATTAGGACCTTCTAGGAGAAAGCAAATCCACACATCTATTGTGTCAGTACATGGCCTCCAGGTAACTCCAGGTAACGGGACGTAGGCTCTGAGAGGCATGTGAAGAGCAATGGGGGCTACCTCCCTCTCCTGACCCAGGAGAGAGTCTGATAGGTTGTCCTCCTCTGGAAGAATTTCCATCGATGGGAAGGTGCTTCCCATTTTGATCAAAGGTTTAACTTCATTCCACTCAATTTACATTTCTGTGTGAGGCCCTCATTCTATCTATTCTAAAACGTCATGCATAGGGAATTTCATCCAGTTTTCTTCTCTCTTGCAGACTTTCTCTAAGTCGTGTTGTAATTTAGAGACCTATTTTCAGGACACTTTTGGTATCCCAGATTGTACTGTGGTCATGGTGTGTTACATGGAAAGACCATCTGGTTCCTAGTCATTGGCAAGTAGCCAAATGTCTCTCAATGGTAAATGGGAGGAACAGGAAGTGGACTCTCCGCTAGGACAAACGCTGTATGTCTGATACCAGTTAGCTGATGACTGAAAGAGATTGAGAAAGGAAGGAGGTGGGCAAGCAGACAAGGGCTGAGGTATAATTCCACAATTCTTTACATAGGTAAACATTTGAATGGATATTTAGAGCACTGGAACTCTGAATCACATGCCTAGATTTTCTGGAAGACACAAACAAAAATAAAGAGTCCTATGCCACATGCACACACTTCCCTCTTCATCTTACTACAGGTTTACCATGTGGGAACAGTCTTAATCTGCCAGTAGTAATGTGTTGGCAGCTAAGACAGAGGCTCTCTAGGTGCAGGCATTCCTGACAAACCTCCAGCTGGAATTGAGGTTCCCTCAGTCTCCCAGACTTTGGGTCTCCCAACTTCTCAGACTTCAGGGCCAAGATGCAGTCTCATGCCTGTGGCTGCCCCTTTTCATGCTTCTCCAATCCACCAGTCTTTCTTCATTGTGTTCTCAAACCCAATCAGCTGATTCAGGGGTCCAGTACTGCTTGCCAGTCCAGGAAAACTTCTGAAGGAAGACTTAGAGTGTCCACTACATTTCCCCTGGCCCACTGTGGCTATACAGTGGCCATGAATTATGGCAGCATTCTCGATGGGCTACATCTGGCCTGGCTCCAGAGAGTTAGCACCTAGCCCTAATCCATCTTTTGTTTCTCGGGTACCTTTTATTTCTCTGGTTGCCCTCTATGTGAATCTTGCCTGAGTCTCCCAAGGATACAAGCTTATGCAAAAACTTGGCTCAGGAAACCCTGAAAACCATGGTACCTGATGAATCAAGAAATTTACAGTTGGCATATTTTTTTGGAGGCTTTATTCAGGTTGTTTTGAGCATATGGAAATCAACTGGCTAAATTGTAAATATAGAGAGAAATAAAAATGTCCTGGGTGAAAGGAAAGTGCTTCAGTCCTTAGAGGCTGGATTCCCCTGTAGCCTCAAAAGGCTAGACTCACTCTTAAAGTGCCTCTGAGTCTTTATTCAACCAACATGCAGGCACCCATACACCCATGCATCGACAGTGAGTCAAGTCTTTAATAAGATGTTCCCTTTACCAGTTTGGGTCTGGTCTCTGCCATCCTATGTAAGGTGGTATTGGACGTAGACAGGTGTCCCAAACCAGCACAAGGGTCCAAGACAGTGAGTTGTTGAGGGGGAGGACAGGCTAGGAAATAAAGAAGATGAGAAGTGAAGACAAAAGCAATGGCTGGGACCAGGAGGTCTTCTATAAGCTGATGACTATGTCAAGCAAGTATATTAAGAAGTACAGCATCATCTATACTATTTGAGGAGGGTGGAGGGGATGACCAAGGTCAGCAGAGAGCTAAGTCAGACAATGTTGACAAAGAGAACACAGGATACCCCAGACACAGCTGCCTAAGGACTGATAACCACAGCCTAAGGAGAAGAGTTGGGTCCCTAGAAGCCAAAATCTTGATTCTTGAGGCACTGGCCCCAGCCCTACACCAGCCTTGCCAAGTCAGCTCCTGGACAAGCACACAGAACAAACATTCCTTTGTCCTTCCATCAGAGCCTCCAAGAAAGTCCTGAGTTGGCCTGGCTCCCTGTGGAGGCCCACAAAGGTTTCCTAGTGAGACCTGGGCTTGCTTTACCCAGCAGGGCTGCATTAGATTATGGCTTGACCACATGTGTCCACATGTTACCAGGTGATTGGAAGGGTCTGCACTTGGCTGTGCTAGGGGGAGGTCTTTGGCTCCACCCCTTGGCATTCCTATAAAAGGCCCTTTAGAAGCTACAGGAGGGGCTGGTGGATATTGATCCAGGCCCTCCTGAGGCTATCCTGTGTTTCTGTTTCTCTCCCTCTATCTTTCTACCTAATATCTCTTATCTCTCTCTCCTCAAGAGTACCCTGGAGAAAAAGTGGGGACAGTTTCCCCGACAGGTCCCTACAGGCAAGACCTTTTTGTTAACTGCATGTCTTACTGGAAGCTGAGAAACAACAGCTACCAAAGGGAAGGTCCCTTCAGGGGTATCGATTTGTGACCAAGCACAGTGGCTTCCTGACTTGATGAATGCAGAGCCAACAAAGCACAGAGAACACACGCAAGATGAAGGCAGGGTTTTTGTTGCCTGCAGGAGGACTTGGAAGGAAGGCACAGTTTCCAAGAACAGCACACTCTTGAGAAAGGTGAGGGATTTATCTGGGAAGCTCACACATGTTCATGTGGGGAAGGCACTTAGGGATGGGCACATTCCTGAGCATGCCCAGTGTCCACAGGAAGTCATAGTCCAAGAAAAAAAGATCACAGAATGCCCCTAAAACATTACAATGATGTAAAAGCAGTGGGAAGGACAATTTTCTGGGTATATTAATCTTGCAATGTCTCTGTCTTAACGTGAACAGGAACTTGCTGGTCACTCCTGGCTTACATCATCAGTTGGCAACAACTGTGGCTAGGAGAGAAAAAGCAATGCCCAGTCTACCTAGACTTTCAAAAGAGGTAATGCAGAGGCTCTGGAAGAAAACTTCCTTTTCCTCAGGTTCCTCCCCCAGCTTGTGGTTGCTTAGCAACCTGAGCCACCTCTGGAGTGAATGCTGGATTTGCTTGCTCTTCTAGGCTGTCCTGTTTATTTCTAACCTGCTCAGATTTCACGGAATTCAAAAAAATAAACACCAAACAGTCCTCCAACTTTTTATGTGAGCGCGTTGAGGACCCCTTTGAGGACTTAGAGCAGATCTGACTGCAGACCTACCAACAGACTTTCTCACTCAAGGCAGTATTTCTTTCTCCCTAAATCACCACAGCCAAGTAAGCAAACTAGACCAAATGATTCCTATTGGCCAATGCTGGTCAGCTTGCTCCACCCTGTGTAGCTTTTCCTCCATAAACGCCAATAAAAGCTCTGCCTCAGTCTCCCCTCCCAGTTGACTTTGCTTTTCCTGGGCACTCGGGCTAGCCTGGAATTTTACTATGTAGCCCAGAATGACCTTAAGCTTGTGATTATCTGACCTCAGCCTCCTGAATGCTTCCACAGCCAACTTTCCACACTCATTCTTGTCTTCTGTCACTTGACCCCTCGGCGCTGTCTTGTATGCAGGGATCTGTGACTGTTTAACTGTCTTCTAAGCAAGCCATGTTCTGTTCTGGTCCTGTGCCTGCAAGGTTGTGGCCATGCAACCTCCACCATCTGAATCCTTAGTACATTACAGCTATCAACGAAAGAGGTAGCGAGAGAATGGGACAGAAGATAAGCCAAGTGTCCAACTCTCCTCTGCAAAGCCTTGATGAGGAGGGAGAAAACCAAGCACTAGGAGACCATCTTTCTGTTTGGGAAGAGCCTACTGGAGAAGGGCCAATGATGGAGATGGTCACTAGAGTAGGGGGACCTCTGATGGCAATGACTTCAGTCACAACTGGCAGTCTAAATGAGCCTCCAAAGAGCAAAGATGAGAGGGATTAGGATATTAGGATGTTATCCCCAAAGGAGATTAGGGCTTGAGCGGTAACTCAGCTGGTGGAATGTCTGCATTTCATGCATGGAGCCCTGGGCTCCCTAAAATTCATCAGTCCTCCAAAAAAATATGGAAAAAGTGAGTAGAACAAGGACAAGGTTGCAGGTGCTCGGCTGGCAGCTTGTTTCTAACAATTATGGGAACATTCACAGCTCTCAGAAACATCTGCTAATGAGTCGGTCACGGCATGGTGTGCCTGTCAGCTCAGCACATGCTTAGTAGAGGCAAAAGGATTGGACCGTCAAGGTAACCCTCTGCTATAGGCCAGCCTGGGCTACATAAAAACAAGTTATTCAGACAAGAAAAGCAGGGGACTGTCACCCAAGCTGACTTTTACTTGCTACAGATTCAAATGCCCTGCTAGTGTGAACTCTAGAATCACTGTGATTATAATCACGGTGAGGACATTCAGACAGCGGCAGAGGACCATGTGACCGAATCTGAAGACCTCTTCCAGTAATGACTCCTCTAGATGAACTGCAGTGGTCTTGGAAAGCCCTGCTTCTAAGTCAGGTGGGAGAACTCTAGATTACACTGCAGCCATTTCACACAGACTAGAGTGGTAGTCCAGCAATAAATCTTGTGATTCATACAAACATGATCCTTCATTTGCACTCCGGATTATGTAATGATAGGTACAATACTCTTGACATCCACTGAGTCCTGAGTAAATAGCAGGCTACCCTAAGGTACCCTGAACTGCTGCTCCTTCTGCCTCAGCATCTAGAGTGCTAGGACTCCGGGCGCGTACCACCATGTCAGGCTTTGTCTGGTTGAGACAGAGCTCCCTCTGTAGCCCAGGCAGGCCTGGGAACTCTCAGCAATCCCCGTGCCTCTGCTTCCAAGTGCTGAGGTTACCGTTTACATCTTGGGGTATTCTGACACCGTCCAAACCTCACTGTCTTCAAACAGACTTCCCTACCTAGGGCAGCTCATTCTTAGAGTTAACAAAGAGCTCTCTACCAGGGACATGGCTTTTATCCGCAAACCAACCAATTTATTTGATTCTCATAGTCATCTAGCATTTCTACTCTCATAAGTGAGCTGAAGCCCATTGGCAGGTGCCAGGCAACTAGACACCACTTCCATAACCCCAAACCCACAGAATTATTCCAGTTGTCCAGTGTAAGCTGCCAACCCTGCTGTTCCCTTGGGAATGCCAACAGTGGCTCTGCCTCATGCTCTCCCTCATTCAAGTTTATTTTTAATGACTAGCTAGCTTAGAACTTACTATGTAGCCCAGAATGACCTCGACTCATGATTCTCATGCCTCAGTCTTCTAAAGCTGGAATTGCAGGTACATGTCAACACACCCAGCCTTCTCTCCTCATACTTGTCTTCATGTAGTTAATCCAAACCTGCTGCTTCCCATTATCCCTGCCTGACTCCATTCATTCCACCTCTGGAATGGGTCTGTAAATGCACTCCTCTTCCTTCCAAGTCTCATTCTGGTCCTCTCCATTGCTTGTAAAGTCTTTCCCATCCCACCTTCAACATCTGCATCCTTAGTACACCGCAGGTATCAAGGAAAGGGATTCAAAGAGTACAGGACAGAAGAACAGCCAAACGTCAAACTCACTTTGATGAAGCCTTGGTGAGGACAGAAAATTAGCCACACAGAAGAAATCTCCTTGGTTGGGGAGATCCTTACAGTGGAAGGCTAGAGTCAGAGGTCCTTTGCCTTGAGTGATCAACACAAATAAGCCTCCTGGGAGCAAAGATGAGAAATGGTCATCAGGAAAGGGCACCGGGGCTGGGGAGGTGACTCAGTTGATAAAGCACTGGCTTGGAGTTAAGTGAAGTGGCCCACATCTGTAATTCCAGCCCTTGAGAAGGTGGAGAATGGAAGGTCAGGAGTTGAAGGCCATCCTGTGTCACATTTCAAGTTCAAGGTCATCTAAGGCTATATGAGATGGCCTCAAAAACATAAAAATAATCAACTTTAAAAGGGAAAATGGAGAGAGGGCTGAGAGTAACCTGTCTCGAAATTATTCCAGACAGATCTGTAGTATTCATGGTGTCACATGCCTATCATGGCAGAACTTGGTAGGTGGAGCCCCAAAGATCAGGACTTTAAGGTGATCCTATGGACCGGCCAATTCTACATGACACAAAGTTTCAAAAAACCACCCTTGAAACAACTGTTAACAGGGGCTAGAGAGATGGCTCAGTGGTTAAGAGCACTGGCTGCTCTTCCAGAGGACCTAGGTTCAATTCCTAGCACCCACACGGAAGCTCACAACTGTTTGTAAATCCAGTTCCAGGGGGCCCGACACCCATGGCAAAACACCAATACACATAAAATAAAAATAAAATAAATTTTTGAAAAACCCCAACTTTTAACATTAACGAAAATGTTAGTTGTGTTGATCGAGGAACTGTCAGACAAGCAGCTCCTTTACTAGCAATGAGCTGCACAGACCTCGTGGAAGCTCTGCTATTTGTGGACAGTTTACAATCACTGTGAGGTATTTACAGAAACTGCAGAGAACCACTATCACCATGGCTACAAACCTCTTCCCTAGTGGCCACTCCAGATAGCCTGCACTGGCTTTGTAAAGCAGCACCCCCAAGACAGGGCTGGTGGGTTCTACATGACTATGTACGCATTTTTATCATCTGGTATCCCACCCAAAGGGTTATGATTGGTACAATACAATCCTTCGTTTGATAAAGGGCTATATATGATTGGTGCAACATTCTTGGGAGACACCCTTGCAGGTTGAAAGAGGGCTGTTGGCTGGCTGGCTGGCTAGCTTGCTTGCTTGCTTGCTTGCTTGCTTGCTTTTAGAGTCAGGTATAACCCAGTCTGGCCCCAGACTGGTAAAGTAACCACGAGTGATCTTGAACTCCTGACCCTTTTGCTTCAGCCTACTGAGGCTGAGATACTATAGGCATGTGCCAATACAGCCTGCTTTCTTTTGTTTACTTGAGACAGGGTCTCACTTTCTAGCCCTGCTTTCCTAGAACTAACAGTGATCCTTGTGCCTCTGCCACCTGCATACTGAGTGTATAGGTGAGGTCCACCACCACACCTGCCTCACATCCTGTGTCTTTGGATATTTTGACATCATCCAAAGCCTGCTGCTTAGAACAGACTTCTCCTTCCAGGGTAATAGTCTCAGGGATAACAAAGAACTCTCTACTAGAGTCATGACTCATTCACAAACCAACCTATCCTGAGTCTGTGCACACAAAACATTTCCTTACTTACCTCTCACACTCAGTGTAGTATTTCTCCCTCCCCAAATCAGCCAGGGACAGAGACCAGGCAACTAGACACCACTCCTACACACAAACCTTCTAGAAATATTCCAGTCTATTCTGCTTTGGCTTGCCTTTCCTTCAAGAACACCAATAAAGGCTCCAGCCCAGGCTCTGCTCTCACTGGAAGTTACTGTAATGCCCAGAATGACCTCAAACTCAGGGTTCTCGACTTCTGCTCCTGAGCAATGGGATCTAGCATTTTCCTCCACATTGAAACACTTATCCTGGAGAGAGGCTCCTTAGGACTCAGGAAGTTCTAAATTGAAATATTCCATCCCAGGGGTAGGCTTGTTAAGGCTCATGAGTAAGCAACTTGCAGGTCTCAGGGAGTTCCTGAAAGCTTACAAGATTCCCAGGGCCCCTCCAAAGTGAAAATGAACAGTAAGGGTTTCTGGGAAAGGGAGACTCCAGAAAAATCATGCAGAGAGCCGCAGGGATGCAGCTTTCCTGAGACATCACCCAAGCCAGCGAAGGCTTTTTGGTGATGCAGCTGACTGTCAATCAACCATGCTCCTGTAAGTATCCTTCACCTGAGCTCTGTAGGGAGCCACAACTCATTTGTTCAATAAACTGGACTCGGATGGAATAATTTCTTTGGTATATCATTTGTGCCCTATCTGGGCTAAATCACCCTTTATTCCTATCTCTCCAGGAAAAGCCACAGCACAGTTATTCAAGCATACATCACCACACCCAGATTCTGTCCTCATTACTGATTCTTGTGTTTGAGTCAAGCCTGATGCTTACTTAATGTTGACCCTGCCTGACATATGGCATCATACCTCTCAAGGTGGGTCAACATCTAAAACATCACCTTGCATCCTGCCTTGAAACAGTGAGGTCTTTATCATCCCAACCCCAACAAAAGCATCCCAAGTAAACTGTAGGTGAGAAGGAAGGAGTAGGGAGAGAATATGGTAGAAGATAAGATGGATGTCTTCTCAGAAAAGCCTTCTGGAGGCAGAGATTAATTACACAGAGGAAATCTTCCTGCTTAGGAGATCAATGGTGAAAGGTGAATGAGGAGAAAAGATCATTAGGGTTGGAGGTCATGTGACCTGAGTGACTGACAGGTAGCACAGATCAGCCTCAGGGCTTTCTCCGCGCCCCCCCTCCCCCCGACAGGGTTTCTCTGTTTAGTTTTGGTACCTGTCCTGGATCTTGCTCTGTACACCAAGTGCTGGGATTAAAGGTGTGCACCACCATTGCCCGGCCCTCAGGGTAGTTATTACACAGAGATTTTAGGACTAGGACTGTAATGTTGTGGGATATTATTTTAAGGTGTGTTACATTTGTTTATGCTGTGGAACATTCGTTGTTTAATGATGCAAAGATGTGTTGCACTCTTTTATGTTGCATTTGTTTAACTCTGTGAGGCTGTGTTACTTTGCCTGTCTAAAATAACTGATGGGAGTGTGGGTTCACGAGGATCTGTGGCAAGAAGACTCAGAGGCACCTTAATAAATCTAGCTTTTCATGGCTGCAGGGAGGTCCAGCCTTGAAGGACAGAAACACTTTCCCTTTGCCTAGAGCAGTTTTATTTACTCTCTATTTACAGTTTAGCCAGTTAATTTCCATACCTTCAAAGCAACCCGATAGGAGCTCCCAGAGATAAAATGCCAAGTGCAAATTACTTGATTTCTCAGGTACCACGGTTTTCCAGGTTTCCTGGACCAAGTTTTGCATAGGCCTTTGATCCTTGGGAGACTCTCTGATCCTTGACTCTCAGACAAGAGTCACATAGGAAGATAAGAGAAACCAAAGGTGTGGTTAAACAAAGGAAGGATTAGGGTGAGGTGCTGCTCTCTGGAGCCAGGCCAGGAGCTCAGCAGGAACGCAGTCACACTCTGCTCTCTCAAAGGACCCTGGTTTGATTTCCAGCACCACACAGCAGCTAACAACCACTTGTAACTCTAGTCCTAGGGGGTCCCTCCCCACTTGGCCTCCACAGGCATTAGGTATACACATTGTACACAGGTATACATGCAGGTAAAACACTCCTATGCACAAACCAAAAACAATCAATCGCCAAACAAACCTCAACCCAGAGTAGTTCTGTTGAGTGGGGAAGTGTCAGTCAACAGCCCCTCACTAGAACCCAGCTGCACTGCCCCTCACTCCGTCCTGGTTGCTCTGGATACAGTCCTGGTCCGTTTTTATTGTTAAATGACACGATCTAGGGTCATCTGGGAAGAGGGAACATCAACTGAAGAGTGAGCTAGATCAAATTGGCCTGTGGCCATACCTGAGACTCTCTTGATTGATGATTGATGTGGGAGGGCCCAGCACACGTGGGCAGCACTGAACCTGGCAGGAGGCCTGGGTTCTAGATAAGAAAGCTAGCTGAGCAGGAGCGAGCCCATTAGCTGCATTCCTGCATGGTCTCTGCTTCAGTTCCAGCTGAGTTCCTGCCTTGACTTCCCTCAGGGATGGACTGCAATTTGCAAGTGTAAGTCAAGTAAATCCTTCTTCCCAAGCTGCTTTTGGTCAGAGTGTTTCATCGGAGCCACAGAAAGCCAACTAGAACAGATGCTTTAGTCACTGTGAGGACACTCTGGTAGCTACAGAGAGAAGATCACTGCTCACCTTGATGAAGCCTTGATTAATCTTCCCGGTAAGGGAGACCCAATGAAAGGAGGGAAATGACCACTAGGGTCGGAGGCCCTCTGACCTGAATGATCTTGGTCAGCACTGGCAGCCTCCTAAGAGGAAAGAGAAAGGACTGGAATTAAGGAAGGATGGCAGGAGGCTGAGAATGGCTCAGTGGTTAAGAGTACTGACGGCTCTCCCTGAGGAGCTAGGTTCAATCCCCAGCTCCCAAACGGCAGTTTACAACTGCCTGTGACTCCCGTTCCAGGGGAGCCAACACCCTCTTCTGGCATTTGTGGACACCAGGCATGCACATAGTGCACAGACATACATGTAGGCAAAACACTCATGCACAAATAAAAATTTAAAAGTATCAAACTATACATGTGCTTGTGTGTATATATTATAGATATACATATATATTATAGATAAATACATATCTAGCACACGCCCCCATTAGTCCCGTCGAGTGGGGACCTGCCTGTCAAGCAGCCCCTTCACTGGCTGGCTGTACTGCTCTCACATCAGCCCTGCTGCTGTGGACACTTTACAGTTACTGTGCGGTCCCTCCAGCAGCTGCAGAGGACCATACAACCCTGTCTGAATGTTCCACCTATGAATGCTCTAAGACAGGCTTCAGTGGCCCTGGAAAGCAGCAATCCTAAGCAAGACAGTGCTAGTGAAGTCTCGATGACCCTGCAGCCGTGTCCTATCTCAAAGCCTGTGACTGGTGCAAGCAAAAGCTCTCATTACTGAAGCACTTTGTCATTACTGATACAGTAAACTTGTCACACAATCCCTCCTGGGTAAATAAGTAGACTACTGGCTAACTGGGCTTTTTTTGTTTGGTTTTGGCTTCTTGAGACAGTGTCTTATGTAGGCCAGGATGACCCCAAGCTGAGATAACCAAAATGCCCTTGGAATTCTGATCTTCCTCGGTGCTGGGATTAATGGCATGTGACATCAAGCCAGACTTTGTTTTATTTGAGACAGGGTCTCACATTGTAGCCCAGGCTCATCTGGAACCCACAACAATTTGCACAATTTGCATGCCTCTGACACCTGAGTGCAGGGCTTCTGGGTGTGTTTTACTACACCTGCCATAATCTCAGTCTTAGGTAGTTTTGACATCATCTATAAATTGGAGGCTTGGGACAGACTCCCCAATCCCCCAGTAGATGATTCATTAAGACAGTAAAGATCTCTCCAAGGAGGATGACTTTCATTTACCAGAGGTACACCAGAGACAGAGGCAGGTAGGTCTCTGTGAGTTCGAGGCCATTCTAGTCTACATAGTGAGTTCCAGGCCAGCCAGAGCTCTATAGTGAGATCCTGTCTCAAACACACACTCAATCCAAACCATTCAATACTGAGTCAATCCTCCCAACAACTTCTTTATTAAGTGTCATACTCAAGGCAGTATTTATCATTCCCTAAGTCACCCGTTGTATTTACCAGGCAAGTAGATATCATTCCTACAACCCAAACCCACAAAATTCTTCCAAACGACTGATGCTAAGAAACATATTCCGCCCTGGCTTGCTTTTCCCTCAGAAATGTCAATTAAGATCTTGTTCTAGGCTCTTCTCTCATTCCACATTCCATTCTTTGAGAGCCCAAAGCTAGCTTGAAACACTATTTTTCCCAGAATGACCTCAAACTCATGACTCTCCTGCCTCAACCTCCTGAGTAGTAGGATTCCACGCCCACACCAAGCTCTCTATGTCATCCTCATCTTGTCACTTGACGCAAACCTCATGCTTCTTCACGCTCCGACCTGGCATGTGGCACCTCCTCTCTGGGCGAGAGCTGTGACTGTCTAGCTATCTTCCTTCTAGGCCTCACTCTGGTCCCTCCTGTGTCGGGAAGGCCTTCTTCATCCACTCCATCATCTGCATGCCAGTATGCTGCAGGCATCTGTGGGAGAGACTGGGAAAGAAGACAACAGAAAATGAGCTTGGTCTAACTCGCCCAGATGAAGAGTGGGAAGAGATGGAATGTTAAACATGAGGGAAGTCTCCCCATCAGGAAGACCCTGACAGTGAAGAAGAATGACCACTGATATGGAAGGGCCTCTGGCCTGATTGTAAAGCGCTCTCTATTGGCATTAGTATTAAAAAAGCTACTACTTCTTGGCCGGATGGTGGTGGCTCACACCTTTAATCCCAGCACTCGGCAGACAGAGGCCGGTGGATCTCTGTGAGTTCGAAACCAGCCTGGTCTACAGAGTGAGCTGCAGGCCAGCCAGGACTAAACAGAGAAACCATCTTAATTAAACAATAACAAACAAAACAAAACAAAAAAACTACCTCCTAGGAGCAAAAAATGAGGGACTACCACTAAGAAAGGATATTAGAGCTGAGAATGTTCTTCAGTTGGTTGTGTGCTTGTCTAGTGTGGTTAAAACCCAGAATATTAATCCCTGTAACTAAGCCTGGTGACACAGTTCTGTAATACCAGCCCTCAGGGAGACTGAGGCAGAAGTGAAACAATATTCATAGGGAGAGCATAGCCAAGAGGACTCAGGCTGTGCACACATCCCCCTCCTAACAGTGCACCTAGGAGCTGGGGCCTCCACCTCTGTCAGGACGCATCCATATTTGCTTTGCTGTTTGTGATTGTTTGTTTGTTTCTGAGACAGGATTTCTCTGTGTAGCTCTGGCTCACCTGGAACTTGCCCTGTAGACCAGGCTGGCCTCAAACTCACAGAGATCTACTTGCCTTTGATTCCTGAATGCTGGGATTAAAGGTGTGTGCCACCACACCTAGCTGCTTTATTTTCTTTAATGTTTATTTATTTATTTATGCATTGTGGGTCACTGTGTGTGCCACAGTGTACAAGTGGAAGTCAGAGAACATCTCCCGGTATTTGGTTCTCTCCTTTTAACCAGTGGATTCCAGGGATCAAACAGGTTAGCAGGCTTTATTGCAAGCACCTTAGGCTGAGCTGTTGTAAGCTCTCAACAATAAAAATTACTCCTGTTAGCAAACCCCCTGATACACCTTATTTCTATTCAAACATGCTCTGAAAGAGATGTATCTGGGAAGGGAAACAGGGTTGGTTTGGTCTGGACTGGTTTGGGGTTCATATGCAAAAAGGAAAATTGTGTGTTCATGGTGAACTTTTAGGATAAAACCCTATTTGCCATCTTCTTTCTGCACATAATTGAGTGTGCATATGATTAAAGCAGATGCATCATGAGAAGGTGTAAGGAGTAGAGGAAGCCCCGAGTGAGTGACTTCCTGAGTGAACACATACTGTTGACATGGGCATGGTCCCATGGGGTAGCAAAACCTTTGCCGGGTGAGACTCAGAAGGATGGCAGAGCTTTCCTCCAGAGTCTCAGTGCAAATGTCGCCAGTGTGTGCAGAAAATGTCTACCATAGCTTCTTACCCAGACATCTGTGGCCTGAAGACTGCTCCTTTAGAGAGTGCCCCTATCCAGCTGTGTACAATAACTCAGCCTCCTTGTTTGTATGTAACAACCCCATCTCCCCGTTCAACCATATACAATAACTCTCCCTTCCTATTCAACTGTATGTGGTAAACAGACTGAATTTCTGGAGTGCTGTGGTTTTTCCACCAGTCCATCCAAACCCAGCTCTTCTGTGTGTCTGTCCATTTCTCTTTTCTTTATTCCCTGGTGGCCCCAGTCAGGCCCATCCCTGGAGCAGTACTGGACATGGCAAGAAGGAGCATACTCAATATATAAAAGATTATATAACCCCAAACTGTCAATCAAAATAAGAGATCCACAGCCAGGCACGGTGGCACAGGCCTTTAATCCCAGCACTCGGGAGACAGAGACAGTGGATCTCTGTGAGTTCAAGGCCAGCCTGGTCTACAGAGTGAGATCCAGGACAGCCAGGATGTTTTACAGAGAAACCCTGTCTCAAAACACACACACACACACACACACACACACACACACACACACACACACACACACGAAGCAGAGATAGGCTCTGTGAGTTCAAGGCCTATGCATAACACAGCCTGGTCTCCCTAGAAAGCTTTAGGCCAGTGAGATCCTGTCTAAAAAAGAAAAAAAAAAAAAAAGAGGAAAAAAAGAAAAAGAAAAGAAAATCACCTTCACCATGCCCCTAGTAACCAGCTCTTCTTTTTCCTAAAGTCCATAAAAAGAAGCAACCAGTGAGCTTCTCTAATCAAGCAGCCCTCTGCTCAGCTTCAGTGTATCTGATCTTTACTGCCCTGTGCCTCTGAATAAGTCACCTTGTCATCTTGCAGTCAGCAAGTCAGTGTGTACATCTGTAACTCTTTGAATAAGACACCAACACCAACTCTGTCCTGACATTCAGCTCCTCTCTGTGCCCAGTTTTCCTGTCCTCATAGTTTTAGTAAGCTCTTATGCTTCTGACTTCATCTTCGTCTTCTGTTCCTTCGTTAGAGGTGGGGAGACTCACCTTTACTGTGGGTGGCACCATTCGATGGACTGGGGTCCTAGAGTGAATAAAAATGAGAACGTGAGCTGAGCCTCAGCGTCCATCTTTCCTCCAGACTGTGGGTGACATGTAACCAGCTGTCTCAAGCTCCTGCCGTCATAATTTCCCACCATAGCAGACTGCATCCTGGAGCTGTGGGTCAAAACAAACCTCTGCTATGTCAAATTGCTTCTTGTTACTGTTTTGTCATTGAAATGAGAAAATTAACAAATATGGCATCCTCCCTCCAACATGGGCCTTCTTAGTGTGCTTCTGGAATCTAGGAAAGGGGCTGGCTGAATGTGTGACAGAAGATAAGCCAATTGTCTAACTCACCTTGATGAAGAGTCGAAGAAAGAAAATTAGATACTCTCACCCTTGAGTATTTCTTCCTCTTTGGGGAGATTCTCATGGTGTGACGCTAATGAATGGACATGACCACTAGGGTTGGAGGTCCCCTGACCCAAATGGTCTCAGTCAGCACTGCCAGGCCGAAACAGCCACCTGAGAGCAAAGATGGGAAGATGGGACATTGTTATTACGAAAGATTATTAATGACAGAAAACAGATGAGCATTTAGTATGCTGCAAGCCAGTCCTCCACATGACTAAGCTATTTTAAGTCAAGTACAGGCACATCAAGACTGTGGAGTAGGTGTGAATTGGTTAGTTTTATGTCAGCTCAACATAGGCTGGAGTCATTTGGGAACGAGGACTCTCAACTGAGAAAATGCCTCTATGAGATTTGCCTGTAGGCAGGTCCACAGTGCATTTTCCTGATGAAATGATTGATGTGGGAGAGCCCAGCTCACTGGAGGTGGTGCCACCCCCTGGCAGGTGGTCTTGAGCTGTAGAAGAAGGCAGGCTGAGAAAGCCATGGACATCAGCCCAAAGCAGTCATTCTTCCACGGCTTCCACCTCAGTCCTGGCCATCCTGAGTTCCTGTCCTGACTTCCCTCAGGAATGGACTGTTACCTGGAAGCAGGAGATGAAATAAACCCTTTCCTTCCCATGTTGCTTTTGGTCATGGTGTTTTATCACAGCAATAGAAACCCTTAATTTAGACACGGTGCAGTTAGAATGTCAGATTTAGAGATTATTGGTTAAGTACATTGTTCACAATGGGTGTCAGAGCACATGGTCATCAGGAGCCTACGGCTCGAGGGTTTCCCTAAGTTGATAGAAAAGTACGTGGAAAGGCAAATTCAAAGGGGAAGGAGAGAGCTAGGGATATAGCTGAATTGGTTGCCTATAGTGTGTGCAGTTCTGGGTTCAATCTTGTGCTTGTGTTTTAGGTCAACTTGCCACAAGCTAGAGTCATCTGAGAGGAGGGAACCTCATTTGAGATAATGCCTCCACAAGACTGGGCTGAAGACAAGCCTGTAGGACATTTTCTTAATTAGTGATTCATGGAGGAGAGCCAAATCCATGGTGGGTGGAGCCACCCCTGGGCTAGTGATCCTGGGTGCTACAAGAAAGCAGGCTGAGTGGGCCATGAAGGCAAGCCAGTAAGCAGCACCCATCCATGGCCTCTGCATCAGCTCCTGTCTCTAAGTTTCTACCCTACTTGAGTTCCTTCCCGGACATCCTTTGGTTATGGACTGTGATGCTGAACTATATGCCGAAATAAATCCTTTTCCCCTAACTTGCTTTTGGTCTTGGTGTTTTACCATAGCAATAGAAATCTACAGACAAATCCCCAGCCAAAAATTCTAAATGTGGTGGCCTATGCCTGTAAATCCCATCACTTGAGGAGGTGAAGCAGAAGAATCGGGAGTTTTGAGTACAGCCAAAGCTACATGAAGCCCTGTCTTAAAATTTTTAAAAAGTCAAAATAAAAATTAGGGGGCTGGAGAGATGGCTCAGTGGTTGAGATGCTGGCTGCTCTTCCAGAGGACCCAGGTTCTATTCCCAGCACCCACATGGCAGCTCACAACTGTCTGTAACTCCAGTTCCAGGGATTTTAACACCTGCCCCCAGCATGCCCACAGTGCACAGATTTACATGCAGGCAAAACACCCATGTGCATAAAATAAACAAATAATTTTTTTAAAAGCCAAGCAATGGCAGCACACACTTTAATCACACCACTCAGGAAGCAGAAGCAGGCAGATTTCTGTGAGTTCCAGGTCAGCCTGGTCTACAGAGTGAGTTCCAACACAGCCAGGGCTACACAAGGAAACCCTCTCTCAAAAAAACAAAGTAAATAAATCACCTTTGTTAAGCATGTTATAAAAACATTGAAGGACTGATTTCCTTATTTAAAAAATAATAAAAATTAGGGAAATGTGAAGGTGCGCTCAGTGAGTAGGTTGTCTCAAAGAGTGAACAGAGGAAACTCATACCTCTCTGAAAACTACTTTTTTAGGGCCAGTCTTGCTATCACATACCTGCAACCCTAACCACTGAGAGGTGGAGGCAGGAGAACCAGGACTTGAAGATCATCTTTGGCTACAGGTCAGCTTCGACTCTATGATACCATGTGTCAAAAATCAACCACAAAACAAGCATTCACTACTAAAAGTGCTTTCTGTCGAGTAGAGAGCCAAACAGTCCTGTTCCCAACACCAGCCTGCACTGTCCTCCTCATAGTCCTGCTGTTCTGGACGTGTCCAAACACTGGGAGGACACACCAGCAGCTGCAGAGGACCACCATAACCATGGTTAAAGACCTGTTTCAGTTGGGACTGCTGTGGGATGGTCTGTATGTCAAATTGCTCTGATTGGTCAATAAATAAAACACTGATTGGCCAGTGGCCAGGCAGGAAGTACAGGCAGGACTAACAGAGAGGAGAACAGAGAAAACAGAAAGGTGGAGGGAGTCACTGCCAGCTGCCACCATGACAATCAGCATGTGAAGACACCGGTAAGCCACGAGCCACGTGGCAAGGCATAGATTTATGGAAATGAGTTAATTTAAGCTATGAGAACAGTTAGCAAGAAGCCTGCCATGGCCATACAGTTTGTAAATAATATAAGCGTCTGTGTGTTTATTTTATAAGTGGGCTGTCAGAGTGCCAGGGTTTGGTGGGACCTGGAGAGAAGCTCTCCAGCTACATTCACTGCAGACAGGCTGCACTGGCCTTGGAAAGCAGCTCTCCTAGGCAAGATAGGACAGGAGAAGTCTAGATGACTTCAGCCATTCTCACCTAGGCCAAAGTGGGAGGGCTTTTGCTGTTCATAGCTTTGAACTGGTACAAATACAGTGGCATACTTGCATGCAGATTTATGTCATGATTTGTGTAATGTTTCTTGGGACACTACGCATTCTCCTACAGTCTAAATAATAAAACCAGGTGGTGGCGCACGCCTTTAATCCCAGCACTCAGGAGGCAGAGGCAGGCAGATCTCTGGGAGCCAGCCTGGTTTACATAGTGAGTTCCAGGACAACCAGGGCTTTGTTACACAGAGAAACTCTGTCTTGAAAAATAAACTAAAAATAAATAAACAAACAAACCTAAACAAACAAATAAACAGATAGTAAGAGAGCTGTTGGCCGTGTTGGTTCGAGTGTCAACTATCCTGGTCGAACCCCCGGGAACTTCCTCCTGTCTTAGTCCCAGGTGCTGGGACTACATGTGTGTGCCATCGTGGCCAGATTTGGTTTTCTGGAGACAAAGTCTCACTTTTTAGCCCCTATACTGGCAATCAGCTGGACCAACCTCAGAACCTCAGGAATCTGCCGTTTGGGGCCTTTTACAATCACCAAGGGGACACCCCAGCAGCTGCAGAGAACCTGCTCTACCTGTCACCACTCCAGGCAGTCTGCACTGGCCTTGGGAGGTAGCACTCTTCAGCAAGACAGGGCTGAGTAAAGTCTAGAGGACACTGCAGCCATTTTTGACCAGGCTAGATGGGGAGCACATCCCCCAGTGGGCCAGCTGAAGGCTAGTGATTGGTATTGACAAAAATCTTTCATTTGCATGAAGGACTGTGTTATAATGGTGTTCTATCCTTCCCATACATCCAGGTCTATCTATATACACTGGTTTCTTTCCTTATATTTATTTATGTATTCAATTTTGATTTTTGAGAGAGGTAGCTCAGGCTAACCCAAAACTAGCAGTGCAGCTAAGGATCAACTTGAGTTCCTGATCCTCCTGCCTCAGCCTCCTCAGTTCTGGGACTATAGGGGCATGCCACTGTGGTGGTTTGAGAGAAAATGCCCCTCGCTAAAGGAAACAGCACTATTAAGAGGTGTGGCTTTGTTGGAGTAGGTGTGGTCTTGTTGGAGGAAGTATGTCCCTGTGGAGGAGGGTTTTGAGGTCTCATATATGCTCAAGCCACCCTCAGTGTCTCAGACCACTTCCTGTTGCCTGTGAATCAAGATGTAAGAACTCTCAGTTCCTCTAGCACCATGTCTGCCTACATGCTACCTTGCTTCCCACCATGACAATAATAGACTAAATCTTTGAAAATGTAAGCGAGCCACCCAGTTGAACATCTTCCTTTATAAGAGCTTCCATGGTCATGGTGTCTCTTCATAGCAATGGAAACCCTAACTAAGACAGCCACCCTGCCCAGTTTTGTTTAGTTTTTTTGTTTTGTTCTGAGATGGGGTCTACTTTGTAGCCCAGGTTGACCTACAACTCACAGCTCTTCTCTTGCCCTAGTCTTCTCAGTGTCATAATTACAGGAATGTGCCAACACCCCTGGTACACTTTCTGTATCTTAGGATATTTTGACACCTTGGGAGAGCCTCCCCCTTTCCAGGTTAGCTGTCTTTTGTGGACTGCAAGAGCTCTTCGGAGAGGCATGTCTTTCATCTACAAACCAATCAATCTTGTGTCTGCATTCTCAATAACTTCCTTATCTAACTCTGACATGCCTCTTTCTCCTTTCCAAAATCACCTACAGTCAGGTACCAGGCAACTAGACACCGTCAATACACCTCCAAACCACTGAGCTATTCCAATTTGGCAATGCCTTATTCCTTCTGCCCTGGCTTGCTTTCCCCTCAGACATGCCAACAGAAGCTCTCCCTCGGGCATGTTTCCTATTGTATTCTTTTCTTTTATCTTTCTAAGAGTCTAGATTAACTGGGAAGTTATGGGATTCTCCAGGCTGAACTGGATTCATGATTCTCCTCACTCCAGGCTCCTAAGTGTTGGATTATAGGTCCTCACTGCCACAAGCAGCTTTCTCATCTTTCTGATTCTCATTCATGTTCACGGCCACTTGATTCATACCTCGAGTGTTCTCTTGGCCTGATTTACAAACAGCAACCGTCTCTCTGGTTCTGTGACCATATAACCATCTTCTTTACAAGATGCAATCTGGTCCCTAGTTAGGTCTGTAAGGTCTTTATCATCCCATCTCTGTAGCTAGAGTTTTTCTCTCCAGGTCCTGCCAAGCTCCAGCAGTTCCATAGCCCACTTATAAAATAAACATACAGATGTTTATATTATTTAAACTGCTTGGCCATTAGCTCAGGTCTACTATTGTCTAGCTCTTACTCTTATACTCAGCCCATTTCTGTTAATCTATATGTCGCCATGTGTTCCGTGGCTTTACCTGCTGCCTTTACATGATGCTCCCTGGACGGCAGGTTGGCATCTCCTCCTCTCTGCCTCCCTGTTCTCTCAATTCTCCTCTCTGCTAGTCCCTCCTGTACTTCCTGCCTGGCTACTGGCCAATCAGTGTTTTATTTATCAATCAATTATCCACAGCACATCTCCAACATCTACTCTCTTAATACACTGCAGGAATCAAGGAAAGGGGGAGATAACAGAAGATAACCCATGTGTCTAACTCACCTTACTGAAAACTTAATGAGTAGAGAAAAGTAAACACCCTGAAGAGATCTCCTTGGTAGGGGTCTTAAGAGTGATCAGCTTCTAGTGGCCAATGCTAATGAAGGGATGTGACCACAAGGATTCCAAGTCCTTTTATCCAATGACCTAGTTCATTAACTGCCAACAAAGCACAAACTTAGGTGCAAAGATAAGTGGTTGTAATTAAGAAATGTTATTAATGACAGGTAACATGTAACAGATATGTCCCAAGCCATCTCCTGCTATGATTAAGATATTTTAAATTAAGTATTTGTAAGCCTGAGGAGTGGGTATTAGGCTTTCTGATATATTTATTACAGGTCAAGTACATTGCTCACAGTGAGTGTAGGATCACACATTCATCAGAGGTCTGTGGCTGGTGGGATTTTAAAGTAGACTGAACAGGATTGAGAATGGAAAATGGAAGAAGTGGGTTAGTGATGTAGTTGAGTTGGCAGAGTGGTTGTCTAGAAGATGCAAATCCCTGGATTCAATCCCTAACACCAATAAATTAGGCATACTAGTGCCCTCTGCACTGGGAAGGGGAAGGCAGGGGGATCAGAAATTCAAGCTTATCCTAGGCACATAGAGAGTTGATGGTCAGCTACTCGAGACTCTGGAACAAAATTTTAAATGAGGATGAATGTTCAGGGAGCATCTTGTCTCTGTTGTTGGAAAAAACTCACGGCTGCCTGAAAAATACTTCTCTGGTCATTCATTGTGTCAAATGCCAGTGATTCCAGCACTTCGGAGACAGAATAAAGAGAATCAGGAGTTCAATATCTTCCTCAGTTATGGGCCTGCCTGGGCTGTATTAGACCCTATAACAAACGGTGAACCAACCAAAAGCAATTAAACAAAACAAAACCTTAGTGTTTCTGAGTGCAGGCTGCCCTCATGGCAATCCTGGTGTTTCCAGGAGTTTACAATTATTGAGCAGACATTCCAGCCTCTACAGAGGACCACTATGACCTTGCTGAAGATATATCCAGACAGCCTGCATTGGCCAGGGAAAGCAACACTCCTAAGACAAAGTAGATGATGACCTGTAGCCATTTTCATCTAGGCCAGAGGGGCAGTAGTTCATCCTGATAGCCCTGCTGGAGACTTGTGATTGATAGTCACAATACTTCATTTGCATGAAGAACTTTGTAATAATTGGTACAATGTCCTTGGCCTACCCCCACCTATTCCATCAGCCCCTCCTCCCCTTAAGCTTTTTGAGACAGGTTGCAGTTTAGCACAAACTGGCCCCAAACTGTGTAACCAAGAATCACCATAAACTTCTAATCCTCCTGTCTTTATCCACAAGTGCCATGAATACAGGTGTGTGCCAGCACACCAGGATGGCTCACTTTTTGAGCACCTGGACTATGCCTTGGTGTCGCAAAATTGGGCCCTTTTTTTGTGTGTTTGTTTGCCTGCTTTTTCTTTTTGTAAGTAAAGCAGGCTGAGCATGTAAGTCAAAGAGTAGACAGCCTAGGTCACGGCCTAGAGCAACAAGGCCTTAGTTCTCTACATTTTGAGGTACAAGCCTTTGACACACATCCATTTCAGCCAACACAATAAGAGCCCTTTCTCCCTAGCTCACGATTTCTTTCTTTTTTTTTTTTCTCTTCTCTTGCCTCCTCTTCCTTTTCTCTTGCTAAAAAAAAAAAAAAAAAAGACTTTCTGAGAGACAGGACATGTCATAGAACCCAGGCTGGCACCAAACTATGTACAAGATGCCCTTGAATTCCTCATTCTCTTTCTTGTAAGTGCTGGGCATGGGCCACCACATTGGGCTCCTTACTTAGGATTTCTGAGTAGGGCAAAGTGATCATAAACAGGCAATAATTTTTAAATATATACTATATAGACGTATATGGATTGCTATGAAATCGAAACCAGGACAACACCTAGCATATAACGCTTACTTCTGAGTAGGGCAGAAAGCCAGGCTGGATATCATGGTCAAAAAGTAGGATAGACTTTCTTGAGGACGGCCTGGAGGGGCTGCAGGAGCTGAGGCCCGAGTCCATCGTTGCTTTTGGCCACTCAAAGAAAAACCTACTAGAAAGTCGCCCCCTAAGTTTGGGCTGTCATCGCTCCACCTAACCTCCCCCTATGTGGAGCCTGCAGCAAAACCGCCACGTGCGGGAATGCACGTGGCTGTGGGGGGATTTCCGCCGGGCAAGAGGCTACTTCCGGTTATGGCGTCCATCAGTGAGTACGGGTGCCGAGTGGGGCCTTGCTGCCCTGGTCGGACACTACACTGGATCTAGGAACTTAAGGAGAATGAATGATGCTTCAGGACCTGACTTCGTTTCCAGGTTCCCTAGGTTGCTAAATCTTTTGTTGTTGGAGAGAAACCGGTTGGAGAATGTATGCCCAGACACCACCCCCACCCCCACCCCGCTACCTCCCACACCGATTACTCTTTGAACAGAAAATCTATATCTGATAGAAGATGCTGTCACATGGAGAGTAAAGGATGCCAGAAGAGAAGAAGATGCTAAAAGATGACATCAGTGCGTATCAGACACAACCACGTTGCTTAAAGCCAAGATAAACAAAGTTTCAGAGCTCAGCCAAGAAAAGATGGGCGTTCAGTCACACGAGGGAAAGCCTGAGATAGAGACGTCAGTTTATTTCACCTAACTTGAATCCTGTAATTTAGGTAACATCAGAAGCTTCTTTATAAATTAAGGAGATGTTATGTATGCTATATAATAAAACATTAGGAAGTTTCTAAACCAACATCATTTGAGGACACAGTTATAAACTCTACTTGAATAATTGCTCAAATAAAATTCATCTATAAAGGGTGAAGGTTTGAGGATTATGGGAATATGAACATAAAAGTAAAGCTTTCCCAGGAAATCCCAATAGAGAACTTTAGAAGGTGAGATGGTTCAAGGTGTAAAGGTGCTCGCCACCAAGACTGATGACCTGAGTTGGGTCCCCACAACTCAGAACTGGCTCCAGCAAGTTGTTCTGACTTCCATGTGCACCTCCCCACATGCACACCAAATAAACAAACAAATAAATGCAAACAAACATTTTCAAAACGTAGTATTCTTTTCTTTATTCTTTTTTCGATAGTCATGCTACATAGGACGTAAGAGCCCCAAACTTGCTGTGATCTTGCCCTCTAGTGTGATACTGACTTGACTCAATTTGCTTCCTGTGATAATCGCAGGGTGTACGGTTTTCCTGTAAATGACTCTTTTTTTCCCTGAGACTGTCTCATATAGTGCAGTCTGGCCTTGAACTTGCTCTATATCTGAGGATGACGTTGAACTTTTGATCCTTTTGCCTCTGTTTCCCGAATTTCAAGATCACGGCATGTACATCTACACCAAGTTTATGTGATCGTGAGGTGATGGGAATTGAACCCAGAACTTCTTGCAGGCTAGGGAAGGACTCTACCAACTAAGCTGCACCCCCTAGTCCCTTGATGACATTTAATTAGCAGTCTTCTGATAGCCAGTGACATTGAAAATTTTTTTCCTGTTTACTAGTCATTTGTACTTTATATTTTGAGTACTGGATGTTTAATTTTATGCAATCCTGTTTGTCAGTTGTTGGCATAATGAATGAATAGAGCCCTTTTTCAGAAAGTCCTTGCCTATGCCTATATTTTGAAGTCTCCCCCACAACACAACCTTCTCTTGTAGTAGTTTCAGGGTTTAAGTCATACATTAGTTGTTTTTTCTTTTCTTTAATCTGTTTTAAGTTGATCTTCATAAAGGGTGAGCAATAGGGATCTGCTTTCATTTTTATACTCCTACCACTTTTCCCAGCACCATGTGTTGAAAGAGATAGAGCTAGAAGGGTCAAGACTTCAAGACTGTCTTTGGTTACCTAGTAAATTTTCAGCTAACTTGGATTACCTGAGACTCTGTTCAAAAAAATAATAATTATAAAGTAAATAAAATCAAGACAAGATAAAACAACACAAATACAAATAAGAACCACACGATACTCATATTTTAAAATAAAAGAGCAAAGAATATGAAGAATATTGAAAACAAATAATAAATCAATATTTTCACACCCCAAATTAATCACTGATGTTTAATGTGACTTGTGGTTTACTACAAATTATGTAGTGAATAACATACTACCACAGACTGAGCACATTATAAAGAAAAATGTTTGTTTTAGTTACAGTTAAAGTTTAAGTTAGAGGAACTACATTTGGGGCCTTATGCTGGCAGAGTCCCAAGGCTCCACGGGCCATCATAATGGTGAGAGTCGGGAACATGAGCAAGACAGCTGAACTGGCTTTTACAGCAACCTCCTGAAAAAAAAACCAATTAATCCAAAAACCCATTAGTCCATTAATTGCATAAGTGGTTTAATCCATTTATGAGAGTAGATAATTAATCTCCTCTTAAAGATCCTACCAAGTCTCATCTTTTAATCTCATAACAAGGACTAAATTTCGACATGAGTTTCATAAGGAGAAAAACCTTCCTCCAACTGTACCAATTACTTTTACTATAGAACTGATGATCACAGATGGAGCTGATTCCAGCTGGATGCAAGCCTTTCAGAAATCAGTCTCCTTACATGCTCTCAAGAGATAATTACTCTGAAGCCTGGGAATGTGCTCAGTGAGCAGAGTGCTTGCTGAGCATGCATGAAACCCTGGGTTCAGTCTTTGGCACTACATAAAATTGGGCTTGAGGGGTGGAGGCAGGAAGATCAGAGGTTCAAAGGTCATCTTTAACTACATACTGAGTTCTAGGGTACCCTGGGATATACTGGATCATAGACTGTCTCAGCAGGAAAAAAAATGATAACCACTCTTATCATGTGTGTATATGTGTGTTCAGGTGTGCATGTGTGTATGCACAGAGGACACCATTGGGCACACCATTGGGACACCATTGGGCATTTTTTCTCTGGTACTGCTCACCTTAGTTTTTTAAAATTACATTTTGTTTCTTTGTTTATTGTGTTTGTGTGCACATGTGCATGGCATGGTACATACGTGGAGTTCAGAGACAACTTGCTGGAGTCAGTTCTTTCTATTGTGTGGGTCCCAGGGATTGAATTCAGGATATCAGGCTTGGCAGCAGGCATTACCTGCTGAACCAGCAACACTTTGTTTTATGAGACACTGTTCCTCACTGGTCTGGAACTCATCAAGTAGGCTATTCTCACTAGGAATCCACTTTACCACAATGTTGAGGTTTTAAGTGTGTTCCATCATGTCCAGCTTTTTAAAAATGGGTTCTGTGCCGGGCAGTGGTGACACACACCTGTAATCCCAGCACTCAGGAGGCAGAGGCAGGTGGATCTCTGTAAGTTCGAGGCCAGCCTGGTCTACAGGGCTAGTCCAGGACAGGCTCCAAAGCTACAGAGAAACCCTGTCTCGGAAAAAAAAAAAAAAAAGAATAAAAATGGGTTCTGTATGGAGAGATGGCTCAGGGGTGAGGAGCACTGGCTGCTTTTCTGGAGGACCTGGGTTCAATACCCAGCACCCATATGGCAGCTCACAGCTGTCTGTAGCACCAGTTCCAGAGGACCTGGCACCCTCACACAGACATACACACAGGCAAAACACAAATGCCCATAAAAATAAGTAAGTCTTTTAAAAAGTAGATTCTGTGGCATTCAAACTCAGATCCTTGGTTAGTGAGCTCAGGTCTTCATGCATGGAAGGCAATTCTTTTCCAATGAGTCATCTACCCAGCCTGGTAATCAGTCTTGGTCAGGAGCCAGCTGGTCATGTTGGTATTCCCCTCTAAACTCAGCACTCAGGAGGCTGAGGTATAAGGATTGAAAGTTCAAGATCAGTCTGGGTTACATACTGAGTTTTGGGTCAATGTGGAATGTATAGAAAAATTTCTCAATTATGATGATAATGATAATGTTAGTGCTAAGTGGGGCAGAGCTCAGTGGTAGAATTCTTGGAGCTCTGGGCATGGTCCTTAGCATTGTGAAAAAGTAAGAAGCTGGGCATAACAGTAGTGTGTTCCTGTAACCCCAGCAATCGAGAGGTGAAGGCAGGAGGATCAGGAACAAGACCAGCCTGGGCTACATTGAGAGTTCAAGACCTGCTGTAGTTACATAAGACTTTGTCTCAAAAAACAAAACAAAATAATAATAATAGTAATGATATGTCAGTAACATTTCCATGCGTCTTTTAACATGACTATATGTGCATAAATAACATATACTTTTGGCATATGTGAAACATTTGCATATGTGACACCATGCTGTTCTATTCTGAAGCTAAATTTGGAGTCAAACTGCTTGGGTTTCAATTCGGTATGCTAAGGATCTGTCTCTTTGCAGGGTGATGAAAATGTCTAAAATTATCCATGATAGTTTCACATTTCTTTGAATACACTAAATTCACTTTACAAGAGCAAATCATATAATATACAAATTATATCTTAACAAAAGTATTATAAAATAGATACAGGTGTTTAGATCCCCCAAACCCACATAAATGCTAGGTGCATGGTGGCCCAGATGTAATTTCAGCCCCAGAAGGCAGACATGGTATTCTCAGGGCATGCTGGCTAGTCTGACCATCCATATCAGTGAGCTTCAGGTTTGACTGAGAGCCCCTGCTTCAGTGAATAAGAGCAAGGGACATCAAGGATGATTCCTGCATCAACCTCAGGTCTTCACAAGCATGTGTACACATATGCGCCCTCTTCCCAAAACAGGCATACGTGTAAATACACACACACACACACACACACACACACACACACACACACACACACCACTGAAAAGGGAAAGAATAGACACCAATGAAAAATGGTATGTGAAAAAAATCCTAGTTGTGCAATGTGTAAGTCTTGGGTCCTTGGTCTGAGTATTTTAAAAGCTTCCTTTGCCCCTATGTTCGTGACTATAAAATAAGACAATCACAGTATCTCTGTCGCTTGTTTGTGATGCTAGTCAATGAGTAAAAACACTTAGGACAAGGTGAGGGAGTAGGGTTGACATGACAGTGCTCAAGACACATGAACATTGAATACAGTTGCTGTCTTAGTTAGGGTTTCTATTGCTGTGAAGAGACACTATGACCACAGCAACTCTTCAAAAGGGAAACATTTAATTGGGGCCGGTTTACAGTTTCAGAGGTTTAGTTCATTATCGTCATCATGGGACATGGTGGCATGCAGGCAGACATTGTGCTGGAGAAGGAGCTACATCTTGATCCACAGGCAGCAGAAAGTGAATTGAGTGTCACACTAAGCAAAGCTTGAGCAAAGGAGACTATGGTGGTATTTTATTTGTACTGAAATGTGATTTTCATTGTATGTTAATAAATAAAGTTGCCCGGGGGTCAGAGCTATTAGAGCCATAGCAAGAGCGTGGCGGCGCACGCCTTTAATCCCAGCACTTGGTAGAAGAGCTAGGTAGATCTCTGTGTGTTCAGGGATACAGCCAGCATTGGAGACATACGCCTTTAAGACCTGGAGGGCGGTACTTACAGGCAGTGACAAGGCAGTCATGTGTTTGGGTTTACAACCAATGAGAAGGCAGAACAGAAAGACTATTTAAAGAGAGACACACAGGAAGTAGCTCTCTTTCAGGAAGCTAGGAGCACTGCAGGAGGTAAGATTTTAGCTCTGAGCTCTGACCTCTCGGCTTTCTCTTTTACATTGGTTCTGTGTTTTTTATTTTAATAAGATGGTTGGTTACATCTACATCAGACCTCAAAGCTCACCCCTACAGTGACACACCTCCTCCAACAAGACCATGCCTACTCCAGCAAAGCCACACCTCCTAATAGTGTCACTCCCTATGAGCTTATAGGGCCAGTTACATTCAAACCACCACAGTCGCATTGTGATTTAGGGTTTTCGCTGTACTGATTCAATGTCCCTGATGATGTATCTGGACTACTTACCTCTAGTTGCTCAATAATATTCATTTACAAAGGGTCTTTGTCCCTTTTTCTATTGATGGACATTGTCTAGGTTTCTTTTTCTGCTGTGATAAAAATACTCTTGACAAAAGCAACTTAAGGGTGAGTTTTGTTTCTGGCTCATAGTTTAGAGGTACAGTCCATCATGGCAGTGAAGTCACAACAGCAGGAGTTTGAGATAGCTTGGTCATTTGCATCCATAACCAAGAAGCAAAGAACAGGTCTAATGAGATGGCTCAGTGTATAAGAGTGGCTTGTGGCCAAGCCTGACAGCCTGAGTTCAAGCCCCAGGAGTTACATGGTAAAAGTGAGAACCTACTCAGAGAGAAATGACTCCTACAAATTGTCCTCTGACATGCTCTGTGGAGTGTATGCACACATGCATACAGGCATGTGAACACATACAAAATAAACAAAAATGTAATAATTTTTTTTATTAAAAAGAGGCAGAGGGGACTAGGGATATAGCTCAGCAGCATAGTGCTTACCTAACATGCATGAGGCCCCAGTTTCGATCCTTGGCACTGAGAAAAATAAAAGAAAGAGTTGAAGCAGACAGCAACAAATACCTGTTACTCAGCTCACTTCCTTCTTTTAATACAGTCCAGCCTAGAGAAAAAGGTGCCATTCACAGAGTCATGACACAATCTATCTAATGCCTTAAGGACAGTCTCGGAGGCTAATCTTAATCCAGAGAGTCCCTTGCAGGTGTGCCTGGAGGCTTAACTCTTAGATGATTCTAGATCCCATCAAGTTGACAATATTAACCATCACAGATAGTGGCCCATTAAAAATGTGTTATTATAATACCAATAATATTGTTACTAAACACCATCAAATGCATACCCTCGGGCACCTGTATTTGTGGGGTATGTTTTGAGAGAAGTTCTCTTGTAGCTGACTATGACCTGCCTCCATCTCTGATGTGTTGAGATTATGGGCATATGCCGCCATGGCTGGGGTGATATAGTAATATATTTGGTTCACCTAAGTGAATTTGGAGACAGATAACATGAATCACACAAGTTTATACACCTGGAGACAAAGATTCAATAACAAATGCTGAGATGGAGGATTCAGTAAAATAGAAAAACCCAGAGGAGTGTGTTGTCATGGAAACGAAGAGAGAAACATGCCTTATCAATTTTGCAGTGGCCTCATGAAGGCACAGTCACACTGATGTGCTGTGACTACTCTCCTATCTGCATTTACTTCATTGCTTTTGTATTAAATCTCACACTTTGGGGACAAGTGAGATCACTCCGTCAATAATGGCTCTTGCTGAACAAACCTGGCAAAATGAGTTTGATTCCAAGAACCTCCATGGTGGAAAGAAAGAACTGACCAAACAGTCATTTTCTGCCCTCCACATGTGTGCTGTGGCACCCTGACCCCCACACATACGTCATGCACGGCCACAAAAATAATAAGAAAATAGTGGTTAAGAAACAATGACTGCTCTTCCAGGGGACCTGAGTTTGGTTCTTGGCATCCGTGTGGCAGCTCATAACCATCTGTTATGATGCAATGTCTTCATCTGACCTCTGTGAGAACCTGGCACACAAACGGTAAATAGACACACATGCAGGCAAAATACTCACACACACAACAAAAATGAAAAAGAACTACACTTTTTTGGATTTTCTCCCAGATTTATCTTAATTTGCCAGTCTGATGATCTCCTTTGGCTAGACCCCTGCGAATGGATAAAACTGAAACTGTTAGCTTGTGCTGTGAGTTGTAAATCGTCTTCTAGAAAGTCTTTTTCTGTTTGTACACTCACTTGAAAGAGTTAACTTTTTGCTCGAGCCCTCATTAATGCTGGACATTTCTACTGACAGTGAAAAGCTAGCATGGGTCAGATACTGCACACCACACCAACATTTTTTTTTTTTCAAATTTGAAAAGGAAGGGCAAATTTTTCTCAGTGCTGGGGATAGAGCAGAGGGCTTTGTACGTGCTAGGCAAGCACTCTACTACTGAGATCTACAGATCTGCCTCAAGCCCAGACCAGTGTGTGTGTGTATGTGTGTGTGTGTGTGTGTGTGTGTGCTCATTTGAGACATACACACATGCTCATTCATGGAGTTGCTTATAGAGGCTAGGAGCTGATGTGGGATGTCATCCTCAATCAAACTCCATTTTATTCCTTGAGACAGGGTCTCTCACTAACCTGGAGCAAGACTGGCAGGCCAACTATTCTCCAGCATCCTCTTGTCTCCTTCTCATACCCACAGCGTTGGAGTTAGAGCCACTGCCATAGCTTACAGCATCTGTAAACCTGACACACACCGGGAAGAGGGACCTCAGCTGAAAAATTGCTCAGATCGGATCGCTCTGTAAGGCATTTTCTTAATTTCTAATATATATATATATGCCTCAGCTGTATAAAAATGTAGCTGGTCGGGCAGTGGTGGCGCACGCCTTTTAATCCCAGCACTCGGGAGGCAGAGGCAGGCAGAGCTCTGTGAGTTCGAGGCCAGCCTGGGCTACAAAGTGAGTTCCAGGAAAGGCGCAAAACTACACAGAGAAACCGTGTCTCGAAAAAAACAAAACAAAACAAAAAAACAAAACAAAACCCAAAATGTAGCTGAAGATGGCCATGGTGGCACATGCCTTTACTAGTACTCCAGAGGCAGAGGCAAGTGCACCTCTACGAATTCAAGGTCAGCCTGGTCTGCAAAGTGAGTTCCAGGACAGCCCAGACTACAGAATGAGACAAAATTAAAAAATAAATAATTATTAAAGAATGGTATATGAGTAAGTTAGAGGGAGTATGCTGGATGTTTTTATGTCAACTTGACACAAGCTAAAGTCATCTCAAACAAGGGAACCTCAATTAAGAAAATGCCTCCTAAGACTGGGCTGTAGGCAAGCTTGCAGGGCATTTTCTTATTAGTGATTGATGGGGAGGGTCCAGTCCATTGTGGATAGTGCCATCTCTGGTCTGGTGGTCCTGGGTTCTATAAGAAAGCAGGCTGAGCAACCCATGAGGAACAAGCCAATAAGCAGCACCCCTCCATGGCCTCTGCATCAGCTCCTGCCTCCAGGTTCCTGCCCTGTTTGAGTTCCTGTCCTGACTTCCTTTAATGATGAGCAGTGATGTGGAAGTGTAAGCCAAATAAACCCTTTCCTTCCCAACTTGCTTTGGGTCATGGTGTTTCATCACAGCAGTAGTCATCCTAATTAAGACAGGGAGCAAGCCAGCAAGCAGCTTTTCCTTATGGTTTCTGTTCAGGTTCCTGACTTGGTTTCCCTCCATGATGGACTGCAACCTGTAAGAAAATAAACCCTTTCCTCTCCAAGTTGCTTTCAGTTACAGTGGTTGTCACAGCAACAGACACGTAACAAGCGTGCCTGGCTTTTTACATGGATGCTGGGGATGTGAACTGGGATTTTCAGGTTTGCACAGCACACACTTTATCCCTGGGCCCTCTCATCAGACTCTGTACCAATGATTTTTAATGCCTACAGACTGTATCATTGTATGGATATTCATAATTTAGTCAGCTAAATATATTGTCTTTTTGGCTTTTAAATAAAAAACAATTGAGACAGTCTCATGCGGCCCAGGTTGTTCTTGAAACTTACTATGTAGCCCAGGATGACCTTTAATGTGAGAAATCCATGGAGTCAGCTTAAAGGGTGAAGGGATTTATCAGAGGGGAAACTCACTACAGAATGGGAGATTTATCATAGGGTCCTGGAAAGCTGAGGTACAGTCCAACTGTCTGTTCTGCCCCCAGACAGTCTGTACCATCCAGGTCCACGAGCAGGAGAAGAGAGTCTAGTGCATCTCAGGTTTTAAGGGTAGCCATGAGTCCAGGGACAGGTACTTCAAAGTCATTGGTAGGTAGGACAGTTACCTGCTACATCTCTAGCTTTGGTGCTTCAAGGTCGTAGACAGAACAGTTATCCACTACAGGCCTTGAACTCCTAATCTTTCTGGTTGCCCCCTCAGATCCTGAGATCACAGGCCTATGACACCATGCTAGCTTACCCTTTTACTTTGGAAACATTCTGAAAGGGGAATTGTTGAGTTATAAGTAGTAGCTTTTTTTTAAAAAAAAAAAAAAAAAAAGCGGTGGATATTATTCAGTTAAATTACCCTCCAGGAAGGCTGCTCTCTTCCCACACATGAAAGAGACTATCTGCATAAAACAGTATGACTCTGTATGGAACATATGTTAAAATAAAAATGTCAACTATACCAATTTTGCACACCACACTAAATTTGATGTCCAAAATGAGATATTTATGCCAGTTGTATTATCTACCTTGAGAGCTCCTGGGATTATTTTCAACAGCACTGCATTGTCAATCAAAGCAGCGACATTACCAGGGGACAAAGACAGTTAACCTTTTAGATGTTTATTTGTATAACATGTATATTTGTGGGTACATGTTCATGTGCATGCACAGGTGGAGGCCATAGGTTGCCATAAGTTTTCCTTTAGTGATCACCACCTTATTTCTCTTTAAATTTGAGTGTGTGTGTGTGTGTGTGTGTGTGTGTGTGTGTGTGTGTGTGTCTCCACAGAGGCCAGAAGTGGGGTTTGGGTCCCCTGGAGCTGGAGTTACAGGTAGTTGTGAGCTGCTAGACATGAGTGCTGGAAATCAAACTCAGGTCCTCTAGAAGAACAAGTGCTTCCGATCACTGAGCCTTCTCTCCAGCCTTCTCCACCTTATTTTTTTGAGACAGGCTTTCTCGTTGAACCTGGAACTCTCTGATTAGGCTAGACTAGCTGGTCAGACTAGGCTAGACACCTGTCTCTGCCCCCCACAAATTCTGCATGCTGGGGGAGCTCAGAACATGCATGGCTGGACCCAGTGGCTTTTGTGTGGGTGCTGGGGATCTGAACTCAGGTCTTTGTTACCTCCTGAGCTCCAGGGTGGATTTTTGAATCTGAACTTCAAGCCATGAGTCATCTAGGGTGGGTAGGTGGAGGTTACAAGGCAAAACAAAAACTAAAACAAGTCTGGTTTGAAAACAATTTTAAAGTTGTCTCAAAAGCCAGAGGAATTTCCTTTTGATTAGATTCTCTTTGGAATCTGGCTGGCATTTCCCATTTTGCTACGGTCTGTGATGGATCAAAGCAAGTTCAGTTCTAGTTGAGCTAGGTCTTGTAAATGAGTTTATTTTTGTTTTGAAATAGGGTATCATTTAGTTCAGCCTGGCCTCAAATTCACTATATACTAGACTCACACTCATGATCTGTGGGGCGTTTACCCACCAACCCCACAGCTCCCCAGAGTTTTCTTGAGTGTGGGCAGCAGGAAATATTAGATAGAAGGATTTATTGCGGAGAATCATGCGGAGATAAACAGAAAATAAAGGATAGCCTCGAGAGGCCCTGACTGTCTCTGCCCCAGGGTATTTATAGAGACGCCAAGGGGTGGAGCAAAAGACCCCTAGCACAGCCAAGTGCAGACCATCTCAGACACCTGCACTCAGGCCCATGGTCCTGATCATCCTCTATGCGGACCTGCTGGGTAAATCCACGAGGAACCCAAGAACGGGCTCCCACACTGATCCTCTTGCCTCCACCTTTCAAGTGCTCAAAAAAAGAACTTAAAAGATAAACCATTATGGTGGGTGTTATTTTCTTTTTAGATGAAAAGTTATTGTGTATATAAAATATTATCACTTCTAAAATTAGATTCTTTAGGTGGCTGATTTCTCAAAATTAGCGTAACAAACGTAGACTCTGGAGAGATGGTTCAGCAGGTAAGAGCCCTTGCTGCCCTTGGAGAGGACCTCGGCTCCATTCACAGCACCCCATGGCAGATATCAACCCTCTGTAACTACAGCCCCAGGGGATCCGATGTCCTCTTCTGGCCTCCACAGGAACTAGGCACACACAAAGGCAAAGTTAGTTTAGTATACCAAAATCGATAAAATACTGCTTCTACTTCCCCAATCCCTTTTGCCCCACCCCCTTGTTTCTTTCCCCTCGGTTTCTTTTCTCTGTCCATTTACCCTGCTGTTTCCTTAACCTTCTCTTGGTCTCCTTTCTAGTTTGTTAGGCTTTACCCACAGGTAATTCCCACTTTATGTCCATCTGCACCTGAAGGAGAAACATGCGGTCTTTGTCTTTCCGAGTTTGGATCACCTCGCTCATTATACTTCCTAGGTCGAAGCTGCAGGCGTGAGACTCGAGAGTTTATGATGTCTACAGGAATAATTTGGGAGGGGCCGAGGAGGACAAAGTACTACTGTCCACCTGAGTCAGGGAGAAACGGCTTCCGGCGCCAGCGCATTGACTCGCTAGCACAACCCTGCTTGTCACGCCCACTTGGGGGCGTGTCTGCACGGGATCCGCCAATCGTTTCCTTTCCGGAAAAAAGGGGCGGGACGAGGCTAGCTCGCCTCTGACAGAGGTTCCCGGGCTGTGGAGGCGTGACTTCCGTCTGACTGGGGTTACTTCCGGCTCGGGGAAGGGGATTGCGGCCGACAGCGTTATCGGAGACGCAGAGGACGGCTGCTGTCCGCTCGCCGCGGCGATGCTGGGGGGCAGCTCCGGGGATGGCGAGCGCGACACCGACGACGATGCGGCGGGGGCGGTGGCCGCACCCCCTGCCATCGACTTCCCTGCAGAGGTCTCGGACCCCAAGTATGATGGTGAGACGGGGAAGGCTCGCGCAGTCCCAGGGCTCGCTGTCCACCTCGGTTTCTCAGCGCTAGTGGTCCCCAAGAGCCGCCTGAGGCCCCAGGCCGCCTCGGGGCTCGAAACTCGGTCCAGAACTGTTGAGCACCGGGAGGCGGAGGGCGGGCCGTCAAGGGTTAGGTAAATATTTATTCCAAGAGCGGCTACGATCTGCCCGCTTGTGAGCGTTTATATTCCTTGCCCTCGGTTCTGCGCCACTTTCCAGAGGCCGATTTTCACCTCCACGCCCTGGCTTGTTATCCTTCATTCGCTGAGTGTAAGCCTTGTTCACTGCTAGAATGAGACCTGCTGTGCGGATATCATAACTAACGATTACTCCTATAGAGGCAGTGTGGGAACGCTCAAATTTTCTTGAGGCTTTTGATACATGCCAATCAAATTATGTAACATAAGGTGAGGGGGTCCTAAAAACATCAATTCTACCTGGGTCAGAGTTCCACTATTTTACTGAAAGTGCAGTTGGTTGCTACCAGTTGCTTAGGCAGTTTCAAAAATGAAATGGTAAATACATTGAGTCGTGGTGCACACTTGTAATCCAAGCACTTGGAAAGTGGAGGCAGGAGGATCAGGAGGTGAAGGCCAGCCTGAGCTTCTTGAGTTCCAGACCAGTTTGCAGTATGTAAGACTGTGTCTCTACATAGCAACAACAACAACAACAAAAGAATGATTGCTGAAGGCCAATGACAGAGGGGTGTTTTAGGATGAGTGAGATTCTGGGTTCGTCTTCCAGCATTCAAGGAGGTTTTAGCTGTATACTGTCCCATAGAATAATTACAAAGATTTACATATGCGATTGAGACTTGAAATAAGTAGGTTGTAGTGGAGTTAGAGGTGTAAACCAAATTCACTGTTTGCCATTTTCATTCTTAAAAACTTCCTGTAATAGTTGACCACCATGAGAAACAAAAACAGACCATGGTGGTAACTCAAGTAGGCTTTATAGAGGACAGTTTGTAAGATAACTTTTTAAATGGATGTGCGGATGTGCAGATTTCCCCACACATCAAGTGGCATGTTATTGTAACTCAGGAGCAAAGAAAGTATATGTCATAGGAAAGGGCTCAGCTGTAAACATCCAAGTCCATCTTTTCTGTGACATGGTGATAAGAGTTTCTGCAAACCAAAGATTATTCTGGAAGGGAGTGATCTTGGACAAGCTCTGAAACTTTCTTTTTCTCCTCCTGTTAGTAATACTGTCCTGCTTACATATTGATGTTTCTTTTAAAGAAACTTAGAATGCCCAGACACAGTTTTTTTTTTTTTTTTAAATATATAAAGGTCTATGGAACATGCAGTATCACTTTTAATAGGTGTAAGGCCAGTAGTTAAATGATATTTCACAGGTAGTCTGAATGATTTGAAGAGCTCACTCTGACAGTTAATGGGAGAGTCAGAAATTCAAAACCCTGATGTAACTTTAGCAGTTCATTGTAGAAATTCTCGAGTCAAACGTCAATCTTGGACCTGGTTACTTTAGCTGTTTTCTATGGTACAGCACTGTGTGAGTGAGTCTGTTCTCTAAGTCACTCATTTTCTTTCGGGCATCACCACTTTTTCAGAAGTATTTTGGATTCATCCTTCAATCTGCTTTACACACACACACACACACACACACACACACCACTTTTTTTTTTTTTTTAAACTGGGGATTGAATGTAGAGTCTTGTACAAGCTAGTCAAGTGCTCTACCACTGAGCTGCTCTCCCAGCCCTCTGTGGTTAAACTGCCTGTTGACTTCACTCTGAAGCCCAGTCTGGCTTGCATTGAGCAGCTGGCATTAAAGGACCGTGCCACCAGGCCTGGCCTGGGCTGTGTGGAGCATATTTTCCCGAGATTGACTCTAGTTATCTGTGCCTTGATTGTTTACCGACATCCTGCTTGGCAAACGCCTAGCACTCTTAATTCCGCTTGCACCTGCATCTGACTTCTTATTGCTTTTGAGAACTTGCAGTCATGTTCCATTTTAGTTTTGTTTCCTCATCTATTTGGGACTGAGACCAGGAAGTTGGACCTTTTTGGCCGTTCTTTTCCATTTAATTTGTCTGTTGTCTATTGGCCTTTTAAAAATTGTTTTTAATTGTGTATATGTGTGTGAATCTGTGTGGGTATGTGCATGTGGTGCAGATGCCTACAGAGGCCAGAGGCGTGTGATCCTCCTGAAGGTGGGTCTAAGTCTCCTGATGTGGGTACTGGGAATCAAATCAGGGTCCTTTTGTTCTTAACTGCTGAGCCACCTTACTAGCCTGTATTGGCCTTTTAAAGGTTGCCATTTTCTTAAATTATTTTCTAGTATTTTATTAGCATTAGGGTTTCATGTATCCCAAGCTAGCCTCCAACTTGTTACATAGTCAAAGATGACCTTAAACTTTATGATCCTCTTGCCTCTTCCTCCCTGTTGTGGGAATCACAGGCACTTAAGTGCGACTGCCTGGTTTTATGTGGTGCTGGGGGTTGAACCCAGGGCTTCATGTATGCTAGGGAGTACTCTATCAACTAAGTCAGAACCTCAGCCGTTTCTGATGTTGTTTGTGTGTGTTTTTTTTTGTTTGTTTTTTAGATTTTCAAGACAGGGTTTCTCCGTGTGGACCTGGCAGTCTTGGAACTCACTTTGTAGACCAGACTGGCCTCAAACTCACAGAGATCTGCCTGTCTCTGCCTCCCAAGTGCTGAGATTAAAGATGTACACCACCACCACCAGGCCTCTTAAATTTTTAAAAATTGATTTGGTTATTTTTTTTCATATTCGAAAGTAGAATTATTATATAGGCTGGTTGTGTCGCTCAGTGGTTAGAGCACATAACTATCATGTTTGCAGCGCTAATCACTCATCCCCACCCCACCCCCCAAAAAAGATCCCCCCCCAAAAAAAAACTTTTCTCCTTGCAGAAAAGAGGAAATAAGTAAAAAGAAGTCTGAAGGTCATGGTGGCACTAACCTGTCATCTGGCATTGGAGACAGAGGCAGGAGGACTGCTCTGAGTTTGAGGCCACCCTGGTCCTCCATCTTTCAGCTTCAACTCAAATTCACCTCCAGAAAAATCTTACCTCTTTTTGTTGTTGTTTAAATGTCTGTCTGTATGTGGTTTGTATGTTTGTGTTTTCTTGTTCAAATGTGTGTGGGTACAGGTGTCTTCCTCATTGTGCTCCACACTTCACTGAAGTGTAGTCTCTCACTGAACCTGGAACTTGCAAATTTGGGTAGTCTGGCTCGCTAGCTTTCCACAGGATCCCCTATATCCTATCAGACGCACTGGGATTACAGGGGGGTGTTGCTACACCCGCTTGACTTTAATGTGGGTGCTGGGGATCCAGACTCTGGTCCTGATGCTCACACAGCACACACTTATCCACCAAGCCATCTCTCCAGCCCCAGAAACCCTTTCTTAACTCTACTCACCGGAACTACTCTTTGACCCCATTATTTCCCTTGAGTCACTTCATTTGTGTTGTGCTAATGAAAACTTGCTGTTTTGTCGTTATGAGACACACTCACCAGTGATGTTTTTCCCTTTTCTTATTTTCAGAGTCGGATGTCCCAGCCGAACTCCAAGTGTTAAAAGAACCCCTGCAGCAGCCCACGTTCCCCTTCGTAGTGGCAAACCAGCTACTGCTTGTCTCCTTGCTGGAACACTTGAGCCATGTGCATGAGCCAAACCCCCTTCATTCAAAACAGGTGTTTAAATGTGAGTAAACTAAATGGGTGTTGTTAAGTAAAGCTTATAAAAAAATACTGCCTTTAGTGCTGTGTTTCTGAGAAGCAGCTGGTGTATAAAAATCCGGTGCAAAATACGTGTGAATGATTTCCCATTCCTTAAATTCATTGCAACTTTCCTTTGTGTAATTCCTTGTAAATATAAAATTACATGTGATCCAATAAATTAAAAAATTGTTTTACAGCAACAATATGATATTCATTTAATCCTTAGGCTCTGGTTGTTGAACAGCTAAACCTCATTCTTTTTTTTTTTACTTTTTTGGAAGTACTGAGGATTACACCTGGGGCTTCACTTGTGTTAGGAAAGCATCAGTTCACATCTCTAGACCTGACCTAGGCTTTTTGTTTTTGATCGGGTTTTTTTTTTTTTTTTGAGGTTGTTCATGTAAGTCCAGGCTAGCCTCAGACTCTGTGTATCAGAGGCTGATCTTGAAGTCCTCCTGCCTCTACCTCCCAAGTACAGACAGTGTGCTACCCCAGCCACTTACGCAATGATCCCATCCAGGACTTTGTGTATGCAGGACAAACATTCTGCCAATGTCCCCAGACACTGCCTCAGCCCTGACCAGAGGGCTGCAGGGGCTCCATACCATGCTGTTGAAAATGTTGAATTTTGTTTTTCCTGTTTTAGGACATTTGTATTTTGGAAACATGAGCCCCAAAGTTTGCAGAATTATATGTTATGATTCTGGTTTGTCATTTTGACTGAGACTAGCTTCTTTGTCTTCAGCTATAGATTCAGGACCTTCTGCTGAGAAATCCTTCCCAAGTCTTAGAAAATGGCATGTTTTAGTTAGTAGTTAAGTGTATAATGCCATTTAAATAAACCTGGTGGACATGAAGAATGGGTAAAATATTTGTTTTGTTAGCAAATCGTTCCGTGTGTGTGTGTGTGTGTGTGTGTGTGTGTGTGTGTGTGTGTGTGTAGGTAACGTGTGCTACTGCATCCGTGTGGAGGTCAGAGGGTAGCTTTCAGCAGCTGGTTCTTTCTGAGGCAGTGTCTGGGGACATCGGCAGAATGTCTGTCCTGCATACACAAAGTCCTAGGTGGGATCACTACGTAAGTGGCTGTGGTAGCACACTGTCTGTACTTGGGAGGTAGAGGTGGGAGGACTTCAACTGTGCTTCCAGGGATCAAACTGAGGGTGACAGGTTTGCATGGGCTGAGCCTTCCTGTCAGTGTCTTTTATCCCGAATAAAGACATCTCATAGTGTGGATTGCTGTATTGGAGGATGAGGCTTACAAAGGGAAGCCCCCAGGTTCCAGAGTACTGCACTGCTGTATGAGGCTCATGACTTTGAAAAGTTAGAATCTTACTTATAAAAAGCAAATCTGTGCACAGGTCGTTTTTGCTGTTTTTCTACTCTACACTGGGGATCACACTCAGGGTCTTGTGCATTCAAAGTTGGTGCTGATACTCCACTTAACTACACCCCCAGCCTGATGTTAAAGTAGTTTTGAATGCCATAAATTGAGCCTTTTTTAGATGACTGAACTTTAAAACATGTATATTTTAGCGAGGTGTGCTGGTATATACCTGTAATCCCAGCATTTGGGAGACAGAAGCAGGAGGGTTATGAGTTAAAAGTTCAAGACTACCCTTCACTATATAACAAGTTTGAGGCCAGCCTGAGTCTGACACTGTCTCACTGGGGAGGGATGCTATTTAACATAATAATAATAAAAAAAAGACCCTAGTTTAATTTAGTGGTATGCTTGTTAGTTTGCAGAATTTCCCAAGCAACTGTTTTTGATGAGATTCGGCTCATTGGAGGAAGATCCTCTCCAGTTATCTGTATTCCCTTTTGGTTTGTTTTCTTCTGGGGTGCTGGGCATCAGACCCAGGCTTCATACTTGTTAGGTTTGCTGCTGAGCTCCATCCTCAGCCATACCTGTGTCTCTTTCTATCTCCTCTTTCTCTTCCGTCTCCTTCCCCCCTCTATCTTCTGTCTACTGCCTCTCTTTTCCCTGTCTCCTCTCTCTCTCCTCTCATCCTGTCCCCTCTTCTCTTTTCTCTCGCCTTTCTCCCTGCCCCTTCCTCCTCCCTCTTCTTTCTTTCCTTTAAAAATAAAATCATTTTATGTGTATAGGGTTTTGCCTGCATGTGTGTCTGTGCAACATGTGTTCTAATGCTTGCAAGGGCCAGAGGACAGTTGGATCTCCTGGAATTACAGAGAATTTGTGAGCCACCTTGTGGGTGCTGGAATCGAACCAAAGTCCTCCGAAAGAGCAACCAGCACTCTTAAACTACTGAGCTATCTCTTCAGCTGTCTTTCTCCTCCTCTTCCTCCTCATTTCTTCTTTTTCTCCTTCTCTTCCTCCTCCTCCTACCATTTCCTTTGCCTCCTTTTTTTTGTGGGGGGGGGGAAGGATGGGGGTTGTCTAGACAGGGTCTCTCTTTGTAGCTCTGGCTGTGCTAGAACTTGCTCTGTAGACCAGGTTGACCTCGAACTCACAGAGATCTACCTGCCTCTGCCTCCTGAGTGCTGGGATTAAAGGTGTGCACCATCACCTCCTGTTTTTGTTTTTAAAGACAGAGTCTCACTTTGTAGCACTGGTTGGCCTGGAACTCACTATGTAGACCAGGATGGCCTCATACTCATAGAGATCCTCCTGGCCTCTGCCTCCTGATGGATAGGGTCAAAGATGTTCACCACCACACCTCCCTATCCTTTCTTCTTTGTGCCTCTCCCTGTCTTCTCCCTGTTTTTCTTGTTTTCTCCCTCTTCCTCTGTTCTCTTTCCAGCTTGCCTTTTTTTCCCCTCTCCCTCCTCTTCCATTTCTGGTGTGGCTCACATTTGGCTCTGTCCATTTTTCTTTATGTGTAAATTAAGGACATTTTTATAGAAGCAACTTTTTCTTAGGTACTTGGTGCACAGTCTATATGTTCATCTACTATGTTTCCCCCCTTTTGAGACAAGGTCTCATTTAGGCTAGTCTCATGCAGGCTAGCCTCAGACTTGCTGGCTAGTTGATAGGTGACTTTGTACTGAAGATTCTTCTTTCTTACCAGCCTGCATGCTGGGTTCCAGGTTTGCTCACCTCACCCTGCCTGCTGTCAAGTTTTCTAATAATAGCTTATCATATTTTTTATAGTACTCTGCCAGACTTTTATCAAGATGGGGCTGCTGTCCTCCTTCACCTGCAGTGATGAGTTTAGCTCCCTGAGACTGCACCACAACAGGGCCATCACCCATTTAATGAGGTCTGCCAGAGAGAGAGTGCGCCAGGTAAGCCTGCCCCGAACTTTGTGTATGACAAGTACATCTGAATCTTGGGAGAACCACGTGTGGGGGCTGAAGAAATAGCTCTGCAGTTAAGAGGACTTGCACAGGGCCCAAGTTTGGTTTCTAGCACCTCGTGGTGGCTCACAACCATTGATAACTCCGTGGAGTGACCTCTATGGGCACCAGCCACCTAATGAGCTAAGTACATATAGGCAAAAACACTCATATGCATAAAACACATTTAAAAAAAGAAAGAAAGAAAAGAGCACTGTGTTTTGCTGGGGGTGTGGCTCAGTGGCAGGGCATTTGCCTAGTGTGCCTAGTGTTGTGTGTTCTATCCCTAGGGCTAAAAAAAATAAATAAATAAAGTAGAAAAAGAGAATCTATCTATCTGTCTATCTATCTATCTATCTATCTATCTATCTATCATTTCTATCCGTCCATCCATGCATCCATCCATCCATGGAGGGGGTGTTCAAGACAGGGTTTCTCTGTATAGTCTTGGCTGTCCTGAAACTCGCTCGCTCTGTAGACCAGGCTGGCCCAGTGAGAACCGTATTTTTAAAGCATTATTTAATTTTAATTATATGCGTGGTTCTTAAAAATAGAAACTTGGAAATATTAGTTGTTTTTACTAATATGCTGTTTTATGGGAGCTGGGGGGAAAATGGAGAAAATAGCCAAAAATCAAACCCTCTTGAAGCTCATGTTCTAATGCAGGGGACAGTAACAATAGGGAAGGGTTAGAACAAATGTGGATGGCATAGGTCGTGGAAGGGATTAAAGGATGCTGGGAGGGGCCTGTGACTTCCAGGTGCAGTGGCCATGGCAGGCCTCACTGGGAAGGTGGTCAAGTCCAGAGCTTCGAGGCAGTTAGCTGCAGGTGCATGGAGGTGGAGTATTCCAGGCAGAGCCAAGTGTTCGCAAGTGCCCTTTGCTGAGTATGTGCTGGTGGTCCTATGCTGCTCATTTCTGCAAGGCTGCCTTGCATCTAGACAGCAGGGGAAAGGGAGGAGTGGAAGAGGGAGTGGGGAGGGGCCTCGCGGGGTGTGGGATTGTTCCCTCCTCTCTCCTTCCTTCCTGAATTCACTACGAGGGGCATCAGGCGGGGCAGCACCAACAGTACTATTGCCTGCTGCTGTTTTCTTCTTTACTTTTCTTTTTGACAGACTCTCACACTGTAGCCCAGACAGTTCTAAAACTTGATGTAGCCTGTGCTGGCCTCAAACTCTTCATACTTCTGCTCCAAGCCTCCTAAGTGATGGGTTTACGAGTCATCACAGCCAGTGTGGAGTAGGATTTTGAGACCATTTTATGAACTTGGGTTTTACACAGAGTGAACACAGGAAACATTGCAGGATTTTAAGCATAAGAACATTTTCACATGTTCATGTCTGGTGCTGTGCTGGAAATAGATGGAGAGGTTCAAGATGCAGGGAGACAGGAGCAAGGATACAGGCAAGAAGATGGTGCCGCTCCAAATAGGATGGTCGCAGTGGAGACGGGAGTAGCCAGTTTCTACACAGATTCTTGACATGAAGTTAGTTTTTGCTCATGGAGCTCCTTGCAAAAAAAATTCTCAGCTCTGAAATATTTTTAATCATAAACTATTAAGTAATATTAAAATGTTGTTTCTAAGATGGATATGTGGCTCGGTCCTATAAGCCCAGCACTCAGGCCGAGTCAAGAGGATTGCTGCAAGTTTGAGACTAGCTTGGTTTACATGGGGACTTCCAGGTTAGCCAAGGCTACATCAATACCCTGTATCAAAAACAACAACAAAAGGCTATTTTTATCCCTGTGTGATGGCTCCCATTTGTAATTCAAGTACCCAGCAGACTGAGGCAGGAGGATTATGAGTCCAAAGCCAAGTTTTGCTGTATAGTAAACCTGTCTCACAAAAAAGCGGTAGTAAATAGTAAAATGCTAGACTATGGTCTTGTTTTAGGTATGTGAGCATTTGGATTATTGTGATGTTGAATTTGATTCCTTGTTTGTCAGATGTTTCAAGTGGTTCTTAAAGGTTTTTTTTTTTTTTTTTTGGTTTTAGGATCCTTGTGAAGATAATTCTTACATGCAGAAAATCAGGTATGTATCTAACACTTTTCCACTAACTAAACTAAATTAAAAGAAATCAAAATTATTTTTATAAATATTATTTCTTGCTGGGCAATGGTAGCACACGCCTTTAATCCCAGCACTCAGGCAGAAGCAGATGGATCTCTGAGTTCGAGGCCAGCCTGGTCTACAGAGTGAGTTCTAGGACAGCCATGGCTACACAGAGAAACCATGTCTACAAAAGCAAAAACAAAACCAACCAAACAAAAACTTATTTCTTTATTCTTTGTTTTTTGAGACATAGTCTGGGTGTGTAGCCTGGTTTGGCCTGGAAGTTCACACTCGGTCCCCCGCCACTCTGTCCAGAGCACTGGCTTACAGCGTGCCTGCCTGCTCTTGGGAAGTGTGGAACTTTGTGGCCAGCACTCTGCACTGCTCTGAGAGTGCCTTTGCTTCTCACTCCCTTGTCTGTGACCTCCTGTCCCCACTGAGTGCATTCTGTCAGCTAGCCTTCTCCCTTCCCTTTTTGTTCTTGTTTCTTTGAGACAGGGTCTCATGTAGCTCAGCTGGTCTCATTTTTGCTTTGTAGCTGAGACTGACCTTAAATTCTTGATCCTCCTGCCTCCACTTCCTAACTAAGTGCTGAGATTGCAGGCATAAAGCCGCTTGCTGCATTTGGCTCTCTCTTTGTGTGTGAGTGTACATATTTGCATGTACCTGTGTGCACATGCGTTTGGAGGCTAGCGGCTGATAAAAGGTGTTTTCCCCCATCTTGCTGCCTATTCTGTATTGAGGTACAGAGGTACATGTGAAGCTTTCTGATTTGGTTAGTCTAGCCAGCTTGCTTGCTTTAGGAGCCCTGTTTCTTCCTCCCTATTGCTGAAGTCGCAGGTGGGCTGCCTACCCAGCAGGTGTTTTTGTGGGTGCTGGCATCTGCCTGCAAGTGTTTTTGTGAGTGCTGGGCCCTGCCTGCAGGTGTTTTTGTGGGTGCTGGATCTGCTAGACCTCTTCCCTGGTACTTTTTGAGACCAAGTCTCTTTGTAACCCAAACTGTCTTCATACTCAGATCTCCTGCTGGGATTATACAGATATGCAACCATGTCCAGCAAACACCACCGTTAATTAGAATACTGATACTTCTTTCAGGAGAATACCATTGGCCTTTTACTTTATTTACAAAACTGTAAAAATCTCTAAGGAGCCTGGCTCATTTCAGAGTATAAGGTTGGGCGTCCTGTGGTAGCATACAACTGTAACCCCAGCACATGGAAAACAGAAATGGGAGGCTTGCCACATATTGAAGGTCATTCTTGGCCTGCATAGTGAGTTGTAGGAAGCCTGGACTCAAGAGTGAGACCTCGTTTCAAATCCCCAACAACCTCCGAAAAACACTAAGACAAGAAATTTAAGTAAAACTATCTGGTGTACACGACTGTCAGCTCAGCGCTTAGGAGGTAAAGACAGCGGGTTTAGAAGTCTAAGGGTATGGTTTGGCTCCTGGAGACCCTGTCTCTCAGCAAGGGAGGAAAAGCTCACCTCATTACTCACTCTCATTACTTCTGTCCAGTTTCTACTGTCTATAAAACATTATTGCTGATTTCTGCTGGAATGTTAATTACTAAATTTAAGGAGCCATTTACCATTTTCTTCCCATAGGAAATTAGAAATTTCCTTATAGCTGATTCTTTCTACCCTGCAGTTTACTGAGAAATGAGTCTCAGCAGGTTGGTAACACAGTGCATACCTTTGATTGTCACATCTTAATATTGATGGCCTGCCTTTATTTAACTTTTAGATCCAGGGAGATAGCTTTTGAAGCACAAACCTCACGCTACTTAAATGAATTTGAAGAGCTTGCCATCTTAGGAAAAGGAGGATATGGAAGAGTATACAAGGTTTGGTGGTTTTTTGTTTTTGTTTTTTTCTTCTGTTTGCTCATTTTAACCTATTATGCCATTTGTGTATTTTGAGAAGTTATTTTCAATTATGATTAGAAATACCTAGAGATTCCTTAAACCATGTGTTTTTATTTTCAATAAGTTTTAATTTTTCCTACTCATATTAATGTTGGTTGTTTAGTTAGATTCTGGAAACTTTGAGTTTTTATTCTGTAGTTAAAAATGTGTTGTAAGGCAGGCATGGTGGCACACCTTTAACTTTAGTACTGGGATGGCGGAGGCAGGTGGATCTCCTAATCTGAGTCCAGCCTGGTCTACAGAGCAAATGCTAGTCCAGCCAGTAATATAGTGAGACCTTGTCAGAGAGAGAGACAGAAACAAGTGTTGTAAAGAAGAGATGTATGTGGGGAAAGGATTTGTGGGAAGGAAGGGGATTAACAAGGGTGAGGGTGAAAGTGATTTCTTTTTTGTTCTTAGGGTTTCTATTGCTGCAGTGAAACACCATGACCAAAAAACAAGTCAGATAGGAAAGGGTTTATTAGGCTTACACTTCTGCATTGCTGTTCTTTACTGAAGGAAGTCAGGACAGGAACTCAAAGAGCAAGATCCTGGAGGCAGGAGCTGATGCAGAGACCATGGAAGGAAGCTGCTTACTGGCTTGCTGCCCATGGCTTGCTCAGCCTGCTTTCTTATAGAACCCAGGACCAGCAGCCCAGGGATGGCACCACCCACCATGGGCTGGGCCCTCTCCCATTGATCACTAGATGAGGAAATGCCCTACAAATGGGTGTCATCGAGAAATTTCCTCAACTGAGGCTCTTTCTTCTGATAACTATAGCTTGTGTCAAGTTGACACACAAAAGTACCCAGTACGTACAACATCAAAGAACAAACTTAATAAAAATATAATTTAAGAATATTTTCAACTTAGTGTTTTCAGTCCATAGTTTAAAGATTTTCAACAGAAAGATAAGGCATTGGCACTTGAAAACAGCGTGCTGTAAGAAGTTGTGCTGTTACAGATACACTTCAGTTGGTAGTGTTCTTGCCTGACATGCCCAAATCCCTGGACCTGATCCCCAGCACCATACAGACCCATAGTGTTGCATATCTGTAGGAGCTGGAGACAGGAGGATCACAAGTTCAGAGTCATCCTTGGCTACATAGTGAGCTTGAAGTCAGCCTGGGCTAACCAAGACCTGGTCTCAAAAAGAATAAAATAAACAGTTGTGTTACTGAAAACATGGTGTTTTTGCATTTAGGACTATATGTTCAACTTTGCTAGCATTCCTGGTCTTTAGGCCAGGAGCCTGAGGTTGGACACAGTTAGTTTACAAAGGTCCTGCTCCAGAAGACTAGGGCTGACTTTCCCCCTTGTAGGAAGAATGGCTTAAGCTTAATTTGATCTCAGGCTGGTTTGGATTATCAAAGCTCACATGATGTAAATTCCTTTATTCGGGTGCATTTGATGGAATTTAATACTTTTTCTTTTCTTCTGGCTTTTAAGGTCCGGAACAAATTAGATGGTCAGCATTATGCAATTAAGAAAATCCTGATTAACAGTGCAACTAAAACAGACTGTATGAAGGTATGATTTTGGATGTGTGAGGGTGCATGTTGTGAGTGATGTCCTCAGGCATCATCCATCTTGGTTTTACAGACGAGGTCTCTCACTATACTACAGCTGCTCACTAAGTAAGCAGGATTGATTGGCCAGTGAGCTCCAGGGATCCTCATCTCAACCTCCTCAGGGTTGGGATTACAAGCATGTGACATGCCCAGTCCTTTTTTCTTTGAAATGTGAATTCTGACCATCAAACTCAAGTCTTCATGCTTGGCAAATTGATGACTTTATGACCAAGCTATCTCGCTAACCCTGCAGGTAGGATTTCAGAAAATGATTTGAGCTGGGCCAGGCATGGTGGTGCTAAGTGGAGGTAGGAGGGTCAGTCAAGGTCTGCCTCTGTTGTTATGGACCAAGTTGCAGGCTAGACCGATTGTCCCAGGCCCTATCATAAAGCCATCCCCATCAGAAAACAGTATGATTTGAGCTGGGCCTGCTGCATGCACTAGTGGTCTATGCTACTAGGGAGGGTGAGGTGGGATGGTCACTTGAGACTAGCCAGACTATATAATAAAACCTCAGTGTTAAAAAAAAAAGATACGTAATCGCACTACTCAGGGTGAAGCTGGAGAATTGAAAGTTCAAGGCCTACCAGCGCTCCCGAGTGAGTTCACCGCTAGGCAGCTTAGGTAGACCCCTTCTCAAACAGTCAAAAGAAGGCAGCGGATGCAGCACAGAGGGTGAGTGCTTGCCTCCGTGTGAAGGCTCTAGGTTCTACTGTAGTACAGAGAGAGGACAGCACAGGAAGGAGCTGTGAGGGACACAACCAACTTCCATTTGTTTTGAAGAGTTAGATCTGTATTATTACATATTTGCTAAATAGGTTTTATCAGTAAATATAACAACTAAATTTTTATTTGATGTAATTTTTCTTTAAAGTTGTATTTTTTTGTTTTATTTTATATATCATTTTATTTTGAGATTATGTCTCACTATGTAGACTCTGCCTCCCAAATGCTAAGACTAAAGTCATACGACAGGCTGTGTACATGTCTGTACATGGATGTGTGCCCACAGGGCTTGTGTGGAGGTCAGAGAACAGCTTGTGGGAGTTGCTTCTCTTCCTTCTACCCTGTGGATCCCAAGGACCAGATTCAGGTCATCAGGCTTGGCAGCAAAGTGCGTTTGCCTGCTGAGCTGTGTCACCCGTGAGAAATTAGCTTTTTAAGTACTTGTCACGTAAAAGGATGAGCCTAGTATAGGCCTGTCTCTTACTGACATGCTGTGTGGTCCTGGGTAAATTTCCTTCTCTTCTGAGTCCATGTGTCCCTGACTGTTTAAATAACAGCGACAAATCCATCATGTCACAGCTGTGATCCCAGTGCTCAGAATACTGAACAGGAGGAGAGGAGTTTGCAGCCAGAGTGTGCTGTGTTGTGGGACACTATCAAAACAAACACAGAAGCAAACAAAACCACTCCGCAGAGGCTGGGGCCCAGCTCAGGGTAGAGAGTTTATCTAGCATGCTCAAGGCTCTCAAATTCTGAGCAGCATTTTAAAAAAGGAAAGAAGGTAAAGGTAAGAAAGCAATAGGAGGAAGACTGGTGTCTGCTTGCAGTGGGAGGAGGGGCGCAAGAATCGAGTGAACTGTCAACACGTAGAGTAAGCGTGGAGTTGCTGTAACAATTGCTGTTTGGCCGGGCACGATGGTGCACGCCTTTAATCCCAGCACTTGAGAGGCAGAGGCAGGACGATCTCTGTGAGTTCGAAGCCAGCCTGGTTTACATACTGAGATCCAGGACAGCCAGTACTGCATAGAGAGATCCTGTCTCCAAAAATAGCAGGAAAAAACAGTTGCTGTTTGTCTTTCACAGGACTGTTCTGTTATTTCTGTATAGTTCAGATTCCTCTTTCGGAGGGTTACTATCTTTCTTCCAGGGTACGTAGTATTGGGTAACAAATTGCCAGTAAAAAACAATTCTGATTATTTTGTTTAGGTGCTGCGAGAAGTAAAGGTTCTGGCAGGTCTCCAACACCCCAACATTGTTGGCTATCACACTGCATGGATAGAACATGTTCATGTGGTTCGGCCACAAGGTAAGTTGCTTTTTATTTCATTTAGTCATTCATTCATTCATTCATTCATTCTATTTATTTATTTATTTATTTATTTATTTATTTATTTATTTATTTATTTATTTATTGGGGGCTTGTTTTTTAGACAGAGTCTCTCAATATAGCTTTAGCTGTTCTGGAACTCCCTATGTAGAACTGGTCTTGAACTTAAAGAGGTCTGTCTGCTTCTGCTTCCTGAGTGCTGGGATTAAAAAGGTTGTGCCACCATACCCAGCTTTGAAAAAAAGACTTTTGTGCTTGAAAGTTTCCTCCAGTCTGCCCAGCCCCAAGGTCCCTCAGCCACTTATAAAATAATCAGTCAGAGGCTTAAAATTTTTCACAAACTGTATGGCCTATGGCAGGCTTCTTGCTAGCTAGCTCTTATAACTTAACCCATTTCTATTATCTATAAGTTATCAAGTGGCCATGGCATTACCAGTCTGCTGGCATCTTGCTGCTCCTCCCCGGTGACTGGCATCTCTCTAGACTCCATCTTTCTCTTTCCTGTCTCTCTCCTTGGGATTTCCTGCCTGCCTCTAAACTGCCTTGCTATAGGCCAAAGCAGTTTATTTATTAACCAGTGGGAACAACATATATTCACAGCGTACAGAAAGACATCCCTCAGGATTTTTTACATTTTATTTTTTTGAGACAGTGTCTATGTAGCTCTGGCTAACCTTGAACTCATGGAGATCTACCTGCCTCTGCCTCCCAAGTGCTGGGGTTAAAGGCATGTGCCACCACACCTACTACCTAGTTTATTTACTTTTAATTATGTGTATAAATATGTTTCTGTGTGTGGGAATGTACACACATGCTTGTTGGTGCCCTTAGGGTCCAGAAGAGGGTATTGGATTCCCTGGATCTGGAACTGGTAAGTTGTTGGCCACCTGACATGGGTGCTGGGAACAGAACTTGGGTCATCCTCTGCATCATAACTGCTGAGCCATCTCTGCAGCCCCTGGTTTGGTTTGTTGAGACAGGGTTTTACTCTGTAGTCCTGGCTGGCCTGGTATGCAGTACATGCCGGCCGCAAACCTGCTGCAGTCTCCTGCCTGTGCCTCCAGCGTGCTAGGGTCACTGGCATGGACCACTGTGCCCGGCTAAGGGAAGTAGTTTTTGTTGATACAAGTCAGCCATCCCTAGTCTAAAAATTGAGAATCTGAAAAGTTCCCAAATCTAAAACTTTTAGAACCTCATAAAAGCACATCATTTTTTGGGGAGCTTTGAACTTTTTTTGACTTTAGGACTGGGGAGACCTCTGGTATTCTGTACATACATTCTAGTAAAAAAAGAAAAAAGTCCCAAATCTGAAGTGCTTTGGTCTCTACCTCCCCCATGTACTCAATCTGTACATGAATGTCTAGTGAGCTTCTGCTCTTGAGCCAAATCTGCCCTGCCCTTGCACACACAAGCAGAGAATGGTGTTGTTTTTATTTACTTATTTAAAAAAAAAAATTTGAGACAACATCTGCACTATTAACAAGCCCCAATTAGTCTCAAAGTTAATTAGTTCAAGTTGGCCTTTAAGTCAAGATTCTATCTCAGCCTCCTGAGGACTAAGATTACAAGCATGTGCTGGTACACACAGTTTTAATTTTTTTTTTCTTAGTTGTTTTTTTTTTTTGTTTGTTTGTTTTTTGTTTTTTGTTTTTGTCAGTGCTGAGGATTGAACATGCTAGGCAAGCATTCTCTTACTGAGCTGTAGGAGGTTTTTCACTTTCAAATAGTCAGATGGAGGGTCTGGGAAATGGTTCAGCTGGTAAATGCCTGCCATGTAAGCAGAAGGACCTATTGGATCTCTAGCAATCATGCAGAAAGACACAGCAGGGTGCATCCCTAGTCCCAGCACTGGGATCCTTGGAGCCCATTGGCCGGCCAGCCTCGCCGAGGTGATGAGCTCCAGATTGAATGAGAGATTGTCTCAAAAAATAAGGTAAAGAAAGAGAAAGACAACAAGACATTGATCTCTGTTCTCCATAGGCATGTCCACACACATGCACACTAACACCCACATGCATGGGTGCATACACTCACATAAAGCCAAATGTATGGCCGTATATAGAGACACAAATGGAAGGAGTTGGTAGGTGAGTATTTTATGAAAAAAACATGAAATTCAAATTACAGTTCAATCATGTTTATTAAAAAACATGAGCTTACTTTAAGGATTTATTTTGTGTGTATATATGTGTGCGTGTTTGAGTATTATGTGTGTGTACCATGCGTGTGCAGGTGCCCGTGGAACCCAAGGAGGGTTTCAGATGTCTTGGAACTGGAGTTACAGGTGTTTGTAAGCTGCCTGATGTGGGTGCTGGGAACTGAACCCAAGTCCTCAAAAGAGCAGCAAATGCTCTGAAGTGCTGAGCCATTGCTGCAGCCCCAGCCGACTCACTGTTTGCCTGGAGTTGCTTTTCACTACAGCAAAACTAAGGTTGAGTCTGTGGGTCCTCCAAACCGACTATTCACTAACAGATCTCTAGAACCCTTGGCGATCTCTGCAGTTACTAGGGTGCCCCCATTTCTTAGACTCGCTGTGTTCCTGTTGACTTGCAGCTTCATTTGGTGCCGTCTGTATCTGAGCACTGAAAATCATGGCTGCTTACAGATGTTTGTGTTTATTTCTGTTTGGCAGACAGAGTTCCCATTCAACTGCCCTCTCTTGAAGTGCTGTCGGAGCATGAAGGGGACAGGTATGTGGGGTGGTGTTACTGCGCACATAAATAATCCTTTCCTGTCACCTGCAGTGACTCGCTTTTGTCTTTACTAGGAACTTGGGAGGAATGTTACAGACTTACTGTCTGCTTACTTTTTTTTTATCCTTCTGTCATTTTGCTTATTTTCCCTATAAAATACTAAGTTTCTTTCTCCTGTCAGAGTTGTACTTACTTCAGTTGAGTTCCTTGACACAGGGTCTTGCTGTGCAGCTCAGACTGTTCTTTAATTTACTTTGTAGCCCAGGCTAACTTCCAATTTCATAATCCTCCTCCGTCAGCTTCCTGGGTCTTGGGATTACATATGTGCACCACCATTTCTGGACCTCTGTCAATATTTCAAATCAAAGTTAATGCTAGACAGATTTGATACTCTTTTAAATTTAAGACAGGGTCTCATGTAGCTTAGGCTTGTCTAGAACTTGCTGTGTAGCTGAAATAGCCTTGAACTACTGATCCTCCTGCCTCTACCTCCCAGTGCGTTGATGCCGGGAACTGTGATTACAGGCCATGCCAAAAATACCTGCCTGGTGCTATTTATTTAGACATTTGTAAGGTTCATCCTGGAGTGAAAAAAAAATTTAGATACTCTTGTCATTTACATTCACGTTTGTCTTACTGTATTTTTATTTCTAGAGATCAAGGTGATGTCAAAGACAATGAAAGCAGCTCATCCATTATCTTTGCTGAACTCACCTCAGAAAAAGAAAAACCTTTTGGTGAATCTGACATTAAAAATGAGAATAACAACTTGGTGAGCTACACTGCTGATTTAGTGATCAGGAACAGCAGTGAATTTGAATCATCCGTTGAGCTCCAAGAAAATGACTTGACCGATTTGTCTATCAGACCAGTTGTCAAGCATCAGCTGCCACTGGGGCATAACTCAGACTTGGAAGGGAATTCTATATCCACGGATGAGTCCTCTGAAGGCAATTTGAACCTGCTGGAGCAGACAGAGGTAATGTGGTCTCCCAGATCCTGCTATGAGTTCACCCACAGCTATGTAAGGGGTTTGACTTTGTGCTACATCCTTCTTCTTTAGCTGACTTCTGGTGGTGCTCCATCTTTCCATCTGGCTATGTTTAGTCTCGTGGACTGTATGGTATTTTTCAGGTTTAGGCCACCCTCTCCTCCCTGCATACAGGGTTTTTATGTAGCCCAGGCTGACCTGGAGTGAGCTGTGTCATCAAAGATGACCTTGAACTTCTGATCCTCCTGCCTCTGCTTCTAGAATGCTGGAATTCCAGTTGTTACTCATTTCTGAGAATCAAACCCAGGGCTTTATGCATGCTAGTAAGCACTCCACTAACCCATCCCCAGCCCTGCTGTAAGGCCTTAGTAGTTAGTCTTCCTCATTTACTTAGCTCCTAGTAAGCTTTACTGCACCCCAGCTAGTCTCAATTGTGTGCCCCGGACTTGGAAGCGTCATTCACCATCTATGTCTAGAATATATTAGCATTATACCATAGATAGATACATATATATATTCACGAAGAACAAGTTTCTATTTTTGAAGTGCGATTTTTGGTGACTCCTGGAAGGTCAGTTGTTAGGGAACTTTTACTGTAGTAAGTTTACTAATATGCTTGTCAGACTCTCATTAATATTGTGTTTAGAAAACTAGAACATTAGGGGATGGAGAGATAACTCAGTTGTAAAATGCTTGCCATATAAGCCTGACCTGAGTTTGATCCCCAGAACTTACATAAAAGTTGGGTGTGGTGGTGCACACTGGTAATCCCAGCACTGGGGGAGTGAAGAGAGGTGGATATCTGGGGCTCACTGGCCAGCTAGTCTATCTTAACTGACACATCCTACACTCCAGTGAGAGATCCTGTCTCTAAAAACAAGATGGACAGCACCTGAGATTGAATTCTGGCTTCCACATAAACATGCAACTTGCATACACACATGAACATCCACAAACCCCATACATTGCACACACATGGAGTCTACATGACAGATTACAACCTGTCAGGATAGAGTTGGAAATCTGTATGTACCAAAATAATTTTTATGGAAGAATATGTATGTCTGCACACTTTCTTTTTAATAGAACATTTTCCTTAATGCTGAATTCAGTTGGCTCTTTAGCAAGACACTGTAGTTGGATTTTCTTTTGGGCTGCTAGTTCACAACTAATGGCACAGAGACTTATTACTAATTATGAAAGCTCAGCCTTAGCTTAGGCTTGTCCCACTAGCTCTTAGAACTTAAATTGGCCCATTTTATTTTATTTTTATCTATGTCACGTGACTCGTTACCTCATCTCTCCGTACTGCTCATGCCACTTCCTCCACATTTGGCTGGCGGCTCTGCCACCGCCTTACCAGAGTTCTCTTTCTGCCAGAAGTCTAGACCTCCATCCAGCTTTTTATTACACCAATCCCAACATTACATTTTCATGCAGTGTACAAATAGCCCACAACAAGACACAGTCTACAGAAGCCAACTGTCTTAGTTACTTTTTATTGCTGTGATAAGATACCATGACCAAGGCAACTCAGAAGAAAAGTTTATTTGGGGCTCTGTAACATGAAATCTAAATGGTCTTACAATATAAAACCCGGAGCCTGATATTGGGGTGACAGCTGAAAGATCAAAGAAGCAGAGCAAGCCACAGCCACCACCTCTCACCTCACCAACTCCTCAGCCTGAAAGGGCTTCAGCTGAAAAAGCATCCTCAAACTGAAAGGCTTCTAGTTCCTGTCTCCTCATTCCTTATAGACCTTTCTCCTCCCAGCCATTAAAGGCACTTGTTTCCCAAGTACTGGGATTAAAGGTGTGTGCCACCACTGCCTGGCTCTGTTTCCCTCCTAGACTGAGTCAATCTCATGTAGTCCAGGGTGACTTTGAACTCACAGAGATCCAGATGGATCTCTGCCTCCAGAATGCTAGGATTAAAGGTGTGTGCCGCCACTATCTGGCCTCTATGTTTAACCTAGTGGCTTATTCTGTTCTCTGATCTTCAGGTATATTTTATTCGGTTATACAATATATCACCACAGGGCTCACAGCTTTAGAGGGTTGGAGTCCATGTCCTTCACATGCATGGCAGGGAGCAGCATGTCAGCAGGCAGGCAGGCAGGGTGGCTGATGCAGTAGCAGCTCACCTTCTTTTTTTTTTTATTGAAAATAGTTTTTTGGTTTTTTTTTTTATACATTGTATTCTGATTACCATTTTCCCTCCTCCAACTTCACCCACACCCACCCAAATGTACATCCTTTCTCTCTCTCAGAATACCAACAGGCATCTAAAAAATAATAATGTAAAATACAATGAAAAGAAACCAGAATAGGTTACTCAGGGTTTCCTGCATGCTAAGCAAGCACTTTACCAACTGAGCCCCATCTCCAGCCTCAGACTGCAGTGTGATCTTAGTTAATCAATCTCCTGTAGGAGACTTTAGGCAGCGGTTAGTCATGTTGTTTGACCTAAAGTAGGCCAGTGAGTGTTCGTTGACAGAAGAAGAGTATGAAACTCGGCAGATGGGAGCATGCTGTGTGTCCTCTAGGTTCGGTACCACCTGATGCTGCACATCCAGATGCAGCTGTGTGAGCTGTCCCTGTGGGACTGGATAGCCGAGAGGAACAAGCGGAGCCGGGAGTATGTGGATGAAGCTGCCTGTAAGTACCATCTATAAGTCTGTTTATTTCAGTATGTTTCAAAACCAGCTATGAATTTGGTAGTTATCTGTGATAAAGTGTTTGTTGGTATTGGTGGTGGTTGATGTTAACTGTCAACCTGACAGGATGTAGAATCACCTGGATTTGTGTTGACACACCTATGAGGGATAATTTAGGTTAGGTTAGTCTCTGGGGATGCCTGTAGGGGGGTTTCTTGATTAGGCAGACAACTTTCCCTGAGTTGTGACTCTGGACTATATGACAGAGAGAAAATAAGCTGCGTGATAATATTCATTCATTGCTTTTCAACTTCCGACTGGAGGTGTGTGACCAATGGCTTCCAGCTCCTGCCACCACAGGTTACACTCCTGTGACGATGCACTGTGACCTTGAACTGGGAGCTGAAATAAGTCTTTTCTCCTTGAATTGCTTTTGTCGGGGCATTTTATAATGGCAACGGGAAACGAAACAAAGACAGTATTTAAATTGTAACTTAGAATTTAGATCTAAATAGAAATTTCGAATAGAAATTTTTTGGTGTATATATATGCTAAATGTACATATTTGTGTGAATGTGTGCACATTTGCATGTTGTGGAGACAATGTGTATGTGTGCACATTTGCATGTTGTGGAGACAATGTGTGTGTGCACATTTGCATGTTGTGGAGACAATGTGTATGTGTGCACATTTGCATGTTGTGGAGACAATGTGTGTGTGTGCACATTTGCATGTTGTGGAGACCATGTGTGTGTGTGTGTGCACACACACATTTGCATGTTGTGGAGACCAGAGGTTGATCTTAGGTGTCTCCCTCAGTCATTCCCTTCCTTATTTTTGAGACTGTGTCTTTACTGAACCTTGAGCTTACAGATTTGGCTGGGTTGGCTGGCCAGTGAGCTCCAAAGCCCTGCCTGTCTCAGAGAAGTAACTAATGAGTCCTGAAACAGTAGTGTCGTTAGAGACAAGAGAAGACTGAAAAATTGTCTCTAGCCAGAGGAATTATGGGAATGACAGTTGGGATTGCAGACATAAGCCAGCCCTGCCTGCCCTGCCCTTGCTGTTGAGCTCTCACTGTAGCCATTGTGGTTGGTGGCTCATACCTTCAATCCCAGACGCAAGAGGTTGACATGAAAGGCTGTCTTGAGTTCCAGGCTACAATTTGAGACTCTGTCTTCAAAAGGGGTTGGTGAGAAGGCTCAGTGGTAAAGGTGCTTGTCCCCTAAGCCTGACAATCTGAGATGGATCCCTTGGATCCACATGGTAGGAGGAGAAAACTGACTCCACAAATTGACATTCACACAGGCTTATGGCACATGTACACAATGCACACACACACTCATATGCACATAAGTAAAATCTTTTAAGAATTAAAACCTACAACTCCTCCTCCTGTTTTCATGTTACTAAACATGTTAGGGAAAGTCCATAATTCTTTAAAAAGTTGTTTTAGTACAGGGCATCCAAACTTGTGCACTATGACCTTGGTTTCTACAAATGTGTTGGGCTGCATTCGTAACTGTCCTGGGATACATGGATGGGCCTCAGGCTGGATGTGTCTTAAAACCATTAAAAACCACTCCACTATCTAAGTGAACTGTTCATCCCTCCTATGTTTTGACTGTATTCTTCATTATTCAGTCAATTTTAGCAAATCTGAGAAATGATGGAGAGAAGCTTATGCCTTGAACAAAATTTATCTTCCCCCACTCCCTTTTTGAGATAGGGTCTCACTGTGTAGCTCAGGTTGGCCTAGAACTAGAGGTGGTCCTCTTGCTACAACTTTCCAAGTGTTAGGATTATAAACATGAGCTGCCATGCCTAGGTAATTTATGTTTTATCTTATTCTGGTGTTTATAATAATGTCTTAATCCAGTGTGGGCTAGGACTGTAGATTAGCCTTCAACTCCAGCATGTTAAGACTCAAAGAGGACTGAAGCTGTAATTTAGTCACTTAATGCCTGGTTAGTGTTTAGAAAGTCATTAGTTACAGAGTTTCTGGCTAAGCTAAGTTCCTTTTTGGAAGCAAAGTGTCAGTGTTGGGTTTCAGTCTGTTTTAGGCAATTCTGGAGTGTTTGACTGTTGAAGTTTCCAAGATTAATTTGTTGAGAACATTTAACATTTAGATGTTAATATCATTTAATGAGTTCAAAGAAATAGGGATATAAAACCATTTGTTTTTAAAATTCCAGGTCCCTACGTTATGGCCAGTGTTGCAACAAAAATATTTCAAGAATTGGTGGAAGGTGTCTTTTACATACATAACATGGGCATTGTCCACAGAGATCTGAAGGTAAGGCAGATTACTACACCTGTGAGCACAGTAGTGGTGTCTTTCAGGGATGACTTGATGTGGGGTCATGGAGTGCAATGAGGTGACACACCCTCATTCTTCTGCTTAGGAGGTTGTCACTGCTGTCAAGGAAATTGTTATTCCAGAGGTCCAGAACTCTTGGCTGGGAAGATGGCTCAGTCAATAAAGAGCTTGTTATTTGTATCTCTAGAATCTGCATAAAAAGCCAGGTACAGCAGAGTGCTGGGGAAGCAGAGACAAGAGGATTCTGGGGTTTACTGGCCATCCAGTTAGGTGGATTAATTGAGAAAGATGTCCAATGTCAACTTTTAGCCTCTGAATACATGAACACATGCATGTGTATACTCCCCCAATCACCACCCCCCATACTTAAAAAGAAATCCTAAATTGAATTTGAAAGCAATAATTTGGGGTTATTTGAACATTGGTTGAAGTATGAATACAGTAAGGCATAAATATACTGATTACTAGTATGGTGATGGTAAATATACTCAATGTTGGTAGAAGTGGTTATATGTTAACTGCAGCCTTAGAGATTAAAATGTTTCCAGGAGGGCCGGGCGGTGGTGGCGCACGCCTTTAATCCCAGCACTTGGGAGGCAGAGCCAGGCGGATGTCAGAGTTCCAGGCCTGGTCTACAAATTGAGTTCCAGGAAAGCCACAAAGCTACACAGAGAAACCCTGTCTCTAAAAACAAACAAAAAGTTCCCAGGAAATGGTTTGGGTTTTTTGTTGTTGTTGTTTATCTTGGAAAAAAAAATGCTAGTGGTGGCAGTAGTGGCGCACACCTTTAATCCCAGCACTCAGGAAGCAGAGGCAGGTGGAGCTCTGTGAGTTTCAGGATAGCCAGAGCTACACAAAGAGGAACCCTGTCTCAAAAACAACAACAAAAAATCCATCCATCACATACCTTTTATCCCAGCCCAGGAGGCTGAGATAAGTCTAGAGCTCTTCAGGGGTCTATAGTGAGTCATGTCTCAAGGACCCAAAGTAAAATCAAAACCCCAAATCCCTCAAACCAAACCACAATGATAAAACAATTCTAGCAGACAAGAGGGTCAATTAGCTTGAGGTTATCCTGGACTACATAGTGAGACCTTGTCTCACCAAACCAAAACGAACCACCCCAGAAAACAAACTGAAAACCCCATAGGGACTATTTTAGTTTTAATTCATAAAAGACTATCAAGGAAGAATAAAATACACTTTCTTTTTTGACTGACAAATCTTAAAGCAATTAGCCCACTTTTCAGGCCAAAATTTAAATCATGGGAAAGGGATCTAGATAAAACCTTAGAAGACCATGAGTTAATGTGCAAGTCACTTTAATGTTTTGGGAAGGGATTAAGAGCCAGTAGTTTGTGCATTGCAATGTAAAGTGAAGTTCAAGTGTTTTCTGGTCCATGTCTAGCCAGAAAACAGTTTGAGTTGCTGAGATATCTGGACTGAGGGTGTGGAGCTCTCATTTCAAGAGGTAGTCAAAGTCATAGAAGGTATATATGGAGTTCCATAGCTTCCCAGGGAGAAGTTTCTTCAGGTGGAATTTGTACTTCTCACCATAAACATTCCTGATGTTTCTCTTACAGATGGCCTCTAGGGATAAGGGTTTTTTCGCTAACTTTATTAGAGTTTCCCTTAGGAGGTGGAATTCTGGTAGCATGATTCCTGCAGGTAGAAGCCCTTGCTTATTGCTCAGTCTTAAAGGGTAAGTGCGATAAAGTAGTCTAGCCAGAAGTGTTACGTCTCTGATATTGGAACTGCGCTGAAGGTACATATAAATTGGAGATTCCCCATTTTTTGTTAAAATGTTAACATTTGCTTCAAATTCCAGCAAGAGGTTGATTATTACCTCTCTGCCTCCAAAACATGCCTTGTGCAGAGCTGTTTGGCCTTCGTGGTCTTGGGCATTGACCTGGGCTCCATGACTCAGCAGCAGACGGATGCAGCCCACCCCTGCAGCCAGCAGTTGGCCGGCTTTGCTTGATGCGGTGCACACTGCCAGCTTCAGAGCTGTGTTTCCAGTAGATGAGATGGCACAGTTCACATTGGCCCCACAGGCAATGAGTGTCTCTATCATGTTTTTGTCCAGTATTTCTGCAGCCATGTGAAGCGGCGTCATGCTGGCTTCATTCGTAGCATTGACCTGGGCACCATTTTGGGCCAAAAGGGAGAGAACTGGATAGGAGCTATACGTTATGGCCAGGTGCAAGGGTGAATGTTTGTTGCTATTGTCTACCCGGGCATTTACTTGAGCTCCATGTTCACACAAAATGCTCAGACACATGACAGCATTGTTCTGAATGTCTGTCAGGATCTTTTGGATCTGGGTACTGGGTTTGGTCCACGTGGTAGAAGTGATTGGCCAGTTTAGCAGCATCTGGTGAAGAGTGGTGAGGCCTTGAGCATCCCTGGAAGGGATTTATCACAGGTTAAGCCAGGTTCACTCCAGAAAGGGACTCTCCATGAAGAATTAATGCTCAGGAAGGCAACACTGACTGCAAATAACACCTAGTAATTCGTTCTCTCTCCCTCTCTCTCTCTCTTCCTTTCTCTCTCTCCCTCTGTAGGGGCGTGGGAGTGGTGTAGATACAAGTTGATTGTATGTGTGTGTGTGTGTGTGTGTGTGTGTGCGTGTGCGTGCGCGCGCGCTCGGTGCATGCTCAGGTACATATGAACTTGTGTACATGTGGAGGCTATAGGTCAATGATAAGTGTATTTCATGATTGTTGTCAACCTTATTTTTTGAGAGAAGTTCTCTTGACTGCATCTGGAACTCATTGATTTGGCTAGACTGGCTAGCAAGTGAGCTCTGGCGATCCGTGTGTTCCTTCCCCCACTCCTCAGCACTGGGGTTATAGACCATGTGCTCCCGCACCCGGCTCTCCCACAGGTGCTGGGGAGTGAACTCAAGTCTTTATGTTTGGATGGCAGGTGCTTCACCAACTCAGCTGTCTCCTTAAGCCCCTGGTGGTAATTTTAAAGAAGTGTGGCAGTCTGTATTGCTCGGTGTCTTAGAGGTTTTTTTGGTCCCTGCTGAGTAGAACCTAGCCTTACAGAAGCCTATTCAAGGTTGCTCCTTTTGGGACTGTGGCCCCTTTAAGGCTGTCCCTTGGTTGCTTCTGTATCCCCAGAATCATGCATAGCTCTGGACTGGTTCACTGGGTATTCAGTAAAAATATGTGGACCTAGGTGTGAGCTATGAATATCCCAGAAGTGGACATTAAAAGCCAGCACTCCCATTCTCTCAGTGTCCTGTTCTGTCTGTCCTCTCTCTGACACGTTCACTTACAAGGATAGGAGAGTCAGTCGGTGGCAGGCCTTGAATCTGGACACCTGCCTTTTTCTGAAGCCACTGAAGCCAGTTCCCTCTCATACCCTGCTCCAACCCAGGTGGAATGAGTGGGCCCTCATCTCAGGATTGCCTCCAAAGTGTCTCTGTTGTGGCAGTGAAAAGGGAAGGTTTATCACGAGAATTTGACTGCTTCCCTGACATTAGGAGCTGGTGTTCAGTTCCCCTGGGTTTGGAGAAACAGCAGGGCATCTCGGCCTCCTGAGGGCATGCGTAGTCTGGGATGGAAAGCAGGCAGGCTAGAGAGCTAAATGAATGCTGCATGTGGGCAATATTCTGGAAAGGTGCAGAACCTCATCCAGGGGCAGGAAAGGGCCTTTGAGGAGCCCCTGAAGAGATAGGATGAGTCAGTGGCTCAGGCTTAGAGGCCAGCCATGGAGAAGATAGGCCAAGCTGGAGCTGGTGGTGCCAGAAGAGGGTGCGAACAAGATAGAGAGGGCGGATTTTCTGAGCAGGGTAAGGATAGTACCCAGAAGTTGTATTATTTTTATATTGCACATATAATTCTTTGATTTGTCCAAATGTATTCATTGGGCCATAGTGTTCAAAAATCAGAGATAAGAGTGTGAGCAAGATAAACTTCTCTTTGATGAAGCTAAGGGTCCTCTGGAGGGTCATACACAAGAGAGCTTATCATCTTGTTTGTTTGTTTGTTTTTCCCCTTCTTATTTCTCATATTGTAAAAATTCCTGAGTGCTCTAGTCCAGACTTAAGGTGTTTTCTACAGTTGAGCCACTACTTCATATGTGTTCATTACCTGGCTGGTTAGTATTCTTGTATTAGGCCCAGTTTTTCAGTCCCTCACCTTGTCAGTAAAGCATGTTTTGTCCACACATAGTCTGTACTATGGGACAGGTATCTTACACACACACACACACACACACACACACACACACACACACACACACACACCATGCTTGATGGCATGTTGAGTTAACTTACCTTACTTCTGTGTCAGCCCCGTGTTGTAACAAGCAAAGCAAACTTTGTGGCTTGCGGTATTCGGCGGCCAGATGGATGGGGAAGATAGCCCGAGTCTGCTGCTGGGAAACCACAGTGCGTTACAGACGTGGCTTACACAGTGCATTACAGACATGGCTCGCTGTTCCAAGGCCTAAGTACTTTAGCATTGGTTTGGCATTTCTTCAGTTCATGCATTGAGATTTTTTGTTCTTTTTTTTGAGACAGTCTCTTTATGTAGACCAACCTAGCCTGGATCTCACAGAGAAATCCACCTGCCTCTGCCTCCCAAGTGCCAAGATTAAAGCCACAAGCCACCATTCCTGGCTAAAGATTTTCCTTTTCTGTTCCATTTTTTTCTTTTCTTTTTTTTTATACTTTTTAAAAAATTTATTTGTATTTTATGTACATTGGTGTTTTGCCTGCATGTATGTCTGTGTAAGAGTGTCAAATCCCCTGGAATAGGAGTTATAGACAGTTGTGAGCTGTCATGTGGGTGCTGGGAATTGAACCCAGGTCTTCTGGAAGAGCAGCCAGTGCTCGTAACCGCTGAGCAATCTTTCCAGTCCCTCTTCCCCCACACCCCCTCCCATTGCCTGTTTTAAATGGCCCATAGCTGGTGAATTTTAAAAGTAGAGTTGGTGTGTTAGAGCTGGGCATGTCGGTGCACACCTGTAAATAACCCTGTAGCACCTGGAAGGTGGAGAAGGATCAGGAGTGCAAGGCCATCTTTGGCTACATGAGTCTCTGTATCCTTTCCCTGCAAAAAGTATAAGTATGGATTCTCAAAGCAATTGAAATAACACACAAAACTTTGAAAATTAATTGCTGTAAAGTCAGTAGCAGATTGCTTTGAAATAATTTAGTCCTTAAATTAACCCACAAGTTTATTAACAAGAACATGTTCTATTTTATAGGTCTTGCCAAAGCCATTATCAGCTGTGAAACTTGCATTTCCAAGGTTTTCAGATAATGCAGCGTATGTTCCTACTGTGATTAACCAAGCTGTTTATACTACTTCTAAAATACGTATGGAAGGTTTACACTGTGACTACAAGATAAGGAGAGTGAGACAAAGGAGGGTGGCTTTCTTTTGGGGGAAAGAAAAAGAGAAAGCTAATTAGAAAAGCAGTATTCAAGCAGCCTTGCTGGCTCATCCCTGTAATCCCAGTGCTCTTGGGAGCCGGAGACTGAAGGATTGTTAATGTGCTTTAGGTCAGCTTGGGTAAGTTGGTGAGTTCTAGGCCAGCCTGTACTATAGAGTAAGATCCTGCCTCAAACAAAACAAAACACAACAGTTGTCATATAAAAACCTAGGAAAGTGTGTATCCGAGTGAAAAATAGTTCACCTGCATGATGTAACCGGGGTGGGTGTGTTCTGAGAGGGTGATGTTACTCTCCTTCCGGTCACACAAGGTGTGTGGTGAGTGGAAGTGGACTTGCAGACTGGGGTATCCTGGACCTGGGTGCTGCACTGCTGAGCGCTAGGTGTTGTGAAGCCATGAGGAGCTCAGGGAGTCCCCAGGGCATTGGGGTAGTTCCTCCCAAAGCCTCTGGCTGGAGTGTGTGTGTGTGTGTGTGTGTGTGTGTGTGTGTGTGTGTTGTTGTTGTTGTGTGTTGTTGTTGTTGTGTGTGTGTGTTGTTGTTTGTTTGTTTTGTTTTGTTCTTGAGACAAGATCTCACCCTATAGCTCAAGCAAACCTAGAACTTACTATGTATCCCAGGGTAGCCTTGAACTTGAGGCAGTCAGTACTCTTGCCTCAGCCTATCAAGTGCTGGAATTAGAAGGGTGTACCACCACTTCCAGTTCCATTGTTTCTTTAAAGCGACTGAGAGAATAGGAAGTACCTGGCTCAGAAGTAGTCTGCTGGTGGGGTTGGCCAGGATGGTCAAGGGCTGGTTGACAGGGTGGGTTCTGAGGAGTGTCTTGATTATGTTACAGTCTTCCTTGAGTATGGCCTCATAAAGTCTAGAGTGCAGTGTAGCCACTGAGCTGTCCTCCAGCAGCATGGCACTGTCCTCCACGAGGTCCCTGCTTCCCCTCTTGGTTATGTTCCCCATGAGAAAGTCTCTAGAGCAGGGGCTGATGAGGTGAGTGGATGCTGCTATGGGATTGGTCAGTTTCCATCTCTTATGATGTTGACCTCTCATCTCAGTTCTAGAACTCTTCTAGAACTGTGTTTGTCAACAAAATCCATTTCTATACTGGAGCCAGCCCTCGTGAGACTTTGTTCCCTCCTGCCAAGTGCAAGCAGTTTCTCAGCTTTTCTCCTCAGTTATTAACAAACAAGCAAACAAAACAAAAAACCCATACTGGCATCTTATAGCTAAAATCATTTCCCCTGTCCCTTACACATCAACTGTAATTAAATCTAGGAAGGCCAGTGAGATGGCTGGGGTAAGATGCCTACCAACAAGCATGACAACCTGCAGGGGTCCACATGGGGAGACTCCTGCAAGTTGTCCTTTGACCCCATCCTCACCCCATGGTGTGTGCATGCATGCACACACAGTTTTTTAAGGGACTCTTAGCAGGACCAAAACACAGTGGGTCATATATTGACATATATATTAACATAAAAGTGAGTTACATATTGCAACTTTAAATGTTTTAATTTTAGTAAAATTATATACAACTCTTTTTAGTAAAATTATATACCTCTCTTCTCCCAGTTAGATTGTAATGTTGCTGCTAATGTTATTTGAAACATATAGCTCTGGCTTGCTTCAAACTCACTGTGTAGCTGAGGATGACCTTGAAGTTGGGATCTTGCCTTCACCTCTCTAGTGCTGGATTGCAGACACGTGCTACTTTATGCATTGCTGGAGTTGGAACACAGTGCTTTGTTAATGCTAGGCAAGCACTCTGCCAGCTGAGCTACATCCCCTACCCCTACTAAGTTTCAGTTTCTTTAAATTGAAACTTGTTCCTGAGTGGCCAGCTTTTCAGTTTTGTGTGTGAGTGTATATGTGGTGTGCTCAGTGTTTGTGTGGTGTGTCTGTCTTGTCTGTCTGTGTATATTGGGTGTGTGTGTCTGTATGTGCGTAAGCCAGAGGAGGATTTGGGGTGTCCTGCTCCATCGATCTCTACCTTATTCTCTTGATACAGTGTCTCTCACTGAACCTGGAGCTAGGAGGCTGATAGCCAACATGCCCCAGTGATCCTCTTGTATCTGTTTCATGTAATGCTGGGATTAGAGGTACTCCTGTAGCCACACCCAGCTTTTTACTTGAGTATTGGGGACTTGAACTCAGCTCCTCTTGCTTGCACATCCAACACTCTCCTCACTGAGCCACCTTCTTAGCCCAGCAACTTTTGGTTTGTTTGAGATAGGGTTTTGTTGTATAGTCCTTGATGACCTAGGACTCACGATGTAAACCTGACTGGTGTCATAATTCACATTGATCCTCCTGCCTCTGCCTAAGTTCTTGTATTACTGATGTGAGCCTCCATGCCTGGCAACTCCTAACACAAGTTTCCACATTTATTTTAAGAAATCTGAGTTGTCTTTTTCTGTTTATTTGTAGCCTAGAAATATTTTTCTTCATGGCCCTGATCAGCAAGTAAAAATAGGAGACTTTGGTCTGGCCTGTGCAGACATCATACAGAAGAGCTCAGACTGGACCAGCAGAAATGGAAAGGGTAAGGACTTGTTTGGTCACTTGCTGTGTTTCTTTCTGCATTTAAAAATAGAGAGATGGTCGAACATGTCCTCATATACAGAGGATCAGAACTTTCATAGCAAAGCTCAGATGAGGCCAAAAGGCAGCTGGCCCTCCGGAGCCGCAGTGCTCTGCTCACATCCCAGTAAGTAGCTCAGTGGCCTTTTCCCTTGCAGGAATGCCGACACATACGTCCAGAGTGGGGACCTGTCTGTATGCGTCACCCGAACAGTTGGAAGGATCCGAGTATGATGCCAAGGTACTGTTTGTTTTCAGCTTTTCCTCCATTTGTCGAGGAGGTTAGAACAGGTAGACTAGTGAGTGCAGTTCTGTGACAGAGCTGAGTCCTGCAGGTGACCCATCACCTCAGACTACCCTAGGAAGCCCCCCCCCCACACACACAAAAACTAAATAATGAAAATAATTTAAAAAAAAAAAGATTCCCTTTTCACACAGCTGCATATGTGTTGCCTTCAGGCGACTTGACTTTCAAAATCCATGGCTGTCACTAAACATTGAAGTCAGCCTTCCCTTTAAAATGTCACCATTCACCTCAGCAGGCTAGACTTCATGGAGGTCTCTTCAACCTTTCATTCTTCTGACTTCAAGCCTAAGTAAACAAATGGTACTGGGAAGTGAACCACCTGACTGCCTTGAAGGAGAATGAAGACACTGGAAAGTTTTAACCCTCTTTGATGCTTGAAAAATGTTAAATGCCTTTTCAGTTCTATTTTTAATTTTTAAGACATTCTACATTTTCCTCTAGTGCTTTACTGGCTTTATTTTTTGTGGTGCTGAGGTCTGACACCAGGGCCTTGAGTGTCCTAGTCAAGTGCTCTACCACTGAGCCGCATTCCAAGTCCCTTTGTATTTTATTTATTTATTGGTTCTTTTGTTTTGTTTTGTTTTGAGACAGGGTTTCTCTGTGTAGCCTTGGCTATCATAAAACTAGCTCTGTAGACCAGGCTGGCTTCGAACTCACAGAGATCTGCCTGCCTCTGCCTCCCAAGTGCTGGGATTAAAGGTATGTGCCATCTCCTCCCGGCTCCTTTTTACTTTTTTAAGAAAAGATCTATATAGCCCAGGCTGGCTTCCAACTCATGATCTTCCCACCCTAGCCTCCCAAGTACTGGGATGATAGGCATGGGCTGTCATATCTGGTTTTTAAAATAAACCTCTTTTCAATATAACAGCCTCGTCAGTGATTTTTTTTTTTTTTGATGAATCATTTGTTTTTCAGTGACTAGAAAAGGAGTTGCCAGAAAAATTCATTGCTGTCCTTAAGAGCCTATCACCCTACTAAGCTCTTTTTAGGGAAACCAGAACAGATTTTATATAGTTTAGAAATATTGACAAGAATATGTATGCTGGAGAGATGACTTGGTGGTTAAGAGTTTTTGCTGCTCTTTCAGAAGACCAGAGTTTGGTTCCCAGCACCCACATCAGGCTGCTCACAGCCATGTGGAATTCCACTTTCAAGGAATCTTATGCTCTCTTCTGGCTTTTGTGGGCACCCTCATACATGTGGCACACACTCGAATAAATTTAAAAAAAAAAAGAGAGAGAGAAGTGCTCAATTATGAATAGAGGCTAGCCTTAGTAGGACCTGGTGACAGTCTCCTGTTGCTAATACCAGGAGTTGTGTGTGTTTAGTCATTTTTCCTGGTTACTCTGTCAGGCCTGGATTATGCTGGGTTGGTGAGAAGATAACCCTGTTGTAGGGTACTGTTGTGTCTATTGGGAGCTATCCTTGCCCTTTATCCAACCATTGTCCTCCAGGGCCCTGTATGCCCTCTCTGGGTTTAAAAGGGATGGAGTTAGGAAAGTCCCAGACATGTCTTACCTGAGGCATGTGTCTGCTGTTGAGGCCTGAGACATCCTGCTGTGCTGCCTTCTTGGCTGATGCTGTAAAGCCTCATTCTTGGACATCCTTACTTGGGAGGCTACACTGTTAGAAGTGCTCTCCTAACTTTAACAAACCTTGCATGCTCATTTATCTTCCTCTGCAGTCAGATATGTATAGCCTGGGTGTGATCCTGCTCGAGCTCTTTCAGCCATTCGGGACAGAAATGGAGCGAGCAACAGTCTTAACAGGCATAAGGACTGGTCGGATACCCGAATCCCTTAGTAAAAGGTGTCCCGTGCAAGCCAAGTATATCCAGCTCCTAACTGGGAGGAATGCATCACAGAGACCGTCTGCTCTTCAGCTGCTGCAGAGTGAACTTTTCCAGACAACTGGAAATGTATGTAACATTTTCTTTTTTTAATAGTTACTGAACATTCACTTTGGGTTGGGTATGATCCCAAGAGCTTGCTTATTTATTTATCGACAGCATCTCACACTATAGCCCAGGCTGACCTTGAACTCACAGCATTCCTGTCATAGCCTCTTGAGTGTGAGGATTGCAGATAATGAGCTATCAAATCAAAGAGCTTTAGATAAGCTTGTCTTTCAGTAGGCTCATAACTCTGAAGCTGATACTGCTAATCTCCCTTTCATAGATGAGAAAGTTAAGTAATTCATCCCACAAACAATGACAGATACTGTTACTCTGTGTAATATACTCCTTACTTAGAAATCTGGCTGTCCATCTTGAATCACTGTTTACCCTTAGCCCTCAGGCTGTTCTGTATGTTAGAAATTCCTTGAGGGAAGCCTTCCCTGGACTGGTAAGATGGCTCAGCGGGTAAAGTACTTGGCAGGCAAGTCTGACACCCAAGTTGGCTTTCCTAGAACCCATGGAAGGCTAGAGAGAAGCTTGCCTCCCACCCCCCATAGATATGGTCCATGGGATGTGCACCTCCACCCAACCAAAAACACACACCTAATAATAAATAAAAATAAAACTCTGTCCTGTACTAGGGGCAGATTATTTCATACCACAACAGTACAGATCTTCAAACCAACCTTTGTTTCATGGTAGCCAGTGAAATCTTAACATTTCTTTTCATGCTGAGCAAAATATGAAACTCAAAATAGAATTTGTTCCAGTTGTGAATTAATTCCATTTCAGAAATATTTGAGTTTGGGGGTTTATGGAAACAAAATAATTAAGCCTATACTGATAGTTCCCTAAGAATTTCAGGTACTGAATTAATACAAATAACATAGTCCAGGTAAGTGATGATACACAGCCAAGTAGCTGTTCTAAATGTAGTCTAGATTATTTTATCTTTCTGTCCTTACCTTGCTATGTAAGGAGAAAGGTTTTATTTTTTCCTTTCTTACCTAGTGTACTTTTTTTTTTCCTTTTTCCGGAGCTGAGGACCGAACCCAGGGCTTACCCTTGCTAGGCAAGAGCTCTACCACTGAGCTAAATCCCCAACCCACCCAATGTACTCCATAGTAAAAAGGGCAGTGATTCTAAGCAGGAATGGACAGTAGTGGTAGGGACGGCCCCTGCATATCTTTCAGCATGCCACGTCTGAAGCTGGCTTTCTCCTATCATATGGCGATGATGCCAAGATAGTGCCTCCTCTACATGGGGAAACAGTAGAGGAGTCTTTTTTTTTTTTTGTCTCTAAAACCTAAGGTTTCATTAAAATTTATTCAAGATATATTTTTTAGCAAGCCTGGCCAGCCTTGACATTGTAACACAAGTTCTTTTTATGTTTGTTTTTTTTCCTTTTTTGGTTTTTTTCGAGACAGGGTTTCTCTGTAGTTTTGGTGCCTGTCCTGGATCTTGCTCTGTAGACCAAGCTGGCCTCGAACTCACAGAGATCCACCTGGCTCTGCCTTCCATGTGCTGGGAATAAAGGCGTACGCCACCACTGCCAGGCACAACAGAAGTTCTTGTACAAAGTTTACACTTGAGAACCATGGAACCAAGTTACAAATGAATGTATGTGTGTACACATTTGTATGTGCATGTATGTATACACACACACGTTTTAACTAGGTTACAGTTCTGTGTTGGGCCACATTCTAAGCTACCCCTAGCCTCATATAGTCAGTCACATGTGGCCTGTGGGCCCCAGGTTGGTCCTGGATGCCTAGTGCTACTAAACTAGCAGCCAGCCCACCAACAGTCAATCTGCATTCGAGCAGTATGCAGTATTTGAAGAGCAGTACCCAAGTGTCAGACTTTCCAGGTATGGTCTCCAGGTCAGCAGAAGTACAGAAGAATGTACTGTGACTGTGAGAATATGATAGCATTCTCTGGCCTCTAATCCTCTCCATTCTCTAACCTACTAACAAACTCTGGGAAGACAAGGAGTGGAGGGCTGCACTTTATGGATCCAGAAGTGATTCTGATTGGCACTAGCTTGTGAACCACTTACAGTGACTTTTTGAAAGCTAGCTAGGAGGCTAGGAAGGTGGTTGATTTATTAAGAAAGGTGCTTGCCTTAGAAACATCAAGGTTGGCAAAACAGGTCAGTGGATAGGGCACATACTGCCAAGTCTGATAATCATTTCAGTCCTTGGAACACACATAGTGGAACTTCTGAACTCCACAAGTGCATCATGGTACATGTACACACCCACACACATATACAAAAATAAATGTTAAGATCTAATTTCTAAATATATATATAATGAAATATCCAAGTTTGGTAGCATGCACCTGTAATCCCAATGATGTTGAGAGGTGCAAAGAGGCAGATCCCTGGAAATTCGTGAGCCAGCTATCTTGGCCTGGGTGGCAAATGAAGTTCCAGGTTAATGCCTTGTGAACTACCACCAGGACTCACAGACTTTGAAAGAAGACACCTGGTGAGCTCCCGTCATAGGCATCTGTTCATGGAGCAGTTGCCAGCTTGAAGCAGCACATAATTGTAGTCGATACTGTGGCAACTTGACATTTGACCCTTGCAGAGGTGGTGACTGGCGATATTCGGGCTGTGCTAGTTGCTGTTCAGGCACAGCCAGTTTGTATGAACATGTCAGAGGCCAGCCATTTTAATGGAGCTTAAAATGTTTTCTTTCTAGGTTAATCTCACATTGCAGATGAAGATAATAGAGCAAGAGAAGGAAATTGAAGAACTAAAGAGGCAACTCAGCCTCCTTTCCCAGGACAAAGGGCTGAAGGGATGAGAGGGAAAGTGGGGGCCTACCTGTGTAGCCTGAATTATGCTGCCCACCATGGGAAAGTGGACTTACACTCTTAAAATAGTCAACAGCAATGTAAATTTTCAACCCTTAACTGGGGACAGATGGTGTTATTCCCAGTTGTACTTAGCAAACCTATGCAAAGATATAAAAGGACCCCCAGCTTCCTTTTCCTCAAGGAACCCTTTCATGACCCAAGACTGCACTAAATTGAGCCTGTTCCTCCTGCCCTCTCCAAGTTTTGATTCTTCAATTTCCTACTTAAATGTTACTGCCCACCCCTGAAACTTAAGGTAAGGTACCATTCCGTTACTTTCTTTAAGCTCTGCCAATTGACCATCCTGTCTTCCAGAAGTTTCTACAGAAATCAGTGCTGCCCTCCCCCACAACTGCTTGTCCCCAGGCTGTCTGCCAGCTGGGCTACTGATACTGAGACAGCTGCAAGCCTCCTTTGGTCCTTGCATGCTGCTGCTGAGGCCAGTTACCAGACACTTGATCACTCCTTGGCTCAAAACTTCTATGGGCTATGCACGGTCTAAAAGGTCAGAGTTCAGCTTCTTAGCACCATCCCCAGCCTTTCTGTTCTCTCTCTCAACATGGCATCACCCTCAGCTTGCTCCTATCAAGCTTTGAACTCCTTGCCCTCAAGTGATCTGAGCAGCTGAGATGTCATGTTTTCTGCCTTTATCTTGCAGTGTACCATGATCCATTTCCTTTTTAAAGCCCTCAACTCCCTAAACCACCTGAGCATTCTTCAGCCAGCAGTCTCTGATGTCTTTAAGTGCCTGCCCCCTGGCTGGTAGTCAACTCAGTGCATTGCACTTGATTTTACTGACTTGAATAAAATAAAATCCACAGACTGTATGTTTATTGATGCTCAACAAATGGCTTAGTGGAAAGATTGTGATTCTAGGACGAGTCCCTTTCCTGACAATAAACTCGAAGCCATATCATTTTTATATTGAACCCTGTAAGACAAGCTGCTAGAATTCACTTAAGGAGCTGGAGGGCAGTGCTGAAGGGGACCAGGTTCTCACAGGACTTCAGCCACCGCTGCACATTGGCGGGTGCTGTCCCACTGCCACCCCCCGTCTGCTGGAGCACAGACCACAGCACCACATCTGCCACGGTGAGCTCGTTCCCAACCAACCACGGGCTCTTCCCCAGAGCAGAGTTCATAGAGCGGAAGACGGCTGCTTTCTCTTTACTGCTTCCTTCTTTCAGCTGAAACATGGCAATATCCACCCAGCTGTCGATGAGGGTTAAGTTGACAGCGTTATGCTTCTGGCCAAACAGAGAGAACAAGAATCGTGCAATGTTCCCTTCTCCTTCGATGGGGCACATTGTCTGTACACTGAACTTCATCTGTGTCTTGGGCACTGGAAAGGGAAAAACACCATGTAGAGTCAAAGTCTTGTGCTATGTGGAAGGGGGAACTCATATGCATAAATTGATGGCAAGACAATTTTCAAGTGCATAGCCAACATCTGTAATATTCAGTAGATTAATATTCAAGAACCTTTAGAATTTAATTAATTTTTGTTATTTTTGAGACAGGGTCTCAACTATGTATCCTTGGCTGCCCTGGGGCTTGTTATGTAGATCAGGCTAGCCTGGAACTTAGAGACCAGCCTGCTTCTGCCTCTTAAGTGCTGCAATTAAAGAAAGGCATACCCCACCACACCAGGCATTCAAGACTCTTTAAATGCAACCTACTCCCTTAAAAAAAAGTAACTGAGGACCAATGAGATGACTCAGTGGGTAAAGGCACCTGCCCCCAAGTCCAGTACTTATAGCAGTCCCCTGAGTTCAGTCCCCAGGACTTAGGGCAGAAAGTATAACTTCTGCAGGACAACTTCTACTTGTCCCTGACCTCTACAAGCATGCCTCCTGTAACCAAACACAAATATGTTTAAAAAGAATTTAAAAGTAAACAAATTCCCCTTTCTGCTATTTTGTTTATGATAGTCATCAAGCTAGATGGGACTTAAACCATCTATCTATTCTAACCCCTGCCATGAAATTTGAACGCTACTGACCAGGAACCAGATGTTCCATTGCCCAGGGCAGCATCTCTCCTTTGGATGTGAATGAAGCTGAAGGTAGTTAAGATACCACTGGATGGCCAGGCATAGTGGCATTGTCTATAACTCTTTCTTTGGAAGATGAGACAAGAAAACCAAAGCCAGGTTTGAAGCTGGCTTGGACTCCTTTCTCAAAACAGGACGTATCACTTGATGGATGGCATTAATGTGCTTCTGCCCATATGAAGCTCAGGCGGGAGAGGCATTGCTCAGAGGATGATGAATAAATGATACCCTGCTGTTCTTACAGGCCAAACAGAAAGATAGTGTTCCTTAATGACCTTTTAGAATGTCATGACCAGTGGGGATAGCCACTCCTCCCGTGCTTTGCCAGGTTGCACACGAGAACCCCTTCCTCCAATGCTCAGTTCCCTGAGAAACCCCAACCTCTCCAGAACACTTGAAGGTAATCTGGTGCCAAGACTTACCTCCCTCTCGAATGCCCCGCTAATCTGGCTAAACTTGGGAGAGGATTTCACCCAACAACAAATAGCTGTAGTCATTGCTGTAGACTGTCCCACCCCTTTGCAGCCCAAGTAAGTTCAACCCAGTCCCACTATTTACCGTTCTTCCAAATCAAGGTGAAGCCCAGCTGATACTCGTGACGGGACTGTTTCCTAGCCTGCTCCCCAAAGCACTTGAGAAGGTTCTCGGGTACATTCTTGACTGACGAATGTGTGTGCACAGTGGATAGGACCCTGTAGCGTTCACAGAGCAGCCTGTGCAGCACAAGCAGGGAGAGGGGTGGAGAGGCTGGGTTTGCGTTGATCACGATGTCTTTCAGCGCCCCATAATCCTGAGGAAAAGACCAAAACACTAAAGCAAACGAGCCATCTGGCCAGGTGCTCTGAAGGCAGGTGGCAGGTGGATGAGGCCAGCCTGGTCTACAGAGGAGTTCAAGAACAGCAAGGGCTATACATAAAACCCTATCTTGAAACAAAAGTGCCATCTGTGTGCACAGATGTACCAGGTGCTCCCCAAGAACTTTCCAGAGTCTAATTGAGTCAAACTCCCACTTAAAGATGCTGCCCCACTTGACAGCTGGGAAAACTTGAGTCCTGAGGAGGCAAGCAGGTTATCCAAAGCCACTGAACTCGGTAGGAAGTGCAGCTGGACATAAGCTTGTAATTCAACACTTTCTAACGAGAAAGAGGATCAGGAATTTGAGACATTTGGCAATAAAGAGGGTCTGGGGCCAGCCTGAGCCACATGAGAACCTATCTCAAAAAAAAAAAAAAAAAAGTGGGACGATAGCTCAGTCTATAAAGTGTTTGCCTTAAAACATAAGGACCCGAGTTCAATCTTCAAAACCCAGGTGCGAAGTGTGCTTTAGTCCCAGAGCTGAGGAGAGGACAAAGGCTAACCCTGCAGCTCTGGCCAGCTGGCTCTAGGCTATTTGATGAGCCCTACGTCAGTGAGAGATCCTGTTTCAAAAGAAAACATGAGCATCGCCTGAGAAAATACCTCAGCTTGTTCTCTGGCCTTCACATGCACTTTGCGCACATGTACACATGAATCTGCACATATACAGAAAGGCACATGAGAGAGTGGGGTGTGGGCTACTTGTTCAGAGGCTTGACTTCATCCTGAGCACCATCAGCGCTGAAAAGCCTTCCAGTACATTAAGAAGTCAGTACCCTGGCTGTGCATGTTTCCTGACTCACCTTGGAGACTCTAGCTCTCTGGGGCCTGGTCAGGTCTCAGTTGCTTCCTTACTGCATGAAAATCCACAGGACAGATGAGGTAGGAGAAACAAACTAAGGCAGGGGTACCGAGGTTGCCAAAGCCCTAGATGAGTCACTATAAGACCCTTGTGCTTTTTAGGTCTTTACATTGTATTGTCAGAATTCTAGAGATTGCTAATGCAGGATCTTGGACAACTCTACTGCATCTTCAAGTAGCACCACCACTTATAAACAATTGAGACAGCCTTGCATATGGATTGACCCCCTAGGTAAGTTGAGTTCTATAACATTCAATCATGAATGCTAGCTGATGCATTTATTTTTTGTAGTAGTAACAGCCACTGTTGACCTGTCTCTCCAGCCCCCCACAACTTATTCTTAATACAGCAAACTTAAGCAAAGTACATTTGAAGTAAGAGACTGGAACTGGTTTGTAGCAATGTATTTTGGTAGGGGTGGTGAGATTTTTTTTTCATTATACAGACTGAGCAAGTTGTATTTATATATTTAGGAACACACACCACTACCACTGATCAAACGTTGAGCCCTTACCTAGCATCATGTATGAGGTACTAGGTTTGATCCTAGTATTTCGAGCCAGAGAGAGAAAATATGAAAATATAACTTAAAAATTGCATTTATCTATGTGTTTGTTTCTGTGCATCTGGAGAATCAAACCCAGGCATTGTGTATGCCAGGCAATGGCTTTACTCACCTGCACCTGCCCCAGGCCCCAAATGGCTTTTACATGAACAGTGTCAAGAGTAAGTTTCCCTCCTAAAAACAATCCACCCTTATATTTCTTTTTTTCTTTTTTTTTTTTTTTTTAAATGCTGAATGCCATTTATTGAAGGAGGGAGGAGGTCTTAAATACAGGCTTACAGCACAATGGGAGAACCCCGGAGGGCAGAAGTTCGCTACCAATGTTTTACAATCTTGCATCTAAGCTGCTAACGCCCATTATGCAGGATACACAGACAAGGAACTTCCCTTAAGCATTCAGGAGGGTGGATCTTTATCTGTGTAGCTAGGGCATTTTCTCAGAAAGAGTTGAGGGCACCTCTGCTCTGCTGAGTGGCATCTAGAATGAGCTGAGATGCCCTCCCCCTCCAGGAATTAGAGGTTGCTGACACAGATGGGACTATGGGAAGCTGGGACTCCCTTCTCCGCCTTCTCCTGCCATCTCCTCACCGAAGATGAGGCTTTAGAGCTTCTTCACTCTTCACTCTGTAAATCTGACATGTGATCTTGGTGCAGTCATTCATTTCATTTATTTTTTTATTTTTATTTATTTATTTATTTTTTAGCTTTATTTTATGTGGATTGGTGTGAGGGTGTCAGATCCCTTGGAATTGGAGTTACAGACAGCTGTGAGTTGCCATGTGGGTGCTGGGAATTGAACCCGGGTCCTCTGGAAGAGCAGTCAGTGCTCTTAACCACTGAGCCATCTCTCCAGCCCCTATTTGTTTTTTGAGGCAGGGTCTCCCTGTAGCTTGGAACTCATGATCCTCTTAACCCAGCCCCCAAGTGCTTGCGATCACAGGAGTGAGCCACCACAGCAGCTCTAGGTGCAGTCATTTAGAGGAAAAATAAAGAAAACAAGCTCTTTGTGTTACCTTTGAAAACTAGAAAGCCAGGCCACTGGGACACAGACATCTGGTTTCTCACCTTTCAAAGTGAACCTACCTTTCCAAGCACCAAATTCAAGTCCAGTGCATTTGTGGTTAAAGGTGTGGGCTCATCAGCTTGCAGGATGTTGGTTACATCCAAGTCCGCATCTGGAGTGTGAATCATCTTTGAAAGGCCGTCAACTGCTGCCTTCAGCTCATACAAGCGCTTTAAAATGTCATCTTGGCGGGATTCAAGGGCTTGCAAAGATGGCTCAGATGTTTCCTAAAGAAACCAACATCTGAGCAGTCACCATCTCTCACATCATAGAGCTCAGCTTAAATTAGATCACTTATCTTACTTCTACTTTGCCAACCAAACTTCCACCTTCTAAAAACACACCCTCAGACCAGGTGCTTGCTGGCAATCCTGAAATTTGAGGTCTATCACAGACCCACATGGTGGAAGGAGAGAACCAACTTCTGCAAGTTGTTCTCTGATCACACGGATGCCATAGTATCATCCTCCTCCCCACCAGAATAAATAAATGGATTTAAAAAAATAAAAATTCAGACTCCTTCTCTCCAGTCCAAGGGGTCCTGCAATTGATCCATAATGCTCCGTAACAATAAAGAAACATGTTTGAACATGACTTTGAAATAGTCCTATTTGGGGCTGGAGAGCTGTCTCACAGTTAGGAGTACTTGCTGCTCTTCCAGAGGGTTGTTTGGTTTGCAACGCCTACATCAGGAGGCCCATCACTGACTGTTAGTAACTTCAGGTCTAAGCAATCTGACACCCTCTTCTGGTTTCCACAGGCACCTACACACACAGAATTCATTCACTCAGACATACACACATACACATAAATAAGAATAAAAATAAATCTTAAAAAAGGAGTTGACTTCCCACTTTAGGTAATTTAGATAAGAGAAGGGAAGAAAATGAAGACAAAACACTATTCTTCCCCTAGCCCTTCATTTTTTTTTTTTTTTTTTTAAACTTTGAGACAGGGTTTCACTATATAGACTGAACTGGCCTGGAACTCACAATCCTGTTTCAGTTTCTAGTGTGCAGGGATTATAGGTGTGTACCACCATGCCTAAAAGAAACCAAAACAAACTTTTTTAAAATAGAAGAAAGGTTTGCTATGTGTTGTCCAGGATGGCCTTGAACTTCTGGGCTCATGTGATCTTCCTACCTGGGCTTCTCATTGTACCCAGAATCCTTTATTCTCAATAACAGGCTAATTAAAAATACTTTGCTTAAGCCATAGTGGTGCACACCTGTAATTTCAGCATTTGGAGGTTGTGGCAGGAAGATCAAGAGTTTAAGGACAGCCTTAACTGTTGGCTGGCATGGACTTTATGAGACCCTATCTCAACCACACATCCCCAAAGACTGCTTGAATGAGCACAGAAAAGATGAAGGAGGGACGATAGAAAAGAATTGATTTTTTTAAGATTTATTTTTATTTTTTTATGTATGGGTGTTGCTTGCATGTATGTCTGTGCACGCTTGTGCACCAGTGCCCACAGAGCCAGAAGAGAGTGGAATACCCTGGAACTAGAGTTACAGACAGTTCTAAGTTTCTTTCTTTTCTTTTCTTTCTTTTTAAAAGATCTGTTTATTTATTTAATGTACATTGGAGTTTTGCCTGCATGTATGTCTGCATGAGGGTGTCAGAGCCCCTGGAACTGAAGTTACAGACAGTTGTGAACTGCCATATCAGTGCTGGGAATTGAACCCAGCTCCTTTGGAAGAGCAGCCAGTGCTGTTAAATGCTGAGCCCCATGTTCTAAGTTTCTTTATGGCTTCAGAGAACCAAACCCAGGCCCTCTCTGCAAGAGCAACAAGTGCTCTTAAGCTCTGAACCATTTCTCTAGCCCTGGAACTCAGGCTTTGAAGTATCCTTCAGTTTGGAGGCAGCTCCCTGGGGAAAGTGCTCCCTATGACGGGATCAAGTCCCAAATCATTTTAAAGGTAGCACTGGCATTCTCTTATTTGGTCTTCTGGAGCATTCACTACTAAGATACATAACTCACACTCCTCATTGTGATTCATCCTTCGTATCCATGCATCCTTTCTGCCTAGCTAACAGAGTCTGGCATGCACTAAGAAACCAGTAATATTTGCTGATGTTAAGTAAGTGTCACACTACAGGCTTTATTTTTTTAATTTAATTTACAAGTGTGGCAGTCAGAGGACAGCATAAGGGCATTGGTTTTCTCTTTCCACCATGTGGCTTCTAGGGACCAAACTTAGGTGCCCAGGTATGGAGCCAAGAACTTCTGTCCATGGAGCCATCTCACTAGTATGCACACACGCACCATGCTCCATGTTCCACGCTCAGCACTCCAATCTCTTTTAACAGCTTGTAGTTGTAATAAGTGTGCAGTCTTACTTATTTTTACAAATAGCAATAGGAAGCCCTATCCTACCAGGGCCGGATTAGCAGCTGCTAGATCCAAAATTGAACCAACACATACTGAAGCAAGTCTGAGGCAGGAACTGTGAGTGTAACGGGACTGTGATTTCTGAGTTCTAGTCCAGCTTGATCTAGGTTCTCCTGAGTAACACTGAAATGCTCAAGATCTGCTTTATCTCACTACTACCTCTGATGCTGGCCTGTTGTTTCCTTGATGAGAATAAATTGTGACCTGGTATCCACTGGTTTCATTTTCTGTATTTAAAAGCAGTCAATTCTTTGTGTGGCTCTGATTTCTAATTACTTGTCCATCCATGTTGTTACCCTCTGCTACAGGCATTGCTACAGCGGCAAGATGTGTATCATCTAAATCAGAAGTTTAGAGATGTTCCCGAAACTCTGAGCATGACATAGCTGTTGTCCCCCTGCAATCAGAGTGGCTTTGTACCCCATGGTATACTCATAAGATTGGGTTCACTAGCACGGAAGGGGGAGGGCTTATGAGGCTTATGAGCAGGAGCGCCCTCCTCTGAGGATATGCAAGCAGTTAATATTTGCTGGGTGCTTTCTCTAGTGGTGTAGCTGCTTGTACACTGCCCACACACCTGTAAGCAACCCTATTAAACTCACTGACGCACCAAGCTAGACTTCTGGTGGGATTCTTTGGTCTGGTTTTCCTTCTGCCCTGAGGCAATTAGACATTTGTTCAGCTCTCCCCAGGAAAGTCATACAATGCCAAAGTTTAAAGGAAGTAAGGCAGACTTACAAAGAGGCAGGGCTGGAGAGGTATATAGCTCATTGGTAGTACTCACTTACCATGTGCCAGGGCCTGGATTCCATTTCAGGCACAAAAAGAAAAAGAAAAACAAAACAAACCCTGAAAAACCCAGATGGCCGAATGATGGTGACCACCCTACTCTGGGTTCTTGGTTGTTCCCTGGGAATACACAGTGAAGGTGCATTTGCCCATGCCTCTGTGACAGTCTCTAGCTGAAGGACCACTGAACCATGTCTGCTGCTGTTTTCACAGCTCTGCAGTTAGACAACTGTTGATGTCACTAGGTTTTGAGTTAACCACTTCTCTTCCAGTACAGACAAAATGAAGGATGACAAGTAACAAGAAAATTGACCCCACGGCATCTATTTACACATCTGTCCAAAAATGCCAGATTTTCTGTCTGCTGGAAATTTGGGCTGTGTGTGATCATTAAGAGTAGAAAATTCGAAAAAGTCTTTAGAAAAGATCAAACAATAATGATAAAATAAACATGATAAGATAATCATTTTGAATTAGGCAAAGTGGCACACACTTCTAATCTCAGCCCTTGGGAGGTGGAGGCCAGAGAAGGAACTGAAGGTCATCTTTGGCTACATGAGTTCAAAGACAGCCCTGTCCAAAGGGCTGTCTGTTTCTGCTCCAATCCTTACGGCCAGGAAACATGAAAAAGGACCTCAACTTACTTAGAAATTGGAGAAATCCAAATTAAAACTACATTAGGATGGCTACATTATTCTGTTAGTGACAGTATAAACCGGTATAACCACTTTGGAAAACAGTTTATCCAAATAAAGTGGAGGACAGACCTGCCCACTAGACCAGGAATTCCTCTACAGCCTATTTATGTTAGCTGGTCTATAAATTCCAGTGTCCATAAGTGGGGGTAGGGTAGATAAATAAGTGGGGTGTAGCCAGGCAATATAAAGAAACACGATCACTGTCGTTGTTGCAACAAAAATGACTGAAAACCTTGTACAGTATACCAGACAAGAGAACACATACTATGTCCTCCTAGTGCATCAAGATCACGTAGCTTAAGCATACATACTCAACAACCTAACTGCGAAAACCAACACATGACTACAGTAAAAGTCAGGACCTCTTATGGAAAAGTTGCAAATGGGAAGGATGGGTCACTAAAACTGTCAAACTGAGTTATAGCGACCCTGGGATCGCTCCGTGAATTCCTCGGAATGATCATTTTTTTGTGTTGTTCACTTTTCTGTGCAGCTGGCGGTCGCGACAGGAACCCACGGCAGCGCTGATCCAGGTGGGTTTTGTCGGACCCAGACTAAGGAGGGACCAGGGCCCTACGGAGCCGCCGCAGCGCCGGCGCTCTAGACTGAACAAGGAAGAGGACAGGGCGCGGCGTGGCCAGCGCCTGCGCACTAGGCAGGGGCCGCACGCTCCTACCTGCACGTGGCCCGCGTCGGTCGCGGGGCTGGCTGTCTTGCTGTGCACGTTGGGGAGCCGGTACATGCAGGTTGGAAGCTCTACACGCAGAGGGGCGCTGCCTCCATGATAGGACTTTACCTGGTACATCGGCATGGCGGGAACAAAGAAGGAAGGTGGCGGGCGAGGGACACAAACGCTCAGAGGCCGCCCAAGGCCACCTCAGACAGTAGCCGCCTTCTTCCCGACCCTGCTGCTGGCGTTCCGGAAAAAAAAAAAATGAAATCTGTGAGCCTTTATTGGCCGGGCGTTCTGACGTCACCAGCTCGACCTTTGAAGTAGCCAATCGGTAGCAAGGGGGTCTTGGCACACCTTCGCCACCCCTCCCGGAAGGGGCGGGGCTATGTGTCAAACGCAGCCAATGGGGGCCCCAGGAGATGAGCGTGCACGAGAACAGCGGCGCGAACTCTCCCGCAGCTCCTGAGGCTGGAGGAGTGCTAAGTCCATGGAGCAAACCGAGGGCGCGAGGTGAGCCGGGCTTGCAGTCTCCCCTCCGGGTGCATTCTCCGAAGTTCCCGGTATTCGGCCTCCTGGAAGGGACCGGAAGTCGCTGAGGCGCGGGGCGAGTTCGCGGACCCCGAGCGGCGTTCCCCTCACCCTGGGCCTGGTTCCCTGTGAGGAAGCTGAAAGCCTCAGGCGATCCCTTGGCGTCCTCGGGCCACAGGCCGTGGACTTAAAACCGAGCATGAAAATAAATATCTGTAAACAGAATTCGGGTTTTGGGGTTTTGTTTTGTGTTTTGAATGTTTATAATTGAGAACTTGGAGAGTGAGGCAAAGGCTGACGCTAATTTTGCAGTCAATAGTGTTTGTTTTTAGGTTTTATTAAGTTGCGGTGCTTCTATGTATCTGATATCTTGTTCACATGTGGCGTCAAAGTCAGTGAAGCATATCTTCGAAAGCCAGCACAGTTACATTCAGTGACAGATTTGTAGATGCAAATTTGCTGTCTGTATTTAAATATTGCCATTTCCCCACACTCAAAGTACCAGAAATAGACCTGTTGCAGAATAAACCAATTTTAGGTAGTTTGCATTTTACATGAGATCCTCTGCAGTTAGACGTTATAGACAAGTGAAACGTTTTGTTTTGTTTTTGAGGTAGGGCTTTGAACTCAGGCTCCTCCTACCTCAGATGCCTGAGTGCTGTGATTAAACCATCCCCAGGCCAAACAAATGAGATTCTTTGCAAGGTAGAATGAAGAGAAAAAAGGTTTGTTATTTATTTCATCAGGGTTTTTTGGAAGTCTAGTATGTGTTAGACCGTATGGAAAATACCCAAAGATCTCTCCCCTAAGGAAGCGATGTTCCATTATACTTTAATGGAGCTTTTAATAGCCAGGAAACCATTCTTTACTGTGACTAAACCATAAGAGAATTAATGATGGTAAATTGGAACCTAGTCATGACTAGACTTTCATATGATGGACAATGGGCACCACTAAACATTTAAGCCTAGAGATTGTTTGACTGGATTTGTGATTACAAAAATAACTGATGGGAAGCAAGCCCATGGCCTCACACCTGTAATCATAGCACTGGTGGTGGCCGGGGAACAGTAGTCAAGTATAACTATAAACTCCTGTTTGAGGCCATCCTGGGCTAGACTGGACCCTGTGTCCAAAGAAACAAAGCAAACCAAAACGGATGGAAGCATGGGTAGACTGGAGACACGCCAACACAGCGGCAAGGAATGTGAACAGCTGAGTGTGGTAGTGCAGGCCTGTGATCCATCATCTGGGAGGCCAAGGTGAGGGTCTGAAGTTCTAGGCCAGTCTGGGCTGTGTAGACTGTGTAGAGAGCCTTTGTCTCCAACATGAACTTGGAGGACTTTCCTCAGAGCAATGTAGGCAGTTTGAATTTGGATTCATTTTCCAAAAGCAGCTTTAACTTTTTACAAATTGTGTCAAAGGAAAAAATGTTGCTTTAACTTTTCAAGATTGAGGATCTCATTGTCATAAAAGCTTATTAATCTGTAGCTTAAAGGATACAACATGTCTCCTCCAGGTAGATTTAATTAGAATTTCAATATAGGATAGTTTCAAATATCTGTTAACAGATGTTTAAAGATTGTAGTACATTCATAGCTACAAGTATAGTGAATGTGTTCATATAAAGAACAAGTGGGGTGGGGCAGTGGTAGTGCACACCTTTAATCCCAGCACTCAGGAGGCAGAGCAGAGGCAGGCCAGAGTTCTAAGCCAGCCTGATCTGCTTAGTGAGTTCCAGGACAGCCAGGGTTGTTACCCAGAGAAATTCTATTTCCAAAAAAAAAAATAGAAAAAAATGAATGAATGAATGGGTTAGACTAACTAGTAACAGATGAATCATTTACCATAGTGAAAATAAATTATCTGCTTTGTCTAAATATTTGTTTTGTGTTTTGTATGATTTCTTTTAGTACAGAACTTGCTAAGGCCATCAGGCCTATTGATGGGAAGTCAGTCCATCAAATTTGTTCTGGGCAGGTGGTACTCAGTTTAAGCACTGCTGTGAAGGAGCTGATAGAAAACAGTGTGGATGCTGGTGCTACCAGTATTGGTAAGTTTGGAACAGTTTTAAGCAACAAGAAATAATCATTTGTGTTATTTATTTAAGAAACATTACTGAATTATTAGAAAACAAACACTGCCATACCAATAATTATTATTTTGAAGTTATATTTGTTATATATAAGAAAATATTATATTTGAAGTTAGCACTTAGTTGTTGTGTGAGAGACTTTTCCTGGGGAAATGCAACACACACAGGTCCACTCACCATTGATAGGGAACTCTGACAGACCAGAGTAACAGGTGTACCTCATTCCAGCTTGGTGAATTAATAAGTATTTATTGATGTTACTGACAAATATGGATGAAGGGTGGGTTATTTACAGGATCAGGAATAATTCAAAAGCAGCTGTATTACCAAAACACCTACCCCAGCTTGAGTGGTGATCCCAGGAAGCTGCATCCCAGGAACTCTGCCAGCTTTGGAATTTCAGCTTTCCCAGACTTGTGACGTTTAATGACCTCTGGAGTCTCATGAGCCCCCTCTATCCTGTAAGGAATCTTTCAAATCAGAGAAAACTGTTATATAGCAATTCCATGCCAAATATTGAGCTAGAGAATAAGAATTAAATAACACTGTGTGTAGACATAGTGCTAAAAATTATATATGAAATGTCTTACTTAGCATGTAGACTATTATGATTTGGGAGTTACTCTCTCTGTTAATAGAGACAGGGAAACTGAAGTACCAGGAATCTGGTTTTATTGAGGCTATAAAGCCCATAAAATATGATCTAGGAACTCTGATTGCAGAGCCTGTTCTTATATTTTTGGTTGTGAGCCTAGCCTTACTGAGCCATCCCTCCAACCTGAGCCTATTCTTAATGACTATATTAAAAGCATTCCTTTTGAAATAATAATAATAAACCAACTATTTAATCTGTGTTTACAAATAATCCAGAAGGACTTTCAAAACAAAAACATGCAGGGCTAGGGTTATGGCTCCGCTGTAGAGTGCTTGCCTAGCATCTGTAGCGTCCTGGGCTTGCTCTTCAGTGCCACATACACACCCTGCAGAATGACAGCAGTATCTCTAAGTAAAAGTGTAGACATGACTGTTGAGTTTGCACTGTCAACACAAAAGCTTTTAGCATGAATTAATCATTGAGGAATAAATATTTTTATTTATTTTATTGAATTTTTTAGATATAAGGCTTAAAGACTATGGGGTGGACCTCATTGAAGTTTCAGACAATGGATGTGGGGTAGAAGAAGAAAACTTTGAAGGTCTAGGTAAGATAAATGTTCCAAATACTAAAGTAATTGTTTCCATGTGTCTCAGAAGTTTGAGTAACACTGTTTTGCACCACATATTGTGATAGATATTGTCTCTGTCCTTTGGTCTATCACTAAAGAGATTTTTGGTCTTTCCACTCTCTTTCAGCTCTGAAACATCACACTTCTAAGATACAAGAGTTTGCCGACCTGACTCAGGTTGAAACTTTTGGCTTTCGGGGGGAAGCTCTGAGCTCACTGTGTGCACTGAGGTGATGCTTATTATACTCATCAATTTGATGCTTTCTGTAAAAACTTCTGAACATTTATAAGCATGATTAGAATCAGTGTTGTTTTCCCTTTACTATTGAAATATCTTGACACTAACTTCTGAATTTCTCTTATCTGACTGCCAATCTGATTAATAATATTTCTGGAATGTGAGAAATAAAGGAATGAAATGAAGCAAATAGTATTGTGAAAAAGTCACTGCCTATCTTAAAACAGTTATGTACTACCTTAAAGTATCACAGAGCCCAGGGGGTGTAGCTTAGCAGCAGAGTGCTTGCCTGCAATACATGATGCCTGGGGTCAACCAATAGCACTGCAAAAATAAATAAAGTAATGCATAGATGATAAATTATGAGTACTATCAGTTTTAGTTTTTCAGTTTTTAGGAAAAGATTTAATGAAAGCCCTATTTAATTACAGTGATGTTGTTATATATTTTGGATTCTTTGTAAAAGTTTTGTTATTAACTAAATTGAGAAATAAAGCTTTGAGAACAGAATTTGAGTTCATCGTTTTGCAACTCAACTTGAAAAATGAAATCTTTCACAAGAACAAAGCATTTATAAAACTGTCTCACCACCCTTTGGGGCCCAACTTTAGATGTTATGGTGACTCCTTACTTAAAACCCAAATTGTCTCTGAAGAATATCACCTTTTCAAGAAAGTTCTGAGAGAAAGGAAAGCAGGCAAAGGTTTTCTATGTCTGACCCTGTGAGTTCCTTCGGTTTCTCCACACAGACCCTTGCAATGCTAGGGATTGATCTATGAGTCTGAAGCAAGTGCTAGGCAAGTGCTCTACTTCTGAGTCATATCCCAGCCACCCTTGTGCATCTCTAACTGGACATGCCATCTGGCTTTCTCTTACAGTGATGTCACTATATCTACCTGCCATGTATCTGCAAGCATTGGGACTCGACTGGTGTTAGACCACAATGGGAAAATCACCCAGAAAACTCCCTACCCACGACCCAAAGGAACAACAGTCAGCGTGCAGCACTTGTTTTATACACTACCTGTGCGTCACAAAGAATTTCAAAGGAATATTAAAAAGGTATTGGTAAATTCACAATCCCAGCCTTCAGAAGTTTTGCTAATGTAGTATATGAGAAAGAAATTTATCAAAGATGTTTATCAGTTAATTTTCTTCCTTTAATTTAAAAATGTAAAAAAAAAAATTGTTTTTGAGACTGGTTCATTATGTCTGTTCTGACCTTTACTTGTCAACGCCTACCTCCATCTCCTAAACGGGGGAATTACAGGTGTGTGCCGCCATGCCCAGCTGTGGTTTACTGAAACAGGATCATGCCATATACACTATTGTACAACTGACTTTTCATATATTGTAATTACCTTTTTTGGTAACTTTGTACTATCTTTTCATTATTCTTCCATGATATAGATATACTCAATTAGCTCCTTGCTAATGATTGCTTCACTTGTTTCTAAGGGTTTGTTGGTTTGCTTAATTTATTTTTTATTTTATGTGTATGAATATGAATGTTTGGCCTACATATATGTCTGTACACCACATGTATGTCTGATGCCCTCTGCGGTCAGAAGAAAGCGTTGGGTCTCCTGGGACTGAAGTTACAAAAGATTGTGAGACACCATGTGGGTCTCAACAAATGCACTTAACCTCTGAGCCAACTCTTCAGCCCTGTTTCTACGTTTTTAAGTTACTTATTTCAACAAACAGTATTTTTTTTTTGTCTTTATTTTTAATGAACCTCTTTTTGTTTGGTTTTGTTTTTGTTTTTGTTTTTGTTTTTGTTTTTGTTTTTGTTTTTTCATGTTGGAGACAGGATCTCATACTATAGCACAGGCTGACCTGAAACTCACTACATAGCCCAGACTGGCCTCAAACTCAAGATGATCCTGATCCTCCTGACTCAGCTTCCTAAATGCTAGGATTACAGATGTGGGCCACTGTCTTAGTTAGGCTTTCTATTAGTATGATAAAAAAGAAAAAACTATGATCAAAAGCAACTTGGAGAGGAATAGGCTTATTTCAGCTTATATGTCCTGATTAAGTCTGTTATGAAGGGAAGCCAGCTTAGAAACTAAAGCAAAGACCATAGAGGAATACTGCTTACTGGCTTGTTCTCCATAGCTCAATCAGCCTGCTTTCTTATCCAGGGCCACGTGCCCAGAAGTGGCACCACCCCCAGGGAGATGGGCCCTCACACATCAGTCATTGATCAAGAAACTGCCCCCACAGAGCATCTGTTGGGTGTATTTTCTCGGCTGGGGATACCTCTTCCCAAAATGCCTCTAGACTGTGTCAAGTTGATAGAGACCTTACAGAACAAGCCAACTTGTTATCATGTACCCATGTATCAAGTAACCATGATAGCTAACATGCCCAACTAGTGAGCATTTTTTTAATTTGTCTTTGTATGTTTATGTTAATCTTTATACAAGGATAAAATTTCTTATAAAACAATAAAAGAGCCAGGATGGAGGCACACACCTGTATTCCCAGGATCCAAGAGGTGTGGGCAGAAAAACGAAGCATTCTAAGTTCAGAGGACATGCACTTGTTTTAGTTTTTGGGAGAGGGTTCCACTTTGTTGTCCAGGCTGGCCTGGACCTCATGATCTTCCTACTTAACCCTCATGAATTTCTAAAATTATAGGCATGCAATCACCACACCTGGCTTAGAAATGTGCTTTCTGTGTATGCATATGGAGACCAAAGGTCAACATCTTGAGTCCTCTGTCTCGGTCCACCTTATGTTTGAGGTCAAAGTCTTTCTAGCCCTGGAGCCAAAGCCGAGTCTCGTTTTACAGCATATATGGGATGATTCTGCATAGGTCCTGGTGTCAGTGATTCTTCCCCTTGTTTTGTTTTCAAGGCTGCGTAGAAACTTGAGTTGGATGTTGGAATTGTAGCATGCAACTCCTGTAAGATCAAAGTAATCTTTTATTTGTGTTTCTCAAACAGGAGTATGCCAAAATGGTCCAGGTCTTACAGGCATACTGTGTCATTTCAACAGGCATCCGTGTAAGTTGCACTAATCAGCTTGGACAAGGAAAACGACAGCCTGTAGTGGGCACAAGCGGAAGCTCCAGCATGAAGGAAAATATTGGCTCTGTGTTTGGACAGAAGCAGGTAGGGGCTGGCCAGCTACTGAAAATGTTTTGTTTTTTAGATGTATTATTTTAATTATGTGTATGTATGTGTAGGGGGCATGCACACTGCTGGTGCCGCAGAGGTCAGGGGTATAAAATCCCCCTGGAGCTGGAGTTACAGGTGATTGTGAGCCACCTGACGTGAGTGCTGGGAACTGAATTCAGGTCTGGGAAGAATAGTAAGTATGTGCTCTTAGCCCCTAAGCCTCATCTTTTCAGCCCCTTGAGATTGTGATTGCTCTAGTGATTGTAGCAGGTTTTGGTGTCCTTACAGAGACTAAAACCCAAAAAGAGATATTTAAGTATGCTACAGCTAAAGTTAATGTCTGGGAGCTGAAGAGTTTTAAAATTTTATTCTTAGAGAATGAAATACTGTGTCCTTTAATATTTTTTGTCTCTCTTTCTGAAAAACATAATGTCATAAAGTAGGTGCTCAGGTGATTCATTTTTCTAGTAAACAAATTGAAGTCATTATAGCACTACAAAGTAGTTTTCAATAATCTTTTATTTTTTATTTTTTATTTGTCTGTCTGTCTATCATTTATCTCTGTCTGTCTATCTATCTATCTATCTATCTATCTATCTATCTATCTATCTATCTATCTATCTATGCTCTTTATGAGGTATAGCTTGACCTGGAAAGAAAACATACTGTATTTTCCCTGAAGTTTGGTGCCTTCTGTCTTAGGAACACCCATTACTCTTGCTTTCTTTCAGTTGCAAAGCCTCATTCCTTTTGTTCAGCTGCCCCCTAGTGACCCTGTTTGTGAAGAGTATGGCCTGAGCCGTTCTAAGACTCCACATAATCTTTTCCAGTAAGTACATTGATGGCTGCCAGGAAAACTACAACCACTTTTCCTGAGGGGGCGGTTTATGTTTGTTTGTTTGAATAGTGATTATAAGGTGTAAAGTGATTGTACTGCTAAGAAAGAATGCATCAAAAAGACAGTGTCTTAACTTAATTCAAACAGTAGCTGGGTGACTGCTACATTTAAAAGGGTTTTCTGTTAAATTAGTCTACTTTAGTTAGAATAATTTTTAATTATTTTATGTACAATGTTTGACCTTTGGGCTCTATTTGTCCAGCTCTATTGTGTTCAGTGTATGAAATATGGAATCCTTCCATAAGGAGGATTGTTCTGTGAAGATCTCTGTTTTTGGCTTATCATAAAATTGCAAAGATGGCGTTCTAGTTTGTTTCCTATTTCTGTGATAAACAGCTGACCAAAAGCAGCCTGGGGAGGAGAGAGCTTGTTTCACCTTACAGCTTACAGCTATCAAGGGAAGCCGAGACAGGTCGCTGCTCCCTGGCTCACTTCCCGAGGCTCAGTCAGTTTGCTTTGACAGCGCAGGCCCACCTCCTGGAGTGGTACTTACCGTAGTGGGCCGAGCCCTCCCACATCAATCATTAATCAAAAAATGCCCCACAGACATGCCCACGAGCCAACCTGATGGAAGCAGTTTCTCCATTGAGATCCCCTCTTCCCACGCGATTCGAGTTTTTGTCAAGTTGACAGAAACTAGCTGGCACAGGTGGACATCTCTATATGTGAAGGTTTTTACAGTCCTGGGATGGGGCTCTTACAGAGCAAGAAACTCACCAAGGCCTTACGTACTTACATAAAAGTTCATGTTGGGGAGCCCAAATATTTTATTGTATTTTTAATTTTGTGCCTGTAGAGAATGAATTCTCTATCTGTGTGTGTTGGAGGCTGACTAAACAGGTTTTGTGTGTGTGCATGTTTTTGTGTGTGTGTGTGTGTGTGTGTGTGTGTGTGTGTGTGTGTGTGTTCATGCACGTGAAGGCCAAAGATCCAATTTCTAGTGTCATTGTTTAGGCACCATCCACCCATTTTTTGAGATAGGATCTCTCTCAGGAACCTGGAATTCCTCAAGTGGGCTAAGCTGACTGGCCAGTGAGCCCCAGAGATATGCCTGTCTCTACTCCCCTGCACTGGGATTTCAAGTGTGGGTGGACCACAGTGCTTGGATTTTTTTTTTTTTTTTTTTTTTTAATGTGGATTCTGGGATCTAATGAGGTCTAAGTGCTTACAACAAGCACTTTACTGACTGAGCTGTCCTCCTTGCCCTGAGAACGACCTTTACAAGGAAAGGGAATATGTGGCTGATTATTCTTGTGGGGTTCATCCCGATGAGCAGGTCACTAAAATCAAGTCTATTCTGACTTGATTTTAAGAATGTGCTCTGTGATAAGCTGGGTACCATGGCGCACACTTGGAATCCTAGCACACAGGGCTGAGGCAAGAGGATCGTGAGATCATGAACTACATGGTGAGACTGCCTCAAAAGGGTCAAAGAAAGTTTCCTGTGCTGTTGCAACCTTTTTCATGCCAGACCCATCATTCCTGTATTCCTCTTGACAGCATTTCAGGCTTCATTTCACACTGTACGCATGGAACTGGAAGGAGCTCCACAGACAGACAGTTTTTCTTCATCAATCAGCGTCCTTGTGACCCAGCAAAGGTATTCTCATTGTTTGCTTGCTTGTTTTGAGACTCTTGTAGCCCTGTTTGGCCTCAAACTTCACTGTGTAGCCAGGACTGGCCTTCAACATCTGGTTCTCCTCCACCTCCACCTTCTGAGTGCTGGGACCACAGGTTTGGACCACTATGCCTGGTTTATGTGGTACTTGAACCCAGGGCTTCCTGCATGCAAGGCAAACATTCTAGACTTAGCTGTCCCCCAGCTCCTCGTGACTGTCTGATACAGACATATGAATGAACTTGGAGCTGCCTCAGAAACATGCCTTTAAAATGATATTACTTGGGGACTGGAGAGATGACTCAGTGGTTCAGAGCAGCCAGTGTTTGATTCCCTGCACCCACATAGTGGCTCAAAACTGTCTGTAACTCCAGTCTCTTGACAATCTGATACCCTCTTCTGACCGCTTTAGACATTAGGCACATACATGACACATAGACATAATGCAAGCAAAACATCCATACACGTGAAAATAGATAATAAATTTTTTTAAATTACCTTATCTTACAAATTTAGGAAAGTCTACAGTTGTTTCAGTTTTATCTGTGTATAAAATTACTTATTAATATAGTTACTATCATAAAAACTCTCTGTTACACAGAGAAACACTGTCTGGAAAAGCCAAAAACCTATCATGACTGGAAGAAAGTAGACATTCCAAAAACTTTTTATTGCAGACTGACCACATGCATTTGTGTGTTTTCTCTTTCCTTTGTGAATTTTACAGGAAAATATAGACCCAGATTTAGCTGTGCCTTAGACTGAACTGATTATCCAGTGTCCCTAAGAGGCTTTAATGACTTGGTTTTGACTTTGCATCCTCAGTAAAAATGACCTTGGTGATATTTTGTTTCTTAGTGACACTTTAAAATTTGATTGCATTCTGAGTATGACTCAATTTCTACATTTTAAAATTAGCATGATTTGTCTCTAATGTCATTTAATAATTGCATTATAATATCCTATAACTATGTACCTAAGTACACTTGAACATGCTTTACACACATTGAACTGCACCTGTATTCTGTCTGTCCATCCATCTTACCTACCTACCTATCTCAGTCTTCCTGCCTCAGCCTTTAAAATACTAGGATTCTAAGTGTCTACCATCATACCTGGCAGAAATTTCTTAAAGACCATCTTTGGGTTGGAAAGATTGAGTTTTTGGAGTCTATTTATCTAGTCTCTTTACCTACAGAGCCCTTTAGCGAGGTGTGTTTGTTCTTGTTGAAATTCTAGTACTGGGAAGGCTGAGGTAAGAAGATCAATAAGAGTTTGAGGACAGCTGTTATAGCAAGCCCCTGAAACAAACAAATCCCTTTGAAGACTGTGAGGAAACTTTTCCAATAGTGTATATATTTGTTATTTTGATTGTAGGATACCTTCACAAGTGTGCATATGTATATATGTCTATATTTACACTGTGTTAAGACATCAAATTGTAGAGGTTTTTGTTGTTTTATCAGCACTGAATATTGAACCCAGGGTCTCCCACATTCTAGGCAGGTGTTGTGTCACTGAGCTATTTCCCCAGCCCTCTTTTTCCTTTTTTTGTTTTTCCGGTGAGACTAGACAAGGTCTCACTAAATTATCCTGGTTGACATTGAACTCACTCTGTAACCCAAGCTGGCCTTGAACTTTCCATCTTTCCACCTCAGCCTCTTGAGTACCTGGGATTTGGGGTCTGTATGTTAAGGCCTAGATAAATGTTATAGTGAAGAATATGCAGTTTACTGCATACAATGCATACATTAATAGAGTGCTTGCAAAGCCTTGGTTTCATCTCTAGCACTGCAGTTATCTAGGAGTGGTGGTGTATGGCTACCTACAATCCCAGCACTCAAGGTGGAGGCAGGAGGATCAAAGTCATCCTTAGGTAGGCTACAATGGAAAAAAATGCTTTAATGCCATGTAAGTTTAATAAAGCTTACTAGAAATAGATCACTTTGATGATAGGTTAGAATAGCTTGTTGTTAGAACAGTGTAGAGACAGAACATTTATTTTTCTCTCATCTTTGTTTCTTGGACAGGTCTCTAAACTTGTAAATGAGGTTTATCACATGTATAATCGACATCAGTATCCATGTGTTGTTCTTAACATTTCCGTTGATTCAGGTAAGTTCCATTGAGGTTTCAATAAAAACTGGACTATTTCTTTATAAAATGAAATTATAAAGCTCTGATATGACTGAATAGAAAATAGCTGATAATCATGTAATTTTACTTTTTATAATGACCATCCTGCATCCTACTTAAAACACTGTTCATTGTATTATTAGGAAACGTAACTTTAAACTTGAACAAAGGGAGAAAGTATAAGTGTACTTACAGGTTCTCCTTGATTTTGAAAAATTAATTTCATATGTAATTTTTGTTGCCAATTCTGACTTATTTGGATCCACATTTTCTAGATACTTTTATATGTGTGTATGCCTTTTTTGAAATAGACATGCACATGTGTGCAAACATGCACTCACACACATTAACATTTGTGGAGGAAAATAATCTTTATCCTAATTTGTAGATATGAACATTGTATTTTCCATGTCGTTAAAAAGTACTTTTAAAAAAAACCATAATTTGGGGGGCTGGAGAAATGGGTCAGGGGTAAGAGCTCCTGCTGCTCTCGCAAAGCACTGGAGATTGGTTCCAGCACTGATGTCAGGCAACTCATAACTGCCTGTAACTCTAGCTCCAGGAAATCCAGCACCCTCCTCCACCCCGTGGGCATCTGTGTATACATGCATGTGCACACACATGGTGCCGGTACCTACAGAGGCCAGAGGTGTGAGGTCTTGACAGAGCTGTGGTTACAGGTGGTTTTGAGCCCCTGATATGGGTTCTGGGAATCAAAGTCTGGTCTTCTGGAAGAGCAGTGTGTGCTCTTAACCTCTAAGCCCTCTCTTCAGCTTGAGGTAGTGGCTCTTGTTTCTGCTGCTGCACTTTGTACTCCAGGGTAGCTGTCCCATAATCCTCAGCTACATAGCAGGTTCAAGATCAGCCTGGGCTGCACGAGACACTGTCTAAACATGATGGTGATGGTGCTATAATAATAAAAATTTTAAAAATAGAGATAAGATTATTATTTTCCTCCTTTATTTAAAAAGGTAACTTTATAGACTGGAGAGATGGCACAATAGGTAGTGCTTAATGGGTGAGTGTGAGGACCATAGTTCAGATCCCCACCTAGCACACGTAAAAAGCTGAGTACAGCTGCGCACGCCTGTAATCTCAGTGCCCGGAGGCAGCAGTAAGAGGATAGCTAGGGCTTGTTTCCCAACTAGTGTAGCCAAATTAGTGAGCTCCGGGCTCAGTGAGGTTCCCTATCTTGGAAAATAAGGTGGATAAGCAATTGTTGTCAACCTGTGGCCTCCATACACACACATGTATGTCCAGCCACACATTTGTGCACATATACATACATGTGTATATACCCAAAAAAGAAATTTTATAGTTTATGAATACTAGTCTGGACATCATTATTTTAATCTTGACTGGTTTTAATTAATAGTACAAATTAATGAAATAGTAAATGATTAAAATCGTATTGCTAAAGGCGAGCTTAAGCATATGTATTATTCTTTGCCTTAGAATGTGTTGATATTAATGTGACTCCAGATAAAAGGCAAATTTTACTACAGGAGGAGAAGCTTTTGCTGGCAATTTTAAAGACCTCCTTGATAGGAATGTTCGACAGCGATGCAAACAAGCTTAATGTCAACCAGCAGCCACTGCTGAACATTGAAGGTAAGAAAAACACAGTGATGTGGCCTTCAAAAGTTGTCGTCCTTCTGATACTGACTTTTTTCTCATGGTGACTTTTGACATGAAATAGAATCTTTCTGTTAAGAGAAAATGTCACAGTAGAAAGTATATTAGAGGCTGCAAATGGTGCTGCACAACTTTAATCTCAGCACTCAGAGGGAGAGACAGGCAGATCTCTGTGGGTTCAAGGCCAGCCTGGTCTACATAGCAAATTCCATGCTAACCAGGGAAACATAGTGAGACCCTGTCTTTGAAAAAAAGTCTCAAGGTGGAAGGTGAGGATTGTCACTTGAGTTTGTCCTGATCTCCACACTCATAGCATGTGCACACACACACACACACACACACTATCACATAAACACTTCTTTAAAAGTTTATGAAGGCCAGGTGTAGTGACACATGCCTGTAATCCAAGCATTTGTGAAACTGAGGTAGGAAGATCTCCCACAGTTGAGGGCAAGCCTGGTCTACATAGTGAGTTCTGTCCTAGCTATGGCTCCATAACAAGAGCGGGAAAGATACAGAAACAGGCTGAGACTGGGAGACATGGAGTCATTCAGTCTGTACTGTCTTGTGATTACTTTATATAGGGTCCATCAAAGCCATATGTGGTCATTCACTCGTTCATTCATTCTCATGGCTATATAGTATTTCACTCAAGTCAAATATCAACAGTTATGTGTGTGGGTATTCAAGTTACTTCCAGTGTGAGGCTACAGAAAAGAGCTGCCATGAGCACCCTCAGACATCTTCTAGGAAGCATAAATATTTGCTGGTTTTTTGGTTTGTTTTTTTAAGATTAAAAAAAAAGTATCTTTGTGCATGGATGTATCTGCCATGTTAGTGCAGATACTCAGAGAGTCTGGAGGTCTTCAGAGCTGGAGTTATAGAGGTTATGAGCTGCCCTCACAGGTGCTGGGAACTGAATTGAAATCCTCTAGAAAAGCAGCAAGCACTGTTGTGGGGTGAGCCATCTCTCCAGCCCTGGCTTTGTTTCTATGAGACAGGGTCTCTCTATGTCCCACACAGGCTAGGCTGCAGTTCTCTGTCTTCTTATCATAGCTGCCTCAGTGCAGGGATGATTGGCTACTCATGCTCAGTGTGATAGGCATTTCTGATGGAGGAACAGAGCTGGGTCACAGATGTGCACACATTTAGGTTTCTTTACTTCCCCTTTAAAATGGGTTCTGGCCAGTGTTGCTGTATTTTATTTGTAGTTTGGCCTCTTCCTCTGTGAAATGCCTGTTCATGTAAAAAACAATCCTTTTGTTCCCCTTCAGTACCTTACTGATACTCTTCTCTGTTTCTTTCTGCTTAGGTAACTTAGTAAAGATGCACGCAGAAGAAATAGAAAAGCCTGTGTCAGGAAAGCAAGATAATTCTCCTTCATTGAAGATCACAGCAGATGAGAAAAGGGTAGCATCCATTTCCAGGCTGAGAGAGGCCTTTTCTCTTCATCCTACCACAGAGACCAAGTCTTGGGGCCCAGTGACCCCTGAACTGAGACAGAATTATCCACATCAGAAAAGGGGTGTACCATCTTCTTGTCCTTCGAATCTCATCTCTTATAGAGGTCTGTGTGGCTCCCAGGACAAAGTGGTGAGTCCCAAGGAGAGCCCTGGTGACTGTATGGACAGAGTGAAAATAGAAAAAGACTCAGGGCTCAGCAGCACCTCAGCCAGCTCTGAGGAAGGGTTCAGCACCCCAGAAGTGGCCAGTAGCTTTAGCAGTGACTTTACAGCGAGCTCTCCAGAAGACAGATCTTCACAGGAAACCATGGACTGTGGTGAGCAGTTAATTGGAATGGACTGCCATCTTTCAGGTACAGGACACCATTTGAAGCAAGAAGATAGCAAATATAAATGTACAGCTTTGCCTCCACCAACTCCTCACTCTTCCTCAAACGCTAAGCGTGTCAAGACGGAAGAAAGGCCTTCAAATACTGACATTTCTCCAAGGTTGCTTGATACTCAGAACACCTCAGCAGCTCAGGTTGATGTAGCTGTGAAAATTAATAAGAAAATAGTGCTCCTGGACTTTTCTATGAGTTCCTTAGCTAAACGGATGAAACAGTTACAGCACCAGAAGCAGCAGAATGAAAGTGAGCAGAGTTACAGGAAATTTAGGGCCAAGATTTGCCCCGGAGAAAATCAAGCGGCAGAAGATGAACTCAGAAAAGAGATTAGGTACTGTTTGTTCTTAATGGTATTTTGGTCAGGCTTGTGATTGGTTATTTTGACTGAGCCAGAGGCTGACTTTGTAGAGATTTAGAGTTGGCTCTTCTGGGTGTCCTGGATGTCTTCATTCGTTGCACTGTGTAGATGTTATCTTCTTTTCTGGCATTGGACTCAAGTGTGGCTCTCCCTCAGCATCAGGATCTGTCTATGGCTTGAGGACAGTCCAACACATGGGCTTCTCTACCATCACAACGCCCCGATAGACTAACCAGTGTGTCTTTCTCTCTCTCCCTTCCTCCTCGTTGCTCCCCTTTTTCCACTTCTGATACTGAATTTGGGGTTGATTTTGGCCCTATAGATTGTTCACTTGCTTTCTAATCCTTTGGCAAAGATATTTCTATTCACTAACTTCTCCTTGCCTTTCACATAGTCAATGTCAGGTTCCCTGGGTTTGTTTTTGTTTTTTGAGACAGGGTTTCATAAAATCCAGGCTGGCCCAAAACTCACTGTTGTAGCTAAAGATGACCTTGAACTACTGATCGTATTTCTTGCCTTTGCCTCCCAACTGCTGGGATTACAAGTATGTGCGGCAAGTTTTCTGTCTTGTTTTGGTTTTGATTTTTTTTTGTTTCTTTCTTTGTTTTTCTTTCTGTTTTTTGTAGGGTGTGTGTGTGTGTGTGTGTGTGTGTGTGTGTGTGTGTGTGTGTGTGTGTGGTTTCTTGAAACAGGATTTTCTCATGTAGCCCAGGATGACTTTGAATTTAGTCTTGTATTAATCTCCTTAGTGCTGGAATTACAGATGTGTACCACCATGCCTGACTCCAGATTCTGTCCATTGTAGAAAGAGACCTGCCAAAGGTTCTGTTAACCCAGGTCATTAAACTAGTACAGACTTTTCCTCCAGATCATCATCCTGGGAATCAGAGCAGATTGAGATAGTTCCCCAGGGCATCTGGCTAGTCACCTTTTGATCAAGTGTTGGTTCCATATCACTGTCCTTACTGTGCTTTGCCCTGGAAGCTGGACCATCTGAGCATTTCTCCTGGGTTTTATTACTGCCTTGTGTGCATTATGAGTTTAGAAACAAATATCTTTCAGGGTAGAATTTATTAGATGAACTATAGTGCATATGTACTAAATTCCAGTATCATTAAGAATGAAGGACCAGCCAGCCCCTGGGAGGTTGAAGCAGGAGGACTGTGAAGTGGAGGTCAGGATGAATAACAGAAAGTAGTAGTAGATCTAAAGTTGGGTGTTGTTGGCACACACACCTATAATTTTAGCTACGTGGCAGGCTGAAGGAGGAGGGATTCAAAAGCCTACAACATAGTAAGAACCGTATCAGACAAAAAAAAAATTATAGAAGTCTATGATGTATTAAGTGATAAAAGGAGAGTGGAGTGAAGATGCATACTGCTGTTTTCATTTTAAAAAATGAAATTCATGTACGAGCAGAGGTATAGACGCACACGTCAAATTATTGACAGTAGTCACTAAGGCCACTTCTGGAGCACTTAATGTATGGTTGATTATGTTATGTTTATAAAGAAAGTACAGTTGTTACCTTTCCTATTTTGTGCTTTTGTAGTACTTTGTCTTTTATTTTTAAATTATTCTGTTTATAATCAGAAATAATCTTCAACAATGTCTTATAACTAATGTTTTGTATTACAGTAAATCAATGTTTGCAGAGATGGAGATCTTGGGTCAATTTAACCTGGGATTTATAATAACCAAACTGAAGGAGGACCTCTTCCTGGTGGACCAGCATGCTGCGGACGAGAAGTACAACTTTGAGATGCTGCAGCAGCACACAGTGCTCCAGGCGCAGAGGCTTATCACGTGAGTTCACACAGGCTTTGGGATTTCCAGTGCTGTGTCTCACATCCCTCCCACCATCTGAGATGAAATAGCTTATACCAATCTCTATATCCGTGTATGTATAAATGTTGGGTTTTGCCATAATAATCTGTGCAACACTTTTTTTTTTATTTTGGTTTTTCAAGACAGGGTTTCTCTGTGTAACCCTAGCTGTCCTGGATCTTACTCTGTAGACCAGGCTGGCCTTGAACTCACAAAGATTCACCTGCCTCTGCCTCCCGAGTGCTGGGATTAAAGGTGTGCGCCACCACTGCCCATCTGGTGCAACACATTTTTATACTTTTCACATAATAATAGTCATAGCTTTCATCGATTCAGTACCTATTATGTGATAAACTGTGTTGAAGCAGTTTATCCATTTAATCCAAGCAGACATACAAGGTAGTTGCTGTTGCCATCACCATCTCACCATAATAAAGTGGCGCACACCCAGAGATGTTAATCAACTTGCCTGAGGTCTCACACCTAATATGTTCTTTAGGTATCAGCTCTTTTTAGCTGTATGAGATAGTGTTCACTGAATGGCCAGAAAATCCTGTTGGTGAAGAGTAATTTAATATATTAGGCCTGGTGTAGAGTGATGCACAATTATGAAGCCTTGTATGTATGAGCTTTTTTGTTTGTTTGTTTGAGACAAGGTCTCACTACAAACCTTGACTGGCCTTGAACTCACAGAAGTCTGGGATTAAAGGCGTGCGCACCATATCTGGTCCATGTGGGTCTTTTTAAGGGACATTTTATAAATCAACCACAATAATGCCATTTGCTTTCCCTTCTGCTCTGTAGGCAGATGTTTGCCTTGGTTTATAGTTTGAGTCTTCTGTTTTCCAGGCCCCAGACTCTGAACTTAACCGCTGTCAATGAAGCTGTGCTGATAGAAAATCTGGAAATATTCAGAAAGAATGGCTTTGATTTTGTCATTGATGAGGATGGTGAGTTAACCATTAGGACTGTAGGGTTGCGCAGTTTAAAGCTTAGAAGCATTTGTGCTTGCCTTCCTCTGGGTGTGTGGGTCTTCATTAGAAGTAGTCATGAACTAAAATGCTTTTCTCCAATAATAGATTCTCCTCATTTTTTTTTCTTTTAGCTCCAGTCACTGAAAGAGCTAAATTGATTTCCTTGCCAACTAGTAAAAACTGGACCTTTGGACCCCAAGACATAGATGAACTGATCTTTATGCTAAGTGACAGCCCTGGGGTTATGTGCCGGCCCTCAAGAGTCAGGCAGATGTTTGCTTCTCGAGCCTGTCGGAAGTCTGTAAGTAAAAGAAGCTCCACCCCTGGGGTCTGGAGGGCCCACGGGAGTTCTCAGTTCCACTCTTGGCTTGGTTATGTTGGTAAGCACCTTCATGATGGCTGTCGATATAGAGAGCCGTGTTGTCTGTTGGTATAGCATGACAGCCAAGTCTGCATTAGTCAGGCTTGCTGCTCATTCTCTACAGGTGCTACACAGTGTTTTATCTCAGAGTTTTCTTGAGCCTGACAGTTAGCTTTGTGTGTGCCTGCTTCATCTCTGGACCCTATTGAGAGAGATTTCCTGCCTCCAGGCTGGGACAACACCATCAAAACTCCAGTAGAGCCATTTAGTCACAAGTGTCCCATGGGGCTGTTTGCTGACACTGGTGCTGTGTCCTGTGCCACTCAGATTTGTATGGGGAATGGTAGTGAAGGCTGAGTATTAGCCCAGTGCAGCCCTGTCCCGTGGCCACATTCCTGTATTATCCAGCAATTCCTGGAGCCCATGTAGTATAACCTGTCCTGTTCCAAGTATGGGAATATAGAAGTAAGGTGGGTGAGAGGAATAGACACGAACAAATAAATGACCCCTTAGATACCAGTAAGTGCAAAAATTCAAACAGCATGTGACCACAGAAAATGTGGTGAACAAGGAGACGGGAGATAAAGCCTTCATGGGTAAGAATGCTCTTGACAGAAAAATCGTAATCCCGCAAACCAGAGGCTGCCTCTGCCTGAGAGTGAGAACAGAGCAGCACTCAGAGGACAGCCCATAGTCTTACTGCTCATAGTGAGAGTGTGTGCTGAATTTGAGAGGTGCCAGACCTGGATGCTGGGGAGGCGGGGCGCATGGCAGTTCTGGGGAGCAAACCGGGCTAAGAGCTGTGCTCTAGGCTTCCTGTATGTGAGGCCCATTGTTCAGTAAGTAGAGTGTCGAAAAGCAACATATGACAGTCTTGGGCTTGAGGAAGATGTTTGGGCTGAAGTATGTTTGCTGGATATCTAATGTCAGCTTGACACAAACTAAAGTCTTCTGAGAGAAGGTAACCTCAGTTATCAAAATGCCTCCATAAGATCAGGCTGTAGGCAAGCCCGAGGGGCATTTTTTTTAATTTAGTGATTGATAGGGGAGGGCCCAGTCTATGGTGGGTGGTGTCGTCCCTGGGCTGGTGGTCCTGGGTTTTATAGAAAGCAGGCTGAGCAAGCCATGAGGAGCAAGCCAGTAAGCAGCTCCCCTCCATGCCTGTGCATCAGCTCCTGCCTCCAGGTTCCTGCCCTGCTTGAGTTCCTGCCCTCACTGCTTCTCATGATGAAGTTTTATATGGAACTGTGAGTGAAATAAACCCTCTCCTCCCCAAGTTGCTTTTGGTCATGGTGTTTGATCATAGCAATGGTCACCCTAACTGGACAGCATGATTCACAGCTCTCGGACTGGGTGGAATTTCTTCAGGGACAAGTTTTGTTTTGGAGGAGTGTGCACATGCCATGGAGCGTGTGTGGAGGTCAGGACAGTACTGTGGAGAGTTGGTTCTTCCTTTATGTGAATTCTGAGGATCAAACCTAGGTTGACAGGTGTGTGCAGCAAGCCCTTTACCCTCTGAGCCATTTAGCCAGCCCCAGAAAAGAGTTTTGTTTGTGGACTGCTGGTGTGGCTTAGTTGTAGAGCACTTGTCTAGTATGTGAGCAGGAGCGTGCACACATGTACACGTACACACACATAGAGACAGAGAGAGAGAGAGCACCCAGGATCTGATTGGATCTGATTCTGAGTCACAAATACGTGGTTGAAGAAAACAATCCTATCTTGTGGTGAAGTGTCACAGCAGGTGATCTGTGCCATAGTAGTCATGCCAGGCACTTTACCCTTCTGTGTGTCTGCCATATGGAGGCCTTGGAGCATGATTGCTTCTCTGCTCTTGCCCTGCAGACACTGTTGTAGCTCCCTGTCTCTAGCACTGACCTTCATGGGATCTTCTGTCTCCTGATGTCCACATGGTATATCCCAGTCCCTGCCTGCCTTTCCAGCCCCTTTTCCTTCACTTTGTTCCAGCCACAGCCAAGGGTTGTAATCACCGTCTGCTGTCACCTCAGGCCCTTTCCACCTGCCACACCCCACCTGGATCCACTGCCACTGCTCTTCACATGCCTGGCTCCCTCCTGTTTGCAGTCACTTCATATGTGACATTTGCTAACTTGCTTATTGCCTTCCTGCCCCCAGTGCGACAGAGCACTGCTTTGTCCCTAGCTAGGACTGTGCTGACACCTGGTGGACACTTGCTGTGCTATACTAGGAAGAAAGATGACAACAGACGGGTGTAGGCCTGTCTGCATGCCCATCTCTCCTATTTCTCAGTCTTAGGATGTTGGGGTGTGCTGTACATCTACTTGTCACATGCGTGTCACCAAGCTCTTCACGCTCTGGAGAGAGAAATAAATATGCTGTTTCACTGAGAGCAGGTAGGGCATTTGAGCAAGAGCCTGAAGGAGGGAGCACTTGCAAAAAGATATAGGGAAAGCAAGTCCCAAGCACAGGGAGAGCTAGTTCTCTGGTTTTGAAACTTGCTTTGTGCATATGCACATGGGGATGGTGTGCCAGTGTGGCGGAGAAGATGGTTGCATGCTAGAATATTATCTTAGTTATTGTTCTGTTGCTGTGATAAGACCCAATGACCAAGGCAGCTTATAAGAGAAAGTATTTAAATGGGGGGTTGTTTGCAGTTTGAGAGGATGAGTCCATGATCATCGTGGTGGGGAAAAGGGCACTGGAGCAGTAGCTAACAGCCCACACCCAGATCTATAGGCAGCAGAGAGAGAGGGGAGGGAGAGAGGAAAGAGGAGAGACTGGGCCTGGCATGGGGAAACCTTGAAGCCCACCTCCAGGGACACACCTCCTCCAATAAGACCACACCATCTATTCCTTCCTGAACACCAACTGGGAACCAACCCTTCAAATATATAGCCTACAAAGCCATTCTCATTCAAACCACCACAGATATGCTGGCACATTAGGCAAGGACCCAGGCTTTTACTTGCGTGAAGGAAGAGCTGGAAAGAGCCGTGAGTACCTGACAGACTTTTGAAAAGAACTGTTGTTCTGGCATGGTGACTCAAATCCATGATCCCTGCACTCAGGAGGCAGAGGCAGGAGGGTCATTGCAAAGGCTGGCCTGGTCTGTAGTGAGTTCCAGGCTAGCCAGGGTTAACTATAATGAGACCCTATTTTCCAGGGGGCAAAAAAGAATTAAGGATTGGGATGATGGCGCTGCAGGTAAGGTGCTTTCTGTACACACATGAGGGCCTGAATACAAATTCCCAGCACTCACATTAAACAGCAAGTTGTGGTGTATATTTGTAATCCCTGCTCCAGGGAGTCCTGTGAATCCCAGGGGCTCAGTGGCTGGCTAGTCTAGCCACAATAATGAGATGCAGGTTCAGTGAGAGAATCCTGTCTCAAAAACTAAGGTAGACCGTGATAGACATCAGTGTCAACTTTTGGTTTCCATGCACTCAGGCATGAGCAAGTGTGCACATGCGTACACCCACACATTCACGATCACACACACGAACACATGCATGCATGCACATGCACACAAAAAAATTAAATAAATAATAAAATTCCTTGCTACCTGCTGAGTGGGGAGAGGCACTCCAAACCACTCTGGTTGCCAGGGTGAGAGGAGAAAAGTGAAGTCATGTGGAACTGTTGAGAGAAGGGGGCTGCTGATTCATTTCTTGAGAGGTTATGCCACTAAAGCCTGAGCTGTGAAAGCTGGAAGCTCAACAGAAATGTGGAGCGCTGAGCTGTCAGAAGATGGGACCTCTGGGGGAAGGTTCTTAGGAAATGTTTTTGAGCTGTGATCTTGTCTGGTCTCATCTTAGGAACCCTGTGCTTCTGAAGACTGTTTTAACAAAGTCCAGTCCAACTCTCTCTTGTTGTCTCCTACTCAGGTGATGATTGGAACTGCTCTCAATACAAAGGAGATGAAGAAGCTCATCACCCAGATGGGTGAGATGGACCACCCCTGGAACTGTCCCCATGGAAGGCCAACCATGAGGCACATTGCAAATCTGGATGTCATTTCTCAGAAGTGATACTGCTCATAGGACAGAGTTTATTACAGATGATTCGGTCTTGGAAAGACGGGGTTTTAAGTAACCTGTTATCATTGTTCAAAAATTGACATGCTATTGTAATGTATCAGACCCACTTAAAAACAGTGTTAAGCCAGGCATGGTGGCATGCATGTGCCGCCAGCCCAGCTACTTGGGAGACCCAGGTGGGAGGCTCCCTTGAGGCCAGGAGTTTGAGACCACCCTGAGCTACATTAATGAGACTCCATTCCAAAAAGGAAAAAGAATTTTTTAAGCCCTTTCACCATGTCTGCAGTTATTGTTCTGCAATTTGAGTGTGCATGTGGTGTGCATATGTGTGTGTTGTGTGTGTGTATGTGTTTGGGGATGGGTGTGCAAAGATATGTCTTAGAAAAACAGGGAGAGCCCTTTGGAAGTTAGCAGTCTTCCCTCTGGCTGGGGGGTATTGTAGTCTGCAGCTTTCAGCCCTCGATGATAGTTGAATTCTTATTTATTTACTTTCTTGTTCTCTTCCACCCCAACCCCCTGTGTTTTGAGACAGTTTCATGTAACTCAGGTTTGTCTTGAACTTATTTTGTATCCAAGGCTGACCTAGAACTGATCTTGCCTCCACCTCCCAAGTGCTAAGATTACAAGTGTGCATCACACACTCAAATTAACAGTTATGGTCTCTTGAAATCAGTAGCTCTCAAACCTGACTCATATTTAAAAAAGGGGTTCTTGGTTAGAAAGAAACTACTGAATAGGAGTTGGATCACTTTTGGGGACAGGAATGGGAAGGAATGAGACAGGGTCTTTCTATGAAGCCCTGGCTGACCTGGAATTTGCTATATAGAGCAGGCTGACCTTGAACTCACAGAGATTCTCCTGCCTCTGCCTCGTGAGTTCTGGGATTAAAGACATGCACCACCACACCTGGCTGGGGTCATTATTTTTTAAATGTTCCTCAGAGCAACTAGAGTGGGAAGCAGGGGCTGGGGCAGGGAGTGGAAGAAGAAAATTTGAGTTTTCTATAGCTCAGGGCTATAATTTGGTTTTCTTGGGGTATGAGCTGTGGGTTTTTGTTTCTGTTCCCATGGAACCTTGTCCATTTGAGCTGTGCCAAAAATGGCAATAAAAATGCCTCCTGTAGGGTCTGGGTGGTAGTCAGGGTCCAGTGATGACAGGTATAGGCAGTTCCCCTTGCAGCTTCCTCTGTGCTGTGGGTCTTCTGGAGAACTGCCATGGTCCAGGTGTAATGAGGGGCAGAAGCATACAGCTCTTTACATTCATTATGTCAAAATCTGTCTTACTGCTCGGCATGATGGCACAGGCCTGTAAATTCCAGCACAGCAGAGACAGGCTGATGATCTCTGTAAGTTTAAGGCCAACCCTGTGCTGATACATAGTTCATGCTAGTCAGGGCTATGTCTCAAACCACACACTGTTGCTGCAGGTCTGCAGGGTCTCAATATTCACAGGAACAGTGCAAATTGGGAGTCGTAGGAGGTACAGTAATGGCCCCTCAAAACCTGTGACTCACCTCATACATGACAAGGGGGACTTCAGTGGGATTAGAGATCCTAGTGATGAGGAGGTTGTCCTATGCAGTCTGATGGGCTCTATCTGTCACATAAGTTCTTCAAAGTAGAACACAAGTATACAGACTCCATGGAAACCTCCAACCCAGGCCTGCAACTTAGAGCTGTTAGGATCGTGGGGCTTCAAACCATTGTTTGGTTTAAGGCAGTGCTAGAAAACAAAAGCCTGCGTTATTCTGTTTTATCGTGAGAAAACCTGTTGAGAGGGACCACACACTTTACAGTTAGATCTGGGGAAATCCAGGCCAAGTACATCCAACTCAAGTGCCCAGTTCCTCTCTTGAGAATAAGCATGGTAAAACTGGATGCTCTACAGCTTTGTGTTGGCATCGCGGCCCCTTTAAGAGCACAGGAGGAGGGGCTTGTGGCAGTTGCTTGGAAACCACCTAGCTCTCAGGACGCAAGGTCCTCCTTTGGATCTGCAAGCCTGGCCAGAGCAAGTGGGTGAGCACCCCTGGGTAGTCCTGTGTGCATAGCAACAACTTAAAACCTGGGCCAGTTCCTTCCTTAGCCTCCCAAGACTTAAGCCAGTGCTTGGTTGATAAGGGGGATCCTGCAGCTGGGGGAGCGGTGCTAGGTCCCATGCCCAGAGAAAAGGCGGGTTTGCAGTTTACTTGTGCAGTAATTTGGCGACTTGTAAGAATGGGGTCAAGACATCACTATAAGAAACAAGTTTTATCTGTAGTTTGAATTTCACTCGTAGAGGACCAGAAAAGGAGTAAATGCCTGTTCAAGTTGAGAGTGGAGAGCAGCTGATAAACATCAGGCCCTTGATCGAGTGGGGACTGGGAAAGGCGGGGTGTTGGAGAAAGAAGCTCTGAGGTGGGATTGAGCATGCCTAGCAGAGGCAGGCATGAGTGTCACTCTGTCTACCCTCAGGGTGCACGAGCCTGCACCAGACTTCTTTGTACCCGGGATTTCTTTGTCTTGCTCGCCTAATGTAGTAGGACACAATGAGATCGGTACCACAGTGGCATGAAAACCGTGGCTTTGGAACTCCTCTCAGCTCTGTAGCTCATCCTTTCTCTTCTGACCCCCGTGGTGATGAGAGCCACTCAGTAGTGAACCTTTACAACAAAGTTGCTTGCACATTGTCCACTCCCCTTTTTGCTCAGGAAGTTTTTGCATGACCCAGGCTTTAGTGTATAAAATAGATGTGTACAACAAATATTTACTGATAGTTAATAATAATTAAATTTACTTTAAAACATTTTGATATATATATATAATTACCATTTATTAAATAAAGCAAATTTGTATACTAATTATGTGCTTATTTATTTTTTAAGATTTATTTTATGTGTATATATATTATGTGTATATATACATACTCATGGAGGCCAGAAGGTCCCCTCGAGCTGAGTTACAAGTTGGCTGTGAGCCATCCAACATAAATGCTGGGACCTGAACTCAGATCCTCTACAAGAGCAGCAAGTGCTCTTAATGCTCGGCTCCAAAGCTTCACCCCCGCCCCCCGCCCCGTTTTATTTATTTAATAGGATGATGGTTATGTGTTGTTTTTGCTCTTTTGGGGGTCCTGCCACTCAGCTCCCCATAAATCACACACAGAGGCTTATTCTTAATTATGACTGCCCAGCCTTAGCCTGGCTTAGTTTCTAGCAGGCTTTCCTTATCTTCAATTATCCCATCTACCTTTTCCTCTGGGCTTTTCCTGTTCTCTTACTTCTGTAAATCTTACTCTTACTCCGTGGCTGGCTGTGCAGCTGGGTGGCTGGCCCCTGGAGTCCTCCTCCTTCTCTGGCTCCTAGATCTTAGATCTCTCCTCCCAGTTTTCTCCTACATATACTCTGCCTGCCAGCCCCGCCTGTCCTTTCTCCTGCCTTGCTATTGGCCAGTTCTCTATTAAACCATTGGGTGTTTTACATGGGCACAGTAACACAGCTCCACAGAGTTAAACAGATGCAACATAAACAAAAGTAACGTACCTGAAAATACTATTCTACTACAGTTATGGCTAGTGTGTCACTTGCTCATATGGAGGTCAGAGGACGGCTTGCAGAAATTGATTCTCTTTCCTCGTGGATTCCAGGACTTGAACTCAGGTCATCTGGCTTGATGGCAAGTGCCTTAACCTACAAAGTCTTGCTAACCTGCTTGTTTATAAAAAATTAAGTCTTGGGGTTTTAGAGGTGGCTCAGCAGTTGAGGACCTGCTACTTGATCATGATGACTCTCTCTCACACACAAAATTGATTAGAAAATTTAAACATTCTAACACAATTCATGCAAAAGATATACACACTGAGGAATGACAGTAGGAAAATACTGCCTTTGTTTTCTGTAATTAAATCATAGTTCTATGAAAGTAGGAAACTGTGTAATAAAAACCCTGCAGTTCATATAATAGTCTTAAATCTGAGCTGGGGTGTTTCAAGTAGCATTCATTAGCATTACGTGGCATACACAGTAGAGTGCAAATGTTGAGTGTTAAGAACCAAGATGGAGCTGAAGCAAAAGTTCAGTGCTTAAGAGTGTATGTTGCTCTTCCAGAGGACCCGAGTTCAGTTCCTAACACCCATGTCAGGTGGCTCATAGCCACCTGTATCTCCAGATTCAAAGGATCCTCTTCTGAGGGTTCCTACATACACCCCACACAGACACACACACACATACACATAATTTTAAAACAAAAACAAAAAACCCTAAAAGGCAAAGAACTAAGACAGGGCAGCTAGCTGACTGACAGCCCAGGAGAGTTCTGCCAGAAACATGTTGGATTCATTATGTATTTGATTTTGAATTAATTTTTGGTTGTGCATTCAGAAACCTTTTCCTCTTGTCAGATTTTCATGGCCAGAGCTTAATTCCCAGCATCCAGGTGGCAGCCCACAACTGTCTTTAACTCCAATTCAAAGGGATCTGATGCCTCTTCTGGCTTCCCTGGGCACTGCATGCATGTGTTGCCCAGACCTACATGCAGACAAAACACCCATAAACACAAAAAGAATAAAATGTTCAAAATATTTTTTAATATTTTTAATGCAAGACACAGGCGGATCCCTGGGGCTCGCTGACTAGCTAGTTTTACCTAACTGTTGGCCTCAATGTTCAGTGAGCAGCCCTATCTCAAAAAAAAAAAAAAGATGGAGCAAGATAAAGGAAGACCCACTGCTGAACTCAAGCCTCCACATGCACACACTCTCACACACAAACACGTATACACCACATGTACAAGAAGTTGCTATTGTAGAGCTCTAGAGCCTAGGCAGCCATTGGTTTCAAATTCAAAAGCATGAAGTGTCAATCACTCTGTATCAATGTTCTGAATTGCATACTTGAGGAATTTTTCTGTGCCATCCCAGTCTTTACACAAGGTACTACTATTTCTTTTTGATATCTGAGGCAGAAAGCAGTTTGCGTAAGGATACAACACTGCCAATATACAGGAGCTTTATGTTCTTATGGACTTGATTCTTATTTGTATTTTATTTTTAAATTGTGTGTGATGCATGTGTTATTACTATAGTTATCATTATTATTTGTGTGCGCATGCACACGCGCGCACACACATGCACACGCGCATGCAACTCCATAGTGCGCTTGTGGAGGTCAGAAGACAACTTGCAGGAGTCAGTTCTCTCCTTCCACCACGCAGATTGAAGAGACTGAACCCAGGTTGTCAGGCTTGTAGCAAGTACCTTTGCCTAAAGAGTCATCTCTCCCAACCCGACTTTATTTTTTATTTTTTTATTTTCGTTTTTTCAAGACAGGGTTTCTCGGTGTAGCTTTGGTGCCTGTCCTGGATCTCATGCTATAGACCAGACTGGCCTCGAACTCACAGAGATCCACCCGCCTCTGCCTCCCGAGTGCTGGGATTAAAGGCGTGTGCCAACACCGCTAGGTGTGTTACTTTTGTTTATGTTGCATTTGTTTAACTCTATGAAGTCGTGTTACCGTGCCTGTCTGAAACACTTGATGGTCTAGCAGGCCACAGAGAAAGAGTAAGATTTCCAGAAGTCAGAGAATGGGAAAAGCCCAGAGGCAAAAGGTAGATGGAATAACTTAAGAAAAGATGGCTAGAAATTAAGTCAGGCATTCATAATTAAAAATAAGCCTCCTGTGTGTGATTTATTTGGGAGCTGGGTGGTGGCCCCGCAAAGAGAAAAACAAATAACAACAGTGGGGATCTAAAGTCCGCTCTTCATGCCTTGAGGCAAGCACTTCACCAGCTACGGATTGCCATTTCTAACTATAGCGCTGTTTGGAAAGACACAATGTTACCTAGGCTGGCAAAAATGGCGTGGGGGTAAGGGTGCTTGCTGCCAAGCCAGACAACCTGAGTCTGATCCCCAGGACACACATCATGACAGGAGAGAACCATCTGCAGAAAATTGTCATTTAACCTCCACACGTGTGCGTGACACACATACCCAGTGGGCACAAAATTAATAGATAAATAAATGCAATAAAACTGTAAATGAAATAATGCTTCATAATGGTTCGATATTAAACATTTTTAAAGCAATCTGTGCAATATTGAAATTGAGTTATATTTTTGTTGTTATTCGGGCTTTAGTAGAACGATAATGATTTTTTTTTTATTTACAATTGAAACAACCAAGTATTTAGAGACATAACTTTTATTTTTCAGGTAAAACCCCCCTCCATGCTTTGAAACAAAACTGCATCCTCCCAAAGGAATCATTGGCTAACTCAATATCTAAGGTAAACTCTACCTCTTTCAAAGGCCATGGTGAAAGAAAAGAAAAAAGCAGACAAGAAAGGAGACAAGTCGGCTCGCTCTCCCTCCTCTAACTCTGACTACCCAGAGTCTTCCAAACAAAATGGCAGTGCCAGTAAGCAGGAAGTACCCGGCAATGCCACCATCCCAACTCTGGAAATGGCACTCAAACAGGCGGCACCCAAAAGAGACTCCACAAATATGTATCAGAGTGAAGATGAAACCCAGTATGAAGAGCCCATCCTGACCAAACTCATAGTAGAAAGGTAACTTCTTGTATATTACTAAAGGACCAGCCTTAATAATATATTTATTTCCTAGGGGCTCAGAAGAGAAACCACGAATGGCGAGAACTATTTTCAGGAAATGAATCTAAGCACACCAAGCTCTTTAGTCCATTTGCTTTAATCCTCCCTCAGTCTCTAGCTTTACAGTTATAAACCCAAACAATCGCAATCCTCCCCCTCCAGCCAGGTCACCAGGCCTGAATTCCTGCAAGGTCATAAAGGTAAGAATTTTCCTCAGGCTTTCTTTTACAACCCAAAATGGGAGTGGTAAAAGAGGTCAACTGAGTACTAATGACCAGTTAGTATATCAAAAAGGGGATCTATGTGCTCAGTCTACAGTCCTAGAAGTGGTTAGGCAAGAAGTTCGGGGTCTGTTAGTAAGGTTGTATAAGAAAGGAAGGTCTCACCCTAAATAGCACAAGAAATAAAGCTATCCACCTGACCTAGGAGACAGGTGTTGTTTGGTTTGGCCTTGGATGCTTAAGTCTGTTCTTAGAGAGTACAGAGGTATGTCTGATAAGATACTTTCATCCCTCTAGGGATGGTCCTGGCCAGATACTGCTAATAACAGTAATTACAGGGAGGCTTGAACTGGGGCTCTGGCTGTGCACAGCTGTAAGCGCAGAAGGTTATCTGAATATTCCTTTAGTAGAGGGGATATGGTGCCCAATAAATGATGGAAAAGCTACAATAGCACAGGGGAAATTCATAGCAGGAAACAGCTGATAATCAAAAGCCAAATATCACCAAGGCTCCTTGAGCCTCAGCTTGACCTTTGGAAGGCCCTTGACTTCTTCCAGGTATTAGTTTTGTCATAACCAGCTGAAATCCTACTTTATATATTTTTGCAGCTTGTAGCAGTAACTTTCCTAGGGTATGACAGGGTCAAACTCTGTAACCCAAATGTCACATGAAAGTGTATTTTGATGGGAGCATGTGAATCTTCATGCGTTTTTGTTGTTGTTTTGGGTTTTCATTTGTTTGAGACAGGATTTCTCTGTGTAGCCCCAGGCATCCTGGAATTCATTTTGTAAACCAGAGTAGCCTTGAACCCAGAGATTCACCTGCTTGCCTCACGAGTGTGGGAATTAAAGGCAAATGCCACTACTACCACTGCCTGGCTCATGCAATTCCCTACCTCCTGCAATTATGGTCATGCAATTCCCTACCTCCAAGAACACTTTTGTGTGTGAGTGTGGAACTCACCGATTTGGTTGGATGGTCTGACTAGCTCCAGGGATCCTCTTGTCTCTGTCTCCCCAGTGCTGGACTGCTGGAATTACAAACGTGTACCACAATGCCTAGCTTTTCCTTTCTTTCTTTAGTCTTTTTTTTTTTTTAAGATTTATTTATTATGTATACAACATTCTGCCTCCAAGTATGCCTGCATGCCAGAAGAGGGCACCAGATCTCATTATAGATGTCTGTGAGCCACCATGTGGTTGCTGGGAATTGAACTCAGGACCTCTGGAAGAACAGCTAGTGCTCTTAAACTCTGAGCCATCTCTCCAGCTCCTCTTTCTTTATTTGTAGCAGGAATCTTTAATAGGTCTTATTAATAAAATCAAACCTGGAGCCAGATATTGGGGTGAATGCTGGAAGATCAGAGAAGCAGAACAAGCCACATCTTCCTCACCTCGCCACTTCCTCAGCTGATCCTGTTTCCTCAGACTGGAAGGAAGCCTCTGAGTCCTCATCCAGAATGAATCTCAGCTAAACTGCTGCTTGAAAGCCTGAAAGCTTAACCAGGCAAAAGCTTCTAGTTTCTGGTCTTCACGCCTTATATATCTTTCTGCTTTCTACCATCACTCCCTGGAATTAAAGACGTGAGTCACCATGCTTGGCTGTTTCCAGTGTGGCCTTAAACTCACAGAGATCCAGAGGGATTTCTGCTTCTGGAATGCTAGGATTAAAGGCGTGTGGTACCACTGCCTAACCTCTATGTTTAATATTGTGGCTGTTCTGTCTCTGACAGGTAAGTTTATTAGAGTGCACAATATTTTGGGGAACACAATAACATCACATTTATTCTTTATTTTCTATCTTTTTTTTTTTTTTTTTTTTTTTTTTTGGTTTTTCAAGACAGGGTTTCTCTGCGTAGTTTTGCGCCATTCCTGGAGCTCACTTGGTAGCCCAGGCTGGCCTCGAACTCACAGCGATCCGCCTGGCTCTGCCTCCCGAGTGCTGGGATTAAAGGCGTGCGCCACCACCGCCCGGCAATTTTCTATCTTTTTTAATGTGGGTGTTTGGCTCTGAATCAGGTCTTCATACTTCTGTGGTATGCATTTGACTGTCTGAAGTGTGCTGCTGCTCCTGACTTTGAAGTGGGTACTGGAGATCCTAACTCAGGTCCTCATGTTTGTATGGCAGGTGCTTTATCAACTGAGTCATTTTCCAAGCTTTGCCCACAAAAATTTTTAATAGTTTTTTTTGTTTGTTTGTTTGTTTGGTTTTTTGGGGTTTTTTTTTGTTTTTTGTTTTTTTTTTTTGTTTTTTTTTTTTTGGTTTTGTTTTGAGACAGGGTTTCTCTGTGTAGCTATGGCTGTCCTGGAACTCACTTTGTAGACCAGGCTGGCCTCGAACTCACAGAGATCCGCCTGCCTCTGCCTCCTGAGTGCTGGGATTAAAGGCATGTGCCACCACACCTGGCTCTTAAAATAGTTTTGAAGATTTATTTTTATTTTATGTGTACGAGTGTTTGCCTGCAGATATGGCTGTGCACCACATGTGTGTCTGGTACCCACAGAAGCCAGAAGAGGGCATCAGATCCCCTCAAACTGTAGTTACAGGTGGTTGTGAGCTACTGTGTGGGTGGGTGGTAGGAATCAAACCCAGGTTCTCTGGAAGAGCAACAGGTTCTCTTAACCTTGAGAATATTTTCATCATGGTAAAACATATAAAATTTGCTATTTTGACCCTTTAAAAGGTGTAATTCAGGGACTAGTAAGATGGCCTGTAGTTAAACTGCTAGCCATGCAAATATAAGGCCCAAAGTTCAGCTACCAGAAACTTAGGGAAGTGCCAGGTGAGTGTGATGGTCACCAGTATGTCATTCCAACTTTGGTAGATAGAGACAGGGAATCTCCAGAGCAAACTAGCTGGAAAGACTGGCCATATTGGCAAGCTCTGGGTTTGATTGAGAGACCCTGCCTCAGTGGGTAAGGTGGAAGAGCAGTGAAAGATGATTCCGGATCACTTGCATGTGCACACATAGACCATCCCTCTATACAAACGCAGAGAGAGATTTTAAAAAATGGAAATAAATGAAATGTATAGTTCAGGATATTAAGTGCATTCACAGTGTTTTACAGCTATCATTGAATTCTGTTTCCAGAATGTCCTGACCCTCTTTCCAGACAGAAATTCTGCACCTATTAAACCCCACATACCACACCAACAGGTGCATGCCCCTGATATCCTATATACTTTAACCCACCATCACACCCACACCACTCACTAGTTTGAACCTGTTTCTTTGTAGCTATGAAGGGGAGAAAGTGCGGGGACTGTATGAGGGAGAAGGCTTCGCTGTCTTTCAAGGCGGAAACACCTACCATGTAAGTCATAATTATTGGAGCCAGGAGGTCTGGGGGAAAGGTGGGCTGAAAGTCCTAGGTTTGCAAGACCTAAGTGAATTCCACTGATTCCTCTAGACCATTAGAACTGCTATGATTTTATCCCGAACCCCAGCCACCTACTTGAGGCAAAGTATGACTCAGTGTAACTGAAGTACTTATTTTAGGTTTCATTTTTTCCCTGATTTTTAACTATTGACAAAGCATAGATATGTCACCAAGTAAACACAGTCATCCATAGGCTCATTACCAAAGTTGAATGCTCACGTCCTCCACACAAAATGTTCTTGTGTTTGCATAGAGCCTGCACATACCACTGGCACTAAAGAGGTGGCTCGGCAGTTAAGAATGTTTGTTGCTCTTGTAGAAGAGGGCTGGTGTTTGGTTCCCAGCAACAGAATGGCAGCTCACAACTGCCTTTAACTACAGACCCAGGGGATATGATACCCTCTTCTGGCCTCTGTAAGCACTGCACTTGCCGCATGCAAGTGTGTGCATGCGCACACACATGCACACCTTTAATCCCAGCACTTGGGAGGCAGAGGCAGGCAGATCTTTGTGAGTTCAAGGCCAGTCTGGTCTACAGAGGGAGATCCAGGAAAGGTGCAAAGCTACACAGAGAAACCCTGTCTCAAAAAACCTAAATAAATAAATAAATAAATAAATAAATAAATAAACAGACCTATGCACATCCTCCCATATACTTTGTTGTTGTTTGTTCTTGTGGTGCTGAGGATGCAATCCAGGGCCTTGAGTACGGTGTGCTATCCCAGTAATCTTGAGTATGCTATCCAAATGACCTGAGTATGCTACCCAAGTGACCTTGAGTGTTCTACCCAAGTGACCTTGAGTGTGCTATCCAAATGACCTGAGTATGCTACCCAAGTGACCTTGAGTGTGCTATCCAAGTGACCTTGAGTGTGCTATCCAAATGACCTGAATATGCTACCCAAGTGACCTTGAGTGTGCTATCCAAGTGACCTTGAGTGTTCTGCCCAAGTGACCTTGAGTGTTCTACCCAAGTGACCTTGAGTGTGCTATCCAAGTAACCTTGAGTATTCTATCCAAGTGCCTTGCCACCAATCTGCATCCCACTGCCCTCACATAATCATTGTTCATATCTGTACAATTTACAATACTGAATATAATGCAAATGCCATGCAAATAGTTGTTAGACTGTACCTTTAAGGAGAGATGATCTTTAAAAAAAATACATGTCTAGTGCAGTTTGCATTTGTTGCAGTCCTAACCAGCACAGCCATATCTGATGGGAATGGCAGAAGTCATAAAGCCAGCACAGCTGCTTGACAAAGATCCAGCAAAGCTGAGCCACATGATGGCTGCCATGTCACCTTTGGCTTTCATCTCTACCTTTTGTATACTTGAGGGACTTTTAATATTTGTACAATTTGGGGATGTTGGACTGATGGAAAATTCCATAGGAATCATTTATGCCTTTTCCCAGGAATACTGCTTCTAAGCTTCCTCAGGACAGTCCTGAACATACTATTCCCCCTGCTTTTAGGGAGATATCCTTACCTACCTGGAGGCCTTCCTTACTCCTTGGAGATTGTGACACACATAAAGAAGCCAGAGGTCTCTTTATGAGGCTGTGAGACATTCTTGAAACATCTGTCCCTGTACTTACACAGGAACAAGGTATTCAAAACAAAGTAAACTCAAAAAGGTCAACAAGATTCGGTAGGCTAGAGGACTTGGCCACAGATCAGATTGCAAGCCTCTTTTCACTATTCACTCAAGCAATTATGTGGCATATACAGCAACTAAGTTAGACTAGCTGAAGTTACCTCAGCCCTACACAGAAACTTATATTGATGAGCAAAGTATGGAATGGAAAAGATGATAAAAGAATGAGGTGTCAGGACCTCCCTTTCTTAGAAAAGTTAGCATGTCATATGACCAAGGAACAATAGAATGCCAGGATTAGACATACAGACAAATTCTATAAAGATATAAAATATAAACATTGTATTATGCCAGAATTTGAATAATAACTGCAGCAGCTTTGGCCTGAGGATTTTTCTTGGGCACCCTGACCATTAAGAATTAATAATACACTGCTTGGGACATAGCAATATGCCCGGGCTGGCTTGAAGATTTTGTTTTGGTCTAGTGTCCTTGAAGCCACAAAAGCTACTGGCCTGAGAACAGGCTGTCATATGCCTCTAGATTCTTAAAAATTGGGTTATGGGGTTAATGAGTAAAAATGATAACCTTATCAATGATACCAAAACTTGAGGAAAAATGATTGGAAATGATAACTCTGTTCCATCATAATTTATTAATGATGACTAAAAGATGAGCAAGAAGAAGTGAAACACGTGTCCAAAACAAAAATGATATGATCTATGTTTTGGAACAACATGAATGTATCCCTGCTTACTAAATTCTGGATAAATAAAGAAGCATTCTAGCTGCTGGTCAGTCAGGCTGCAAGATTCTACCCCTGCTATGGCTCGCTCACTTCCATCCATCATTAACCCTCCCACCCCACCCCACCCCTCCACCCACACACTCTGCCAACTCCTTACATCCTCTGCTGGGACCTGTGTCCATTGCTGGGATGGCTCCCAGCACTATTCCCTGGGCAGGTGGTCCTAGGCTGTATAAGTAAAAGCCAACCGGGAGCACTCCTTCATGGTTTCTGCTTCAAGTGCCTGCTTGAGTTACTGTCCTGACTCACTTAATGGACTGTGAGCTGGACATGTAAGCCAAATAAATCCTTTCCCTCTAAGTTGCTTTTGGTCAGAGTGCTTTATCACAGCAACAGAGATGAAACTCAGGCCAACTGTGATGAGCAAAGTCTCAGGCCTGGGGGGTAGGGGCAGCACAGTGGTGGAGCACTGCCCTAACCATCATCCACCCCTGGCACTGCAAAAAGTAAAAACAAATGAACCAAAAAGAGAAAAATCTCAGTTTCACTGTCACTTGGCTATAAATGTATTCAATCAACATTGTTTCTTTCATTCTTTGAATAGATACATCAATATTGTATATATTAATCACATAAGATAGAGTACAGTTTGATTAGTTTTCACTTACACATTTTTATGTATTACTATATGGTTTTCATCATTGTAGGACCCACACCAAAATACAAGATAAATTTTTTAAAAATCTGATGCATTGTAAAGCATACACAACATTTGTTATTTTAGCCTTTTTAAGTGGACAGTCTAATGGTCTTAAACATATTCACATTATTGTGCAGCCACCACCCTCACAGCCCAGAACTTTCTGATCATCCTAACTGAAGCTTGGCACCCAGGAAATAATAACTCCTTGGCTTATGACAGTTCATTGTGATTCTGCATAAAGCTCAAAATTGCCAAATGCAACTGTTTCATAATTGTTGGATTTTTTAGGGTCTTTTCATTTTTTTTCCAAAGGGCACATCAGACTTCATTTATTTTTTTATTTTTTCCATCACAGGCAATTTATTTTGTTCTATTCATTCACAGTTAATACAGAAAATACTTGGAAACATTTCCATATAATGTTTGACACAGAAATCATCAAATAGAAGTATACAATGTTGACAGGAGGCAGTACATTTATAATTTATAACCCCAAATGTATTTATAAATTAGAAATGGAAAGATCTACAAATGAAATTATGAAGGTTCACCAAAGTCATTTAATCTGTCAGTTTCTCATTCATTTTTATGTCTTAATAATATTCTATTGTATGAATAAGCCACGTTTTATTTCTCTCCAGTATTTGATAGCTATTTGAGTTGTTTTAACTTTTTTACTATTAGCAACACACTGCTGTAAACCTTCATGTACATGTTTCATAGGTGCACATTTTCAGTAGTTTGAGGATATATTCCTAAGGGTAGAATTGTTGAGTAACAGAGTAACAATGTTTTGCATTTTGACCAACCACCAAACTGTTTTGCCAAAGTGGCACACCATTTTACAATCTCACCAAATCCTTGTTTTTAAGGCTCTGATTTTTGTACAAAAGCATTCAATCATTCTGTCAGACCAAACCAGGAAAAGTAAGCTATAGTTCAGAGCTGTTCTATTCCATTTACTATGCAAAGCCAATCTTGGCATTTGCAACTCTCAGCCCTTTTGAGTATTCTTGCAGTGTTCACCTTTTCCTCCACCACTTTTTTTTTCTTCTTTTTTTCTGGTATATTTCTATCTATTACAAATATATAAAAAATCCTCCATCAACGCTGCTGATAGCAGCAGAACCTTGAGAAATATACCTTTGGTTTGCCTCAGAAAAGGAACACATATTGTACTGTAAAGTTTATAAAATTGGCGCAAAACATTGTGATAATGTTACAATACCAGTTTTAAGAGTTCAGTGACTAATGGGGAGCCGATGGGATACATGCAGAACTGTGAAAGCGATCTCACTTAGCCAGCTGTACACGTAGACTGTAAATCTACATTCAGATCATTTCTGAACTAAGACTATCATCTCAGTTTATCTGTTGAGATCAACCAGGAAACCCTAGAATATACCTTGATTTTTGCAAAAAAACAAAATAGGGGGAGGGGTTTCTTCAGCATTTCAGTCCACGAGTAACAGTATCCCAACAGGCAAAGTGTTCTCTCACTGTCAACATAGAATGAACTGCTGCTGGAGGTCAACTTGGGCTTTAATTTGCATTAGCACTTACATGCATAGTAGTCCAAGTTGTTGACCTCATGACTTTTAAAAGTAACTCTAAAAAAGTAAAATGGCCCTTCTTGGAAGACTGAAGAAGGACATCCAGCCACAGATGTAAAAAGTCTCATCAAAACAATATACCCTTTTATGAATTACGCCTCAATTAAAAAAAAAAAAGTAGCCCCAAATAAGAAGCAGCTCTGAAAAAGAAAATATAACTTAAGATATTTGAAAAAAACAAGGTGAATACAGGTTCAAAAGTAATTAAGATACATCTTCTTAAGGCTATCTAGAATTAGGCTTTAAAGAATTCTACCATTTCAAGTTTACCACTAGTTACTAGATACCTATTTACAAACAAGATGTTTACCTTTTTTGTTCCTTTATCAAGAGAAAAATCTACCTTCAGACTATGAGGGTGGTGATGGGGAGGGACTAGAAAACAAGATTCAAACAATCCCATGCAAATATCACATTTTTCAAATGGAAGAACTCCAAACTTCACTAGAAGTTCCAATCACTAAGACACTTTCCATTGAAATGATTTAAGTACAACTACATGGCACCAAGGTTTAGGCCTAATATAGGCCTGACAACCAAGTCCTTGTTTTCTAGAAGAAAGGCCTCAAAAGTCCCACTCAATTCCACATAACAATACTTCAAAGATCAATTAGGTTTTCCTTTCCTTAATATTTTTGTTTTTGACTTCTAATCTTAAAGACTAGATTAAACCTTAGCTCATTTTCCAGAAGGCATTGCTTCCCTTTGCTCTATGAAAGAGTTCACCAAGACCTCTTCCTCAAAACCATCTAGCCCCCAGCCTCCAGCCTGTGCTTGTGATGCATCTTTCTCAACATCCTGAAAAGGTAATGTAGGTAAAATATGCTCATAAACATTAAAACTAGTTGTTAGAAAGACGTAACTAGCTTTATAATTTAAGTTTTAAAGCATAAATACTTGCAGCTTAATCTGCACTGACAATGATTGTCGAAGCCTAGAATTCAACATTTATAAATTCTCATTCACACACACAAAACACACTATTATCACACAACTTGTGTCTTGAGAGAATCTTCTGCTTTTTAAATCTTTGGCCTCCCAGTCAATCCCAAGTTCAACCAACTTTTCCGAGTTCTGGTAGTTACCTGGACCACTGAGGCATTGCCACAAGACTTCTTCTCTTTTGAAACATCCTTTTTCTCTAGATATTAGGATAGCTACACCAGCTTGTTTCTTCTGTGATGTATGTTGGTGTGGGATTATCTATTGCTTGATTTTTCATGGATGTGTTTAGCTTCTTTGGGTTGAATTTTCCCTTCTAGTGCTTTCTGTAGGGCTGGGTTTGTAGACAGGTATTGATTAAATCTGGTTTTATCCTGGAATATTTTGTTTACTCCACCTATGGTGATTAAGAGTTTTGCTGGGTATAATAGTCTGGGTTGGCATCCGTGGTCTCTTAGTGTCTGCATGAGATTTGTCCATGATCTTCTAGCTTTCATAGTCTCTATTGAGAAGTCTGGTGTTATTCTGATGGGTTTACCTTTATATGTTACTTGGTCTTTTTCCTTTGCGGCTCTTAATATTTTTTCTTTGTTCTGTGTGTTTAGTGTTTTGATTATTATGTGGCGAGGGGACTTTTTTTTTGGATCTAGCCTATTCGGTGTTCTGTAAGCTTCTTGTATCTTCATAGGTATTTCTTTCTTTAGGTTAGGAAAGTTTTCTTCTATGATTTTGTTGAATATATTTTCTGTGCCTTTGAGTTGGTATTCTTCTCCTTCTTCTATCCCTATTATTCTTAGGTTTGGTCTTTTCATGGTGTCCCAAATTTCCTGGATGTTTTGTGTTACTACTTTTTTGTCTTTAGTGTTTTCTTTGACTGACGAATCTATTTTCTCTATCATGTCTTCAGTGTCAGAGTTCTCTGTTCCATCTCTTGCAATCGGTTGGTTATGCTTGTTTCTGTAGTTCCTGTTCGTTTTGTCAGGATTTCAATTTCCAGCATTCCCTCAGCATGTGTTTTCTTTATTGTCTCAAATTCATTTTTCAGATCTTGGAATGTTTCTTTCATCTGTTTAATTGCTTTTTCTTGGCTTGATTTGATTTCTTCCCATTTTTTGTTCTTTTTTTCTTCCATTTCTTTAAGGGAGTTTTTCATTTCCTCTTTAAGGGAAGTTTTTATTTCCTCTTTAAGAGAGTTTTTCATTTCCTCTTTAAGGAAAGTTTTTATTTCCTCTTTAAGGTAGTTTTTCATTTCCTCTTTAAGGGAAGTTTTTATTTCCTCATTGAGGGAATGTTTTATTTCTTCTTTAAGGGCCTCTATCATCTTCTTAAAGTCATTTTTAGGGTTGATCTCTTCTGTTTCTTCTGTCATGGTATGTTTAGGTCTTGCAGGTGTAGAATCACTAGGTTCTGATGTTGCCATATAGGTCTTTATGTTGTTGCCTGTATTTTTGCACTGGCGTCTACTCATCTTTTCCTCTGTGCGGTGCAGGTGGTGTCTGTGTCTGAGAGTGCCTCTCTTGTTCTAATTTTTAGTCTTGGTTTAGTAGGGGTTCTTGGTTAAATTGGTGCTATTGGGCTGTTTCTTCAGGGACAGCTGATTTCAGTCGGTGAATTATATACTTATGATTCTGGTGATCTGGTTTGGTGACTGGGTAGTGCCTTCTTCTGTGTTCCCAGGTCACGTTTTGTTCATTTGTCAACTCCTCAGCTGATCTTGTTTCTTCAGACTTCAAACTGCAGGCATCTGAATCCTCTCCCAGATGGGTTTCAGCTGAGCAGGGTAGTCTCACCAACACCTCCAAGTTGTTGGGTTTCACAGGATCAGCAGTTGGGCCCTGGGTTGTCCCCAGACGGAGTGTCCAGACTCGCCCTGGTTCTGACCCACGGAGATAGCCTCTTCCCCAGGTGTTGGGGCTAGGGACGTCCCCGTTCCAAGCTGCATCTGCCCCTCTCTGTCCCCGGGCCCACCGCCACAGGCCCACCTGCGTCCACTTGTCTCCGCCGCTGGGCCTGTATGTCCCTGTCAGCTGCCGCTGGGTCTGTCTGCCTCTGCGGGCCACCAACGGGCCTGTATGTCTCTGCCGGCTGCCACCGCGGGCCTACCTACCTCTGCTTGTCACTGCTGCCGGGCCCATCCACCTCTGTGAACTGCCACGGGGCCTGTATGTCTCTGCCGGTTGTGCCTGTATGTCCCTGTCGGCCGTTGCCACTGGGCCCTTCCACCTCCGCAAGTCGCCGACCTGCATCTGCCTGTCTTCGCTGCGTGGCCAGTCTACTTCTGTGGCCGCCGCCAGGCCTGAATGTCTCTGTCAACCGCCGCCGGTCCTGTCCACCTCCGTCTGCTTATCCTCACCGTAGGGCCTGTCCACCTCTGTGGGCCGCCGCTGGGCCTGAATGTCTCCGCCAGCTGCCGAGGGGCCTAAATGTCCCTGTCAGCCACTGCCACCGGACCCGTCTACCTCCGCGGGCCGCTGCCACAGGCCTACCTGCGTCTGCTTGTCTCCGCCATCTTCGGGTCTTTTCATTTTTTAACCTTTATTTGTAGGGCACAATTAAAATATTCATTAATCCAGATTATCAGAAACATGTACTTATTATAGTAGAATAATTCTTAAAGATTTTTAAATCTTATGTATATGTCTGTTTCATGTGTGAGCAGATGACTATGGAGGCCAGAAGAAGGCATTGGATCCCCTTGAACCTAAGTTATACACATGTACATATATATCTATACATGTATGTATCTGTCAGTACATAGTCATGTGCACATGCACACTGATAATTTCCAGTAAGAGAAAACAAAGTATGAAACTTACAAATGTGATGTGTCTGATAGTCGAATGATAGTTTTAATTGGATCTACCTAGTGTAAGTAATTTATAATATATATATATTTATAATTTGTAAAATATATAGATATATAAAGGGTTTGGGTTTTTTAATTATTGTTGTTTGGTTTGGTTTCATTTTTCAATGTAGGGGATAGAGCTCAGGGCCTTGAACATGCTAGTCAGGCATTCTACCACTGAGCTTTATCCTCGGCCCCAAATCCTGGAGGATCAAAGTGCAAAATCAAAGGTATCTGAATTATTTTGGGCTATGGTTCAGATATTTTCCAGGAGCTTACTTAGGAGAATATGACTCGGGTGATCAGATCTACGTTTTAAGGAAGTTTGAAATTCCTCCTTGGATCCTTTCTGGCTCAGGATGGATCACTGTGTGGTGCATGCTCAGAGTAGGACCACACTGGTGCTGCTGGTGCTGCAGCTGTTGCTGGGCAGCCTGTGGGTGAAGGGATGGACAGGATTCCAGTGTATGACTGAGCCACAGTCCGCAGATGCCCAACAACCACAGCTTCCATCTAAGGCCCACTGTTATTTCTTTCACAGGGTATGTTTTCAGAAGGACTGATGCATGGACAAGGAACTTATATTTGGGCTGATGGATTGAAATATGAGGTAAAGCATTATCATGAGTTAGAGTTAATTGTAGAATTTAATGGTCAACTTACTGCACTATTTTTAAAGAATTCATTTTTTTTTATTTTATTTTTTGGTTTCTCAAGACAGGGTTTCTCTGTGTAGTTTTGGTGCCTATCCTGGATCTCACTCTGTAGACCAGGCTGGCCTGGAACTCATAGAAATACACCTGGCTCTGCCTCCTGAGTACTAGGATTAAAGGTATGCGCCACTGCCACCTGGTTTCATTTTTATTTTTTAAAGTGTGTGTGTGGTGCACGTGCTCACTCATGCACGCACACACGCACGTGTTGCTATGTCCAATGAGTTCAGGTATTCTCAGAGGCCAGAAGAAGGTATTGGATCCTCTGAAGCTGGAGGCACATGCAATTGGGAGCTACTGATATGTTGTTGATTGTTTTAACTCTTTGGCTCTTTTTGGGGACCCGCCACCCAACTCCCAAATAAATCACACATGGAGGCTTATTCTTAATTATAAATGCCTGGCCTTAGCTTGTCTTGTTTCTTGCCAGCTTTTCTTAACTTTAAATTATCCCATCTACCTTTTGTCTCTGGGCTTTTTCCTTTTCTTACTTCTGTATATCTTACTTTCACTCTTATTCCCTGGCTGACTGGGTAGCTGGCCCCTAGTGTCCTCCTCTCCTTGTTCTCTTGCTCCTGCTTCTCCTCCCAGCTCTCTATTTATTCTCTCTGCTTGCCAGCCCCACCCATCCTTTCTCCTGCATTGCTATTGGCTATTCAGCTCTTTATTAGACCATCAGGTGTTTTAGACAGACAAAGCAACACAGCTTCACAGAGTTAAACAAATGCAACGTAAAGGAATGCAACACATCTTTGCATCATTAAACAAATGTTCCACAGCATACACAAACGTAACACATCTTAAAATAATATTTTACAACACTGATATGAATACTGGAAACAGCACTCAGGTTCTCTACAAGGCAATACATGCTCTTAACTGTTGAAACTATCTCTCTAGCCCTCTAGATATACTAGTTATATATATATATATTACAATACCATTCAGTTCTACATATCAGCCATGGGTTCCCCTATTCTCCCCCCTCCCACCCCCTCCCCTTACCCCCAGCCTACCCTCCATTCCCACCTCCTCCAGGACAAGTCCTCCCCCAAGGACTGCAATCAACCTGGTAGACTCAGTCCAGGGAGGTCCAGTCCCTTCCTCCCAGACTGAGCCAAGTGTCCCTGCATAAGCTCCAGGTTTCAAACAGCCAACTCATGCAATGAGCACAGGACCCGGTCCCACTGCCTAGTTGCCTCCCAAACTGATCAAGCCAATCAACTGTCTCACCTATTCAGAGGGCCTGATCCAGCTGGGGGCCCCTCAGCCTTTGGTTCATAGTTCATGTGTTTCCATTCATTTGGCTAATTTTTTTTTCAATAATTGAGTAAAAGTGAAATTTATTATATGCCACAGTCGTCCTAAGGACCTCCATGCTATATATATAGCCTCCATGGTTCTATGGGTTGTGGTCTGATTGTTCTTTATTTTATATCTAGAATCCACCTATGAGTGAGTACATACCATAACTGTCTTTCTGGATTTGGGTTACCTCACTCAGGATGATTTTTTCTAGTTCCATCCATTTGCCTGCAAATTTCATGCTTTCATTGTTTTTCTCTGCTGAGTAGTACTCCATTGTGTATATGTACCACATTTTCTTAATCCATTCTTCAGTTGATGGGCATCTAGGTTGTTTCCAGGTTCTGGCTATTACAAATAGTGCTGCTATGAACATAGCTGAGCATGTATCTTTATGATATGAATCAGCATTCCTTGGGTATATGCCCAAGAGTGGGATGGCTGGGTCTTGAAGTAGTTCAATTCCTAATTTTCTGAGAAACCGCCATACTGATTTCCACAGTGGTTGTACAATTTTACATTCCCACCAACAGTGGAGGAGTGTTCCCTTTGCTCCACATCCTTTCCAACATTGGTTGTCATTGGTGTTTTTGATCATAGCCATTCTAACAGGTGTAAGGTGGTATCTCAGAGTCATTTTCATTTGCATTTCTCTGATGATTAAGGATGTTGAGCATTTCTTGAAATGTCTTTCAGCCATTTGTAGTTCTTATTTTGTGAATTCTCTGTTTAGCTCTTTAGCCCATTTTTTAATTGGACTGTTCAGTACTTTGATGTCTAGTTTCTTGAGTTCTTTATATATTGTGGAGATCAATCCTCTGTCAGATGTGGGGTTGGTGAAGATCTTTTCCCATTCTGTTGGCTGTCTTTTTGTCTTATTGACTGTGTCTTTTGCCCTGTAAAAGCTTCTCAATTTTGAGAGGTCCCATTTATTAATTGTTGTGCTCAGGGTCTGTGCTATTGGTGTTTTATTTAGGAAATGGTCTCCGGTGCCAATGTGTTCAAGAGTGCTTCCTATTTTCTTTTCTATTAAGTTTAGTGTAACTGGATTTATGTTTAGGTCTTTGATCCACTTGGACTTGAGTTTTGTGCATGGTGACAGATATGGATCTATTTGTAATCTTTTACATATTGACATCCAGTTATGCCAGCACCATTTGTTGAAGACACTTTCTTTGTTCCATTGTATAGTTTTGGCTCCTTTGTCAAAAACCAGGTGTTCATATGTGCATGGATTAATGTCAGGGTCTTCAATTCGATTCCATTGGCCCGTATGTCGGTTTTTATACCAGTACCAAGCTGTTTTTATTACTATAGCTCTATAGAAGAGTTTGAGGTCAGGGATGGTGATACCTCCAAGGGTTGCTTTATCGTATAGGCTTCTTTTAGCTATCCTGGGTCTTTTGTTTTTCCATATAAAGTTGAATATTTTTCTTTCCAAGTCTGTGAAGAATTGTGTTGGGATTTTGATGGGGATTATATTGAATCTGTAGATTGCTTTTGGTAAGATTGCCATTTTTACTATGTTAATCCTACCTATCAATGAGCATGGGAGATACTTCCATTTTCTGATATCTTCTTCAATTCTTTCTTTAGAGATTTAAAGTTCTTATCAAAAAGGTCCTTCACTTGTTTAGTTAGTGTTATCCCAAGGTATTTTATATTATTTGTGGCTATTGTAAAGGGTGATGTTTCTCTGACTTCTTTCTCAGCCCTTTTATCATTTGTGTATAGGAGGGCTACTGATTTTTTTTAAGTCGATCTTGTATCCTGCCACTTTACTGAAGGAGTTTATCAGCTGTAGGAGTTCCCTGGTAGAGTTTTTGGGGTCACTTATGTATACTATCATATCATCTGCAAATAGTGAAAGTTTGACTTCTTCCTTACCAATTTGTATCCCTTTGATCTCCTTTTGTTGTCTTATTGCTCTAGCTAGAACTTCTAGTACTATATGGAATAAATATGGGGAGAGTGGACAGCCTTGTCTTGTTCCTGAATTTAGTGGTATCGCTTTGAGTTTCTCTCCATTTAATTTGATGTTTGCTGTTGGCTTGCTATAATTGCTTTTATTATGTTTAGAAATGTTCCTTGTATTCCTGATCTTTCTAAGACCTTTATCATGAATGGGTGTTGAATTTTGTCAAAGGCTTTTTCAGCATCTAAGGAGATGATCATGTGGTTTTTTTCTTTCAGTTTGTTTATATGGTGTATTACATTGACTGATTTTCGTATGTTGAACCATCCTTGCATCCCTGGGATGAATCCTACTTGGTTGTGATGGATGATTGTTTTGATGTATTCTTGGATTCGGTTTGCCAATATTTTGTTGAGTATTTTTGCATCAATGTTCATGAGGGAGATTGGTCTGTAGTTCTCTTTCTTTGTTGCATCTTTGTGTGGTTTGGGTATCAGGGTAATTGTAGCCTCATAAAAAGAGTTTGGTAGTGTTCCTTCTGTTTCTATTGTGTGGAACACTTTGAAGAGGATTGGTATTAGTTCTTCTTTGAAAGTCTGGTAGAATTCTGCACTGAAACCATCTGGTCCTGGGCTTTTTTTTTTTTTTTTTTTTTTTTTTTTTTTTTTTTTTTTTTTTGGTTGGGAGACTTTTGATGACTGTTTCTATTTCTTTAGGGGTTATTGGTCTATTTAAATGGTTTATCTGGTCTTGATTTAATTTTGGTATGTGGTATTTATCCAGAAAATTGTCCATTTCTTCCTGGTTTTCCATTTTTGTGGAGTACAGGTTTTTGAAGTATGATCTGATGATTCTCTGGATTTCCTCATTGTCTGTTGTTATGTCTCCCTTTTCATTTCTGATTTTGTGAATTTGGGTGCTCTCTCTTTGCCTTTTGGTTAATTTGGCTAGGGGTTTGTCTATCTTGTTGATTTTTTCAAAGAACCAACTCTTTGTTTCATTGATTTTTTGTATTGTTCTCGTTTTCTATTTCGTTGATTTCAGCCCTCAATTTGATTATTTCCTGGCGTCTATTTCTCCTGGGTGAGTTTGTTTCTTTTTGTTCTAGAGCTTTCAGTTGTGCTGTTAATTCATTGGTATGGGATTGCTCCATCTTCTTTATGTGTGCATTTAGAGCTATGAATTTCCTCTTAGCACTGCTTTCATAGTGTCCCATAAGTTTGGGTATGTTGTACTTTCATTTTCATTGAATTCTAGGAACTCTTTAATTTCTTTCTTTATTTCTTCCTTGACCCATTGATGTTTCAGGTGGGCATTATTCAGTTTCCATGAGTTTGTGGGTTTTCCATAATTTTTGTTGTTGTTGAGGTCTACCTTTAAGGCATGGTGGTCTGATAAGATACAGGAGGTTATTCCAATTTTTTGTATCTGTTGAGATTTGTTTTGTGTCCAAGCATGTGGTCAATTTTTGAGAAGGTTCCATGGGGTGCTGAGAAGAAGGTATATTCTTTTGTGTTAGGATGGAATATTCTGTAGATATCTATTAGGTCCATTTGAGTCATAACATCTGTTAGGTCCTTTATTTCTTTGTTAAGTTTCAGTCTGGTAGATCTATCTTTTGGTGAGAGTGGTGTGTTAAAATCTCCCACTACTAATGTGTGGGGTTTGATGTGCGTTTTAAACTTTAGTAATGTTTCTTTTATGAATGTGGGTGCTTTTGTATTTGGAGCATAAATGTTTAGATAGATATACTAGTTTTATAAAAGTAAGTTAAGTTAGGCATGCTGGTGCACACCTTTAATTCCAGCATTTGGGAGGCAGGCAGGTGTCTGTGGGTTTGAAGCCAGCCTGGTCTACATAGTGAGTTCCAGGACAGCCAGGGCTGCATAGTGAGACCCTGTCACAAAAAAAAAAGAAACAAAACAAGTAAGTTAGCATAGCCAGGACTGGTGTCACGTAAGCCCGGCACTTGGGAAGCTGAGGCAGAAGGGTTTTGACTTCCATGCCATCCTGAGTCTGCACAGTAAGACCCTGTTTCAGAGAAAGAAAAACAGATGAAAAGGTAAGCGTTAGCACAGAACCCAAACTGCAGAGAACAGAAGGATCCAGAGACCAAGTTGTGTCTTCTGTGTAGTAACTTGACGACTGTGTCAGGTGTCTGGGGATCACTGTCGCTGGTTTCAGTTGTTGCTCTAGAGATGTCCTGTGTGGATGCAACAGACATGGATGGAGTTTGGTGGTAATCTATATGTTCTTGGCCTGCATAGCACACAGATGTATGTTTAATCCCTCAGGCTTTGTACGAACACAGTTTATATATTCTCTTTTATTCCTTTTTCTTTTGTAATTAAGCCATACCCATCCATGCAGATCTAACTATTTATACTGACTGCACGTATTCCCTTATGGAGCTTTCACAAAGACCATCTGGGTTGCTGGGCTGAGGGGAAGTGGGTATTTTTAAACTGATTGTGAGAACTGGGAACAGATTTGCCCTCCAAGAGACAGTGCCAGTTTCAGCTCCCACCCACAAAACCTGTGAGTGCCTGAAGTGCTCTTCTAGAAATCTCCACTGCAGAGTTACTAATGCCGTGATGTTCATAAATGGTAACAGAGACATTTAAGTCACATGCATATAGCGCATGTATTCCAATGGCAGCAGGATATGAGCGGCAGAGGTACGGAGACAGCAAGGGTGGGGTGACCCTCCACTTAGGGGAGCCTAGGGATCCAGCCCCAGCAGTGTGTTAGGGCCAGGCTTTCCGAGAGAACTCCCTCTCCATGCAACACCCCACCTCGCCCGACACCAGCATTCAAGGTTTCTGATCCCTGAACAGTGACTTTGCCAGGCAGGTCCTCCTGCTTCACTATCTCTGGGAATTCTCTGGAGTTTGAGGGTCCTCCTTTGAAAGCACAGAGCCCTCCACAATCAGCCCATCCAAGGGGGTTCATGGGTGGGATTGTGCTCTTGAAGTATCCCCAGGTTTGTTGAGCCAGGTGGCACCAACATGCTTTCCGGCCAGTGACCAAAGTCGATGGTTGTGTTCTCTGCTGACTGATGAGTATCTAGTGAATTCTGAGTCTTAGAACTGTGCAGAGCACCAGCTTAGCACATGGGGAGCCCTGGGTTCACTCTCCAGTACCACTACCAACATTACCAACAGAGCCACTCTGGAAGAAAACCTACCATCTTTGGGCCATGGTGCACATCACCATGAGCTGCTCACGATGAAGGCACTCTCCACCAATGCACAGTGATGTCTTCAGAAGGTGCCTGTATGGTGGGCCCTTGACTAACACATCTGCAGAATGGTTTGATGAACCAAGGGAGACAGAGGTTTTCCATGGGTGATCAGTACCTGGCTGGTCATCCAGACCTTTCCAAGGTGGACCCTGACAGTCTAAAGTTGAGATCAGGATTGGCAGCCACCACATTATCAGGTCACCTGCTTGCTTCTCAGAGATTTGTGTAAATGCAATCTTTCTAGTATTTTATTCTTCCTGCATTTCCATGCACTGGAAGAAAAAGGTGAGAGAGGATGAGAACACAAAGAGGACTTGAGGGCACATCCACCACTTCCACAGAAGAGCCAGGGGCAGTGTCAGTGGTGGTCAGGAGACTCCAGCAGCCCCTGGGTGTGGAATCCCTTCATGGCCCTCTCCTGTCACTCTGGTGGCCATTTTGCTTTAGGGGACTTTGTGAAGAATATCCCCATGAACCATGGCGTGTACACATGGCCAGATGGCAGCACATATGAAGGAGAGGTGATCAACGGCATGAGGAACGGATTTGGTATGTTCAAGTGTGCCACGTTGCCCGTGTCCTACATCGGCCACTGGTGTCACGGCAAGAGACATGGGAAGGTAGGTGAGGTGCGCCTGTGAACAAAGTCCCACCCATGTGAATGTATGCATGACGTCAAATCCACCATTCATAACATGGTACAACCATCATCACTAGTGAGTCTAAAAACATTTTCAACAGCACAAAACAAATATGCATTAGGAAGTTACTCCTCATCCTTCCACTCCACATCCCTAGCAATTGCCGACCAATCTACTTCCGTATATATGGGTTTACTCCTTAGACATTGTGTCAGTCAGACTTTTTGTCACTGTGACAAAAACCCTTGCCAGGCATGGTGGCGCACACCTTTAATCCCAGCATTTGTGAGGCAGAAGCAAGTGGGTCTCCCTGAGTTCAAGGCCAGCCTGGTCTATATAGAGAGTTCCGGGCCAGCCAAGAGACATAGAGAGAACTTGTCTCAAAAGAAAAAAAGAAATTCCATCACCACTACCAACAATAACAACAACTTGACAGAATCAACCCAGTAAAGAGAAGATGGATTTTGGCCTCTCACAGTCAGAAGGGCTCAGTCCACAGCCATTGGTGCTGTTTCTGGGCTTTAATCATGAAGCAGAATCTGATGGTGGAGAAGCATGTAGAGGCTGCTACCTCATAGTAGACAGGAAGGAGAGATGGGGCCAGGACAAGGTGCAACAACCCCCCAGAATGCACCCCTCGGTGACCTACTTGCTCCCACTAGGCCGAAATCTTCTAAAGTTTCCAGAACCTTCTAAAATAACACCGGCAGCTAGAAACTTAAGTATTCAGTTCATGAACTTGTTGGGGACATTTTATATCCAAATTACAACAGTCATTTCTTTATAATAATATATGAACTTTTGTGGCATGTGTTGGTACTCTATCCTTTTTAAGGCTGAGTAATAGTTGATTGTAATATATACTATAATTTATTCATTTGTTGATGGACACTTGAGCTAGTTTTGTCTTTTTATTACTTTTCAACACACACACACACACACACACACACACACTCACTCCATGATGTGCTGTGCATGTGGAGGTCAGAAGACAGTGTGTAGAAGTTGATTCCCTCTATCATGTAGGTCTCAGGTCACAGGACTAGGAGGCAAACACCTTTACCCTGATGAGTCACCTTTGTTTTGAGACAGGTTCTTACCCTGTAGCCCAGACTTTCCAGGAACTTATTATGTAGCTCAGGCTGATCTCAAATTTGGGGTGGTCTTCTGCCTCACTGCCCAAGTGTGGGGATTACAGGTATGAGCCACCATGCCTAACTGAAGATGAGACTTCTTTACCTGTTCCATGCCTTCTTAGGACATGTTATTATTATTATTTTTATTATTTTTTTTTTTTTGGTTTTTCGAGACATGGTTTCTCTGTGTAGTTTGCGCTTTCTGGAGCTCACTTGGTAGCCAGCTGCTCGAACTCACAGAGATCCCTGCTCTCTCCCGATGCTGGATTAAAGGCGTGCGCCACCAACGCCCGGCCAAGGACATGTTATTATTAAGGCATGTGTTGGTATGAATAGAAAATGTTCCTCACAGGCTCATGTGTGAGGAACTTGGCCTCTAGCTGATGGTTCAGATTGAGAGTTTCTGGAAAACTGGCATGGTCAACCTGTGATCCATGGGCCCTGTGCATCCCAGGATATCACAAATAAGGCCAACATACGTATAGATAGCAATACCAAGTCTCAATGTCAAAAGGTTGGATGGCTTTGACAGGAGGTAAAGCCTAGCTGGAGAAAGTAGGCCACTTGGAGATGGTCATCTGGGAACTAGCTTGTCCCTGGTCCCTTCATGCTCCTCTGTACTTCCTTCCTGTCCCAGGTGAACAGCTTCTGCCAAGTGATCTACTGCCATGACGCCCCGCCTCACCACTGGCCCTAAACTAACAGAACTGAGGCTGATGAACTGAAATCTCTGAAGTCACAAACCCAAATAAATAATCCCTCCATTGGGTTGTTTCTGTAAGATATTTCCTAAAAACAAAAAGTCTGACTCACACAAGGAATGGCTGACTTGTGATGTTGGTGTACATACTGTACCTATCTCTTTATGTTTGTTTGTGTGTGTATTCATGGTGTGCATGTGGCAGTCAGAGGACAACCTTGGGTGCATGTTGCATGTCCTCATCTTTTAGCTTGTTTGAAGCAGGGTCTCTTACTATTCACTGCTGTGTACAGCATGCCAGCTGGCCCCTGTGCTCCCTGAGGCTCCCCTATCTCCACCTCCCATTTCTTAGGAGTGCTGGGATGACAGATGCTTACATTGTATGTCCAGCCTTTTTAGGTAGATTCTGGGAACTGAACTCAGATCCTCATGCTTGCATAGGAAACCCTTTTACCCATTTTATCCTGAAACATTTCCCCAGCCCACTTGGTCTACAAAACCAAAGCATCATGGATTATGTGTCTTGGTAATTATGACGTTGACTTCTGCATAGTTTATAGTTCTTAGATTTGCATGTCTGATCTGTATGTTTCCAAGAGGATCTGCATCATGAGGCCTGATTTCTCCTAATATTGTTTGTTTTAGGGCTCCATCTATTACAATCAAGAGGGAACCTCTTGGTATGAGGGAGACTGGGTATACAACATCAAAAAAGGCTGGGGAATAAGATGGTAGGTGCAACCCTTCTCTCCACATTTGGGTTGTGGGTAAAAAAAACTCTCAGAGGCTCACTTCATTCTCACTCGGGTAAAGATAAGGTGCAGAAATAACAGAGAACACATTTTTTGTCCAAGTATGGTGGAGTTTTCAATTACTCCAGATAGGCTCTCCCTAGTAATGAAAACATTCTATGGGAGATTCATAAGAACACACTAAGTGTCTGATAGTGTGTTTCACTTTGTTATAAGTAGAAACCGCCTTCCTCTGTTCTCTGTATTCATCACAGATCACATTCCTGGATGTTTTCCAAGGAACAGCAATATTTTTGCTTGGTTTTCGATTGAGCTGATAGTCAGGTATTTGTTGTTATTATTTTAGTTTTGGCAGTACTAGGGGTTGAACCCAATGGGCCTGGACCATGCTAAGCAAGAACGCTATCACTGGGCTACAGCCTCAGCTCTGTTTGCTCTTTATAAAAGGTCTTGCTATTAACCTTGAACTCCAGAGTCTCCTCTCTCTGCCTCCCAAGTGCTGGGATTACAAACTTGTACCTCAATACCCCGCACGGTTTTGTTGTTGTTTTAAGATTCATTTATTCATTCATTTATTTGTTTGTTTGTTTGTTTATGTGTATGCATATGTGTTGGTGCTGTTGAATCCAGAAGAATGTGTCAAGTCCCCTCGAGCTGGAATTACAGGTGGTTGTGAACTGTCCAACATGGATGCTGGGAAACAGAACTCTGGTCCTGTGAAAGAGCAGCAAGTGCTCTTAACCACTGGGCTAGGGAGGTGGATCCATCAGGAATGGTCCTGCCAGGAAAACACAGGGACCTAACAACTCCCCAGCACCCATGTAAAAAGCTGGGAATAGCCGGGCGGTGGTGGCACATGCCTTTAATCCCAGCACTCAGGAGGCAGAGGCAGGCAGATCTCTGAGTTCGAGGCCAGCCTGGTCTGCAGATAGGGTTAGAGGCCAGCCAGGGCTATGCAGAGAAACCCTGTCTCAAAAGAAATGGGGGAGGGGACTGGAGAGATGGCTCAGCAGTCAGGAGCACTGGCTGTTCTTCTGGGGGTCCTGAGTTCAATTCCCGGTAACCACATGGTGGCTCACAAGCATCTAAAGTGGGATCTGATGCTCTCTTCTGGCATAAACTCATACATGCAGATGGAGCACTCATACATAAAATAAATAAATCTTTTTTAAAAAAAAGCTGGGTATACAACACAATTCTTCACAAACTTGGAAAGAACAATACTCAACTTCATATGGAAAAAAAAAAAACCCAGGATAGCCAAAAGAAACCTGTACAATAAAGCAACCTCTGGAGGCATCACAATCCCTGACTTCAAGCTCTACTATAAAGCTAGAGTAATAAAAACAGATTGGTACTGGCATAAAAACCAACATGTGGACCAATCGAATTGAAGATCCCGACATTAATCTGCACACCTATGAATACCTGATTTTTGACAAAGAAGCTAGAACTATACAATGGAAAAAAGAAAGCATCTTCAACAAATGGTGCTGGCATAACTGGATGTCAACATGTAAAAGATTGCAAGTAGATCCATATCTGTCACCGTGCACAAAACTTAAGTCCAAGTGGATCAAAGACCTCAATATAAATCCAGTTACACTGAACCTGATAGAAGAGAAAGTAGGAAGTAATCTTGAATGCATTGGCACAGGAGATCACTTCCTAAATATAACATCAGTAGCACAGACACTGAGAGCAACAATTAATAAATGGGACCTCTTGAAACTAAGAAGCTTTTGTAGGGCAAAGGACATGGTCAATAAGACAAAAATACAGCCTACAGAATGGGAAAAGATCTTCACCAACCCCACATCTGACAGAGGACTGATCTCCAAAGTATATAAAGAACTCAAGAAACTAGACATCAAAATACTGAACAATCCAATTAAAAAATGGGCTATAGAGCTAAACAGAGAATTCTCAAAAGAAGAATATCAAGTGGCTGAAAGACATTTAAGGAAATGCTCAACATCCTTAGTCATCAGGGAAATGCAAATCAAAATGACTCTTAGATACCACCTTGCACCTGTCAGAATGGCTATGATCAAAAACACTAATGACAGTCTATATTGGAGAGGATGCGGAGCAAGGGGAATACTCCTCCACTGTTGGTGGGAGTGCAAACTTGTACAACCACTGTGGAAATCAGTATGGTAGTTTCTCAGAAAATTGGGAATCGATCTACCTCAAGACCCAGCCATACCACTCTTGGGCATATACCCAAGGAATGCTCAATCATACCACAAAGATACATGCTCAACTATGTTCATAGCAGCATTATTTATAATAGCCAGAACCTGGAAACAACCTAAATGCCCATCAACTGAAGAATGGATTAAGAAAATGTGGTACATATACACAATGGAGTACTACTCAGCAGAGAAAAACCAATGACATCATAAAATTTGCAGGCAAATGGATGGAACTAGAAAATATCATCTTGAGTGAGGTAACCCAGACTCAGAAGGACAAACATGGTATGTACTCACTCATAAGTGGATACTAGATATAAAGCAAAGGACAACCAGACTGCAACCCACAGATCCAGGGAGGCTACCTAGCAGGAAGGGACCCTAGGATGACTGTGGCTTATACAAAGTTTTGGTTTTGCCCAATCACTGGGCAAGCTTTAGTGAAACATTTCACTATTAGGATAAAAATTTGTACCATATCAAGCTGATAAAAGAATATGCTGGCTGTACTGTCAGGAGGGGAGACTAAAATCTTTTTAGATTATGGATTAGCCTATAGAAAAATGTCTGCTGTAAATCAAACAGTGAAGGGGAAGATGAATAGGAATCTCACTTACACAACTTAAGTAAAACCTAGCTCTCTGAACAGATGAAGATATATTTCTTCTGTATCCCAGAATCTAATCAATATTTATATGTATAATTCAGCTTTTATTTGGCTTAAAAGGACTTATTGGGAAATGTTATCATTTTTACTATTTTCTACAGAGAAAATAATTTCCAGTTTCAAATAACCCTGGACTTTTGAATTATAGTCTGTTTTTATGTTCAAGCTATCTGTGTATTATTTCTCCTGCAGTTGTACATAAAATGTTTTTACATTCAAAAAAGGACAAATACTATATAATTGTATTACATGAAATATATAGAATATACAAATTCATAGAGACAGAAAGATTAGACACTATCTCAAGATGGAGAAGAAAAGAATATAGAGCAATGATTTCCTAAGTACAGAATCTCTGTTTTGTGTGATGGAAAAGCCCCACAAATGGACAGTAGTATCAGGACATAATATCATGAAAGTAATAAACCAATACAATTAATGTAAAAAATGAATATCATAAATATAGTTATTGAATGAATACTGTGAATGTATTCAATGAATAGCACAAATGTAATTAATATCATGAGTGTAATTAATGAATATCATGAGTGTAATTAATATCTTGAATGTAATTCATGCCACTGAATTGTGAACTTAAAAATGGTTACAATTGCAAATATGTTCATTTAAAAAAATAAGGAGGAATATAATCACCATACATTATATGTGTGTATGAAATTGAAGACAGAAATGTTCTAAAATAGAAAGTGATGATGGTGTCGTGGGCCTATGAGGATACTGGACTAAGTCTATCAAATTGTGCAAACAAGCAAATTGTATACTATGTAAATTATTTGTCAATAAAGATTTTATAGAACATAAAAAAAAAAATCTGAATATAGCAGCATGTGCTTGCAGCCTCAGCACAGGGGAGCAGAACTGGGGAATCCTTAAAGCTTGTTAAAGACTCTCTGTCCCACCGAATTGATGAGCTCCAGGTTCAGTGAGAGACCCTGTCTCAAAAGATAAAGATGAGCAACAGAGGAAATACATGTAATATTGGTGAAATTATTAAGGCCACTCCACATAGTTAAAAGGGAGGTTTATTTTGTGAAGTAACTTACAAGTGAAGGGATAGTTTACAGAGTCTGGGAAAGGCGTGTGCAGTCCGGTGGTGTTCTCTGGAGAACTCTGCTCTGTCTACCTCCAGCACCCAGGGTCCAGGAACCAAGCGAGCGCGCTCGCCCATCTAGGTCTTGGGTCTCCAGGCGCCTCCCCTCGCCCCGCCTCATAGGCATGACAGTTGCCAGAGTCTCAATGGGGGTTGGAACTTCCAGATCCAAGCTGGAATGGCTACCAACTACAATGTGCTGTCAGCCTTGGACTTCCACATTCACACACCACATACATGCCCAGCAATGCATAGTATTTAGTGGTAAAACATCAAGTAATCATAACACAATAGGAGTTGCTTCTAAAAGATAAAAAAACCCTCACTCTTACCTATTTATTGGATAATGAAGAGGTTTAATAAAGGGAATTCTTTCACTCCCTAATATGAGTAGTTTTTGCCAACCATGAGTACTGGGAACAGTGTCCTGGGTCCTGGGTCCTGGGTCCTGGGTCCTAGGTTGGATTTTCTGAGACATGTTCGGGGGGCGGGGGTAAGTTTAAGGGCAGTAAAGGCAAGTGTTGTCCATATGAGCTAACCAATGGTTCCTCATTGTTCCTTTGGTCCCAGCTATAAGTCAGGAAACATATATGAAGGCCAGTGGGAAAACAACATGCGCCACGGGGAAGGCAGAATGAGATGGCTGACAACAAATGAGGAGTACACTGGCCACTGGGAGAAGGGGATCCAGGTAAGCACCTGTCCATCACCTGGGTCACAGCCTGAGGTGGGCGGAGCTAACCGCCCACCCAAGCTATTCAGAATAATACTGTGTGGTGTCCGACACTGAAGCACTACTCAGAGGAATTCGTAACTGTCAGCTCACAGACTCTAGAATCACTTGTGAGGTGGGACAGCCTGGGGTATGTTATTTTGATTACTTTAATTGATGTGGGAATACCCATCTTGACTGTGGAAGGGACCTTCCCCTGGGCAAGGGATTCTGCACTCTGTTAACTGGAGAAAGCTAGCTGAGCGTGCATCCATTGCTCTCTGCCTTGACTGTGGGTTCAGTGTGACCAGCGGTCTCAAGCTCCTGCCACTGTGGTTTCCCTGAGGTGCCGGACCGTAACCGAAACTGCGGACCAACCCTTCCTCCCGCAAGATGCTTCTGTCGGGGTATTTTATCACATAAGACACACCCAAAGTCACATTTACTAGCCTCGGCTATACTTTTTAATTGCTGGTTTATTATTTAGTCTTCGGTAATGTCGTAGGCATCTTTGATCTAACCTACAAGATAGGTGATGTTTTCATTTTATACTTGGAGAACCTAAAAGGCTCACGTCATTTGCCACAGGTCAAAAGACAGCAAGTAATGGGCTGAGCTGAGGACGACCCCAACCGTGGTTCTCAGGTTCACGTGCTCTACCCCTTCAGAGTATCAATGTCTTGGCCATAACTTGAGTTTAGGCAAAAGGGGGAGCATTCTGAGGATTGATGTTGACAGGGAGCTTTCTTTTCAGAATGGCTTTGGAACACACACATGGTTCCTAAAGAGGATCCCCAACTCTCAGTATCCTCTGAGAAACGAGTATATAGGAGCATTTACAAACGGATTCCGTCACGGCCACGGCAAGTTTTACTACGCCAGTGGAGCAATGTATGAGGGAGAATGGATTGCCAACAAAAAGCACGGCCGGGTGAGTGTGGCTGTTGAAGTATGGCGAAAGGTGCGTGTCTGAGAAGACGCATTTCTCTGTGTAGAGATAACTGTCTTAGCTAGGTGACTGCGTGCATTTGGAGCTATTTACAACATATTAGTGTTTTCCTGGATATTTAGAAGTGGTTTAATCAGTTTTGTTATATTTGTATCCAAACCAGGATGTATATAGTATATATAAATGAGGGTGCTGGTTGCAAGTTACAGACTAGCTTAAACTTTCACATACCACAGCACCGTGGGCTTGGGGGCCGGCTTGCACAGTTAACTCAGTCCTGTCATCATTCTTTCTATCTGCCCATATGGCAGCTTTACCCTTGCGTTGCCCCTTTCCCATGACAACAGGATAGCTGCTGTGATTCCAGGCCTCACATTGTTCACAAAGTGCAATCCTAATTAGTCTTAACAATAAAGACCCAGAGTCAGAGATCGAGGGTGAAAGCTGAAAGATCGGAGAAGCAGAGCAGCCAGCCGCTAGAGAGACTTCTTACCTCTAGGAATCCTTACACTGAAATGGACATCCTGTCTCTATGAATCCTCAGACTGGTTGGGGTGGATCCTGACTCCACCTGCCTTATGCTCCTGTCTCCACCTCCAGAGTGCTGGGATTAAAGGTGTGTGTCACCACCACCTGGCTCTGTTTCTCTTTTAGACTGGTTCAATCTCGTGTAGCCCAGGATGGCCTTGAACTCCTGATCTTCCCCGCTTCCTCCTCCCAAGTGCTGGGATTAAAGGTGTGTGCCTGGTTTCTATGGTTAACTAGTGGCTAGCTCTGTCCTCTGACCTCCAGGCAAGCTTTATTTGTCAGAACACAAACAAAATGTCACACAACACACCCCACTAAAAACAATGAAAAGCAGCTCATTTCCCAGAGCTCTCAACAAATGCTTCTCCTTTCCCAGAGCTGAGCTGGGTCATTTGTCCACCTCAGAATCAGAACTCACCATCCTGGGGTTGACAGACAGCAGGGCAGTACCTATTGGGATGGGCCCTCTGCTGGCCATGCAGAAAGTTTAATGAGGTCCATTCTGTGGCCTGGAGGTGATTAAACTTGGGGAGAGTGTGGAAAAAGAGGAAGAGGAGGGGAGTAGAGGAGGCGTGATGTGAAACCTGATGGAGGATGATTCTTTGTGGTCTAAGCACACACCTTCAAGACAAAAGCTCCAAACCCTTGAAAACTCCACTAATGAACACTGAATAATATTCCTCCTGAGCCATCCAATGTTATGTTCCTAACCGCAGGGCAGAATGACTTTCAAGAATGGACGTGTGTATGAAGGTCTGTTTTCCAATGACCACATCGCACAGTACCTTGAAGCCGAACTCGATTTTTCACGTGGCCTGGACCGTCGGTCAGATGTCTCCCAAAGGAGCCGGCAGCCTCGGGGATCTTCTGTCAGTGCTGGTAGGGAGCCTGGTGGGTGAAAGTAAATTAATATCTTTTATTTTATGTTTGTTTGTTTGGTTTGGTTTTTATTTTTTTTATTTTTTTTTTTGGTCTTTCTTTCATTTTTTTCTTTTCTTTTCTTTCTTTTTTTTTTTTTCAAGACAAGGTTTCTCTGTGTAGTTTTGGTGTCTGTCCTGGCTCTTGCTCTGTAGCCCAGGCTGGCCTCAAACTCACAGAGATCCGCCTGGCTCTGCCTCCCAAGTGCTGGGATTAAAAGTGTGCACCACCATGCTGTGCTATGCAGATTAATATCTTATCTATAGTTTTCATTTATAAAAATATACCTGCTGCTTCAGAAAATAGAAGTTTCCTTCAGTGTTATGCTTCTCTGTTTGTTTGTTTATATGTTTATTTGTTTGTTTAGACTGGCCTTGAACTCACTGACTAGCCAAGAATCATCTTGAACCCCTGATCCTCCCTCTGTCCTCCACCTCCCAATGCCAGGACGACAGGAGCAAACCGCTGTGCCACCCAGGGCTTCCTGTGTGGTAGGCAAGCGATCTGCCAGCTGGGCTGCATTAGCTAAGCTAGTGTTCAACTATCGAGTAGCTGTTTGTTTGCTTCCTTCCATTACTCCGGAAACTGCTGGTGATCTCCCACTGGACTGTGTGCATGCCCTCCTTTTGAATGTTTAATTTAAAAATGTCAGATTTGAGCCAGGTGGTGGTGGCACGTGCCTTTAATCCCACCACTGGAGGCAGAGGCAGGCGGATCCCTGTGGGTTCGAGCCCAGCCTGGTCTACAGAGCAAGAGCCAGGAAAGGCACAAAGCTACACAGAGAAACCCTGTCTCGAAAACCCAAAAAAAAAAAAAACAAGTCCGATTTGTTGTTTGTGTGTATACATGTGGTGTTCAGAGGACAACTCGGGGAAGTCCACTTGTCCTTTCACCAAACACAGGTCATTAGCTTTGGCAGCAAGCAACCATCACGGTGGCCCTTAGTTCTTAATTTTGAAAAGGAGTGTAAATTGTCCAGGCTGGCCTTAAAGTCTCTGTAGCACAGGCTGGTCTTGAACTTAGAATCGTCCTGCCTCAACTTCCTCAGCAGCTGGCATATAGGACTGGACTACCATGCCTGGTTGTTGAATACTCTTGTTCTATCACATTGGATAGGCATGGTTGTTGAATACTCTTCTATCACATTGGATAGACATGGTTGTTGAATACTCTTCTATCACATTGGATAGACATGGTTGTTGAATACTCTTCTATCACATTGGATAGACATGGTTGTTGAATATTCATTCTTCTGTCACATTGGATAGACATGGTTGTTGAATACTCTTCTATCACATTGGATAGACATGGTTGTTGAATATTCATTCTTCTATCACATTGGATAGACATGGTTGAATACTCTTCTATCACATTGGATAGACATGGTTGTTGAATACTCTTCTATCATATTGGATAGATAACCTTCCAGATGTTGTGCTGAAAGGATTTCTTTTAAAGATTTATTTGTATGTATATACATGTACATGTCTGTGGGTGCCCTCAGAGACCAGAGGAAGGTGCTGGATCCCAGAGGTGGAGTTGCCTGTCACAGGTGCTAGGACCTTGGGTCCTCTGTAAGAGCAGCCGGCTCCCTTAACTGCTGAGCCATCTCTCCAGCCCACATTAGAAGGATCTTAACATGGCTTTTCAAGTCATCTCCCGTATTTGCTTCACTCGCTAGAGACCCTACGAAAGCTGGATGGCAGCGAAAGTCATTCTGTGTTAGGATCGAGTATTGAGCTGGACTTGAATTTGTTGCTGGACATGTACCCTGAGGAAAGCCAAGAAGAAGAGAAGAAGCAGGTAAAAGCCCCTTTACCATTATACATTTATATTTTAGGCACTGTTTTTGTCTCCTGTATGCCTGGTGGATGGCCTATCTAGACCATCTCACTTGCAAGGCAACCCTGTAGTGAGCAGGCTTTGTGAGAGAAAGGCAGCCCAGAGGACAGGACTCAGTGGCATTGCCTGGGGCCTCAGAGCCAACTGAAGCCCAGGGCTGGGATCACATCCCATTCATGGAAGGTGGAGTCAGAGGGACTGCTGGGGGTCAGGAAATCCTGGACTCCCTAGGAATCAAGAGACCCACTGTGGGACTGGAGGGATGGCTCTGCTGAGAGCATTTGTTGCTCTTGTGGAGACCCCGGCTTTGGTTCTTAGCACCAACATGGTAGCTCATAACCATCTGTAACTCAATCCCAGGGGACCCCATGCCTCTGCAGTAGTCACACATGTGGTGCATGTACATGCATGCAGGCAAAACACTTCTACATATAAAACAGAATAGATAAATCTAAAAGTAATAAAAGAGGCAGTAGAAGAAAGAAGCCCGCTATGTTGGGGTTGGAGAGATGGCTCAGTGGTTAAGAACTGCACTTCCAGAGGTCCCAGGTTCAATTCCCAGCACCTACATGGTAGCCAAAAATCATCTGTAACTCCAGTTACAGGGGCTCCACAGGAACCACATGCATATGTTACACTGACACACACAAAACACCTACACACACACACATAAATTTAAAACTCTACAAGAGAAGAAATCCACTGTGCATGATGGCACAGATCTGTAAGCCCAGCCAATGTGGGTGCTAGAACCTGAGCTCAGGCCCTCCTAACCACTGAACCATCCTCCAGCCCCTTAGTTTTCCTCTAATGGGGCACAACTGGGCCACACCTGCTGCCATCTTTTCAGGTAGAGTATGCAGTCCTAAGGAACATTACGGAGTTAAGAAGAATCTACTGCTTCTACAGCGGCCTCGGCTGTGACCACTCTCTGGATAACACCTTCCTGATGACAAAGCTTCACTTCTGGAGATTTCTCAAAGACTGTAGGTTTCATCACCACAATATAACCCTTGCAGATATGGACAGGGTACTAAGTGGTGAGTACCCCGGGTTCTCTTCCTCTCTTGGTTACTGCTACCTGGAAACAAGCTAAGAAATGTTGAGAGAGAATATGGCGAGATGGCTCGGCATGAGGAACAAATCCCTCTGCCCAAACCCCAACAAATAGATGTGGAGACAAAGGATACAGTGGACATGAGGCTTTTGATGGCAGTCTTGCAAGAATGGGTATCTGGCCTTCGGGATCATTGTAAAAGAGAGAATGGAAAGGTTCTAGGAGCCAGAGGTAGTGGACAGTATTGGCCAGACACGACAGCGCCATTGCACACATAAACTCAGCAGCTGCGACCTCAGGACAGGACCTGCACAAGATCCAGCCAGTCCAGATCCCAGCACGGAGGGGAGGGGCTCGTGAAGTCTCACCCTCGCTGAAGAGCAATTGCTGGCTGCTGGGGGAGGGAGAGTCAGTTTTCTTCAGCGATGTGGTCCCTGATAAGCTAACCACATTCAAGTAGATGGCCCTGCACCCACTCACATAGAGACAGCATTAAGTGGACTCAGTGGGTTTTAAAAAGGGGCACATGAAGTTGGCAAGGAAAGGTGGTGGGGATGATAGGAGAGGAATTGGAAGGGAGAGGATGGGAGTGTGTGTTTGATCAAACACATTATATGCATGTATGAGATAATCTTTTTTTGTTTGTTTGTTTTGTTTTTCAAGACAGGGTTCTCTGTGTAATAGTCTTGACTGTTACTCACTCTCTAGACCAGGCTGGCCTTGAACTCACAGAGATCCACCTGTGCCTTTTAAATGTCACATAATATAACTGGAGCTCTTCTGTTATTCGCCAATGCTTTTCTTTCAGTCTACAATGGCATACCAATCGAAGAAATCCACTCTCCGTTCAGAACTATACTCTTAAGAACATTCCTGAATTACCTCCTGCAGTTGGCTCACCACATCCATCACAAAGAATACCAGTAAGTGCCACTCCTGTGTCCCTCTTTCAACGGCGGCCACGGTCGTTGTCACACACGCCACACGAAGGACCACAATGCCCGGGGACTAGATGAAAACTTGGGGACCCCATCTGAGTTGTTTCAGTTCTGTAAATATCCCTTTAGAGCTTCACTCTGCACTTACAGTCAGTTCTGCCTTCGCGAGTCGGAACACCCGTCTTGATGACTTCTTCTGATGCATGCATGTTAAGGGCTGGGAATACGGTTCAGGTGGTCAAGGGCTTGTCTCGCATGCACAGGCCATGGGCACTATCCACAGCACTTCCTAGAACAGACTCGGTAGCACATGCTTATAATCTCAGGACTCAGGAGGTGGAGGCAGGAGGATCAGAAGTTAAGATTGGGGCTGGAGAGATAGCTCAAGCACTGACTGCCCTTCCAGAAGACCCGAGTTCAGTTCTCAGCACCCAGTTGGGCAGCTCACAACATCTTGTATCTACCACTCCAGGGGATTCAGTTCTGTCTTCTGGTCACCACAGGCACCTGCACATATGTACACATATATACACATAGAGACACAAAAACAAAAATCCATCTTTTTTTAAAAGAAGTTAAGGTCATTCTTGTCTGCACAATGAGTTCAAGGCCAGCCTGGGGCTACATAAACCCTGTCTCTCTTTCTTTGTCTTTCTGTCTGTCTTTCTCTATGTGTATGCATGTATAAATTTAATATATATAGTGTATACATATTAACATAGCATGTATAATTACATAATTAGATTTTCAGAAGTGTTGGCGATAAGTACATTGAATTCCTAATGCATCCTGCACCCAGGTTCCCCCGGTGCCAGCCTCTCACGCACCATAGTTGATTCACCAACCGCAAGGACTCAACACTGCCACAGTGTTATTCACCTCAGAGCCTCCTCTCAAACATGGTGGAAGGTGAGGACTGAACCCTGAGGCCACAGCATGCTAGGCCGACATTCTACTGCTGAGCTGCATGCCCGGCCAAGAGCTGCCATTTTCCCATAAACCCTTTTCTGTCCCAGGAGCTCACGCTGCATTTTGCCTCCAAAGTGTCTCAGACCCTCCAGTCTGTGACAGTTACTTAGTCTCTGTCTTTCATAACCTTCCCATCTTAAAAAAAAATACTGTTTGGTCATTTTGTAAAGTGTCTCATGGTTTGGCTTTACACTGTGATGTTTTCTCACAGTTGCACTGAGGTGAGAGATTTGGGGCAGAATACTAGGTTTGAACTTTCTAGATTTTTTTTGTGCATGTTTACGATATGCATGTATGATATATGTGTGTAATATATGTGCGTGTCTAGATATTTTTGTGCATGTTTACGATATGCACGCATGATATATGTGTGTAATATATGTGCGTGTCTAGATCTTTTTTGTGCATGTTTATGCTATGCGTGTATGATGCATGTGTGTAATGTATGTGCGTGTGCAGGCACGGGGGCGCCAAAGCATGCATGTGGCAGCCGCAGGACTATCTCAGGCACCAGCCCTCACCTTCCACCTTGTTTGACACAAGACCCCGTTGCTGTTTGCCACTGTGTACACCCCACTAGCTGGCCCGCAAGCTTCTGGGGAGTCTCCTGTTTCTGTCCTTCATCTCTGCAGAGCTCTGGCATTTCAGACACATTGCTCCGTGTGAGTTTCAGGGCTTCCAGCTTGCACAGCAAGTGCTCTTCCAACTGAGCCACCTCCCTGGCTAGAAGCACTCTCCTCACAGTATGGTGTCAGCAGCACCTACCTCCAATACGGCTTCTTACTAGTGCTCACAGAGTAAAGGGTTGCCAGGTAGACTTCTCTACTACAAACTTACTCTGTTTCTCTTTCTATAGTCTGTTCGTTAGAAGCCAGTTGTCAAGTCCAGCTCACACTTCAGAAGAGGGAAGTTAAGCTCCGCCTCCTGGAATAATTAATTATGGTATCTTTCCATTGTAGGAACAGAAGCCCATCCCTCTATTTGTGTTTTACAAAACTGATGACTGAGAACATTCACCCACATGCCTGCCAGGTAAAAGGTAAATACAAAAATAATTGGATTAATTTACTATCTTTAAAAAGTAGTTCATGCCGGGCGGTGGTGGCGCACGCCTTTAATCCCAGCACTCGGGAGGCAGAGCCAGGTGGATCTCTGTGAGTTCGAGGCCAGCCTGGGCTACCAAGTGAGTCCCAGGAAAGGCGCAAAGCTACACAGAGAAACCCTGTCTCGAAAAAACCAAAAAAAAAAAAAAAAAAAGTAGTTCTATACATAATTTTGCATGTGTAGTATGTATGTGTATGTATGTTTGCATGTATGTAGACACTTGCAGGTGTGTGTGTGTGTGAGCGCGCGCAAATATGAGCCAGAGGTTGACATCAGGTGTCTCCTCCATTGATCTTCACTTTATTTATGAGGCAGGGTCTCTCACTGAACCCTGAATTCTCTGATTTGGCTGGTCTAGCTAGCCAGCTTGCCCTGGGAATCCTGTCTGCCTCCAGGGTTACAGGTAGGTCACTATGCCCAACGTGCTTTTTGGGTGCTGGTTTCTGGTCAGAGTTTGTTTTTCCACTGAGCCATCTCTCATCCCTGTAATCACTTCTGAATGCTGTATCTTTAGGTCATTTATTCAGTGAGCAACAGCGGACGCTCTACTCAATGAATTATATCGATAAGTGCTGGGAGATTTACACAACCTACTGCAGACAGAACGAATCCCCACCCTATGAGCTGACAATGAAGATGAGGAATTTCCTCTGGATGCTGAAAGTAAGCCTAATGACTCTCAGGGTTGATGTTGCCTTTATGTTGATGGGCACTCTGCTTTTAATTAAATCAATGCTACATAATTATGGAGGTGAAGATCTGGGGTGACCTTTCATGGCCGCCAAATGCTTACAAGTCCCCTACCACAGGAGACACCCATGACAGCAAGGGGCAAGGGCACAGGGATGCCTGCCTGCCGTGCTCACAGAGCAGGGGAGGGAAGGCCTGAGCCCTGCCACAGCTTCTCACGCACGTGTGGCCGTGGAGATAAATACCACTTAAACCGTTTTTGTATCAACATTGGTATTTATTATTGATTGTGTGTGTGTGTGTGTGGGCGTGGGTGTGTGCGCGCGCGCGCGCATTGTCAAGTTTGGTGGCAAGTGCATTTACCCCCTCAGGCATCTTGTCAGCCCTAAATATCATTAAGAATAAAGCACTAGGGTTGGAGACTTGGCTTAGTGGCACAGAGCACTTGCTGCTTTTGTAGAGTTCTCAGTTCTCAGCATCCGTGTGGCAGTTCACAATCGTCTGTAACTCCAGTTCCATGGGATCTGCTGCCTTCTCCTGACCTCCTCCTGGGGCATCTGGCATGAATATGGTGCACATACATACCACAGGCAAAACACTCAGATACAGAGAATAAAATAAATATAAAAAATTTTAAATGTATTTTTGGCTAGTCAGAACTGGACTGTAGCTTGTCCATGGAACGCTTGCCTATGGCACACAAGCCCTGTGTTCAGTGCCCAGCACCGCAAAACAAATAAAAATTGTTGCTCAGTAAGAGTAACTTTGAAATGTATTAGTTTGGAAGCTAAGCATGGTGTTAAGTTCATATAATCCCAGCACTTGGGGGACTGAGGCAGGAAGATCAGGAGTTCAAGGTCAGCCTAGGCTACATAGTAAGATCCTGTCTCAAAAAAACAAAAACAAACAAAAAAAAAAACCCCAAAGTCATAAGTTTGAAAAGCAGTTGACATGTTGTGTATACAGTGACTGACAACTGCTAGCTTTGTTCCTTAATATTTTAAATTTGTACTTGTGGGAATACAAATAACGAGCTGGAAATAATCAAATATTAATGAGAGTATTTAGGAGTTTAACAGAATTGTATATATATGAAAAGTGACAAAAACCTGTTGTCTAAATGTAGGGAAATGTGTTTAAAAGTCTCTGATTTGGGGGTGAGTATTGCACAGCTGTGTGTTCTCTTCTTTCCTCCTGCTCATTTGTCCCTGCAGAGGTCAGGCGTGCAGGGTGTGACTGACTGCATCCTCACAGTCAGGATTAATGTCTTCTTTTCCCCACAAGTCCAAGACAGTGGCTGTCAGTAACAGAGACTTGGTTAGATTCACATGCTTCCTGTTCTGCAAAGCCACAGGGGTTACTGATCTTTCCCATTATGTTTCCTTTAGTGTTGATGGGATTCCTCAGTGGCTCGCGTGGCACCAGCCTGATCCTTTGCTTCCCATAAACCTTCACTGGTGGCCTCAGCATCCCCCAATAGTCATACCTCAGTGGCCAATTAATGTCCACTGTTCTCCTAGAGACAATACAATGATAACTTTCTGTATCATTTCTTTTACACTAATTTTTAAAATGTATGTGTGTGTGTGTGTGTGTGTGTGTGTGTGTGTGTGTGTGTGTGTGAATATATGCACATGTGTGCATGTGTTCTTGAAGGCCAAAAGACCTGGGATCTTCTGGAGCTGGAGTCACAAGTGCTTAGAGCCACTGAACATGGGTGCCAGCCCACCAGCCCTGGGGGTCTACCCCTCCACTTCCCTAGCACTGGATCATAGGTGTTTGCTGCTGTTGTGTGCGGCTTTCTACATGGACAGTGGGGATGGAATGCAGGTCCTCATGCGTGCACAATAAGCATGTTATGACAGAGCCATCCCCCCAGTCACCCAGCAATTCTTATCTAAAGAAGGGTCTTTCTGTGTACCCCAGTCTGGCCTCAAACTTGCAATCCTCCTACCTCAACCTCCACAGTGCTGGGACTAGAGCTCCAGAATAATCAGTGTTTAAGATACTAACTTCTGATGCATTTTTCTCGAGGTGTTATGTTGCTGTAACAGACATTAAAATACATACCCATGTGTAATTATAGACATCTATGGTTGGTGTTATCTTTTGACAGGACTTTAGGATGATAAATAAGGACTTGACTGCAACCAAATTCATGACTGTGATAGCGGAGGATAGCCCCTTCGTGTATGATGGAACCGACAGCAATTTTGAACTTGAGGTTTGTAAAGTGTTGCTACAAATGGTACAGGTCCAGTTTAAGCTGCATGTTTCTTAGGCTTTATGTATACAAAAAAGTGGGATATGCATCTGTATACCGCTGCCTTTTCAAAAACCAGAGGTTGATATTAGAAAGGGCCTAGGGAAACATGAGGACCTGAGCATGAGCCCCAGAACCCATGTGAAAAGTCAGGTGTGGTGGTGCATGCTTGTGATACTAGTGCCAGGCACGTGGAGACAGGAGGATCCTTGGGGCTTTCTGGTGAACCCCAAGCCAGTAGGAACCCTGTCTCAAAGACAAGGTGGGGGCAATAAAGAAAGACCCCCAGTGTCAACCTCTGGCCTCCCCACGCATATACGTGTTCTGCACACATGTGTAGCACATATATAGAAGGAATAATAAATGAGTAGGAACTCTGCAGCAACCCCTGGTTCATTCTAGAATATCGGAATAAAGGAGACCTTCCTGCTTTCTTATCGTTGCAGCTGGTTTTCCTGGAATTCTTTGAGGCTCTCTTGTGTTTCTCACTTTGCTGCATTTTTGACCGGATGACAAGATCCTATTTGAAAGTCCCATATGAGGACGGCACTGGAAACCGCTACGGCAGCACTCATACAACGCTAAACCAGGTGACAGGCAGGATGCAGAGCGCACGAAGGAAGCAAGGGGTGACTTCAGCCTGGGGTGGCTGGTCTCCCCAGGACTGTCAGGCCTCTATTCTATACACTTCCAAGAGGTCATTTAGGACTCGAGAACATGCATCGTCTTTCACTGTTAGAAGGAGCGTGTAGTTTGTTAAGTTAGGGAAATGTATTTCCCGGCAATGGCCATAGTGGAAACAGCACAGTGAAGGTCAGTCTGAAGAGCAGCTGGACAGCAGAGAAAATCCGAGGCAAGGTACTGTGAGATGCTTTGTCTAGTGTGCAGAGTGGAAAGCCCACCTGAGAGCAAAGATGCCAGGAAACAGTCCCGGGTGTGCGTGCAATCCTGAACAGATCACTGTGGGAAGCTTTCTCACAGGGTGGATGCCCTCGGTCACTGTGAGACCCTAGCAGAGCAGGACCCTGATTGATAAGGAAATGAGACTTGGGTCAGATTGAGACATAACAGATTTTTAGTAGGGGTTTCATGTTAGTGGACTTGAAGGGTTTCCAATGTTTGAGACATTCACTTGGAGCCACAAGAGATATTCTAGGGGTCCCCTGAACCCAGTGGCTAGTAGAGTCTTTTATTTATTTATTTTGAAACAGAGTCTCACTATGTAGCCTTGGCTGGACGGGCCTCACAGAGCTCCACCTGCTCCGCCTCCCCAGTGGTGGGATTAAAAGTGTTTGCAACCACACCCAGTTTGGGAGACTCTTCAGAGCTGCTCATGTGGGGAGCTTTCTCACTGTCGATCCAAGAGACAGATCTCACACAAACCCCTGGGCTGTACCTTGGATTCCTTACCGAAAACTAGGGACTTCATGTCCTTTTCAGCATCTCCCTGCCTATCACATTAGCCAAGTATGCGTCCTTCATTTGAGGAGAAGACACATGAGGGAGCTGGCGAAGGGTCACCACCTGGGTCTGGGGTGCTTCTCCAGGCGAGTGAGTGTCCACCTTGAATCTGTCTACAATTTGCAGAGGACACAGTAGTCTTCCTTACCATAACGAAGTAACGAAAGAAACCAACCTTGTTTTAAAACAGAGATGTAGCTCATAGTCCGGGAAGCTTAAGCACTAGAATCTAATTATGTCCTTCTTGTTGTCAGGGTGTCACCATGGTGACTTTACCTAACCTTGACCATTCCCCAAAGGCCCGTGTCTAAGCACTGTAGTCATGAGTCTCGCGGGACACTTAAAGCACAGCAGATGGCATTCCCGTCAGCTCGGTAACGTGGGTGCGAATATGCCAGACTGGGGACATCCACATCCACCGTCTGCTCACCTTCACACCCAGCTCTCGGTGCATCATGACATGTAGTTTCTGTGTTCGTTTTAGAGCTCAGGGGCTAGTTCCCGCCCCACTGTCTGCAAACTGGCAGTTCGCCTGTCCCAAAGTCATCACTGTTCCTTCCTGGGATGAAACTGGTCCTCAGAGATGGTCACCTTAAGACACAGCAGAGCCCAGCCTTTCTCGCAATTCAGGAACTTAATAAGCCACAGTGGTGGGCGAAGGCAAGATGGAGTGATTTTCTCCAGAGCTCTGCAGACATCTCCAACCCTTGTGTTGTCGGCTGAGTGGGCACATGTGTGAAAGCTACAGGGAGCCAAGGGAAGGATTCCCCAGAGAGAAACGGAGTAGGAGTCACACAGGGCTTCTTCGATAGGTGTGTTCCCAGTGCTGGAGCCGAGAAGTCGTATCACAGATGGGAGGACGCTCCAAAACCTGAAACTGCCCACAAAGGCCCAGGTGTTAAAAAGGCCCAGTCAACAGTCTAAAAACAAAAACGAAACAAACCCCCATCTACATGGGATTCAATGCTTAGCAAAAACTGCCTTTCAAAACCAAAGCCGAGGGCCTGGAGGGATGGCTCAGCAGCTAAAGGCACTTACTGAGGCAGGTGGATCTCTATGAGTTTGAGGCCAGTTTGGTCCAGACCAGCCAAAGCTACATAGTGAGACTTTGTCTCAAAAAGAAAAAAAAAAAAAAACACTAGCAAATTATAGGAAAGAAAGAGAATCTGATATACAAAGGTACCACACTATGTATTCAAATATTGTTTTAAATGACAACAAAAAAATCACAGAGCATATAAATATGCCACATTCAAAGGAAAAAGGGAAGCCCTCAGAGACTTTAGAGAAAGATGTGATGACAGACTTCTAAGACAAGGAATTTAAAACAGTTATTTTAAAAATACCTAAAGTGAGCAGGGCAGTGGTGCTGCACACCTTGTGTGACCCCAGGACTCGGGAGGCAGAAGCAGGTGAATCTCTGTGAGTTCAAGGCCAGCCTGGTCTACATATAGAATTCCAGGTCAGCCAGGGCTATAGTGAGACCCTGTTTCAAAACAAACAATAAAGACATGATAGTCATTACCTGAAAGGGTTGGGGTGTGCCTGTCATCCCAGCACGTGGGAAGTGGAGGCAGGAGGATCAAAAGTGCAAGACCAAGCCGGGCATGATGGTCCACACCTGTAATCCCAGTACTCAGGAGGCAGAGGCAGGCGAATCTCTGTGAGTTCGAGGCCAGCCTGCTCTATAGATCAAGTTCCAGTACAGCCAAGGCTACACAGAGAAACCTTGTTTCAAAGAAACAAAAACAAAAACAAAAACCAACAATAACAAAAACCCTAAAGTGTTGAAGATAAGAGAAAGAAGGTGAAGTGTGACAAGAAGACTCAGTGGGTACAAGTCCTTGCCCCCAAGTCTGATACCCTGAGTTTGAACCTGCCTGGTGGAAGGAGACAACCAACTCCCAGACGTTGTTCTCTGACCTCTGTGTCCCTCCCAACAAAAGAAACAAAATCAAGAGAAGGAGTGACATATTTCCAAAGTGGAAATGTCAACAGAGATCCAGAAAACCTTTTACAAGAGAAATTCTAGAGAAAAAATATAAGAACTTAAATGGAAGAATTCACAAACAGGATTCAGAGGCAGAGCTGAGCGAGCTGAGAACAGGTATTGAAAACAGACAACTGAAATGATCAAGTGTGAGGAAGAGGAAGAAGAAAGACGGAGAAGCAATCAGACACCATCAAATGGACCAAGGTGCATACTCTTAAAGGAGGAGCGAGATCACACAGACAATGGATAGCTCATGACTAAAAACATCCCACATTTAATGAAGACATGACTATGAGCATCAGAGAAGTTCCAAGAGGGATGACCCCTAAGAGAATTACACTGACCATCTTATACCACCCCCGGAAGACAGAGCCTCCAGAGTGTCACATTCAGGGGATCCACAGTAAGACTAGTAGATTTCATACCAGAAACTTTGGAAGCCAACAGACCTTGGGGAGTCATCTCTATTCAAAAATGCTAAAGGAAAGAACCATCAAGCAAAACTAGAAGGAAATAATTTTATATTGTTTTAAGCAGAAGGAAAAAAGGGAAATTTCAGATTATAAAACCTCTCTCCCAAAACAAATGTTAAAAATCATTTTCTGAGTGGGTCAGTGCAACCAATAAAGCCAGTGACTGCTCATCTCTGACTCTCTCGCACTGATGGTCAGCAGAGCTGAAAAGAAAGCCCAACTTCACAGTCACTGCCTCCAAGGAATGACAGGCTAGATTCCTGGGGTTGAAAAACGGTTCTTGCTGCTTTGTTACCCAGGAAGTTGAATTCACATATCCCCCAGCTGGGAGAAAAAAACACCCAACTATGACAGAGTTGAAACTAGAAGAAAAATAAGTTTATTTCCTCTTTCTCTTTCATGACTCATGTTCTTTTGACTTCATTCCATCCTCCTTCATCAAAATGTTAAGTCTTAAGTTATATTTATTTTTGCCACAATAAGATAATGGAGACTAACAAAGTGAAGATGAAAGAAAGCCTCTTCGGACATAGCAAAGCTGAAAGGATTCATGACCAGACCAGCAAACACAAGGAGCATTAAAGAGCGTTCTTGGAAGAAAAGGAGATGCTGGCAGATGGAGAGGAGGTCTGTTTGAAGGAAAGAGGAATGCTGGGAAGATGTGTCTGCTTTCAAACGTCTCTTCAAAAGATGATTGACTGTCCAAAGCAACAATAAGTGTACTCATGAAAAGGATAAGCACAGCCTGAGGATTGGAGAAGAAGAGATGGGAATAGAATTTTAAAGTTTTAACACAGGGCCACTGAAATGGCTCAGCAGTTAAAAGCACTTGCCACCAAGCCTGATGACCTGAGTTCTTCAATCCTCAGAACCCACACGTGTCCTAGACATGTACAAATAAAAAGTACTAAGTATTAAAATTCTATCACTTTAAGTGGCATGATATACCTTGAAGGTAGATTTGCCAAGTTAAGGAACCCAACTGTAAACCACTCTAATACCAATGACCTGTAGTTAAACCCAGAAGGATATGGGGCTGGAGAGATGGCTCAGTGGTTAAGAGCACTAGCTGCTCTTCCAGAAGATCTGAGTTCAATTCCCAGCACCCACATGGCACTTCATGCCTGTTGTAACTCCAGTTCCAGGGCTTCTGACACCCTCACACAAACATACATGCAGGCAAAACACCAATGAATATAAAATAAAAATAAGGGAAATAAAGCAGAATTGAAAAAAAAAAACTGAGTCCAGGGGCTGAGAGGTGACCCAGAGGTTAGGAGTGTTTGCTGCTCTAGCAGAGGACCTGGGTTCTCAGATCCATGAAAGGTAGCTCTCAGCCACCTCCAGTTCCAGAGGATCCAGATCCTTCTGGTTTTATACATACATACATACATACATACATACATACATACATATATATACACACACATACTTGAAAATCTTCTAAAAAAATACTTCATCCAAAAGGAGGCAAGGAAAGGAAATGAAAACCAAGAACAGAACAAACAGCAGAATGAGCTGCATCCCAGACAGAGGCACGCACCAGCCTTGTCAGATGGCTACAATGAGCCAGCTGTAAAGATGAAGACGTGACTGGGTGAAAAGGGAAAGCAGGGAGCTTGGTGTCCCGCGCTGACAGTGGTCAGTACTGGGCTAAACATTTCAGAGAGTGTCAGTCCAGACTCTTCCCCCCACCATGCAACCATCTTCTTTTTCCAACCAGGCCCCATGTCCTCCCAATAACGTGTCAAGTTACAAAGCCACCAGCAGATTAATCAGTTGATTCTATCTGAGCTCTCATAATCCCCTCATGCGGGGGCCCACAGAGACTCCATAGTGACGCCTTATTCCATCTTGACTCAGGGTCAGAGAGTCCAAGTTTGCTTTGCCTTGCAAGGCTGCATAATAGGATGTTTTGGCCAAAGGCATGGTTACCAGGTGTTTTATACTTCAAGGACTAATTACAAGATGCCTTTCCATAAAGTGTGTTTACCAGGTGTTTTGAAAATTAAGGAAGGGTCTACATTTGTTTGTACTTTGTACCTTGACCTTGAAAAGGGAGGTCTTTTGCCTCTCCCCTTTCTGGAGTACAAAAAGCCCATTAGGAATAAACTCTGGGTGATTGTGGTATTGACCCAGAGGGCTCCCAATGCTATTCTGTGTGTCCGTCTTTTTCATCTACATCTCTATTTTTCATATCTATTATTTCTCAGTCCTCACTCCTCCCTTTAAGGACTGTTTGATAGTTGGGCTGGTCCCCAACACCTCACCTCTCAGTCAATGGTTCTACCATCTGGGGATCAAGCTTCCAACACATGCTCCTTTGGGGGACACCTTACATCCAAACCATCACACAAGGTAAAGGGTGTTACCAGGGACAGTCTCACGTAATAGTGATAAAGTGGTCAACTAGCAAAAAGAGAAAGTCCTATTGGCTATTAATATTATGATGAAGCTTTAAAGGACATGAAAAGACTAATAGAAAAACAAAACAGGTAAGTCTGACCTAGGGTGCTGTCCAGAAGGCACAGTGCTTGTTCAGCATGCATGAAGCCCTGGGTTTCCATCCCTAACACTTTATATATCAGGCATGGTGGTGCATGGTTGCAATCCCAACATTCAGGAGGTGGAGGCAGGAGGATCAGGACTTCAGGGTCCTTCTATGCTATCTATTAAGTCCAACATCAGCCTGGGATACATGAGATCCTGCCTCAAAAGGAAGGGAGTGAGTGTATCATTAACAAAAGCTATTAAGATCCTGCCCCAAAAGCTTTCTCCCAGGGTCCATGGTAGAATCCACAACCAGCTAGGAATCTACTTATCTGAGGGTATGAATAAATCTACGCATGCCATGCTCTTTCAGCCCATCCACTTTATTGTTCTAAGTGTCTCCTAAATCTACAGCTTCTTTTCAGCTCTCATTCGTAGCTCCTCTCTTGCCTGACTATCCATACGCTTCTCTGCTGGTCTCTCTTTGTTCTACCACGAGTCCCTGAGGTTTCCAGGTTTTATACACATACAATCAGCAGTTCTCTGGCCAAAGCAAGGTCACAGAGCTTGAATTCTTTCAGGATCATAAAAACAGATGAGAGTTTACACCAGGCAGTGACTGTCAGGCTTTCTTTATGACTCATGGAGGGGGTGACTCTTAAAAGCCTCAGTGAACTCTTAAAGGGAACAGGGTCAAATGAGAGAGAGAGACCTTAAATCAATTAGGGAAATCTAAGAAGGAAAAAAGGGGAACCCGTGTGTAATACTGCATACCTAAGTGTGGTTAGATAATGAGCTGATTAACAAACCAAGGTGAAAGTACAAGGAGTTAAGAATCTGTTAGTGTGAGGTTAGCTTGGGGCAGCACTTTCCTATCTGCTGGCAGGGCACACTTGTTCCCTGTCTCTCTAAGGCTGTGAATCAACAATTTTAGACATGTTGTAATTTATGTCCTTGGATGTCTAAGAATGACTCAAATGAGATACTTTCGCCTGGACACTTAACACTGGCCAAATGCCTGCCATGAAGATAACTGCAGGATGGCAGGCATCTAAGTTTACACTGGGGAAAGGAACAGAGACCTGGTTGTGGGAAACAGTTTTTGACTGTTTTCATACATAGCTGGGGGATGTTATCCAAATACCCCAAATGTACAGGGGAAGCTGTGCCTGATAAATGATCAACCACACTGTTAGAAGATCTCAGGAAAAGAATCAGAGGGGAAAGCTACAATAGAACACAAGAAATTCACTGCAGGAAACAGCTAATGCATCCAAAAGGCAACAACACCAAAACATCTTAAGTTTTGGCTTCAACCTGCACCAGAGCCCTTGGCTGTAATGGGTCAGCCCTGTCGGTGCCTGCAGAGTTCCTTCTTCCTATTTCTGCGGCTCGCAGCATGCAATCGATTTATATAAAATTATAGAGTGCCAAGTGTTGCGGCAGAAAGCAGCCCATCCCCCGGGAATGGGGAGAGGGAAGGATTTTGGAGTGAGGTCAGGGAAGTTGGGTGTGATAAGTGTGTTCACTGTCTTGTCTGAGGTGATGTTTCCCAGGAGTGGATACATGCTCATGGTGAGCTTGTTGCACATCAGTGACACCTCACCAAAGGATCACCTGTGTATGTGTATGCCACACTCGTGTACACGCGTGCACGGGAACCATACTGACATGCCTCTCCTCCCTCAGAGCGTCCACAGGAGCCCGAGTGCAATCACAAGCCATGACTCGGATGTCCACTTCAGCAGTGCCAAGTCGTCCTCTGACAAGATAGGCGTTCTACCTGATAGTAAAATCAGGAAATCAGAGGTTAGTTTGTGCAGGTCACCGTGTCCTGACCACCCCGTGGCCGTTATGTGAAGAGCCCCCTTCTGGGTTTCGAGGACAACCCTGGACGTTCCATCTCCTGCTGACCTCACAGGCTGGTGTGGCGTGGAGAGCGGAGCAAGTGAACAGCAGCAGCCCTCGTTTTCAGGCCCCCCCAGGTGTCCAACTCTTCCTAGGGGTCGACTCACTTAGAAGCCTCCCATGAACTTCAGGCCTTGTTGTTGCTTCTAGGAGCAAAAAGGTTACGTCGTTGCCTGTGGTCACATACCCAGCAAGCAGTGCCGCTGGGGGCTTGGGCCTCGGCAGTTTGATTCTCGAATCTGTCCCCGTCATTGTGAGCTGGACTCCTGCATACTGCCAGAGTGTGTGAAGGGCGTGGCTAGTGCAGAGTGAGATGGGGTGGGAAGCCATTGGAACGGCACATCTTTTAGCAGACTATCTGGCTTCTCTGTTGACAAAAACGAGTTGGGAAACTCATGGAAACATCATGGTCAGAGGATGCGAGGAGGGCTCGGGACCAAGGGGCTTTGGCATGAAAGGGAAGGCAAAGGGGAGCCTGGGAGTTTGGGCTTGTGCCCCTGGGAGAATACAGAGTTGCTATTGAGTATAATGTTGAAGACCAGAATCGGCAGGGATGAGATTGGAGGGCAAAGGTTACAGCTTGATTACGGACATGCTTCAGGTGCCTAGTAAAACATGTAAACAGTGACAGCAGGTAGCTGGGGACAAGGGCGAATTCCAGATGGAGACAGGAGTATGTGTGCTACCACATGTCTGTGGTCATTAAACTATGGGGAGGGAAAGCCCCGCCAAGCCTGACTACCTGAGTTGCCCGTGGGTCCCACATGGTAGATGGAGAGAAGGATTCCTGCAGGCTGTCTTCTGATCTTCACACACACACACACACACACACACACACACACACACACACACACACACGACTTTCCAGTAGTGCTGGAACTGAACTGATATTTGTTCCTTTAATAATACAAATTGATTTGTTGTTTGGTTGGTTGGTTTTAATTATCTTAAACACTTCACTTTTACTTTGTTATATGTTGTTATTTTTTTAATTTTATTTTGTGGTGCTGGCAGTTGAACTCAGGTCCAGTCCATGCTAGCAAGGTCTCTGCCACTGTGTGGGGGAGGGTATGTGTGTTGGGTTTTTTCCAAGAAGGTCTGACCCAGGGTGGCCTCAAGTTCCCTGTGTAAGAAAGGATAGCTGTGAACTCTTGATCTTCCTGCTTCTGCCTCCCAAATGCTTGGAGTCTAGGCATGTACCACCACCACATGTGCCCAACTGAAAGTTTTTAAATGTATTTTTATGTGTATGAGTGTTTTGCCTACATGTATGTTCGTATATACTTGGTGCATACAGAAGGCAGAAGAGGACATTGGAATCCGAGGACTGGAGTTCTAGATGCTGTGAGCGGCCATGTGTATGCTAGGAATCAAGCCTGGCCCCTTTGAAAGAGTTCCAGGTGCTTTTATATCTCTTCAGCCCCCACCCCAAAATGCAGTATTTTCAAATTATGCATGTGTGTGCACATGTGAGTGTGGATGTCCACAGAGGCCACAAGAGGGTGGTGGATGTCCTGTAGCTAACATGGATGCTCAGAACTGAATTCAGGTTCTCCACAGGAGCAGCAAGTGCTCCTGACCCCTGAGCCATCTCTCTGGCTCCAAACTGCAATACTTTATTCAGTGGAAAAATAGTCAGATTAGCTCCTTGTCTCTCACCATGTGATGCCCAGGCCATCTCAAGACTTTGCCAATAAACAGGCTATTGCCAGATTGAACCTTGATCTTGGGATAGAACCCAAGCTCTAATAAGATACTTTATAATTAAAAAAAAAAAAAATAGATGAGGCAGGTGTATTGATACACATCCTTTTTGTTTGTTTTTCGTTTTTTCAAGACATGGTTTCTCTGTGTAGCCCTAGCTGTTCTGGGACTAGCTCTGTAGATCAGGGTGGTCTCAAACTCACAGAGATCTGCCTGCCTCGGCCTCCTGGGATTAATGGCATGCGCCACCACCGCCCAGTGTAATACACATCTTTAATTCCGGCACCTGGGAGGCAGAGGCAGGCAGATCTCTGTGAGTTTGAGTGCATTCTGGTCTGCATAGAGATTTCCAGGCCAGCCAGGGCTACACACTGAGACTTTGTCTCAAAAAAATAAAAATTAAATTAGTTCAACACAAAAACAAGAATAGCCTCGCCAGCCTGGTCTGTAGTATTGAGTTGGAGGCCAGCCTGGGCTACATGGAGAGAACAAATAAATGAAACTAAAACAATCCAGCTGGGTGTGTTGGTGTACACCTTAAGCCAAGGGCTAGTCTGAGACAGTCTCTAAACACAACAGGAGCAGAAGAGGAAGAGCCTCATTAAAAATCCCCTGAGTACTTACAACGTAGAAGACTGCTTTTAGTTTAGAATGCTGCAGAGTAACATTTCCCTTGTGGTTTTTTTTTTTTTTTTTTTTTAAAAAAGCCCAAGCTCAAGAAGTCCCTTGAAGAAAAAGGCTCCAAAATGAACAAGTCTCAAGGAAGAGGGCTGGTGTTTATGTCTCCACATGGTGAGTGCTCCAGCTGAGAACCTTGGTGTGCACTTCTACATTATATAGTTACGGTCTATGGAACTTCACAGCATCTTGTGACTTTGGGAGGCAGGGAGCACTACTCAGGATCGGACCTTGAGCGGCCCATGAACTGGACAAGGACTCTGACACAAGCTATAGCGCCCAGCCCTACGGTTCTGGGTCAGCTGCCTCTCAGCCTCCTCAGGCCTGAGAGGCTCCCTCGTAGAGGTGGGCAGCACTGCTGGCCACACCTACAGCACTCAGCTTTCCTCTCTAGCCATAATCTCATCCCATTCCCACACTGAGATTGAGTTCAACTATGCAGCTCAGCTGGCCTGGAACTTACTATGTAGTCCAGGCTGGCCTCAAACTCACAGAGAGCTGCCTGCTTCTGCCTCCTGAGTGCTAGGATTGAGGGTGTGTACCACAACACCTTCCTGCACCTTCTTTTTAAAATTTGTTTATTGAGAATGAGTTTTATGTATCTCAGGCTGGCCTGGAACTCACTATGTAGCCCAGGCTAGGCTCTAACTTTAAATGTAGCTAAGGATGACTTTGAATTTCTGATCCTTTCTGCCTCCATCTCTCAAATACTAGAATAATAGGTGTATGCCACTATACCTGTTTTGTTTTGTTTTGTTTTTTGGGTTTTTCGAGACAGGGTTTCTCTGTGTAGCTTTGCACCTTTCATGGAACTCACTTGGTAGCCCAGGCTGGCCTCGAACTCACAGAGTTGCTGGCGATTGGTCTTCAGCTCTAGCTGTATTTTGGTTTGCCTTGTGCCCTGGCCCTTTCACAGTCATTGAATGCCCACTGTGTGCCAGATACTGTGTTTGGCTGCTGGGTCGTCTGCTGTCAAAGCCGTTCTCTTGGCTCACATAATTCCACTTCCTCTGATGACCTCATCTACATGGCTGTGACTTACCGTTTCCCAGCTAGGCTTCCCAGTTGAATTATAAGGAGCTATAATTCTTCATCTTCAGACTTGTTCTGACTTTAATATTGGAGTCTTGGGTTGTATATAATTCCATTCTCTGCAATTTATTTTTTGGGGTTCTGGGCATGGAATCAGGCCGTCACATGTGCTAGCAAATGCCTCCTATAATCCCGGCACCAACTCTTTAAATTTTAAAATTTGCCAAGTGACAAACCAGTTAGGGTTGCTCCAAAGGCTACAGAGATTACCAGGTATGGTGGGGCACACGTGTGATCTCAGCACTTGGTAGGTAGAGGCAGGAGAATCAGGACTTCAAGGTCCTTGTCAGCAACACAGTGAGTTCCTAACCAGCCTGGCCTACACAGCTGTCTCAACCCCACACCAAAAAGACTGGAAAAGTTATGGTGATCTGAAAGAATTCAGTATTATCTCGGAAAGAAAGGGAAGAAAGATGTGGGCTCCTGGGAAGTGTTTCGATCTCCAGTTCTCTAGAAGAATAACAAAGCTATTCTTATTTTAGTGGCACTCGGGCTCTGAATACGCAGGAAACAGATGGTGTCATGTACTTGTCCCAGATATCTAAATGCCACTCTGGCTGAGGCTGGAGGTGTCACTAGAGAGTCTCTCAGTTCTGCCCATTCAGTCCCATTCACTTCATGAAGGGTAAGGAGTACTATTTGGGAATCTCTGATTTCTCCTTACATGTTTGACATGTCTGAGGAAATCATAAAATAATGCTAATTGGTAGGTCTTAATTTCAGTAAACAATACAAAAAATGGCATTTATGTTGGCAAAAGAATACACTGTTATTCTTGAGTAACAAAATAATTTCATAAATATGAAATTTATTAAGTTGTAGCCTCAAGTACGACATTTGGTGCAAACTCAGGACCTGGAAAAGTTTTGGAAAGTCTCAAATTGAATGTGAGAAATGGTGTGTTGCCATACACTGATGAAGACATTCTTATTAAAGAGTCAGGGAACTGGGGAGATAGCTCTTTGGTTAAAAGCACATGTTTCAGGGTTGGAGAGATGGCTCAATGGTGAAGAACACTTGTTGCTCTTACAGAGGATCCGGGTTCAATTCCCAGCATCCACATGGAGGTTTGCAATCATCTGTAACTCCAGTTCTAGGGGATCCAATGCTCTCCTCAGACCTCTGTGGACACCAAGCACTCATGTGGCACACATGTATACATTCAGATAAAATACACATAAAACAAATCTAATAAAAAAAATCAAATCTTTAACAAAAATTTTTAAAGCACATAATTGCTCTGCCAGAGGACCAGAGTTGAGTTCCACACACAACTGCTTGTAACTCCAGATCCAGGGACTTTACAACCTATTCTGTATTCCCTCAAACGTGCACATACACCTCTCCCCCATCTATATCATATCTATCTATCTATCTATCTATCTATCCATCCATCTATCATCTATCTATCTATATGATACACACACACACACACACACACATATATATATTTTAAAAAGCTTGGCGTGGTAGTGTATACCTTTCTTTAATCCCCCAGCACAGAGGCAGGGGCAGGCAGATCCCTGTGAGTTCAAGGCCAGCCTGGTCTAAGAGTGAGTTCCAGGTTAGACAGAGCTACACAGTGAGACCCTGTCTCAAACAAAACAAATAACAACAAAACATTTCTGCCATTCAAGAAAAACTCTGACATGTGGGAGGCGGCTGAAAGGCAGGCTTGACAATCAGCCCTGGGCCCCTGGGCACTTGCTCCTCCCAGTCGTCCTGGAGTGCATTTTACAATGTCCTCAGTCCGCGCAGACTGCAGCGGCCCTGCATCACCACAGCGGACAGAGACACCACACACACGGTACTAATGTTTGTTCTTACTACACCCCATTGCAGAGAAATATGAAAAACCCAAAGATGAACAGAAAGAGAAACTCAACATGTGGGTGAACAACCTCTACGTCTTCTTTGTGAACGTGCTCTTCAGCGCCTACAAACGTGAGGAGATGCTCAAGGAGAAAGTGAAGGAAAACCGCTTGAGGAAGCAGCACTGGCTCAGCAGAGGCAGATAGAGAACGAAGAGCTGGAAGCCAGGTAGGACAGGGTCCCCACCTGTCCGCTATGGTGCCTGCTCAGCTTCCTTTCCTGTCTTCAGGAGCTACCTGAAGCCAGGACCACAGGCTCACAGTGAAGCATCCAATGATGCCCTAGGACCACAGGCTCACAGTGAAGCATCCAATGATGCCCTAGGACCACAGGCTTACAGTGAAGCATACTGTATACCCTACATGACAATGCCCTAGTCTCTAATGGCACAAAAGAGAAAGACCTGAGGACTTTAGAGATGCAGCTCAGTGGTATGCAGACACTTGCCTGATACATGTGAGGCTTGGATTTGGTCCCTAGCACTGGAAAAAGATTAAAAAAAAAAAAAAAAAAAAAAAAGCCCTCTGCTCTTCCCAGAGCTTCCAAAGCTTTTGTGTATTTTGCAGCTGGGTATGATGAAGCTTACAAGCTCAGCACTCAGGTGGGACAGAAGATATGATGACCTCACCAGACTTCTCTCTAGCTTCTTAGCTGCAGAGAAAAGCACCCCAGGTCACATTATCAACATGAAGATGTTACCTGGAGGAACACTCTAAATACAATAGACCATTGTATTCACAAGCACTGCTGGAACAACATAAAAACTGGTTTTAGGGCTACCTAGGTAGTTCAGGGGGTAAGGGTGTGTACTGCTCTTACAGAATACTTGAGTCCAATTCCCAGCAGCCATGTCAGGTGACTTACAATCATCTGTAATTTGTGCTCCAGGGGATTCAACTTCTGGATTCCAAGAGCACCTGCACTCATGTGCATATAACCTTCCACCCAAGCACACAAATAAACGTAATTTTCGTTTGTTTCTTGAGACAGAGTCTCACTGTGTAACTCTCTGGCTGGCCTGGAACTCACTATGTAGATCAAGCTGGCCTTGAACTCAGCGGGATACATCTGCCTCTGCCTCCCAAGTACTGAGATTAAAGGTGTACACCACCATATCCAGCTACCGCATAATTTGTTTTGTTTTGTTTTGTTTTTGAGACAGGGTTTCTCTGTGCAGCTTTGGAATCTGTCCTGGAACTCCAGTAGACCAGGCTGGCCTAGAACTCACAGAGATCCGCCTGCCTCTGCCTCCCAAATGCTGGGATTAAAGGCATGTGCTACCAGTGCCCAGCATAATTTTTTGAAAAATAAAAATAAAAATTTTAAATTGGTTTCAAATTTTCACAGGAAAAAACAGCTAAGTTCTCATTTTGATTTTTAGGCTGAACATCCTACGGGAAGAAGAGGCCAAGAGACAAGATTTAGATATTGACATCACTGTGCTCAAGGAGCCGTTAGAGACTCCATCCTCGCTGCCAATCACACCCAGCCCTCCTAAAGAGGACATGGTTTCCACCCAGGCCAGCAAGACCAGCCCTGGCAAGAAGAAGAAGAAGTGAAGGTCCTGGGTGTCACGGTTGAGCTGCAAGGACAGGCAAACATAAAAGCTCTGTGACAGATGTCCCATAAAATAAAGAGCTCACGCTTAGCTTCGGATGTGAGTTTCTGAGATGCTCTCTGAGTTTCTTGTATGGCTGCATCTGCAAAAGCCAAACTAAATGAGTATGTAGACATGCACATATCAGTAAATGTGTATTTTTATAAATACTCAGGAGATACAGGCAGGAGACAGCTGCAAGTTCAAGGCCAGCCAGACTACATAGTGAGACCCTGTCTCTAACAAACACAGGGGTTAGAGAGCTAGCTCAGTGCTTAAGATCCTTGCTGCTTTTGCAGAGGATCTAAGTTCAGTTCCCAGCATTCACTCCGGAGCAGCTAACAATAGTCTGTAACGGCAGCTCCAAGGGATCTTGCACCATCTTCTGGACTTTGTGGACACAAGTAACATGTACACACAAAAATAAATAAATAATGTGTGGAGAGTGATAAAAGACATCCAAGATCTATCTCTGGCTTCCATGTGAGCATGCACAGGTAAGCACACCCATACACATGTAGATACATGCATACATAACTCACTCATGCACAGACATACACCCATGCACCATAAGCACGCACGCACGCACGCACGCACGCGCGCGCGCGCACACACACACACACACACACACACACACACACACACACTAAGATGGAGAGCAATATAGGAAGACACCAATATTGACCTCTAGTCTTCATACTCATATACTCATATGTGCTTTGCACATCTGCACACACATCTGCACAAACATAAATACATACACATGATTATAATACATACACACATACACAAATTAAGACAATGGCAAAGGAGTCAAGACCCAAAGGAAGTATTACACATTTGAATCTACATATTAGCCCTGCAAAGCTGAAAGAGTCCCAGGGACCATTACCGTCTTGACCAGAAAAACAAAAGACCTGAAATTAGCAAAATAATAAAGCAACTCAACTAAAAGTTTGGATTAATACATAGACTCAGGAGCCAGAATGCAACAGAGAATCAATTTCTGTTTGCTGGAGCAAACACATGCAACTCCAAAGAACACATCACCGACAACTATGACCTCTTCAGGGGACACACACAGAAAAGCCAAATTCTTAAGTTAGGCACTGGCAGAGAAAAAAATCATGATGGAAACTGTGAATTATTTTGAACCGAGGAGCAGTGAAAGCCAATGCAAACTGATGAAGCTGCTTCCTTCCCCTAATGCAATAGGTTCATGGCGGTTACGGCAAGCGGACTGCAGAGTTGCTTGGGGGTCTGGGAAATACTGTGCTCTTCAGACCCCTCAGCTAATTTTCTCCAGACCCTGGGCTGTCCGGATCACTGAAATAGACTTAAGTAAAATTCCGCCATATTTCACCTCAGCTTTGAAGAGATACAGGGTGTTGTGGCTCTTAGGAGGGCCTCGTGACAAAGAGGGACAGGTTCTGGTTAGACCGCTGGGGGTGATCGTATCAGCACCTCACTGCTCTCCTCTCGTGAACAGGCAGACCCTAACGCTGAGCATCCCACACTGTCAGAATACTGACTGTTAGTTGTTGTTGTTGTTGTTGGTTTTTTAAGAATTTTTTTTTTTTTTTCGAGACAGGGTTTCTCTGTGTAGTTTTGGTGCCTGTCCTGGATCTCGCTCTGTAGACCAGGCTGGCCTCAAACTCACAGAGATCCACCTGCCTCTGCCTCCTGAGTGCTGGAATTAAAGGCGTGCACCACCACCGCCCGGCAGATTTTTATTTTTTTTTATTTATTTTTTTTTTGGTTTTTCGAGACAGGGTTTCTCTGTGTAGCTTTGCGCCTTTCCTGGAGCTCACTTGGTAGCCCAGGCTGGCCTCGAACTCACAGAGATCCGCCTGGCTCTGCCTCCCGAGTGCTGGGATTAAAGGCGTGCGCCACCACCGCCCGGCCAGATTTTTATTTTTAATTGTATGTGTGCACATGTGTACATCTGAGTACAGGTGCCCAAGGAGACCAAAAGAGGGCATGAGAGCCCCTAGAACAGTGGTTCTCAACCTATAGGTTGAGTGACCCTTTCACAGGGGTCACATATCAGATATCCTGCATATAAATATTTACATTATGATTCAGAACAACAGCAAAATTACAGTTATGAAGTAGCAACGAAAATTTTTTTGTTTTGTTTTTTTGAGACAGGGTTTCTCTGTGTAGTTTTGGTGCCTGTCCTGGATCTCGCTCTGTAGACCAGGCTGGCCTTGAACTCACAGAGATCCGCCTGGCTCTGCCTCCCGAGTGCTGGGATTAAAGGGGTGCACCACCACTGCCCGGCAACAATGAAAATAATTTTATGTTTGGGGTTACTACAACCTGAGGAACAAGGCTGAGAACCACTGTCCTAGAGCTCAGCTTGAGTTAGAGGAGGCTGTGAGTCACCCAGCGTCGGTGGTGAGAACTGAACCTACATCCTCTGCCAGAGTGGCCAGTGCTCTTAATGGCTGAGCTGTGTCTCTGGCCCTGACCGTGAGTTTTGAGCCCCACTGGCCAGTGCAGTCAAAAAACCAGCAACAGAAGACTCAACAGGAAACCAGAATTTTTAAAAACTTTAACAATTTATTAGTCTTATTTCCCAGTAAAATATCCACATAATGTCAGAAGAACGGAATGATATTCAGCTGACTACCTTGAATTAATTCCACATAAATATTGAACATCTACAAACCTCAGGGAATCATCGGACCAAGTAGAAATCTGACTTTTCAGAGCGGGTACTGCTCTGCTATTGTCGCTAACGCAGCCATGACGGTAAGTTGTGATGGTAACAAAGGTTTGCCGAGGTTTCACAGAGGCGGGCGCTGGTGAGCCTTCAGAGTCAATCCAAGAAGAAGATGTTATTGAACTGTGTGGCGCAGAGTTTTTTCACCTCTTCTGCAGAAAGACCAGAAAACAGTGTGTCAAGGAACACAGCTTCTTTCCTTAAAGGTTGGATGGTTTGATCAGCACCTTCAGTTCTTTGGGATAAAGTTAGGTAATAAGTGAGTCGGCATTAATTTTGATTTTAAATTCCAGAGGCGTAAGCAGCCATAACAAACACATTAACCAGTAGAGAAGGCATTCGGAGGAACTGGCAAACTCCCGAGACCTTGTTTCCCAACCCACCAGAAACCCCATTCTTCGGATCTGAAAGAAGGGGTTTGAGGAGTGCCTGAGATACCCGTGGGTCAGGGCACTGGAGGTGTGAGGCTCTTCAGAAGCTGATGGGGTGCACAGTAACTGGCTACAACCTTGAGATGGAAGTCCAGCAGTCCACAGAGATAATGACCTTGATTACTACACTTCCACTTCATCTTAACTCCTGTGGTGCTAAGAATGGAGCCCAAAGCCTTGAGTATGCTAGGTAGTGCCACTGAGCTACAAGCCTACCCCTCTAAATCCCTGTGTTTATCTCAGGTACGCACTAGCTGATGCTTTTCTTGTACACAAATATTAATGCAAATATAGGTATAAAATGTCCTAAGGCTGGGCACGGTGAGGCTTCTGTAATCACAACCTTTAGGAGAAAGGCAGGAGGACGGTTTCAAGTTCAAGGTCAGACTGGTCTACATAGCAACTTTCAGGCCACCCCGACAGGAGAGCTTGTCTCAAAAAAACAAAACAAAAACCTCAAAACAAACAGACAAAAGAAAAGATGGAAGACCCTCGATCTCCTTCACAGTGTGCTTAACGGGATCTGTCCCCTGCCTGCGCTGCTGGCGGTGCCAGTCTACGGCCGAGCAGCAGAGGCCCGCACACCCTTTCTCCCGGACAGCATTCACTGTCCAGAGCAGCTGCGGGGTCACACTGTGCAGAGCCAGCCCCGGCCCACCTTGATGGGACGCAGGGAAAACCGTCTGCATTCTTCTGCTCATGTGTACAGACGGTGACGGCCACGTCAATCTGGCAGCCTGGTTGGAGAGACTTGTTCTTATCACAGGACATATAAAGGGACCTCTGCACAGTGTGTACGGCTGTGGGCTGTTTGTTGATTTACTTTCCTTTTTGTAGCACTTCAGAAAACAATCGGCTTTTTTTTTCCAAGACCAGACTGGCCTTGAATCCAGAGATCCGCCTGCCTCTGCCTCCCAAGTGCTGGGGTTAACGGCGTGAGCCACCATCACCCAACACGAAATCAGTTTTCTTTTAAGGCACTGTTAAAGTTAATACTTCATACTCATTTGTGTGTGTGTATGTGAGGACATGGGTGTGGGCGTGCATGTGTGTGCCATAGCACATGTGTGGAGGTCAGAGGACAACTTGTATGTCTGGGACAAACTCATGTCACCCAGCTTGGCAGCATGTCCCTGTACCCACTGAGCCGTTTCACAGGCCCTACTGGGTTTTTTTTGAGATGGTCACATGTAGTCCACCCAGTCTGACCACAAACTCACTATGTAGCTGAGATGATACTGACCTCCTGATGCTTCTGCCTCAGCCTCCTGAGTGCTGGGACTACAGGTGTGCCCCACCATGTGCAGGTTCTATAATGTTTCTTAATACAGGGAAAAGATAATTTTGAAATATCGGTGGCATTAAAATTGAAATACCAAATCCTATTTACCATTGACTTCGATCAGGTTTGCGTTTTTTTGATTCAGAATCACATACAGTTCCCGCTGATCAGACTTCTTCCCAACAACCCAGTAATCGCTCATGGCTTTCACAATGATTTCTTCATCTTCATCTGCTCTGTAAGAAAGTTTCAGATGGGATAGTTTTATATACACAGCTCGACTGTGAGGAGAAAAAGAATTCAAAACAAGAAACGGCACTAAGCTGTCGTTATAAACATCAAGGAATTATGTGTGAATGAAAGGCAATTTTGTGTGGCGTGGAACCAGCACCCACAAGTGAGTCGAGCCTGCGCCCTTTTCAGGGGCTCTGCATCACTTGGTCCAAAAGAGATTAATTGGCTGGGCATGCTGGCATATATCTATAATCCCAGCCCTGGGAAGGCTGAGGCAGAGGAATCACTCTGTAGCCATCTAGGCTATAGAGTGAAACTTATAAACAAATAAAAAATAAATACAATTCCTTTCAAGTCTATTCTCAGAAAGACAACAGCTACTTTGAGGAGCTGCTAGAATTACCTGGTAAAGTCACTGTTGATGTCACCCAGAATCTTCATTAGGTCTGGATGCACAGATGTGAGAGACACACTGGGTGTTTTCCTCATGTGAATTGTACTTTTCTCTGCTAAATTCATGTGGTTGAAGTAGATGAACTTAAACTGGGGTTCTTTTTCAGACCTGTCCAAACATGGCATTGAGATGGTAACAATTTGAAAGAATAATTTCACAGCCACAGTGTGAAAACTTTAAAACTGTAGAAGGACATGTGACCTTGTCTCAACAAACAAACAAAACCCAAGAGAACCCCTTGAACACAATATTCCTGGACTAAAACTGTGTGGCAGGGCTGGCATGGTGACTCAGAAGGGAAAGGCACTTGCCACCAAGCCTGAAGACCTGAGTTGGGACCCAGGACCCACGTGATGGAAGGAGAGAACCGACTCCTGCAAACCATCCCCTGACCTAGACACACACAATAAACAAATGTAATTAACCAACTATATAAAGGTCTTGTATTTTCAATGGCTGGGTGTTCAACTCAAGAATCTCAGTGGGGTCTGGAGAGATGGCTAAGCAGTTAAGAGCACTGGCTTGCTCTTCTGGAGGTCCTGAGTTCAATTCCTAGCAACCACATGGCAGCTCACAGCCATCTATAGTGGGATCTGATGCCCCTTCTGGGATGCAGGTGCACATGTAGATAGAGCACCATATCCATAAAATAAATAAATCTTTAAAAAAAGTATGAAAAGGTCTCAGCAGTAACCAATGCTCCATCTAATAATAACATGTAATATCTAATACAATAGAATTTTCCAGAAAGCTGGTCTACTTCTTTAACAAAATATTTTCCCTGTTATGTGATTGTCTAAATGAAAGTATACTGTCTATGAAGTCCGACTTATTTACTCCCAGTCTGTGGCAGAACTGACCTCTGCTGACCTCAGTTTAGGAGACTAACATTTCATTTATCTCCAGTGCTGGGAATGAATGTGTGTCCCACGAAGTAGTCAGCCATGGGACTGCAGCTCACTGTGTAAGTTCAACTTCCCACTATCCCCAGTGAAAGCTATATTGAGCGGCAACAGCCTCTTCCACTGAAGTAAGATGAAATCCAGATGGGGACATACCTCTCCCTTTCCTAGAGACACCACAGGTGGATGCTGCCGTGTTAACACTGCCCCACGCTTCAGTGAAGCCACTGCCACCTGACCACAGCAGTTGGTGTACAACAGTAAAGTGACACAGATACAAACCCAGATATTCTCTTGTTGATATTAAACTGCTCACAGATGTCAGAGGCCAGCACTGTAAGCTGAGGCCCGACGATGCTGTCCAACCTTCGGCAAAACTCCAGCGTCAGCTGCGTGGAGGCTGCAGGGGGTAAGGAACAGCACTCAGCGCTACAGTACTCTGTGCCCAACAGTTCCTACTCATTACTGTTCCACACTTGACAGGATTCCAATGAAACACTGACTGATCAACTAAATGAGACACAGACAGTCAGATGCCCCTTCCTCCCGAATTGAACAGAAATAGGAAAGGTAGAGATGGTGATAGTTAACATGAAAACAGAAGCCTTTTCACTAGAGGGGAGGCTTCATAGACCTTAAGCAGTGGCAAACTCGCTGCCTCCCCAGAAACACCTAAAGGTCAAGTCTTTCTTTAACACACGTGACACAGCACTCGGAGTCGCCTGCTGTCTGAATCATCTCAAACATCCCTCACTTAACCTTGAGTCCTTCGAGGGCAGGCCCCACTGCCACCCACCAGTCAGGAAGCACAGGGAGGCATTGGTCTACTGCTGGTCAGTGAGGAGGACTTCAAATGTAACCGGGTCAATGAAGGTGACAGAGGTTCCAAGTGGGGAGCAGTGATTAAAACAGCCTCTCCATGGCTTGATCATTTAGGACAGAACCCAGCCCACTGCAGAGAGCTGACCCAGTAGGGTGCACGCAGACCCACGAGGGCACCTACCATCGATCATAAAGCATACAGCTGCGCTCATGGCCTGCGGAAAGACAAAGCAGAGGTTACAACTGGTACAGAGAGGAGGAGCAGGGACTGTGAGCAGCTATGGGAGCTTGGCTATTTCAACAAATCCACTGTAAGAAGACGCTGCTCTATCACCCAGAGCCGTCGGGAGGCGGGCTGAGCAGAGGCTAATATGAAGGAGGGGTGGCCTGTTTGGTATGCTACCGTGCATGGCCTCATCAGTCAAGGACACAAAGGATTTACAAATGAAGTGGCATAATTTAAAATGCTCTCAAAACAAAACAATGAACAGACAAAAGACTGGCATCTGAAGCTGGGCAGTGGTGGCACAAGCGTTTAATCCCAGCACTCAGGAGGCAGAGGTGGGCAGATCTCTCTGAGTTCGAGGCCAGCCTGGCCTACAGAGTGAGTTGCAGGACAGCCAGGGCTACACAGAGAAACCCTGTCTCAAAACACAAACAATAAGAAGATTAGCATCTTATTAATTCAACTTTGATGGGTGCCTGGGATTTCATTGTTCTAGTCTCTCTGTGTACACTTGACAATCTCCATTAAAAAAAAAAAAAAAAACTTAAAAGAGACATGTTGCTACAATCTTGCCTCCTTTTATTCTACCAAATAATTACAGTTATGACAGCAACCAAGACCATAAATAAAACTAAAACTGCCAAGTGTGGTGTACATACTTATAATCCCAGTACTCAGAAGACCAGGGCAGGAGGATCAGGAGTTCAAGGGCAGTCTCAGTTACACAGAAAATTCAAGGTCAGCCTGAGCTACAAGAGACCATGTCTCAAAAAAGAAACCAAACGGGCTGAAGAGAGGCCTCGCAGTGAAGAGAATGCGCTGCCCTTGCACAGGACCCGAGCTTAGTTTCTAGAACCAAGCTGGGCAATTCACAAAACTGCAGCCTCGGGGATCTGGCAGCTCTGGTCTCTGTGCGCGTGAGTGAGTGTGAGTGTGTGTGTGTGTGTGTGTGTGTGTGTGCACCTGCATGAAGACTAAAGGAAGGCATCCATCATCTCTGCCTTATTCCTTTGAGGCAGAGTCCTTTCCTAAACCTGGAGCTCACAGGTTTTTGTTGTTTTTCAACTAACCTGGCATCTAGCAAGCCCTAGCGACCCTCCTTTCTCAGAACTCCCCCACACTCTCCAGAGCTGGAGATACAGGTGCATGTGAGACCAGGCCTGGCTCATCCTGTTGGTGCTGAGGTCTGAATCCAGGTCCTCACTCTTGTTCAGCAAGTGCCCTCAACCACTCTGTAGCCCTGGACCGACTTCCATCTCTGCTCACTCACTAACAAGCTATACCTAGGAGCAAAGAGGCTTTTCAGGGTTCTGTTTTTCTCATGAACTAATGACCTTAAAGGTGATCTTGGAGACACCCCCAAAAGCAGTTGGTGTCCAAGGTAAAGATAGTCCTGGGGACTCCTGAACATTGTAACTAGAGGCCACTGAGTTGATCCCTGACTACCTTAAATGGGTGAATTACATCCCCAAAGGCTATTTAAAAAGATAAGGACTCTATATAACACATGCCAACATCACAACTTCAACTACAGACAGAGCCTGGAAGTGGAAATCCAGTTAAGAATATTGCACCCGGCTCAGTGAGAGTTCAGAACCCTTGTCCCAGAGCACTCAGAGGACTTTAGCTTGACAGACCACAGACTTGCTCCTGCTCACTTGCTGCTTTAAAGTCTGCTTATTCCTGCTCCAGGCCAGACCCACTGGTGTGGATTCCCGGGGTTCTCTTGGTCACTCTCCTCAGGCTGCTGCACACAGCTGTGCCCTAGACTGAGAAAATGCAGGGGTGCAGAGACTCTACCAAGTTTGTCCAACTCTCAGTCTCATCTGTGATTGGTTTGGTTTAATAAAGAAACCTATGGTGGGCTGGGACACCGCTCAGTGGAAGGGTACTTGTCTAACATCACGAGACCTGGGTTTGCTACCTGGCACCAAAAAACTAACATTATCACTGTCATTGTCATCATTATCAACAACAATATCAAAGCCTCAGTGTTGGGTCAGATGAGGTGCTTTCCTATCACTGTAGCAGACATTCATGGGGTCTTTCCAATCTGGAAACCTGTGTCCCTCTGAATGAAGCATTTTCTCATAGTTCCTTTACCATTCTCCTCTCCCTGTAGAATTAATCCATCCCCTTTTTTCCAATCTTATCTGCCATAAATTTTAGGTGGTGTGGTGTGGAGTATGTTTAAATAGTACTAGAGATGGAACCCAGGTGTGTGCTGGCTAGCTTTACGTCAACTTGGCACAAGCTAGAGTTATTTGAGAAGGAACCAGAATTAAGAAAATGCCTTTTAAAAACAAAAAACAAAAACAACAACAACAACAAAACTCTTCTGCTCTCTCCTCCGGGCCTGGCCACGCTCTCTTCTGTCCCGCCCCCCTCCTAATAAAGCTCTGATACTGGGGAAGGGGGAGAAAAAGAAAATGCCTCCATACACTGGCCTGTGGGCAAGTCTTGTTTAGTGACTGATATGGGAGGCCCAGGCCATGGTGGATGGTGCCACCCCTCACTGGTGGCCCTTGGTTCTATAAGAAAGTAGCCTGAGAAAGTTGTAAGGAGCAAGCAAGTAAGCAGCACCCTCCATGGCCTCAGCATCAGCTCCTGCCCTGACTTCCCTGCAGGATGGACTGTGCTATGGAACTGTAAACTAAAATAAATCCTTTCCTCCTCAATTTACTTGGTGTTTTATGACAGCAATAGACACACTGACTGAGACACTGATGGGTGACGTCATTCTGTGTGCTGTGAATATGTGTTGCTCTGACTGGTTGATAAATAAAGCTGTTTGGCCAATGGCGAGGCAGAATAAGGTTTGGCAGGACATTCTAACTAGAGAGAGAGGAAGGAGAAAGAGCAGAGAGACACTGCCAGCTGCCACCATAAGAAGCAAGATGTAAAGATACCAGTAAGCCATGAGCCACATGGCAAAGTATAGATTTATAGAAATGGGTTAATTTAAGATGTAAAAGCTAGCAAGCGAGCTCTTTAGGCCACAGTTCATAATTAATATAAGCCTCTGCGTGTTCATTTGGGTCTGAGCAGCTGCAGTACCAAGGGACCGAGAGAGCTGGGCGGGACCAGGAAAACTTCAGTTATAAGACACCAGGGCTTTGTGTGTGCTAGGAAAACAACACTGAGCTACTTCCTTCCATAACTGTATCTTATTATTTTACCCAGGATGGGCCAACTTACCTTGACCCTTCTAATGAATTTCATCTATCAAAAGTTATATTTTCAGTGTGACTGGAGAGATGGTTCAGTCATTAAAAGCATTAGCTGCTCTTGCAAAGGTTAGAATTCAGTTCCCAACACCCCTGTGTGGCCCACAACTGCCTCTAACTCCAGCTCTAGGAGTCCTGATGCTTCCACAAGTACCCTTGCATGTGTACACACACGCACACACATATGCATACACACACGCACACATAAATAAAAAACTTTTTTTTAATAAAAAATTTTTAAAAACTATATTTTCAGGGTGGTGAAATGGAGAGTTACTATATAAAGGACAAAGAGTTCTTGAAAGAGATGGTGTTAACAGTGTATACTTTATCACAATAATTTTTTTTTTTTTTTTTTTGAGACAGGGTCTTGTTATGTCGCTCTGGCTGGCTATATTATGAACATTGGAACTACAATGGAACTCATTATGTAGACCAGGCTGGCTTCGAACTCAGAGATTCACCTGCCTCTGCCTCCCTGTGCTGGGATCAAAGCATGCACCACCACAGCCAGCCACAATTAAAAAAAATTTTTTTAAGTGATAATTTCAATTAAATTGAGATTACTATAATGTGTTTGTTTTGTTTTGTATTTTTGGCAGGGGCAGGGGGATACACACAATGCTCACACTCTAAATGCTAAGCTGACCTCGAACTCATGACCTTCCTGCTTGGCTTCTAGACTGGAGCCTTCTCTACTCTCAGGTATTGCTTTTTTTGTTGTTTTGTTTTTGTTTTCAAGACAGGGTTTCTCTGTGTGCCCCTGGCTGTCCTGGAACTCACTCTGTAGCCCAGGCTGGCCTTGAACTCAGAGAGCTGCCTGCCTCTGCCTCCCAAGTACTGAGTTAAGGCAAGTGCTATCACCACCTGACTCAGGCATTGCTTTTAATCTTTCCATTATCCAGACAGCAATGGGATTCCCTCAAACCATGTCATTCTTCCTGTGTTCCTGGGACATAATTTCTAAGCCTTTGAATTAAAATACATCTATAGTTTCAGATATGAAAGAAGATAGACTTGTGATCAGTTTTCCTTCTTGTACCCCAACTGACTAGGGAGGGAGAGGGGTGGGGAGGAGGGGGAGAAACACTAACCAGGCATGGTGGCATACACCTGCAGTCCCAGCTACCAGGAGGCAGAAGTAAAGACTGCTTGAGCCCAGGAGTTGAAGACCAGACTGGGCAAACAGTGAAGCCTCATTCCAAAATGAAAAGAAAATTCGACCTAACATACACACATGTTCTCACAAGGAAGTATCATGAAACAAAAAAAACCGTCCTTACGATTAGTCTAAAACTTCAGCGTTCTGAGCAAAAGCAGAACTCACTGAAGTATGGCTGTGGTGGACAGATGGGAGGCATTTGTGCTCCATGGCATTACCTCTCACAGCCTTTGGTCTGTGGGCACTCAGGACTTTGAATGCTTGAATATCCCACCTCAGCCAGTAATTCTTTCACTAGCAGTAAAATTGCCTAAAAGGGTTGAAAACAAACTTCCTACTGCAGAAGAGCACCCGTTTTGAGTTTTATAGAAATCAGAGCTTGCAACACCTTTTCCAAGAAACATTTAAGAGGATTGAACTGGTGCTGGTCTACACATGCAAAGGAGGTTTGCTTTAGTATTCATCTGTAACACTGGAGGGAAAACAGTTGTTACCTTATAAACAATTAAATGGAGCTCTTCATAAGTGTCATCTGTATTTACAAAAATTTTGGGGAATCTGCATTTTGCTTCTGGATCATTAAGGTTCAAGGGTCCAGTAAGAAATCTTAAAAGTAAACACAGAGATGACTCAACTCAATGAGGTAAATTGTAAACAAACATAAACAGAACACATTCCTAGTCAATGGATAGCAATGTTTTGTTGATGCTAGATGCCATTCGGTAAACACCAAATCAGAACACAATAAAGAAACAGTTTAATGTCACTGGAAACAATAGAAGTTCCTTTCCGGATTATTGCTGGTAGGGCAATTTAATGCTCATGATTTTATCTTTACCAGAAGAGATAATGAAACCCAATACCGTAAACCAAACAACGAAAGTCCTACCTTCCATAGTGTTGAAGATTTCCTGGCATCTCTGCCCTTATTGGGGAATCCCTTCCTGCCAACTGCAAGCATAACAAATGTTGAGAACAATTAGATTTCTTTACTTTCACAGTTTGACAAACAGAATTCCTATCTGCAAGTTGGTCTCATCATGCCATTTTGCTATATCACTTTCCTGTATTCCTCTCCACCTAGGTAAAAAAAAAGCCAACTACATTCTTAAGTTCCTGTGTACGCCCACAGCACTGTGCTGCTCTAAGGCCTGACCAGGGCTGTTTGCAGTGGCAATGGTTAATGCAGGGACCTGCTAACTGTCAGCGTGCTGGGAGTAAGTGACTGAGTGGTCAGTGACAGAGCAGGTCATCTGTACCAGCCTTCTGCCACTTCCTCTAAGGCTCAGGGAACCCTGAGGAAGGGAGGGTGAAGGATGGGAGAGCTGGAAGATGGCAAGGAGAACAGTATTAGCAATAATACAACAATGGAAAAAGAACATGAAGCCAGGAGGAAACAGTTTGGGGTTCTAGGGAAAGCAGAAAAAGCAGCAGTGCTTGTGGGTGTGGCTAATACACACACCATACGGACACAGCATGTCTGAAAATTTGAAAGACAATATAGTAAAACTACTACAAAGTACATGAAGAGCTACCTAATTTTAACCAGGACAGTGATAATGTAACTCCATCTAAGCCTAAATCCACAAACTAATTCAAGAATAACTGAAATTTCCATGAGGCCTAAGGTTCTTAATGTCTTTCCACACTACCCCATGGAGACTGTCTCCTGTCCACTTCCTGCATGTGGGAACTCAAAGTTACAGAAGTGCTTCTAAACATCAGTGGCAGAAGTCAACACCAGGCTTGTCTGGGGTCAAAGTATCTGTCCTCATCCAGGACACCAAGTTTCCTCAAAGATCTGTACTTATCATGCTTTGGTCTTGCTGAAAAATATTGTTTCAAGAGCTGGAGGGATGGTTCACAGTTAAGAGCACTGGGTTTGAGTCTCAGCATCCACGTTGAGAGCTCACAGCCATCTGTAACTCCAGTCCCAGAGGATCCAGTGTCCTCTTCTGGCCCCTTTGGGCACTGTACGCACATGACACACAGACAACGGTGCTGGCAAAATTCCCATATATATAAAACTAAATACATTTTGAAAAATGTTTGGTGCTTTTCTGGTTTTAACATATGTAATAGTTTGAATGTCATTGGCCCCCATAAGCTCACAGGGATTGGCACTATTAGGAAGTGTGGCTTTGTTGGAGTAAGTGTGGCCTTGTCGGAGGAAGTGTGTCACTGTGGGGGTGGGCTTTGAGGTCTCATATGCTCAAGCTATGCCCAGTGTCTCAGTTCACTTCCTGTTGCTTGAGGATCAAAGACAGAATTCTCAGCTCCTTCTCCAGCACCATGTCTGCCTGCATGCCACCATGCCCCACCATGATGATAATGGACTACACCTCTGAACTGTAAGCCACCCATGTTTTCCTTTACAAGAGTTACCATGGTCATGGTGTCTCTTCACAGTAATAGAAAGCTTAACTAAGACAACATATGACCTCAAAATATCCCCAATGTATAGTATACCCAGTGGTGAAAATGCATGGCCCAATACTAATCTATGAGAGAAGCTCTCAGATGTACAAATTCAAACTTCCCTGCTGTGTTGTAGCTTTCCACATTACACACACTGTTCTTAAGGCATGTAATCAAGTACTGGATAGTCTTCTGTTGTGGCACCATGCTATCAGAGGATGGCAAGTATCAGAAGCAATTCCTTGAGGGATGTGCTTACAAGCAAGGCTTTGAGATCTGACAGAGTAGTCCTGGCTTTGCCACATTCTTGATGGAAAACTATATGGTTTGAATCTAGAATGTCCCTCAATGATTTGTGTGTTAAGGGACTGGTCCTCAGCTGGTGGTGCTACTAACAGGTGACTGTACCTTGTGGATGCCAAGCTCATTGATGGCAAAATCCATTGATGAATTCAAAATTGAATGGACTATTTGAGATGGGTTCTTATTGGAGGAAGTAGGTCACTAGGCATACCCTGGAAGGATATATCTATCCTTGGTTGCTTTCTCCTTGCTTCTCCACCCTGAGGTAGGCAGCCTCTGCCACATGCAAGCAGCCAACCTTTGAAACCTCTGAGACTGACAAATCAAGCTCTCCCCAACAGAGCTGTTTTCCTCAGGTGTCCTGTCAGTGACACCTGACAGAGTGCTGATGTCCCCTAAGCCTGAGCAACCTCCTGTTAAACAGTGTAACCAACTCTTGAGATTACTACAGGAGTCATGAGGCATGCAGATATGGTGGGCAATGAGAACACCGCTGGTGCACAGTAAGTACTCAACAACTGTGTCTGACCTGACTGGAAAAGAGCTACGTTCTGGGTGAGGCTCTCCTCAAACCTCTCTTTCAATGTTTGTTTTCTTGAAGTGATGAGACTGGAACCCAGGGCCTTGTGTATGCAAGCAAGTACTCTGCTAGTGAGCCACGTGCCTCTCCTTGAGTTTATCAGAGAGGTTTTTCCATTGTTTCAAGTCAAGGCCTTAAACACTGGCAACAGATGGTGGGATGAGGGCGAAAAAAGAGCTTGCAAAAGGACAGAGCAAGCAAAAATAATGATGTTATGGGTGGTGAGCACTTTTCACTTTCAACCTAATTAAACTATAAAAGGATACGTTGGGGAGAACACTAGTGCTTAATGTTCTCTGTGGAAAGCTGGGAAATGAAGTACCACTGTGACAGAGCAAGTCAGGCAGTAAGTCACCCACTCACAGTGGAGACGAAGATGCTGCAGACTCAACCAGGGCTCTCACAGACCCCTGGCACTTCAGAGTTCTCTGACCCTATCCAGGACCCAGTTTTCTCTCTAACCCAGGAATTGCTCCACCTACTGCCTTTGAACACAACAAACCACAGAAAAGATGACATACGTGGTTTCTTATGTGACCGTGACCGACCAATACGCAGCTAAATATCCCTGAGTTTCATATACCAACATGAAGCAGCTCAGAAGAGTCCTGTGCCCATCTTACTGCACCCACCTCCACCTCCCGTCCACTATGCGCACATCTTCATCTGTAGAATGCAATCATACCTCGGGTTCGATGTGCCTGGGGAACAGTGAGGTGGTGAGATATTTGTACAAAATCCTCATGTCATCTTGTTCTAATCCACTCCTGAAACATCAGGAAAACACTGGTTACAGTTTGGAATTGGTCTTCTGACTTCCCTGCTCTACAGTAATGCTCCTTTTTGTCTTTACATTATATGAAGATGCTGAGCCGGGGGTGTAGTTAAGATAGGAGAGCGCTTGCCTAGATTGCATGAAGCCCTGGGATCCACCCCAGCACTGCATTAAAACCAACCAAGCAAAATGGGCATGCTGGTGCACACCTGTAATCCCAGCACTCAAGAAGTTAAGGCAGAAGGATCAAAGTATCCTTTGGGAGTTAGAGTTCAAGGCCAGGCCACACTACATGAGACCTTGTCTCAAACCAAAGGCAAACAGAGACCCCTGTCCTCCAGCTGGGAAATTCAGGAAGGAAACGCAAACCAAGTGCTGGCACTAGCACTGCATGCTGACCTGCCGGCAGCTGCTGCTCCACAGTTCTATATTTTAAAGAAGACTTGAAACAAAAGCCCCAGCGGGGCCAGCGAGAAGGCTCAGCAGGAAAAGGCATTTGCTGTGCAAGCCGGGTGACCTGGGTCTGGAACCAATGGTGGATGGAGAGATGTGTGTGCACTATTTTTTTTAAGTCCAATAGACCTGACTTTCGGGCTGAAACCCACAAAGGGTTACTTAGGGAACAGGAGGAACCACACGCTTCATTCTAGTAGCACACATCTTGGCACCCTGGCCTACACAGTGAATGTGGATTCTGGAAAATACTGAGAACCATAATATCAGAAATATATGTGGATTTTACTTCAGGCAAATCATGTCATTTCAAATGAGGCAGGAATCAGGGAAAATGCTGGGAAGTGACAGACATCCACCTGTGAAGAGGTGTTTGTTGTTGTTTGGGGACAGGAGAGAAACAAGGAAACTGAAAAGTCCTGGGAGAACAGCATAAATGCCTCTTCCATTTCCTGTCGTGTTAGAATGAGCTCTGGCCTTCCCTGCAAACAGCTGCTGCCCCGTCCTGCACGCCTTCACTTAGATAGTGCACCGGGTCATCTCCCACACTACCCTCTGCCTTCAGGATTCAATTCTCATGAGTCCTGACCACATACAAAGTGCAAGAGGGGCTGGGGACATGGCTTGGCAGTAAAGTGCTTGCCACACTAGCATGAGGACCTGAATTTGGACCTCAGCACCCACGTAAAGAGCTAAGTGTGACCTGAGCTAAGTGTGACATGCACGCCTGCAACCAAGTGCTGGGGGGTGGAGACAGAAGCATCCTGGGACTCACTGGCCAGCCAGCCTACTTGAATCAGATAAATAAAATAAAGATAAATGTTAAAAAATGAAAGCAAGGGCTTGGGGATTTAGCTCAGTGGTAGAGTTCTTGCCTAGCAAGTGCAAGGCCCTGGGTTCGGTCCTCAGCTCTGAAAAAAAAGAAAGAAAGAAAGAAAGAAAGAGAGAGAGAGAGGGAGGGAGGGAGGGAGGGAGGGAGGGAGGGAGGGAGGGAGGGAGGGAGGGAGGAAGGAAGGAAGGAAGGAAGGAAGGAAGAAAGAAAGAAAGAAAGAAAGAAAGAAAGAAAGAAAGAAAGAAAGAAAGAAAGAAAAAAAGAAAGAAAGAAAGAAAGAAAGAAAGAAAGAAAAGAAAAACTCTAGGGGTCCTGGAGCAGAAATAGATGTTCTGTGCAAAGAAGGGAAAAGGGGTCAAAGTCTTTGCTTCTTGCATAGCAGCGCTGACCCACAGAAGGCTGGTAGGTGGTAGAATTTCCAAATCAACCACATGGACAGCTACAATAGTTATCTTTTGCAGAAGTAACTGAGATGAAAAAGAGGAAGGAGAAAATAAAATCAAAATCGAGATACGACTTTCCTTTTGAGACATATGTAAGCACTGGGGATGAGGGCTGAGGCAGGAGGATCACAAACTACATACCAGCTTGAGCTATATAGTGCGACCCTATCTTAAAAAATAAAATAAAGTGCCGGGCGGTGGTGGCGACGCCTTAATCCCAGCACTTGAGCAGAGCAGCGGATCTCTGTGAGTTCGAGCCAGCTGGCTACCAAGTGAGTCAGGAAAAGCGCAAAGCTACACAGAGAAACCCTGTCTCGAAAAAAAAAAAAAAAATAAATAAAATAAAATAAAATAAAGTGACCAGAAACACAATGAAGCGCCCGCCAGGCCCAGGACAGCTCGGTGGGTAAGGAAGGGTACTTGCTATGCAACCTGATGACCGAAGTCTGAGCCCCAGGACCACACAACACTGGAAGGAGAACCAACTTCATAGGCTGTCCTCTGACCTCCACGTGCATGCGCCCACACATGCATCACACAGTAATAATAAAAACCCAGAGACTTTTTTCTCTAGCTTAAATCTCAGCAATTCATTTGTGCACACGTGGTACTTACACTCTATCGAACTGGCTTCTGTTTATTTGTGTGCAGCTCTCTGCTGTCATTACTTCAATGCTAAGTGGCCTTTTATCTGTCACCCTGACTGTCTGTCACTGGGGGGGACACTAAGTCATTGGAGAACAGCTCCCTCCTCCTGCTCCTACCCCTCTTCCACCTGTTTTTCACTATCCATGTATGTTTATGTGTAGGAGTGTGTATGGTATGTATGCAGGTGCACATGTGTAGGTGTGCATGGGAGTGTATGCACTGAGATACGGAGGTCGCAGGGTAACACCAGGAATCCTCAGTCGCTCTCTACTTCATTCACTGAGGCAGGCTCTCTCTAAACTAGCTAGCTAGCTTGCTCTGGAGAGCCCCGTCTCTGCCTTCGGACACCACACCCCCTGCATTCGTGTGGGTTCTGGGGATCTGAACTCTGGTCCTCACACTTGTATAGCAAAGGGCTGTGACCAACCACTGAGACATCGCCTCAGTCCTGGCTCTAGTCTGAAGCTCCTCTGCTTGGTAATTTTAATTGTTTATCACTCCAGCTTTGTGCTAAGTAGGTCTTCCAATCTGACAATTCCTACACAGAATTTCCCTGCTAGTGTCCATTTCCTGTGTGACAGACAGCCTCATCAATTGCTGTTGTGTTTATTACTCTGACCTCGGCTCTGACAGGCCAGGCCACAGGGTGTTACCTACCAGATGAGCTGGTCGTTGTAAAGGAACGCAGTGTATTTGACTACACTTAGGCTTTCTTCCATTCTGTTAATAAAGGACTGGATTTTCAAGTAAGTCATTTTATCCAATGGGAAGAAGCTGATTCCACCAAAAATATCAAGGAGGTCACATGACTGCAAATGCAGGGTCTGCAAATACTGTGGGGAAAATAGACACAAGGTTAACAACAGCACACTCAAGACCGTGCTCATCACCAGAAATAATCTCACGATAGGCTGCTAGGTATGGCCCAGGCATACACTGACAAACAGCTCAATGACAAGTCTAACAAGCAGCAAGTCAAGAGCGACTGGATTTTAAATCAATGCCAACTTTGAAATATAAAAGTTAAAAGCTCACTGTTGACTTGGTACGTTTCATCTCTTAGGATTAAGTTCCTTAAGAATCCATGTGATAGAACCATGGACACAATGCATTCTGAAGAGCATTAGTCAGGCCAACAGTTGACTCATAACAGGATAGTAATGAAGACAAGAACAGGGACTGAGACAGATGGCACCAGAGTGACTTATTACATTACCATGAGAAATGCTTCCAGATGGCTCAGAGATAAAGCACTTGCCACACAAGCAGGACTGGAGTTCAGATCCCAGCACCCACATGGAAAGCCAGGCGAGCATGAGGGGACAGGCAGAGACAGGGGACCCTGGAGCAGGCTGGCCAGCTAGACTTACTGATATGGTAGCCTCTGGGAGAGACCTTGATTCAATGCGTAAGATGGAAAGCAATTGGGAAAGACACGCAGAATCAACCCTAGGCGGCATGCACACAAACAGTAATAAGTGACAATACAAAAACAGGTGTGAGAGATGTGGTGGTTTGAATGAGAAAGGCCTCCATGGCTCAGGTCCTTAGTCGATGGGACAGTTTTGAGGATTGGGAGGTGTGGCCTTGATGGAGGGCACCTGTCACTGGGGTTAGGCCTTGAGGCTTCAAAACCCCAGCCACACCCAGTCACTCCTTCTCTTTGCCTGCTGCTTATAAATCAGATGTAAGTTCTCATCTACTGCTCCAGCTCCATGCCTGCCAGCCTGTTGCCATGCTTCCCACCATGATGGTCAGGGGCTCACCCTCTGGAACTGTAAGGGAGCCCCCAGTTAGATACTTTCTTTTATAAATTGCCTTGGTCATGGTGTCTCTTCACAGCAACAGAACAGAAACTAAAACAAGAGGTATTTTAGGGAGAAAATAAACTGAGAATTATTACTTGAACATAAACTGAATTTGACAGAGGTCGGGGCAAGTGAAGCAAAACCCAAGTACGGTGAAAGAGACTGGTAACTATTTAGAGGTATCATCACTTGGGACACATTACATTCATGTGACTGAACTGTGTCACAGCTGTGTTAGTCAGTGCTCTATTACTGTGAAGAGACACCATGACCATGGCAACTCTTAAAAAGGAAAACATTTAACTGGGGCTGGCTTACAGTTTCCGAGGTTGAGTCCACTGTCATTCTGGCGGAAGCATGGCAGCAGGTAGGCAGACATGGTGCTGGAGAGGGAGCTGACAGCTCTATATCTGGATCCATGGCAGGAGGAAGAGAGAACCACCTGGACTGGCTTGGGCTTGTGAAACCCTGAAGCCCTCCCCAGACACACACCTCCTCCAGCAAAGTCACTCCTACTCCAACAAGGCCACACCTCCTAATCCTTTCAAATAGTGCCACTCCCTGATGACTAAGCATTCAAATCTATGAGCCTATGGGGGCCATTCTTATTCAAACCACCACACCAGCCAAAGCCCTTTTCCTTGAATTGGTACACACGAGGCCTGTTAGGACAACAGAACCAACACAAGCTGGGTGTGACAATTCACATTTCTAATCCCAGCACTTTGGGATGCTAAGACAGGAGGATTACTGTACTATGAATCTGAGGTCAGTATAGGCTAACCAGTAAGATCCTGCCTCAAATTAAATAAATAAATGAAAAAGAAAGGAGAGAGAGAGAAAGAGAGAGAGAGAGGGAGAGGGAGAGAGAGTGTGTGTGTAATAAAAGTGTGCTCTGGTAACTGGTTTAATTTTTCTAACCAGCTAACCCACCACACAGTAAGAATGCTTTTGAAGTAAGCCTCCCTGCACATACACAGACGCAGGGAGGACAAGATTAAGCTGAATCATGTCTGGAAGCTGCTCCAGGAGCCTGGGATGGCGGCAGGTGCTCTGTTCCAACAGGCTAGGTTACAGGCCTGAGGAGCTCCTCACTGCTCTGGATTTCCCATAACAATTCTCAGGTTCTTTGCCACATTCAAGGTCTGGGTTTTAAATCTAAAGAAACAAATTTGGAGGTTGGGAAGATGGCTCAGTGGGTAAGAGCTCACACTGCTCTACAGAGGAGTGGAGTTTAGTTCCCAGGATCCTGGGGGGAAAGCTCACAACTGCCTGGAACTCCAGCTCCAAGGAATCGGACATCCTCTTCTGACCTCTATGAGCACTGCACTCATGTGCACCTACCCACACACACACATACACATACATACATTTTAAGATATACAAAGTAAATTGGGCCTGGAAAGAAGGCTCAGTGGTTAAGAGCACTGGCTACTCTCCCAGAGGACCCAAGTTCAATTCCCAGCACCCACATGGCAGCTCATGTATATCTGTAACTCCAGTTCCAGGGCATCTGGCACCCTCACATAGATATACATGTAGGCAAAACACCAATGCACTATATATTATATTATATTATATTATATTATATTATATTATATTATATTATATTATATTATATTATATTATTATATTTACTATATTATATTAATTATAAAATAAATAAAAAACAAATTTGCCTGCCTCTATATTGCTCCATAACCCCTCTGGTGTCGGAGATCAACCAAGGTTCTCATCCAAACCAGCTAAGTGCTCAGCCACTGGCTCATATCACCAATGGCATCTCTTTCAAGATGGGTTTGCATACTGTTAAAGTTATAAATAAAATTCGGGACACTTACCCGATGGAAGAACTTCTCCAATCTTTCTTTCAGAAGCTTGACACCTCCATCTTCCATGGCTTTCAGAAATGTCCCATTAAAAAGCTAATGGTGTAAAACAGGGTGGAAAGTAAAATCAATGTCCTGGCTACACAACGTCTCGGGGAATAGGCTCTTCTTTTTCACCTTTTAACTAGCTCCGTTAACACCCTCCAGGTCCTTTTGAGCATAGACAGTATTTGTGAGAAATAACTTACAAATTATTATAAATTATAAATTATACATAACTTATATCTCCTAGAAATGTCAGAGAAGCTACACCCTGGAATCTCATCCACATGGCTGCCTACACAAGACCTGAGCGAGGATAACACCTCGTAGATGTAGATGTGCTAGCATGGAAGGGAGAATTCTCACGGAAGGGCCTCAACCCAGATTACAAACTGTAGGCAACTAAGGAATGTTGAGAGCAGGAGAAACAGTCTCCCCCACCAGACGGCTATCCAATACCAAGTGGTCAGCTCTGAAAGCGTGTACATACAAGTAACATTATATAGACTGAGCAGGTTTATATATATATATATAAAAACACATATATATTTATTTATTTAGGTTATATATGTGTGCATTTAGGTTACATATGTATGTAATACATATATATACAAACATATATACATATGATTAAAGAGGAAGAGACCGTGAGAGAATGGACTGGGGGGGGGTATGTGGGAGGGCCTGGAGGGAGGAAAGGAAAGGAGAAATTATTGTAATTATATTTTAATTTCAACAACATAAATATAAATTCTTTTACAACAGTGTCTGTAATGCCTGTCCTTCATCTGCTCTTTCTCCCCAGCTACCTGATGTCCTTCCCGCAGGCAGTGCAGATGCGGAAGCCACGCTTACCTTGTACATGCTATAGCACTGCTGTAGCACTGAACTGTACACCTTGTCCTACAAACAAGAAAACAGCATCTCACTGGATCCAGGACACAGCAACGGGACAATTCTCGGCAAATCACATGATTATTATACACTTGGTCCTACGGTAGTTGTATGCTGAAATTACAGGCATTTAAATTCAAATTTACAAACCAATAAGCCGCTTTTAGAAGGGCTTCACACACAGATGACCAGTGGAAGGCGTTAATAAGACAGGGCACTTAAGTATTTTTAGAAGATTATGTTAAAGTAAGCAATGAACGTAAAACTTTGCTATGAACCCCAAGAAGGCTCTTAAAAGCTATCTAGTTAAATGTAAGTTACTCGACATATCCAGGAGTGCATTTTCCTAAAAGCACGGGAACAGAAGCTGCACATTACCAACAGTTCCTCCTCTTGGTATTCCACGACTGGCTTGCCATCTTTACTTTGCTTTTCGATGATAGGATTCCGAACAACCTAGGAAGTTTGATAAAAAGGAAATTATATAATGATATGACTGTATGTTTTAAACTTTCTCCTAAGTTTTAAAATCTGAGGCTGGGAATATAGCTCAGTGGTGGAATGTTTGCCCAGCATAGGCTTGGGTTCCAGCTCCAGCTGCAAACTACAGATAAACAAGAGCCATCAAGACGGCTCAGCACTTAAAGGCACTTGTCGAAAAGGCTGCTGACCTGGAATTTAGTCCCTAGGGCCACATGGTGGAAGGAGAGAATAAACACTCTAGCGGGCGGTGGTGGCGCACACCTTTAATCCCAGCACTAAGGAGGCAGAGCCAGGCGGATCTCTGTGAGTTCGAGGTCAGCCTGGTCTACCAAGTGAGTTCCAGGAAAGGCACAAAGCTACACAGAGAAACCATGTCTCAAAAAAAAAAAAAAAAAAAACACTCTCAAGTGGCCTTCTGACTTCCACACCTGTGCTACGGCACACCTCCCCTGCCAAAGTAAATAAATAAATATAACAAAAAAAAAAAAAAAAATAGATCCACACATGTGCTACAGCATACCTCCCCTGCCAAAGTAATATAATAAAAAAATAGAGATCCATACATGTGCTATGGCACACCTCCCCTGCAAAAGTAAATCAATAAATATAATAAAAAATATACATGAAGAAAATAATCGAGAGAGCTGGGGGATGACACGAGGGCTTGAGTTTGATCCCTAGCACCCATGTAAGAGTGGGGCATTTTTAGCACTCAGGAGGCAGAGGCAGGTGGATCGCTATGAATTAGAGGCCAGTCTGGTCTATAAAGAGAGCTCCAAGCCAGCCAGGGCTACACAGTGAGATCCTGCCTCCAAATAAATAAATAATAAATAATAATAATAAATGAATGAGTTTTTAAAAAGTGGGATATGGTGGCATGGTTCCAGCGTTAGGGAGGCAGAGACAGATGGCCCTGGAGCTTGCTGGCCAGCTAGATTGGCACAGCTGGCCAGCCTCGGATCTTTGTAAGAGACCTTGCTCAGAAAACCAGGTGGGCTCCCGAGGAACACGGAACGGCACCCGAGGCTGACACGTGCACCCATAAACATACACACAGGCCTTTAATCCCAACATTCGGGAGGCAGAGGCAGGTGGATCTCTGTGAGTTCAAGGTCAGTCGGGTCTACAAAGTGAGTTCCAGGATAGTCAGAGCTGTTACACAGAGAAACCCTGTCTCCCATTCCTCTCAAAAAAAATGAGTAAACGCACACATGCTCACCGTCACTCCCACAAATACACAAAAATCATTCAACATGTTATACCACTAGACACAAAGTTACTTTTGTTTGTAGTGTCTATTCCAGAACTCAGCAGGGGCCTATGCCTGGCAGGCAGCACCTACTACTGAGCTCCATCTGTCAACAGAAAGCTCCTTTCTTTCTTTCTTTCTTTCTTTCTTTCTTTCTTTCTTTCTTTCTTTCTTTCTTTCTTTCTCTCTCTCTCTCTTTCTCTCTCTCTCTCTTTCTTTTTTTTTTTTTTTGAGACAGTGTTTCTGCATGTAGTCCTGACTGTCCTGGAACTCATTCTGAATAGAAATTTTGATTTTTAACTTGCAACCAATTTTACTGTGATTCCTAAGGATACAAATCCCCAGAACTTTACTATGACTGTATATTTACATATATTTACCATGACCATCCAGAAATTTTCCTCTGGTTCATTGAAGAACTGTCTATTCTTCTGTGTGTGTAAAGATTTTGCAGGTTTCGATGGGCTGAAAGTCCTAGGGGAAAAAATGTTTTAGAAACATGGTTGGAACAACCCTAGTGTAAGCCGAAAGAATTCACCAATCTACAAATAACAAACAAACAAAAAAACACATAAAGAAGTACCTTGTAAACTGTACAATTGCTTCACATAATCCAACATTTCTAATTTTTTCATTCTTTTCTACTTCATTTGGATGATAAAACAAAATTTTATTTTCTTCCTAGAGCAGTAAGAAACAGAAACACAGCATTAATGTCAGCATTTATGAGTTTAACATCCACTTCTCCCATCACAGAGGCTAAGGACAAAACCTAAAAATGTCTTTAGAAATCCATCAGTGTTACAATTGTGATATTCATCAAATCAATCACATTTCATCAGCAGTACAAGATGAGGTTCATGAAAATCCCGGATTCTTTCCACGTGTCACCAACCCTCTCGAGGAAGATGCTGGTATGCACGGGTGCAGGAATACAGATCGTCCAGTTAAACCAAGTCGGTTCAAAAGCACTTGGACTGACAGCCTCTAAATAGGACTGTGATTTGCTTACAACAAAACACAGCTCGGGGAGATCCTTTGAGGAAGTCACCACGCTCAACTCCGAGCAAACAAAAACTCTTGTAACAATACATTTTTGGGGGTAGAAGAAAAGATTAACTTTCTGAGGCTCTTCCAAGTTTGGTTGGTTTCGGTTTTTGTTTTTTCCTCTTTGGGGAGCTATGGTCCACCAATCTGGTCCCACCTTCGCAATCACAGACTTTTCAAGAGAGAAGACAAGTTCAATTTTAATGGCCCGGAATTGACTCCGAGGGAAAGACATTCCAGGCGGGCGGAGGGATTAAACTGAAGGACCTTCACTGACAGCACCGGCGGCCTGCGTTGTCAAGTCCCGGGGACACATCCCTCCCGGCACGAAGCAGGCTCGGTCGGGGCGGAGGGCGCTCCCCGCGGCCCCCGAGCGCTGACACCGACCGCCGGGCCCCCGCCCGGGCCCCCTCGGTCTCCGCAGCCCCCCGGCGTACCTCTCCCTCGCGCGGCCCGAAGCGTGGGTTATAGATGAAGAAGCTCAGCAGCGCCGGCGGGAACTGCTTTTCCTGGGCCGCCCAGGTCCCCGTCCCGGCCGCCGCTGCAGCCATGCCGGCCCGGCCCCCACGTCGGGAGCCTCCCCTCCGCCCGCTCAGACGGCAGCCTTAGGGAACACCGCACTTCCGCCTCCCCAGCCGTGGCCCGGAAGAGGTCGCTGCTGACCCAGAAGAAGAACCTGCCGTGCCCCGTCCTATTCTGGTACGTCCGGGTAGACCCGGTTCCCGCGTATTTCAGGGCTGTAAGGTTTCTCATTTTATTGGCTCTTGGATGCCTATCATGGCTAAAGGCGAAGACCATGAATTTCAAGAAAAATGTAACAGTGGATGGTTTTTTGTTTTTGTTTTTGTTTTTAAGACAGGGTTTCCCTATATAGCCATGGCTGTCCCGGAACTCACTCCGTAGAAGAGGCTGGCCTCGAACTCACAGAGATCCTCCTGCCTCTGTCTCCTGAGTGCTGGTATTAAAAGGTGTGCGCCATGGCTGCGGTATTTTTGAAGTGTGAAGAAGCATTTAGCGGAGCACAGGCATGTGTACTGAAGCTTGGCCCATTTACATCCGTTTTGTTTTGTTTTGGGGTTTAGTTTTCCAAGATAAGGTTTCTCCGTGTAGCAGATCTGCTGTCCTAAAACTCGCTTTGACCAGGCTGGCCTCGAACTCACTGAGATCCACCTGCCTCTGCCTCTGACTAAAGGTGTGCGCCACCACACCCAGCGGACATCTGTTATTTTATTTTATTTTATTTGACATCTATTTATTTCTACTACGGAGAGGAGTATGTCATGGCTTGTTGAAGTCACTTCTCCTCTTCAGCACCACATGGAATTGGGCGTGATGGTGCATGCCTGTAATTCCCACACTGAAGGGAGGATCCTAAGTTTAAGCTCATCCTTAAATAGCACCTCTACTTATATTAGTTGTAAGCAATGGGCTATAAACAAAGGCAAAAATGTCAAAATCTACCTTCCATGGACCTGGAGAGGAGGCTCAACAGTTAAGAGCACCTGCTGCTTTTACTGAGGACACACATCAGACAGTTCATAACTGCCTATAACTCCAGATCCAGGGTATCTGATGCCCTCTTCTGGCCTCCATGTGTACCAGCATCAATGTGGTACATATACACATATAAAATAAATAAATCCCTTTTTTTAAAAAATCTACTCTACTACTGACAAAATAAAGCTGATGTTTTGGGAACAAGTGAAAACATGTAAATCTATAGTCTTCTTGGTGAATAAATTAACAGGCCAAGTGGAAACTATCCTGTCGATTCCGATTTCATCAGCCTTCTTAAGTGTTTGTGAGGTAATCCCATACCCTAACAGTTGCAGAGGAGATCCGGGATAGGTGTTTGCTTGAAATTGGACTCTTTGAGCACTCATTTACACAACACTAACCTGTAATTGCTACACAGAACTGTGTAAACAAGCAAATCGACAAGTATGTCCCAGCTTTGCTTCATTTTCATTTTGATACAGAAAGAACTATCTTGAAAACCCATAAGTTAGCTAGGCATGATGGCACAGGCTAATAATCTTACATTTGGGATGTGGAAACTATAGGCTAGCCTAAGCTACATCATGAGACCCTGTCTCAAAAAAGGTTTTGTTGTTGTTCCTTTAAATAAACAAAACAAGGTCTCGAATACCCCAGCCTGGCATCAAAATCACTATGTAGTCAAGAATGGCCTTGAATTCCTGATCATCCTGTTTTCACCTTCCAAATTATGGGATTGCCACTGTTCAATCCCGAACTACCTCTCCAAGCTTCTAGCCAAGATTGTAGTTAGATTTAAAAAAAAATAGTCCAAATTAAAGCCACTGTTGCAGCCTTATTTTATAAACAAGCAAGAAAAAAAATTAACAAGACACTTTTTCAGTTCTGGAAAATATATTGCAATCTACACCTTCATTTTAAAGTCAAAATATTCGACTCTGCTGAGAACATATTTTGTTTGCCATCTGAAGAATAGGTGACGATAGCCAAGGCCAACATGAAAATAAAGCTGCCTGTAAGCTTGGTTAGCCCCTTTTCTGGACCGAACAGTCTTTGTTAGAGTTTTCCTGTTTTGATTTCGTCCTGGGTGTTGTCATATTTAAAGTTTTCCCTCAGTATGTAAAACTATGAGTAAGCCGAAACTGAGTAGAAATGTCAGACACAGAAATTTATGCAGAACATGTAAGCATGTGTGTGTGTGTGTGTGTGTGTGTGTGTGTGTGTGTGTGTGTGTGTGTGTGTAGGGCGTGTTCATGCCACAGTAAGTGTATGGGCGTCAGAGGAAGACTTCAGTCCATCTTGTTTGAGCAGGGTCTCTGCTGTTTTGCTGATGCACACAGCAGGCTGGATGGTCCACAAGCTCCTGAATTCTGGTCTAACTGCACAGCAAACACTTTGACCTGATCAGCCATCTTCTTAGTTTCCTCATTGCTTTTTTTTTTTTTTTTTTTTTTTTGCCATTGCTCCTTCTCCTAAATAAAGACTGTGAAATTAAGTTCCTAAAACCAAGTTTGAAGATTATATATGTAGAGTATTTGGGTTTTTTGTTTTGTTTGTTATAGCTTTGGGGTTTGTTGTTTGAATGAGGATCTCAACTATGTAGCCCTAGCCGGCCTGGAACTCTCTAGGTAGTCCAGGTTGACCTTACATTCACGAGACTCACCTGCCTCTGCCTCCCCAGTACTGGGATTAAAGAGGTTTAAATTCTGAGTAGTCTATTTAGCATATGGGGGGCAGCATAGGAGGACCCCAGAAGATGGTAAGTATGGACACTGGGTTAAAAGTGTGAGATCCTGGGGGCTGGGGAGATGGATCAATAGGTAAAGTGAGGGCCTGAGTTCAGATCCCCAGCACCCAAACAAAATGTTGAGCAGAGCATTGGGTGCTGTAATCCCAGCACTGAGGAGCCAGAGGCCGATGGGCTTGCTGCCCAGCCTAGCCTAGCCTTATCAGCCCCAAGTCCAAGTGAGACATTGTCTCAGAAAATAAGGTGGAGAGAGACTGAGTAAGACATCTGACATCGATCCCTGACTTCTACACACACACATGCATGTGCACTCTTATGTATACCTGCATACAACACACACACACACACACACACACACACACACACACACACACACAATGAACTGGTTGTTTTTTTTTTTGTTTTTTTTTTTTTTGGTTTTTCGAGACAGGGTCAGAGTGAACTGTTAAACAAGTTCCTAGGAAAGTGCTCCAGGACTCTCAGGTGTCCTCAGCTCCAGGGTCAGCCAGAGACTAGCTTTAGGTACCACTGGGAAAAGCAGCCTAATGAGAAATTCCTGACTCGAGACTCCCCAATCCTGTAACAGGACCCTGGAGGCTAGCCTCAAACAGTGTTGTCTCTTATGAGCCAGGAAAACGCTAGGGCAAGCTAATCTGAACACTTGTTTCTCTGGGAGGAAAAAGCCAAAACAACTTCAAGATGAGTCTGTTGTGTTGAGCTGTAACAGCAAACACTCTAGGCTGTATAAGCCAGTTCAGCTGTTTTGCCTTCTCTTATGAAAATCTCATACCCACCAGCAGAAAACAAACGTGTAAGGAGTAATTTTTTTCTTTTCTCCCCCCCCCCCAACCCAGGGCCTTGCACTTTCTAGGCAAGCGCTTTACCACTGAGCTAAATCCCCAACCCCATAAGGAGTAATTTTTAAATTAACATTTATTTATTGGCGGAGAGGGCACTGTGCCACAGCATGGTTGCAGAGCTCAGAGGATAATCCTCACCCTTTACTGGCTGAGAAAAGATGTAGCCCTGGTCGGTCTCAAACTCTATACACAGCCAAAGCTGGTCTTGAACTTCTGACCCAAGTGTTTCCATCTCCTGCTCATTGGGATTACAGATGTGCACCACTGTGTCTGACTCATGTAAGAGTGATTTTATGCTGGCTAAAACCTCTCTGAAAAATATTAATTTCAGAGTTAACTGGATTGCTGAGAATAAAATTCCTAGCAGGACAGTAATATTTATTTTCAACACTTACATGTTTTTAAAACCAGATTCCAAAACAAAACAAACAAAAACAGTTCCTCTGTCCCCTCATGTACAATACTCAGTGTTTGAGGGCACTTGAGGTCTTTGGAAAAAATCCTTGGTCTCTGCTTTCTTTGTTCCCATTACCTTGCTGAATAAAACAAATAAACAAACAAGTACAAAACCACTCATTGCAGCTGGGTACGTCTTTTTTTTTTTTTTTTTTTTTTTTTTTTTTTTTTTTTTTTTTTTTTTTTGGTGGGGTGTTTCAAGATAGGGTTTCTCTGTGTAGCTTTGGAGCCTTTCCTGGATCTCACTTGGTAAACCAGGCTGGACTCGAACTCACAGAGATTTGCCTGGCTCTGCCTCCCGAGTGCTGGGATTAAAGGCAAGCACCGCCGCCGCCGCCGCCACCCGGCTAGTGGTGCACATCTTTAATCCCTTCTACCTCTGAGGAAGTAGAGGCAGGTGGATCTTTGTGAGGTTAAGACCAGCATGGTTTCTCATAGGGAGCTTCAAGCCAGCCGGGGCTGAATTGTGAAATCCTATCACAAAATAAAACCAAACCAAAACCTCTCATGATTAGTATTGCCAGCTTGGCAGGATTTTGAATCACCATGGAAACAAACCTCTGGGCATGTCTGGGAGGAATTATCTAGATTAGGTCAATTGAAGTGGGAAGATCCACCACAAATGTGGGTGGCCCCATCCTGGGCTGGGGTCCTGGACCAGGGAAAAAGGAGAAAGCGAGCTGAGCACCAGCATTCACCTCTTTCTGCTTCCCGGCCAAAGATGCCATGTGACCAGCTGCCTCATTCTGCTGCCGCCATGATGGGCTGTCCCTCTGCACTGTGCGTCACAGTAAAGCCTTCCTTAAGTTGCTTTTGATAGACATTTTGTCACAACACGGAGACAAGTGACTAATACCCCCATACATCAGCCAATGATGAGAAAGGATTTTATTGGGTGATTTTTTTAAAGGCATTGCCTGCCAGGGGAGGACTTACAGAAGTCATCAGGACCTATACCCACCACCACCAAAGAATGAAGAGCCACAGACCGTTGCATTTCCTCAAACAAGGAGCACATTGCAGAAGTGCTTCAGGAGGACTCAGGAAATTAGTTCGGGATAGGTTGGGGAGCTTCCTGATCCCAGGGCTTTGGAGACCTTCTGGCAAAGCGCCCCTTCCGCTCTCTCTTCCACAGACGTGGGCTTTAAGAATGCACCATTTCCTGGAATTCTAGAATGGAAGAGGAGAGAACAGACTCAGTATTTTACAGATATGCTCTCCCCTGGAGGATTCTGAAGAGAGGAAAAAACGAGATTAATAAGTTCTCAGAGAAGCCTGGTCCCATTCAGGACATGCCTAGAAGACACCGTGAACATCAGTGAGCATCAGAGGAGTTTGATGCATCCCATCCAGCTTTCTGCATTACTTTTTAGGTAGGGTCTCCCCTAGCAGCTCCAGTTGGTCTCAAGTTGATTATCCTCCTGCCTCAGTCTCCAGAGTGCTGGTATTGCAGGTGCTTGCCAAATGCCTAGCTTTCTGTACATGATTTTTTTGAGACAGGGTCTAATGTAGACTACTGATCTCAAACTTTCTATATAGCCAAGGATGATCTTGAATTCCTGGCTCCTTATCCTCCTGCCTCCACATCCCAGGTGTGGGATTGCAAGCCTGTGCAACAACATGCACTGTTTCCTCTGCATAGTCTCTCTCTCTCTCTCTCTCTCTCTCTCTCTCTCTCTCTTCTCTCTCTTCTTCTCTCTCTGTGTGTGTGTGTATACACATATATGTGCAAGTGTGTGGGATGTATATGTGTGCATGTGTGTGGATGCACATGTGTATACATGGGTGGAAACCAATGGTTGACATCAGGAGTCTTCCTCAGATAGGGTCTCTCACTTGAACCTAGAACTCATTGATCCATCTAATTTAGCTTGCCAAGGATCCAGGGGTCCCTGCTTCACTCTCAAGTGAGGCCTGAGGTTGCAGGTGGGCCACCTGGTTCTCCCAGCATTTACATGGGTTCTGGGAATTCGAACTTTGGTCCTTACACTTGCATGGCAGATGCTTTAGACATGCTGAGCCATCCCCCAGCCCCAAGTATAATTATATGTAACAAACATCTTCATATCTACAGCCCCTTGGGTTAGAGCTCAGCTCAGTCATCTTTCTCCAGCAATGAAGGAATTTGGTAAAATGGTTCACTGTAAACATGTGACATGGTTTTGGTTCATTTCAGATAAACATGGGAGGTTTTCCTTCACTGTTCTGTAGCTGTATTATCCAATAGAGTAGAACTTTAAACAGATTTTCCTCCACTGAGCCCTAACCTTAGTCTTCTTCAAAAGTTTACATTACTAAAAAATGGGTACCAATGATCTGAGAATCTTTTGTGTGTGAGAGAATGGTGTGTGTGTGTATGTGTGTGTGTGTGTGTGTGTGTGTGTGTGTGTGTGTGATATGTGTAGCTGTGAGCCTACAGAGGCTATAGAAGGATTCTGGGTGTCCTGCTCTATCACTCTTATTATTCTTCCCTTGACACAGGGTCTCTCACTAAACCTAGAGCCAGACTCAAAGATAGCAAGCCGTAATGATTCCCTTATCTCCGCTTCAGACAGCACTGGGGTTACAGGTTTGTTCATGGCCGTGCCTAGCTTTTTATATGGGTGCTGAGATCCAGTCTCAGGTCCTTCTTACCCACCTAGCATCTCTCAAGCCCTGACACTAATAAACTGTGGATGGTGCACAGTGAAATTGAAAATGGAGATTTGCTTTATATTAACTGGTCCAACTTTTATCTGTTTAGAATATTTCAGGCCTGTAGCTTTTTGTAAATTAGCATTTTAAATTTGAGAAAGGTTCTTACTTCCATAACCAAGGCTAACCCAGAATTCATGATATAGCCTGGCCTCAAACTACACAGCTTGCCAAATGCTGGCATTACACACATGTACCACCAAGCCAGACTTCATGGTTATGTTTAAATACACCAAGCTTCCTTTGTCTCAGCCATTTTGTCTAGGACCTATAAAAGCCTCGTGAGCTCATGTGGTGAATTATAATAATACATTTCAGTAAGTACCTAAGGGCATGTGACATATATCTGTAAAGCACAGAGCCAGGGAGGTGGCAACAGGAGAATCAGGAATTCAAAGTCAGCTCCAGCGACATAAGTAGTTCAAGGCCAGCCAGGGCTGTACCTGAGACAGTGCCCCAAACAGACAAACAAATGTGCTTTAGCATTTTCAGTTTCTCTAATTAGTGCCGCAGGCAGGACTCCCCTATACCATCCTCTGAGTCATCGCCTAAACAGAAATGTAAGCATCTTGACAAAATCAAGCATGAACAATCTTATGACATTTGAATATAGGGCTCTGCACATAGATGACGCCATGAATAGCAGTTGACTTATTTGTCCTTGTATTGGTGGTGGTGGTGGTGGTGGTGGTGGTGTGTGTGTGTGTGTGTGTGTGTAAATACCCATGCATGTGTGTGCACATGTACATGTAGTGACTAGAAGTTAACATCAGTATTGCCCTCAATTGCTCTTCCCCCTTTTTTTTGAGACAAGGTCTCTCATAGAGACCTAGGCTCACTGATTTAGCTAGGTTGGGTGGTGAGCACCCCCCCCAGTCCCCCCTCTGGGATCTGCCTGTCTCCATGCTTCCCCTCTATCAGCTGCTGTTATCACTGATGCATGCCATCATGCCCAGCTTTTAACCCAGCTGATGGGGATCTGAACTCAGGTTCTAACACTTGTGCGGCAAACACTGCTGACTGAGCCTCCACCCAGCTCCTACCCTCTGTTTAATGCATCCACTGGTGGGCAGTAAACTGGCCTTGTTTAAATCCTGGCAGACATCTCTTGCATTATTTTCAAGCTGGACTAAAGCACCTTGCAAAATGGTATGGAAGGCCAAGTGGTCAGCTAGTCCCTTCATCAGGGGAATCACCTTTTTCTAAGTTCATAGTGACTAGTTCATAGTTATGTTGTATCATGTAACACAGAACTGTGTGTGTGTGTGTGTGTGTGTGTGTGTGTGTGTGTGTGTGTGTGTGTGTGTAGACAGAGTCTCACTCTGTAATCCTAGCTGTCCTTGAGCTCCTTCTGTAGCCCAGGCTGGCCTCAAACTCACTATAGTCCTCCTACCTCAGTCTCTAAAGTGCTGGGATTACAGATGCCAGCTCTTGTCTTCCAGAATTGTGTGTGTACACGCACGGAGGTCAGAAGACATCTTTTGGAAGTTGGTTCTCTCCTCCCACCATGCAGGGGCCAGGGACTGAACTCAGGTCACCAGACTTGGCAGCAAGAGCCTTTTACTCACTGGGCTATCACACCATCCCTATCCCAGAATTTGTGTTCACTGAGGAGTGGGCAGTGTTGGGTACCAAATTCAGACATGCTAAGCACATGGCACTTAATTGGCTCATTTGCCTGATCCAAGTTTGCAGGTGAGAAAACTGAATTTATCAGAACTCAGAAAAGGGGGTTAGCCCAAAGGGAAACCCCTTGGGATTCCCCTCTGCCGATGTGTCTTATACAACACGCAGGAGCAGACCTACCATCGGCCCCAATCTTCCCATCTCCATCATTGTCCGCTGCAGCCATCAGGGACTTGGTCTCTGACTCAGTCAGCTCTCTAGCATCACTCTGGAACTTCTGGAGGAAAAACCTAGAGCACCACAAAAGGCTGGTGGCAAGTTCCTGAAAGACCTTGCGCTCTCTGCCCTCCCTCCGTCCCTCCCTTCTCCCCGCTCCCGTCCCCTCCCCTTCTTCCTCTCTCCTTTCCTTTGAGTCCATGTATCTGACTGCCGCAAACATCAGTCAAAGCCTAGGTGGCAGAGCTCTCCTTTGCCATAGAAACCAACGCCAGATGTCTGGGTTGAAGTTTCATTCGCCAGAGGAAATCCCTCTAACAGACCGCTCTTTGTACCTAGTCTTTAGTGCCACATTTAGTGCCCCGTGTGGGTAGAAGCGTGGCCAGTTTACAGTCTTTAATGAAATGCAGATGAATCTCCAGTGCCAGAGCTGGCCATGGAGAAAGCACTGAGCACACGGGGTACCTTGCACCCCAGCCCCCATGCAGCCATGCTGAATTGCTCAGTGCACAGCTTACTTGAGCTCCTCTTCGTCCAAGTATCCACTCTGATCGTTGTCAATGAACCGGAAGACATCCTTCACTTGGCTGGCGGACATCTTGGAGAGGCCTGATGTCTGGAAGAACTTTTGTGGTTCAAAAGTGTCTGGGTCTAAAGAACAGAGAGGTTATGCTGACTCTCAGTGGGTCTCAGTGGGTCTCAGGCATTCTGTGTTTGTGCCTGGGTGACAAAAGCATAGGCTATTAAAATACTTTCCTATCGTCACGAGCTACATGGATACTTGACTTTCTCAAGACTCAGATAGCCTAGACTAGGTGGTCTGTGATGTCACCTTGTCCCCTCTGCCCCAGGTTGCCCTCTCCACTTGATTTTGCCCACCTCTCCTGGCTCTGCTCTGTGCCTTCCCCTATCTCTCCTCACTGAACAAGCTGCACACAAGTCCGTGGTACCACGGGTGTGGTTGGTGGAAAACAGTGGATTCGAAAAGGCTCAAGAGAATAAGTGCACTGACTTACTCTTGTTCGTTTGTGGCTAGCCTGGAACCCACTATACAGCCCGGGCTGACCCTAGTATTGAGCTCCAACCCCATCCTTTCTACTGGGGTTTGTTTTTTCCCCCAGTATTGCAAACTGAACTCTGAGCCTTGTGCATGCAAGGCGAGTGCTCTACCACTGAGCTACATTCCCGGCTCCCTCTGACTTTTTCTCTCACTCCTTTAGTAAATGTCTTTCCTCTTATGTAAACATAACCACATACTCAGGTCTCGGAATCCCTATCATGTTAGCGGTCTAACTTACAGCAGTTCCACCTATGGATCCTGGAATCTTTCAGCAAAGTTTACATTTTACTCTTTGCTGCAAGTGGGAATCCATGCCAGCCTCGTGTCTCCTTTCAACTTTATTATTATTTTTGTTTGTTTGCCTGTTTTTGAGATGGGGTTCATGAATCCAGGCTGGCCTCAAGCTCCCTATGTAGCCAGGAATGAAATGATCTTAAACTCCTGATCCTCCTGCCTCCATTTCCCTAGTGTGAGGAATTCGGGTGTATATCACCTGTCTTTGCAATGGAGCGGGTGGAACCCATGTCTTCATACATGCCAGGCAGGCACCCTATCTACCGAGCTGCAGCTACAGCCCTTTGCTTTGATTCGGAGACAACCTCTCACTCTCAGTCCAGGCTGCCCTGGAACTTGCTAGCCTTCTTCTTCAGCCCCCAGGGTGCCACCACGCCCTGCTCCTCCGGTCCCCTTCACCTTGGCATTCCTGCAGGGCTGCCGCGATGTCGTCAGCACTAAGCACATCCGTGATGCTCATTGTCACCTGGTCACACAGAATAAAGGAGATGTGAGCAACAGCGATGGAGAAAATGGACATGTGGGAAGAACACACAGTCTCAGCCACTCGCCCAACCCTGTGTGTTTCTAGAATTTTAAAATGTGAGAAGCACCTGTTGAGTGATAGGACAGAATACCCAGATGAACCCAGATACAGAAAATACTCCCAATACTCTTGACTCCGTGATTTCTCCTGAATTCATTCCAAAATTGAAATTTAAAAAAAAAAAAAAAGGCCAAGATGGACTTGATGTGCACACCTGTAATCCCAGCACTCAGGAGACAGGAGGATGAAGAGTTCAAGGACATCCTTGGCTACATAATGAACTCCAACCCAGCCTGAGCTACATGACCTAGTCTTTAAATAATCTAAAACCAAATAAAAGTTATTTTCTTAAGGTCCAATCTTCCTGTCAAAATTACACTTACCTAATCAATCAGCATAGGCAGCTACGAGACATTTAAAAATCAACCATGTTATAAACACAACAGCTTTGTCGTGCATCAGCCAGAGAATTGCATGCAATACTGCAGACCCCTGCGAAAGACTAGTCCTCCCAAGTGCCAGCCAAGTTTATAAGAAAAGATTTCTGAGTAGAAAATCTACAAGTCTAATATAGTGCATGTAGAGAAGGAGATCTTGGGGTCTGGGAAGACCACCAGCTACTCACCAGTTTAGATTTAAAATCAAGAGGGGGGAAAGAGTTGTAGGGATAATCGAAAGACAAACCTGACAGGCTCTCACTACCTTATATAGGGTTGAAACTGTGATCGTTACAACCTCTTAGATTTCACGTTCAAGGATCAAGTGTGTGTAGCTCAAGTGTCTTTACCTTAGTAATGAAACCACGCACAGTCCCAGTCTCTCTTTTCTATTTATAGAAATGTGGGTAGAATCAGCCAATTAAAAGAAAAAAAAAAAACCTCAACAAACCTTAACTAAGGTTTCAATTCTGCAAACAAAGCTGTTTGGTAAAGTGTGGAGAAGATGCTGGGGGCCTGCTGGGCAATCTATAAACACTCCCCAGATGTTAGCAGTGGCTGTTTGGCAAGGTCTGTCTTTAGTGTATGTGTGTGTATGTGTGAGGCTGACATCAGTCTAGGAAGGAAAACCTCAAAAGTCAATGTCACCAAGGCCTTGGTTACATAATTTTCTTTTTCTGTTTCTTTCTTTCTTTCTTTTTTTCTTTTTCTTGTTTTTTCCAGACAGCGTTTCTCTGTGTAGCCCTGGCTGTCCTGGTACTCACTCTGTAAACCAGGTTGGCCTCAAACTCAGAGATCCACCAGCCTCTGCCTCTCAAGTGCTGGCATTAAAGGAGTGAGCCACCACCACCCAGCACATAATTTTCCTACCAACATCTTGATTTGGACATTGTCCTGCTAAATCTGAAACCACACATGGCACAAAATGTGCCCGTGTTAACTTTTGTTCTTTGACACAGACATGTATTTCAGGCTGACCACAAACTCACATGCACCTAAGAATGACATTGAACTTCTCACTCCTGCCTCCATCTCCAGAGCAGAGCATTGGGATCCTAGTGTATCCCACCATTCAGTGCTGGGCAAGTGCTCCACCAACTGAGTTCCACTCCCAGACCCAGCATTTCTCTTTTTTGGAAATGCCATGTTTCTGTGTTGCCCCAGGTAGGCTCCCAATCCTGCCTCAGCTTCCCAAGCCAATGGCTTTATGGCTACGTGGGTGTGGATATATGTGTGTTTACATGTTTGTGTGTGCACACACACACGTGTGCAGACAGAGGTCAGTGTCCAGTATCTTTCTCAGTTGCCCTCCACTTTATTTTTTTGAGAGTCTCTTCGTGAACCTAGTGCCCTAGGACTTAGCCAGACTGGTTGGCCGACAGCTTGCAGGGCTCCCTGTGGCTCCCCCACCCAGTGCTGGGGGTTAGAAGTGCGCCACCAGCTCCAGCGTTTTGATGGAGGTTCTGGTCCTCATGGGTGGGAGGACCAGAACTTCACCCACCTCCCCAGCTCTCCTCACTTCTTCCAACTGTGTGAACAGAACAGTAGAGTCAGCATTGTGCAACAGAACCGAACAGACCTTTCTCCCTGGGATGTTTATGGACTGAAGACTGCTCCCCTACAGAGACAGCTCCTTCCTGACTAGCTAAACCTGCCCCCTTCTTCAGCTGTAAACAATGACCCCACCTCCTTGTTTCTGTATATAATAACCTGACCTCCTTGTTTATCTGTATGTAATAGCCCCGCCTCCTTTTGTGTATCTGTATGTAATAGCCCCGCCTCCTTTTGTGTATCTATATGTAATAGCCCCGCCTCCTTTTGTGTATCTGTATGTAATAGCCCCGCCTCCTTTTGTGTATCTATATGTAATAGCCCCGCCTCCTTTTGTGTATCTGTATGTATTAGCCCCGCCTCCTTTTGTGTATCTGTATTAATAGCCCCGCCTCCTTTTGTGTATCTGTATTAATAGCCCCGCCTCCCTATTCAACAGTTGACAATAAACTTGGTATCTACTGAGGCTTCTCCATCCAAGAGCCCAGACCATCTAATCCCAGCTTTTCTGTGTCCATGTATTTCTTCCTTCCTAGTCACCTCTAGTCAGGGATCCAGGACCCAAGCTGTGCAAAGATAAGGCACACTGTAACAAAAATTAAGGACACTATGAGTGACGAATCAAGTTCTGTCTGTTGGGGTCCAACTGTTACAAAGATTCCTGTTTGCCAGAAACAGTGTTGGGAGCAGGGCTGTAGACAGGTGGGTGCTGAGGACCTGCTGGCCAGCCAATGTAGCTAAACCAGCAAAATTTGGGTTCAGTGAAGAGACACCCAAAGTCATCGTCTGGCCTCCACATGCACAGGCAAGAGGAAGATCCATGGGGCTCATTGGCCAATCAGTGAACTCCAAAGTGAGAGGCCTATAAGGTGAAAAGTGATTGAGGTGGGGTGTAGTGGACACATATTTAATCCCAGCATTTGGGAGGCAGAAGGAGATAGTTTTCTGTGAGTTCCAGGGATACAAAGTGGGACCCTGTCTCAAAAGGGAGGGAAAAAAAAGAGTGATCGAGGAAGACACCAATGTCAACCTCTGTCTTCCACATGCACGCACGCAGAACCAAGTTGATTCAGCTGGACAGTTAGCCCAAAACCACAGAGTCACTCCTAGCAAGGCGTTTCTTAGTTCCTTTTCTTGTTGCTGTGAAGACACCCTAGCGATTCGCTTATACGGGAAAGGTTTTGCCTGGCTCCGAGTTTGAGGTCACTATTGTGGTCATTATTAAATATGTTCATCATGTCTTAAAAAGCCTCTACTCAGGTGGCAGTGTTGGCTTTCTTCTTGTCAAGGAACCTTTTGCCCTCTGTGTGGGGGAGGTTTTGTTTGATTTGGTTTTGGTTTTTTGGGTTTCTCTGTGTAGCGGCTGGCTGTCCCGGAACTCACTCTGTAGACCAGGCTGGCCTCGAACTCACAGAGATCCGCCTGTCTCTGCCTCCCAAGTGCTGGGATTAAAAGCGTGTGCCACCGCCGTCCAGCATGTGTTATGTGTTTTGAGAACAATTATGTGTCATTAATAAATTTTCATCTCTAAGAAGCAAAAACATCTCTGTAAAAAAAAATTCACTGCTTTTTAGTGAATTTTCTAGTTAGCAGCAACAAAGATGACTCCAAGTGCTTAATAATTTAGCCTTTTGGGTGAAGTTCTCATTAGAATAGGTCAAAAGCATGAATAATTCACAGGTTTGTGAATCATGCTGCCCAGCTGTGCAAACGCTGGCCAAAAAAACACCTTCTGCACTTACAAAGAGGCTCAAGGCGTCTGGATCGGGTGACTGGGTCACAGTGAAACCAAATCTGGTTCCTGGGAGTCCCAGGTCATAGTTGATGATATCAAGCAACACCGTCTGTTAGAGTTTACAGGTCTCTTCAGGCTGAACTATGCAATCCCAAATTCCTTCAAATTTGGAGAAATCAGACCGTAAGCTCTCTGTCCATTCTCTCACACGTTTACCAGGTCACCAGGTCATTCCTGCCCTATCCCTTCATGTTCTAGCACTTTATTGCTGATGAAGGGAGGATTATTTTAAAATTTGCCTTATTTTCTGCGATTGAGTGTCGTGTGTGAGTGTGTGTGTGTGTGTGTGTGTGTGTGAGTGAGTGTGTGAGTGTGTGTGTATTTGTGTGTTGTGCCTGGTAGCCACGGAAGTCAGAAAAGGAAGTTAGAAAAGGCCACGGAAGTCAGACCCCCGTAACTGGTTTATGGATTGTGTGAACCACCATGTGGGTGACCTGGGGAACTGAACCCAGGTCCTCTGCAAGAACAGCCAGTGCTCTTAACTGCTGAGCCATCTCTCCACACTGTTCATGGTTTATCTTGATTGTTAAATTGATTGGCTAATGTGACACCAAAGAAGTCCACAAAGCATACCTCTCTGGGTGTACCTGCAAGGGGTGTGTGTGTTAAAGACAATTGGATCATAAGAACCTTAAGTAGTAGATTGGGGTGGGGGGAGTGTTTGTTTGTTTGTTTCTGAGACAGGGTTTCTCTGTGTAGCTCTGGCTGTCCTGGAACTCACTCTGTAGACCAGGATGGTCTCAAACTCACAGAGATCCACCTGCCTCTGCCTCTGCCTCCCGAGTGCTAGGATTAGAGGCCACCATGCCTGGCCTGACTTGGTAGATTTAACCCATGGATGGATTCTAATTTTTCTGTGCTGGGGAGCAAACCCAGAGCCTCATACACACAAGTCAAGCGCTGCACACACAAGCTGTGTCCCCAGCCTTGGGTTCCGACTTTGAATGAACTGTTGGGAGGAATGGAGCCGCAGCTCGGTTAGAGGAAGTAAGTTCTGGGGAGTCTCCCTGAGGGCCACATCTTGCTCTACCCTCCTCCGTTTCTCTCTGCTTCTTGGCAGCCATGAGGTGAATACTTTGCTCACCACACCTTCCCCGTCATAATGGACCAATTTGTAAGAAACTGTGAACTAAAAAGCTTTCTTCTTTTTAAATTGCTTATTGTCAGGCATTCTGTGATAGCAAAGAGAAAGTTAATTAAAGACCTCACTTCCTCACAGAATCAACTTTTTCTTTTTCATTCTTTCATTTTTCTTTTTTAAAGATTGGGTCTCATTATACAGCCCTAGCTAACCTGAAACTCGATTTATAGACCAGGCTGGTCTTGAATTCACACAAATCCACCTGCCTCTGCCTCCTGAGTGCTGGGATTAAAGGTGTGCCCCACCACACCCAGCAGAATCTTCCATTTTTATCCTATCTAAACCCAGCTCCTCCTGCGTACTCTGGATTCTTTCTTGCTCTCTCGAGAATATTCTCTCGGTTTTCTCTCCCCTTTTTCCTATATCATAATTTTTTTGCTCCCTGAGAGATCATTACTGTAGATGAAAAATGAGTAAATGGGAAGATGCTTAGCATTATCAGTCATTGAGAGATACGAATTGAAACCACAGTTAGACACCACCACACATCAAAAAGAAAAGGATGGCAAAGGTGACAGGCCAAGGTCAAGTGTGGGAGGTGGGGAGAAAAACTCTTTCTTAGTGGACAAGAAATGAGTTCCCTGAGAGACAGACTCTCCTTCTGTTCTTTAACAGCATCCTCCTCCTCATCATCATCATTTTTGTGCAGTACCTAGGGCCTCACTATGCTAGGCAAATGCTCTGCCACTGAGCCACACCCCAGCCCCTCACTGGGGGATTCTAGGCAGGGCCTCTACCATTGAGCCACACCCCAGCCCCTCACTGGGGGATTCTAGGCAGGGCCTCTACCATTGAGCCACACCCCAGCCCCTCACTGGGGGATTCTAGGCAGGTGCTCTACCACTGAGCCACACCCCCAGACCCTTACTGGGGGATTCTAGGCAGGTGCTCTACCACTGAGCCACACCCCAGCCCTCACTGGGGGATTCTGGGCAGGTGTTCTACCACTGAGCCACACCCCAGCCCCTCACTGGGGGATTCTAGGCAGGGGCTCTACCACTGAGCCACACCCCAGCCCCTCACTGGGGGATTCTAGGCAGGGCTCTACCACTGAGCCACACCCCAGCCCCTCACTGGGGGATTCTAGGCAGGTGCTCTACCACTGAGCCACACCCCAACCCCCACTGGGGATTCTAGCAGGTGCTATACCACTGAGCCACACCCCAGCCCCTCACTGGGGGATTCTAGGCAGGGCCTCTACCACTGAGCCACACCCCAGCCCCTCACTGGGGGATTCTAGGCAGGTGCTCTACCAATGAGCCACACCCCAGCCCCTCACTGGGGGATTCTAGGCAGGTGATCTATCATCGAGCCACACCCCAGCCCCTCACTGGGGGATTCTAGGCAGGTGCTCTACCACTGAGTCACACCCCAGCCCCTCACTGGGGGATTCTAGGCAGGTGCTCTACCACTGAACCATGCCCCAGCCCCTCACTGGGGGATTCTAGGCAGGTGCTCTACCACTGAACCATGCCCCAGCACTTTTGAGGCAGGGTCTCACTAAATTGTCTTGAACCCATGAGCCTTCTGCCTCAGCTCCCTGCGTGTTGGAAATACAGGCCTGCGCTACCCAGGTCCAGCTTAACACATTTTATTTCTTGAATCAAAATTTTCTTTAGAAAACAACTTGGCTGTGTCTTGAAATGTTACAGCTATCACATGATCCAGCTGTACTCTTCTGGCATCTTCCTTAAGGACTGAGATTCCCACAGCTTGCGTTCCTCCCATCCTGTTAAAGATCCTACAGATGATAATATCCGGTTTGCCTTCAGGGATGACATTTGCAGGCTTCTTGCTAAGAATTCCTCAAGCACGTTCAACTAAAACCTTATCCTTGGAGCTTCCCCCTGCCTCACCCAACTCGGGGGTCTTTATTCAGAGTATGGATTTTTGACCAAGGGCAAAAAGTATAGAAGAGCACAAAGCTGCTTAGATAAGTAGGAAATGCTACCAGACAAAAGAAACCAAATGCTGTAGAAGGCTGATTTTTTCATGAACAAGAAACATGAGCATCCTCATCTCAATTTCCAGATGGGCTGGAGGCTGTATTTGACGGACTCACTTGAGTTAATTAAGGAGAAATGGCCACCAACCCTAATGCCATGAGAGAGGCTGCATCTATGACTCCCAGGTACCCTTTTATTATCTGTTTTTTTGTGACACAGATGTCCTGGGGATTCCCTGGTATTGGGCAGATATGCCCCCAAGATTCAGACCCCGGAGAAAAACCATCCCATATGGCAATTTTCAAGCAATAAAAGTTGACATCAAAAATTCCAAAGAGGGACCAACAAGATGGCTGAATGGGTAAAGACCCTGGCTGATGTGAATTCAAGAAAGAACCTCCAGGTGCCATGGTGATGCACACCTTAATCCATCATTTGGGAGGCAGAGGCAAGCAGATCTCAGGGTTTAAGACCAGCCTGATCTACATAATGAGTTCCAGGACAGCCAGGACTACACAGAGAAACCTTGTCTTGTAAAAAAAAAAAAAAAGAAAAGAAAAGAAAAAAGAAAGAAAGAAACAAACAAACAAACAAAACAGCAGGCGGCACCACCACTGCCGCCTTTAATCCCAGCACTGGGGAGACAGAGCCAGGTGGATCTCTGTGAGTTCGAGGCCAGCCTGGGCTACCAAGTGAGTTCCAGGAAAGGCACAAAGTTACACAGAGAAACCCTGTCTCGAAAAACCAAACCAAACCAAACCAAACAAACAAAGGAACCAACTCCCACAGATTATCTTCTGATAACCACAGGAGCACACATATGTACACATGTACACACATGCACACATGCACACACCATAAAATAAATACTTTAAACTTATTTTTTTTTTCATTTTAAAGATGGGACTGTGGCAACGGCCTGGTGGGTAAAGGTGCTTGCTCTGCACCCACAAGAACACGTGGACGTGAGTCTGAATCCCCAGCACCCACATCAATGCTGGGCATGGCTGAGTGTGCCCGCAATCCCAGCCCTGGGAGGCAAACACGGGTGAATCTTGATTGCTCAGTGCCGGGATGCCTACTGAAATGGTTGGCTTCCACTTCAACGACAAGACACTGTTTCAAAGCACCAAGACGGAGAGCAATAATGGAAGGCACCCAATGTCTTTCTCTGGTCTCCCCATGCATGTATCGTTACATGTGCATATATATTCACTTGCACCCAACACACACACACACACAGAGAGAAGAGAGAGAGAGAGAGAGAGAGAGAGAGAGAGAGAGAGAGAGAGAGAGAGACCTGGCATAGTCATCGGAGCCTAATGCAGGTGACTGTTATAAAGCTTCAGGAACCCTACACGTTGCAATCTCAACGTGGCCTGGAATTGATAGACGGATAGTAGACTGGGGTGCTAGACTGTAGCTTTTCCAGCTGTCTGACCTCAGGAACCCCGTGTCATTCCATTTTGGTTTGGTCGTTATTATTTTGAGACACGGTGTCATGTATCCCCGGCTAGTCTCGATCTCTTTCTGTAGCGTGACCTTGAATGCCTAACCTTCTTGCTTCCAGCTTCCGAGCGCTGAGCTACCCACCCACCCAGCTGCTAACACGTATTTCTTCCAGCCTGACCTGGGGTGCTTTCTAAAAGACCTCAAGTTTAGGGTTCGAGGGGGACACCAAAGTGAATTGTCATTTTGGTAAGAAATGTATTAGAAGAGCTCTTAATGTCATGTGAACATATAGACAGACGGCTGAATGGAGGGGGCTCTGAGGAGAACCCAGGCCTCGATGCCATAAATAAGCAAACAGTTTTTTTTTGGGGGGGGTCCTCTGACTAGACTTGGGAGGGGCTCTTCTAGGTCTCAGTGAAGGGGAGAGGTTTTATAGCAGGACCCTGCACCAGGGTCTGCTTTCCAGGAAGGACCCAGAGAAAGGAAGTGTGATGGCAGCTGAGGAGGAGCGGCACCTTTAGTTGGGGCTTACCCACTGCAAGGAGGGGTGCATTGCCACCCCAGGTCACCTTCTGACGTCGGAGGAGTCTGTCACAGGCTCTTAGTGGGTACCCGTCTGTCCTTGTAGCAGAGGGAGGCCAGAACCTGGGGGGCATGGACATCACAGTTCCCTCATATGCGTTAACTGAAGTCAGCAGGGACCCTGACCTCGTCTCACAGTGGCTCCCTACACTCTGCTCTGGTACCCTGCCCTGCAAAATCTAGCTGCTCTGACCTGCCCAGATTCATCTCATGGCACCTCAGGAGGACATAGGCTCTGCCTGGGCTGCCTGCGCCTCAAACCGCAGCCTGCGAACTCTTCACCGTTTCCTCTTTCTGATCCAACTTTGTAGGTGTTTAAAGCAGGAGGGCGTGTTAGACTTTCCTGTGATAAATACCCAAGAAAACAATATAAAAGCAGGCATGTTGGCTGGGCTGAGGCTCACTTGGCAGAGTGCTCGCCCAGCATGTAGGAAGCCCTGGGTTCCATCCCAGAATCGCTTAATCCCGTGGTGGTCCAGGCCTGTGATCCTAGCACTTCACCAGGTACAGGCAGAACAGAAATTCAAGGTCATCCTCGGCTACGTAGGACATTGGAGGCCAGCCTGAGCTACAAGACATCCTGTCTTTAAGAGAGAGGGGGAGCTGAAGAGATAGCTCAATGGTTAAGAGCGCTGGCTGCTCTTCCACAGGACCTGGGTTCAATTCCAAACACCTACATGGCAGCTCACAACTGTCTGTAACTCCAGTTCCAGGGGATCCGACACCCTCACACCAGTGCACATGAAATAAAATAATTATTTAAAAAAAGTAGTAGTAGTGTGAAGCTTAATTTTTTTTAATTGTATGTGTGCAGAATGTCAATTTCCTGAGGAATCCTGATCACTTCAATCTCCATCTGCCTTTGTTTGCAGGGTAATCTCACAGCTGCCTGTAGAGGGCGCCAGAGGAAGGCTAGTTATAAAAGACGGCAGTTCACGCCCTCTACAGGTCACCCCAGCAGAGGTGGTGTGTTTAAAGTAACACATGCCCTTCACAGAACCAAAGTTTGAAGTGAAGAGAGAATGAAGCCCTTATGAAAACAAATGTCATCATAAGCAACCACATTAGGATTGTCCCGTTGAAGAGCCAAGGCGGAAAGTCTTGGTTGTGTTCTGGAATCCAGAACAGTCTAGTTGAGGTCAGAGCTATTCAATTCTTTTATTCCAAAGCTGGGCCTTTAGCTCATGTGTCTCCTAAAAGTTCTTCTAGTACTCCAGTGGGCCAACAGTATGTGTGTGTTTCTTCATAGTATTTTCTTATTTTTAAGCAGTTATAGGGATGGAACCCAAGGCCTTCCTTTTGCTAGGCAGGTAGGTGCTCTACCACTGAGCTACACCTCCAGCTCCTCACTGGGGGATTCTAGGCAGGTGCTCTACCACTGAGTCACACTCCAGCCCATTAAAATATTTTGAATTGATATATAATTGTTTATGTTGTGATATTTTGCTACTGTGTTAATCAAATTTAGTAGCATATCTATCATTTCAAACATGTATCATTATTGAGGGATGTGGTGATATATTGTGTCCTCCAAAATATTGTGCATCCTAATAAGCTTATCTGGGGTCAGAGGACAGAACAGCCACTAGATACAGAGACCAGAAAATGGTGGCATTCACGCCTTTAATCCTAGCATTCTGAAGGCAGAGATCCATCTGGATCTCTGTGAGTTTAAAGCCACACTGGAAACAGCCAGGCATGATGACTCATGACTTTAATCCCAGGAAGTGAGCCTTTAATCCCAGGAAGTAATGGCAGGAGGCAGAAAGGTATTTAAGGCGTGAGGACGAGGAACTAGAGCCTGGTTAAGCTTTTGGGCTTTGGAGCAGCAGTTCACCTGAGAAGCATCCAGTCTGAGGGAACAGGATCAGCTGAGGAATTGGCAAGGTGAGGAAGCTGTGGCTTGTTCTGTCTCTCTGATCTTCTAGCATTCACCCCAATACCTGGCTCCAGGTTTGTTTTTATTAATAAGACCTGTTAAGATTCCTGCTACATCAGGATATTATTAGTCTAACAAAGTTTACTGTGGAAGAAATTGAGTATACTGTGCCGACCTGCAAATATGATTTCCACAGTGAAGCTGTCCCAGCAGTGGAGAAGACTACAGACAAATACATAGGAAAACACTGACACAAGAATACAACCAAAGCCGGGCAGTGGTGCACACCTTCAATCCAGCACTCGGGAGGCAGAGCCAGGCGGATCTCTGTGAGTTCAAGGCCAGCCTGATCTACAGAGCCAGATCAAGGACAGGCACCAAAACTGCACAGAGAAACCCTGTCTCGGGAGGAAAAAAAAAAAAAAAAAAAAAGACTTGACTTGGCTGCAGTGGCACATATCCATAATCCCAGTGATTAGGAGGTGGAAGAAGGAGGAATATCAGTGGTTCAAAGCCAGCCTCAGTTACATAGCAAGTTCAAGGCCAGCCTTTGTCAAATGCCATCCTATTTCAAAATAAAAAGTAGGAAAAAACAGAAAGGAAGAATGTTGCTCCAGTCTTAAATGGCCTTTTAATTAAAAAACCGGAGCCAGATATTGGGGTGAAAGCTGAAAGATCAGAAAAGCAGAACAGGCCACAGCCATCCTCACCTTGTCAACTCCTCAGTTGATCCTGTTTCCTCAGACTGAAAGCCTCTGAGTCCTCACCCGAAAGGGTCTCAGCTGAACTACTTTAGTTCCCATTTCCTCATGCCTTATATACCTTTCTCAGCCCTGCCTTGACTTCCTGGGATTAAAGGCGTGTGTGCTTCCCAGTGCTGGGATTAAAGGTGTGTGCTACCACTGCCTGGCTCTGTTTCCAGTGTGGCCTTGAACTCAAAGAGATCCAGACAGATCTCTGCCTCCCAAGTGATAGTGTGCCACCACTGTCTGGCCTCTATGTCTAATCTAGTGGCTGGCTCTGTCCTTTGATCCTCAAGCAGATTTATTAGGGTACACAGTATATCACCGCAGAAGAAGGAAAGGAGGATGTAAACTTTACCGTGGCATCAAAGGGTTATTGCTGTGACATCTGAATGTGCATTCACAGCGCCATGTACCCGTGACTTTGACAACTGACAACATTGGAGAGTTAGTAATACATAGGCTGGAATTTCTTTTTGCTAAAGCAGACTTATTCCAGAGAAGCACTTTGTTTTCAGTCTAAGGCCAACTAGCTCTTGAGGAGGAGATAGATACGGGGTGGTTGCTTCAACTGGTTGTGCATTAAAAAACAGCTGTGCAGGGCTCCGGGTGTGGCTGAATAGTAGAACACTTACCCAGAATCCCTCCATGAAGGTATCATAGAGTTTCTACTGCTGTGATAAAACACCATGCCCAAAGTCAACTTGAGGAGGAAAAGGTTTATTCCTTCTTACAGTTCTACATCACAGTCCATCATGGAAGGAGGGCAGGGCAGGAACTCAAGCTGGGCAGGAACCTGGAGGCAGGAACTGAAGGGAGGCCATGGAGAAAGGCTGCTGCTTATTGGCTTGTTCATCATGGCTTGCTCAGCCTGCTTTCTTACACAACCCAGGATCAGCTGCCCAGGGGTAGCCCTACCCACAGTGAGCTGGGCCCTCCCACATCAATTATTAATTAAGGCAGTACCCGCCCCCCCCCCAGACTTGCGTACAGGCCAATCTTAGGGAGGCATTTTCTCAACTAAAATTACCTCTTCCCAGATATGTCTAGGTTTGTGTTAAGTTGACAAAACCAACCAGTATAGAGGGGCATTTTTGTGTTGTATGAAAAAGAAAATCCAACATCCTCAGCCATCAGAGAAATGCAAATTGAAACAACACTGAGATTTCATCTCACACTGCCTAGACTTGCCATCAGCAGAAATCAGGAGGCAGAAGCAAGTGGTGTTGGCACACTCCTTTAATCCTAGCACTCGGGAGGCAGAGGCATGGGGATCTCTGAGTTCGAGGCCAGCCTGGGCTACAGAGCAAGTTCCAAGACAGCCAGGGCTACACAGAGAAACCCTGTCTCAAACACACACACATACACATACACATACACATACACACACACACACACACACACACACACACACACACACACAAAAAAATTAAAAAAATCAGGAGGATCACTGTAATTGCTGTGTGACCAGGAAGTCCAGAGGTTGGATCTCAGCACCAATGTGCCAAGCTGGGTCTCCAGGACATGCCTGTAGCCCAGCTCCAAGGGGGTGAGAATAGGAGGGTCACTGGGACCAGCCAAGCTAAGACAGCACAGTTGTGCCCCCAGATGCAGGGAGAGATGTAGCTGGAGAGTTTTCTCTCCAGCTCCTGCCAAACCCCGGCAGTCCGACAGCCCACTTATAAAATAAACACACAGACACTTATATTATTTAAACTGTTTGGCCTAATGGCTCAGGCTTCTAGCTGTCTAGTTCTTACATCTTAAATTAATCCATTTCTATAAATCTATACCTTGCCACAGGGCTCGTGTCTTACCGGCATCTTCACATGCTGCTTATCATGGCGGCAGCTGGCAGTGTCTCTCTCCACCTTCCTGTTCTCTCAATTCTCCTCTCTGTTAGTCCCACCTATACTTCCTGCTGGCCACTGGCCAATCAGTGTTTTATTTATTGACCAATCAGAGCAATTTGACATACAGACCATCCCACAGCAGAGAGACCCTGTCTCAAAGATAGTCAGTGGAGAATTATAAGAGAACACCTGACATCCTCTTCTGGCCTCTGAGTGCACATAGGCATGCACACCCACACGTATGTGTGTGCACTTTCACACACACACACACACACACACACACACACACACACACACGGCAGGTAAATCACAATGAAGTTGGCAGTGGGGCTGGGGAGACGGTTCACTGGTTGAGAAGACGTGTTGCTCTTGCAGAGTACCCGGGTTTGATTCCCAGCACCCACAATGGTGTCTCACAACTGTTTGTAATTCCAGTTCCCAGAACGGGTCGGGGGAGACCCGGTGAAATGAAACCTTTTTTCTCTTCTTTTTGAGACAGTATCTCACTCTGTAGGCCTGGCTAGCCCAGAACTTGCTATGTAAAACAGGCTGGTCTCGAACTCAGAGATCCCCCTGCCTCTGCCTCCCTGCTGCACCACCACTTCTGACAAACACATCTTTTTATTTTTATTTTTTTTTAAGGAAACAAAACAAGAAGCCAGATATTGTGGTTCAAACCTAGAATCTCAACCCTTAAGAGGGCAAGGCAGTAGGCGTCCTTGAGACCGGAAGTTCGAATCCAGCCTCGGCAATAAAGCAGACCCTTGTGTCAGAAAAACAAAAACATTAACGCGCAGGGATGCTTTTTCCCTGCACAGTTGATTTTGCCATCCAATCCCAGAGGAAGGAAGCAGCCCTCAGCAGGTCCACTAGGGGGCGCCATTGTCACGGCGCTGAGTCCTAATGGGCCTCTGCTCAGCAGTATGTTTTGCCCCTTTTCTTCAGGAGACTCTCAGCCATCTCCTCACCCAGTTTTTACCCAGTGATCTCAGCCTCCTTCTGTAACTACTTTTACCCAAGAACAAGAAGCTCCTATCCAAGCTGGATTGTCTTGTGGAATTTTTTTTGTGCCCATCCCTCCAAGAGTTAAGTTCCTTTTGCTGGTGTTTCGGCCTGCTAGGTTGACATAATTTTGTGACCTAAATGATTTCCCGCTGTCTCTAATACCATGTCCTAGTTCCCTCTGGAGAGCTCTTATGAGGGTCAGGTGGGACCACATGTGGTAAGTATCTTATATATTCCCAAGCTGGGGGCTGGAGAGGGTTAAGAGCACTGGCTATTCTTGCAGAGAGCCGAGTTTGATTCCCAGCACCCACATCTGTTAGCTCACAACCACCTGCAATACCAGCTCTAATGATTCAACATCCTTGAACACCCATATTAATGTGCACATGCTCACACAGACACATAACCACATGCACATACACACGGACATATACATATACATAAAAAATAAAAGTAAAAGTCTTTTTTAGAAACTAGGTAAGCTGGGTGGTGATGGGGCTCGAATTCACAACTTGGAAGCCTTAAAGAGTCCTTCTGGACTGGGAGATGGTCCAGCAGATAGAGCGCTTGCCACAAAAAATGTCAGGCGCTGCGCTCATATTATCAGCACCCACGTAAATGTAGGCTGAGCATAAAAGCTTCCCTATAATTCCAGCACTCTAGAGGTGGAGACCGGGGATCCCCAGACAAGCTGGCTAGCTAGACAAGGCTACCCGGCAAACTCTAGGTTCAGATGTCTTGCTCCACAAGATAGAGAGTGACCCGGAAAGATACCTGGTGTCCTGATGTCAACCACTGGCCTCCATGCAGGGGCACAGCAGCACACACATGTACCCATAAACATGCATGCACACCATACCCCCCATGCACACACACACACACATACACCATACTTCCTCCCACACCTACCCGTAAACATGCATGCACACTATACCCCCCATGCACACACACACACACACACACACACACACACACACACACACACACACGTCCTTTTTAGTCACAGCATACTTTGTGAATCAGTTTTCCAGCAGAGGCAACGCATGTGTAGGGCCTAAGCTGATAAGCCTCCTCGGCACAAGGACCTAGATGTACCACTGCTGATGTTGAGGTAGCCACTCATGAAACTCAGTTCATGGATGCTCTTCTGGCCTGAATGTGGGCTCTGTGCCACCAAATACTCCAATTTTGCTAGAGAATCTGGAAATGTGGATCTTTTTTTCCATAGAAATCTCCAAATGCTGGGCTGGAGAGATGGCTCAGAGGTTAAGAGCACTGGCTGTTCTTCCAAAGGACCCAGGTTCAATTCCTAGCAACCACATGGCAGCTCACAACTGTCTATAACTCAGGTTCCAGGGGATCTGACACCCTCACATAATGCACATAAAATAAAAAAATAAGAAATTATTTAGAAAAAAAGAAATCTCCAAATGCTTCAGTATTGGCAGCTTGTTACAGATTCTTCTACCTCTTGTACACTCTCAACTAGTCTACACTCTGTGCCCCAGTATCCACTGGTGGGTGCCATTCTGAGCCTCTGGTGAAGTCTCAAAGGCTAATACCACAGGATATCTGTCATGAGAATGGCCCCCCGCCCCCGTGTGTGTGTGTGTGTGTGTGTGTGTGTGTGTGTGTGTTTGGGGGGGTGCATCTGTTTGTCTGTGGGAAGGTATATGTGTGTGTGTATGTGTGTATATGTGTGTGTGTAATGAATGTGTATGTGTGGGGGGTGTTGTGTGGGGAATGTGTGTATATGTATGTGTGTGTGTATGTGTGTGTGTGTGTGTGTGTGTGTGTGTGTGTGTGTGTGTGTATGTGTGTGTAGGTGCATGGAGGCCAGAGGTCAAGGTGGGTTGTCTTTTACAATCACGTTCCATTTTGCGTTTTGCCCCCAGGATCTCTCACTGCACCCGAGTGTCACTAATTCAGCTCAGCTGGCTGGCCATTGAGCTTCCTGGACCCTCCTGTCTCTGCCCGCCCCAGCACTGGGATTCCAGGCATATGCTACCATGCCCAGAGTTTTCCATGAGGTGTCTGGGTTAGAACTCTGGTCCTCATGTTTTTGTGGCAAGTGCTTTATGGATAGATCCCCCTCCCAGGCCTGGAATCTCCTTGGGAGACTTAACTCTTCAGGATGCAGGGAAACATCTGGTTTCTCCTCCAGCAAGGCAGCAGGTCCTTTGGCATCTCCCCACTACTGAGCCAGTGGCCTACAGATGTGAAAAGCTTCGTGTCTATCCGTGTTCTGTTCCTCATTGCTAGAACCGAATACTCGAGACCAGCAGCTCACAAGAGGAAGGGCCCATTTGGACCCATGGTTTCTGGGGGCTTTGCCCATGGTCGATGGGCCCCATATGATTGGACAGAACATCACCATGGCAGAGGGAGCATGTGACAGAAAACTGTTTAATTCACAATGGACAGAAAGGAGAAAGACCGGGAAAGGAGAGAGAGGGAGAGAGGAAGATGGCCAAAGGCTTATTTCCTCCAGCCATGCCCTACTTTCCAGTCTTCAGAACACCTCCAGATAGACCCACCAGCTGGGAACCTAGCATGCAATCCATGAGCTTATGGAGGACATTTCACATTCAACCTATAACAATATCATAACTCCCTGAGTTGTCCATATTCTGTCCTTCTGGGAGACTGTGTATGTGTGTATTCGTGTGCATGTACATGTGTGTGTAGAAGCCAGAGGTCAATGTCCAGTGTCTTCCTCTACCATGGGCCACTTTATTTTGTGGACAGAGTCTCTTGCTGAACTGGGACTCACCAATTCGGTGACACTGGCCGGCCCTCAGAGCCCCACAGACCCCCTTGTCTTCACCTCGCCAGCACCGAGGCGACACGTGTGTCTATCTCTGTGTGTGTCTGTGAGTGTATGCCCTGTGTGCATGGGTGCCCAGGGAAGCCAGAAGAGGGTGTTGGATGCCCTGAAGCTGGAGTTACAGGCAGTTGTGAACGGCATGTGGACGCTGAGAACAAAATCGGGTTCTCTGCCAGAGCAGGAAGTGCCCTTGACTGCTGAACCATGTCTCCTGCCCCGTGCTCAGTGGGTACTGGGGGCCAAACTCAGATCCCCAGGCTTGCATGGCAAGTATTCCACAACTCAGCTGCCTCCTCAGCAACTCCTGGAAGGTTGTGAGAAAGTTTAAACTTTATCTGTGTGTGGTGGGGAGCATGCATGTCATGGCACACCCATAAGGGTCCAAGGACAAGGACCCCAAGGAACTCACATGGTGGGGGTCAGTTCTCTCATGATCATGTGAGTTCTGGGGCTCGAACTTGGGTCATTAAGCCTGGCGGCAAACTCCTCTACCTGCTTTACCGTCTCACCTGCCCATGGCAGTCTTTTACCAAAGCAGCAGAGGCGGCAATAACTTTCATGAAAGCCTCCACGCGGGCTCGCACACAGGAGCATCATACTCCCCCTCTGTCGCCATCCCGGTGCCTCTAATTCCGACTGAGTACTCAGGAGATGCCAGCTCATTGCGCCTCATCCATCCAGACATGGCGGAAAGGTCGGCCTCGCTGTCTTGTGGCCGTTGCCCTGGTCCTTCTGTACCAGGGGAGGGGCCTCACGGCTCAGTTAACAAGAGCCCGGGATGCTGGAGCTAGGAGGGGGTTTGAAAGTCCTGGAGGCTCAGCTCTTCACACCCACCCGGTGAGTGTGATCGCGGCTGCAGGAGCTAAAATAGATGTGCTTGGCAGGCCCCACCTAAGGTGATGAAATGGGACTTCACATGCCCGGCTGAGGTGGATGTGCAAAAGGAAGCTAGGCGTTGCACACCCTTCCCCTCCACCCCTGCATATCCAGTAAGAAGGACTTGTCATTATTATTATTTACATCTCACTTCGTTATCTATTGTGTGTGTCTAGGTCCGAGTACATCTTGCAGGAGCTGGTTTTCTCTTTCTACCCTTGGGATCAAACTGGGGTTGTCAGGTTTGGCACCAAGTGCCTTTACCAGGTGAGACATCTTGCCAGATCTGATGAGGAGGAGGAGGAGGATGTTGATGATGCATGTATGTGGCATATGTGTTTGCAAGTGTGTTGTGCATACATGCATGTGCATGTGTGTGTACATACGTGTGAAGGCTGTTGGGACTGACATCAGGGGTCTTCCTTGATCACATTTCACCCAAATATTAATTAAGGCAGGATCTCTCACTTGAATGCAGAGCTTGGAACTTTGGCTCATCTAGTCAGTCATATCTGCCTGACATTTACCTTGGTCCTGGGGATCTGAACTCAGGTCCTCTCACTTACAGGGCAAGTGTGTTAGCCACTGAGCCATCTCTCCACCCCGATGGGACTTCTTCTAAAGGTCCTGTTGGTCTACTCATTTATCTATTTGGTGTGTTGGTGTGCACGGATGCACGTGTGCATGTGTAGGTCAGAGGAAAACCTCGGATGCTACTCCTCAAGCACTCTGTCTACTTTATTTTTGAGACAGAGTCTCTCATTGATCTAGAACTCATCTATTAGGCTGGACCCACCTGTTCCCACCTACTCGGTGCTGTTATTACAAATACATTCCACTGTGCCTGGCTTTTTAAAATATGCATGCTGTGAACTGAACTCAGGTCCTCATGCTCCCAAGGACACACCCGTATGTATACACACACACAGACACACACACATACACACACTAAAATAAAAAGCAAGAAGGCTGATTTAAGTGGCATGAGGATGCATCCACCCTACCCCAGTACCCTGGACATTTGGAGAAACTTGAAGTCATCTCATATCTGCAGCTGGCCAAAGTAGCTTCAGGGTCACCCAGGAAAGTATCAATAAGTGCCATGGTTTGGTTAGAATGGAACAGGTATGAGTGGGTTTCTTTGTTTGGGGGCTCTCAGCACTCGAAGTAGAGATTGTAAGATATATCAATGAAGGGAGGAAGAGAGGAGAGACAGTCTGGGGACAGATGTCTCTCCTTAGCCATCATCCCCTGTGAATGCACGAACACACACACATAATTAAAAAAAAAAAAAAAAAGCTGGGTAGTGGTGGCGCACGCCTTTAGTCCCAGCACTTGGGATACAGAGGCAGGCAGAGCTCTGAATTTGAGGCCAGCCTGGTCTACAGAATGAGTTCCAGGACAGCCAAGGCTACACAGAGAAACCCTGTCTTGAAAAGAAAGAAAAAAAAAAAAAAAAAAAACCAAGGTGGATGACATCTGAGGAATGATAGCTCAGGCAGATCTTAAACTGAGTATGTAGCTGAAGATGACCCTGAACTCCTGATCCTCCTGCCTCTATCTCCCAAGTATTAGGATCGATGCACCACCATGCCTGGTGCCTGGGACTCAAACCTGAGCCTCATGCATGCTACCCAAGCACTGCCGTCTGAGCTTCTTCCTTGGGCTCTCTGGAGAACACATCTGATCTTTGTAAACAGAACAAGGTCAGTGGCCAGATCTGGGAGTGAGATCAAATGTGACGGAAGCCGCAAATCTAAACTTGGGGAGCTCAGAGCCAAAGTCTCAGAATGCAGAACGAGCCAAAGCGACAAATGGCCTTCACTAGGGAAAGCAGAGAGCCACTTCTAAGTGCTAATGTGTCCCTGCTGTGTGCAGACAGCACTTGGGGAGGAGGCTTGTCTGGGCAGCTTTGTAAGAAATGAATCCTGGAATATACAGCTTGTGTGTCTCAGGGGATAAATGTACAGGAATGGTAGATCACCAGGGTTCTTCAGAGGAAAGAACCAATAAAATAGATAGGTATGTACCTGAACACATGAGAAGGAGGTGTGTGTGAGTGTGTGAGTGTGTGTGTGTGTGTGTGTGTGTGTGTGTGGCACGCGCTCGTGCCGGCATGTACATATATGCACGTGTGTGTGTCTGGCCTAAGGTTGACATCTGGCCACCCCACAACCTGCTCCCAATCCAGGATAGGACAACCATCTTCTCCCAGCCCTGGATCAGAACTCGCATCCTTGAACCAGTTGTCTCTCAGATTGTCGGTCCCTCTGCCGGATTTGAACTGGTCCATACCACCGCCCTCCCTAGTTACCGTTTTCAGGCAGCATGCATGACCTTTCTCAGCCTCCATAATCTCAGCCAAATTTCCTAAGAGACTGGGGGGATGGCAGCATTGGTACAGCGCTTGCCGTGTAATCGCGAGGACCTGAGTTCGGATCCTGTCTCTAGCGCCCACATATGAAGTGGGTGTGGCAGCACATGCCTGCACCCCCAGCACTGAGGAGGTGGAGTCAGAGAGATCCCTAGAGCTCGCTAACTAGCCAGGGTTCAGTGAGCTCCAGGTTCAGTGAGGGGCTGAAGGGCAAGTCTCAGCAGTAGATCGCTGGCCTAGAGTCCCCAAACCTCTTTAGAGACAGCTTACAGGCATGCACCACGATGACAGGCTTTGTATAGGTCCCGGGGATCCTAACTCAGGTCGTTACGCTTGTGTGTCAAGCGCCTTACTGACCGAGCCATATCTCCAGCACATGATTTACATGATTATCTTTTACTTATTTATGTTGTGCGCATGCTTGTGTGCGCACGTGCGGGCACACAGCCTCTCCTCCCCCACCACCACACGGGTCCTAGGAATCAGCCTCTGGGCAGCAGGTCCCTTTACCCTCTGAACTGTCTCACGAGGGCCCCACCTGCAAGTAATTTTTCAAACTGCATCCTCTCAGTAGCCACCACGACTTTCTGGCTTTCCACAGTCCTTAGATCTGCACGCCTTCCCATCCTTCTGCCCAGCTGCTGCCTGTGGCTTGGGCGGGGAGGTGAATTTTTAGAAAGATAGGCAGACTCTTCACCAGGTAGCCCTCCACCAGCACCCACCCGACAATGCCTTCATGGATTCTGAACTCCCCCTTAGCCACCAGATCCGTGTGCTCCCCAGAGATCCTGGGAAAATGGCTCATTTGGATTCTTCTTCCTCATTCTGGCACTAAGTCAATTTTTGGCTGTAGACAGAATCTATTTTGAGTTGTCTTCTTTTTTTTTTTTTTTTTTTTTTTTTTGGCTGTTGCTTCGTACGTGTTGGTCTCCTGTGGGCTTTACATCTGAGATGCCTCTCTCCCTCCCAGACTCACAGAGCCGGAGAGAGCCAGGCGGGGAGAGCTGTTTTCAGGCACAGATGGCCACTGTGGGGGAGAGGAGGCTGCTGTGGGTCTCTTCCCCCTGTCTCTGCGGAAGGAAGCCAAATTCTTGGTCAGCCTTTAACATCAGAATATACCGACCTCTAATTCCAGCAACCCAGGGGCTGAGGCGGGAGGATAGAAAATTGGAAGCTAACCTGGGCTACTTAGTGAGTTCCAGGATAGCCGGGACAACTTGGCAAAAGATCCCTATTTCAAGAAAAAAAAAAAAATAGCCAGGTGGTGCTGGCACACACCATTAGTCCTAGCACTGGGAAGGCAGAGGCAGGAGGATCTCAGTGAGTTTGAGGCCAGCCTGGTCTACAGAGTGAATTCCAGGATAGCCAGGATAGTTCCAGGATTGTTACACAGAGAAACCTGTCTCACCTCCACCCAAAACAAACAAACAAACAAATAAAATTCAAGGTCATTGCTACCTACAGAGCAAGTTGGAGGCCAGCTACATGAACCCTGTCTCAAATAAATAGATATTGTTGATTTGTTTGTGCTGATCACAGTTGTATGCAACGGCCCTTCTACTGATGCCCGAATGAAGCTTATCTAGTGCTTATTTTACTTTTGATAGTCTAGATACACCATATTCCCCCGACTCCGCTTAGTTGCAGTTTTACCTTCCATGGGTTTCAACTGTCTGTGGTCAAGCACAGTCCAACACTATGAAATGGAAAATTCCCAGGCCAGAGAGAGAGCTTTGTGGGTAAAGGCACCTGGGGCCAAGCCTGACGACCTGAATTCATTCCCCAGGAC